>NC_023165.2:5000-675000 GCF_000231095.2 Oryza brachyantha | reverse complement strand
AGATTCATCTATTAATTAATAAATATTTATATAAGTCTAGATTCATAGACACCCATATAAATATATAATGCTAAAAAAATCTTACTTATGAAACGAATGTGGTAGAACAGGATTGCCTCAAAGCTGGAGGTCATTTAGTTTTGGCTGGAGCAGGACTTGTACGCATGTGAGGCCTGTTCTAGCTGGGCCGGAACGGGAGAGCGATTTTGTTCAGCCATCCTGTTACTTGGACTGCATTTCACAGCAAAGCCTACTAGATTGTTTCACCTGTCTTCACTCTTCTTTCTGGAGATGAAGACAACAATGCTCCGTTGTAGCCATTTGACTTTGTGAGATCAGAAGGACGGGAAGGATGATTCTTAAAATCGGTATATAAATAAACTGGTTTTACAAGCCACCGGTTACTCTGGTTTATTTCACTCCGGATGGCAGTGGCATCATAACAGTAAAAAATGATAGCCTTTTCCACCTCAATTGCCGATAAAAAACCAGCATGCAATATACTTTAGTAAAAAAAACACAAATGCCTTTAGTCTTGAGATTCACGTCTCGATTTAGCTCTGTTTTCAAGATCACTGAACCGCTGGCTTAGAACAGAATTTGATCGATCAGAATCTGCAGTAGGAGAGCCAACTGCAGGTATTGACTTGGATCCATCGAAAAGGTTGAAGGTTGGTTGTTGTGCAGGTGCAAACACAGTATCCATGGGAGGAAGATCTAAGTAACTTCTTACGGCTGGATTCCGAAGAGCTGAACCAAACGTAAGAAATGTTTGCACGTTAGGAAGAATGACACCACGGAAAAAAAAAGAGCATGTGAATGCATATGGGATCTCAATAATGAAAAATTACTTACCAAAACCATACCCAAGAGAGAACAAGTTCGATGTGACCCAGTAAAAGAAAATTGCCTACAGAAGAAACGAGAAGCTGAGTACCATCTATTTATGTTTGTGTTTATTGACCACGAAAGACGGTTTTTATACAAGGCCAGCCTTTTGTTTTATTGGAGCTATACAGTATTTGCTAAAAAGTAATAACCTCGTGCAAAAATTAAGGCCAAACTGCTTCCCAGTTAGCATTCTACTCTCCGTTAATGCAATTTTATGGTGACTGTATTATTCAGTACTACTAAGATACTAGTATACTACAAACTAAAATGTCGATATATCTGTGGCTCAAATCTCATGAGCACTTAGTCCAACTTTGACCTGACCCTAGGATGATGAGTATGAGACCATATTGACTCTTGGGGTGTTTGGGTTAAATTTCAAGCTTCGGAATGTAGAAATTAGCATCTCCAAACTCTGACTGTGAATACTTAATAGTTCATACCTTGGGAAAGCTCATTGTAAATGGAATAGTCAAAACAGCCATTACTCTAGAGAAATTCTTCATCGTCTTCAGCATAGGATTTCCCTCCATGCCATCTTGCATATTTAACTGAAAACCACAGCACAGTTTCATAATTACACATTTATACAATAACATAAGATGTATTAATTGTGTTTGCCAAATGCAGACCTACATCATACCTCTACTGTAGCCAGGAAAGTAAGTGATGTCAAAACTGGGAGAATCAAAAGCTCATCAGGAGTTGTCAAATCAGTGAACCAATATATCCCACCTCCTTTGAAAGAGGGGACTTTCTCAACCATGTTTGAGATCTGAAATTGGAAACAATAACACATGCTAGAAGTTAAACATCAGGTAAATGTTATTGCAAGGTGGATCACGGTATGGCATTACTAGGTAAAAGTTGCAAGGAAGTGGTGTGAACTTACGGCAAAAAAAAAGCTCATGAATATAGGTCCTTGGATGAAAAAACCCTTTAATGGTGTCAGTGGAGTTACACCATGCCTGGAGACAACCAAGAATTTTAAAAGGATGAAGATATTTCACTACCACTACTTATCTGGAAAATAAAAGGTTAGGAAATACTGAAGTGGCAAAGACACGTTTTGCAAGATGTGTAAATGCTGAAAAGGCATGGGCTAAGAGGCAAAAAAAAAAAAAAAACCAAGATAAATGAAAATCAACAAGTGAATGCATACCTTAGGAATAGCTCACTCAATTTCTTTTTTCCAATTAGCATTGACTGGGGATCAGTTGACTGAAAAAAGGAAACAGGATTGGTTATATCACTGAAGTTATTTAAGAATGTATTTCAAAAAAAAAAGATTTAACATTCCTGCAAAAATCTATTGAATCAATGTTGTCCAATACACAAATACGCCTTTTTTTCCTTCCATTGTGCCATATCTTGGTCATTGCAGGAATGGTTGATTACCCTCCTGGCAGCTAGCCAAAGGAGCTGGCCAGAACAGCACATATTTGCCTACCATCTACCAAGGGTAAGTATTTAGTAAAGCTAAAAAAATTTGCACTGCCAAGAAAAATAATTGCCCAGATGAGCAAGGCAGCTCTCCAGTGGAGCTCAAAACATTTCAGTGCTCCTCGCTTTTGTGGCAGTTTGATTCTCTACCACATGGTTTCAAATAGATAAATACAGCATTTTAGGACATTATTACACTTCCTACAAAGAAAGTATGCAAGAATGCACTTTTAAAGAAAAGGACCAAAAACCTAGCCTACTAACCATGCTTCCTTCATTTGTTACTCATGTGCTGTGTTTTTTATTACCATAAAAACAAGTTGAAACTTGAAAGAGATCCAAACAAGCACAATTAGACAGCGGAAGAATGTTAATGGCCCCGATTGGCTGATTATATGTCTAGCTAGTCAAGATCATAGAAGATAACTAAGCTACCAGCTACCAAGAGCATTTGACATCTATATGCCCTTTGAAACCACACAGTAGTATGAGTTACCATATTAGAGGTAACAAACACAAGCACAAAGATATCTCAAAAGATATAAAACTACATGGCTAGCTTTTGTGTGCATGTTCAATTAGCATACAGTGACTACAAATAGCATGCACAAGGTATAACATACAAAATGAATAATGAATTGAACAGAAACAAAAGCTTACAGTTTGCATCTCCAAATTAATGGCTTCAATTTCTGGTCGCATTGCCTGCATGATATAAGAATTCTAACTGAGGAAATGCAACTAATAATCTTGCAGCAAAAATTCAGTGTTGTCTTGAGAACCGCATTGGTATGACTACTCATAAACAATCTACATGTAATCTCAAAGGAGCACATATTGAAAAAAGTACACAAACCAACTCATCCCCACTTGACTGGGAAATACCTACATAATTTCCATGCCATAAAGAAACAGGCACTCGAGACACTACACTTACCATTTAGCAATAGTGACTGCATCCAAGCACGGTATAAGTGATTAAAATTAATAAGACAACACGTCCAGCCAGAGCAGGTAACTAATTCTAAGCTTGGCTTGGGGTAAAAGGACATGCAAAATTACTGTCCTGGCTGGCCGTTCAGGGCTCCGAAGCTCTGGCGGCTGGGTCGTTCACGAGAAGTGCATGACACTTTCATTAATAAGTTTAGTGCCTATGAGTTTGTTTTGGTCAGGACTTTCATCTTGACCTCTTTTACTTCTACTTCATTTTCTACTAAATGAAATGACACACATCTCTCCTGCGTAGTCCAAAAAGGAAAAAGAATTTGTGGAGAAGAACCTGACGTGTTCAACAGAAATTGCACATAACCACATTCCAGGTTCAAACTTGTCAAGTTAACAGTTTGCACCTCTCATAAAATACCATGGCAGCAATTGAGTAAATTTTGACTAGGGGCAGAAAATATTGGTAGCTAAAATGCACCCCCATGAGTCGTTACATTTAACTTCACCGTAGACTTCATTTGGTTCAGCATCAATGGGACAGTTAGCGTCCGGATCAACACTGTCGTCAGCGCAATACAAGCCCACCTACAGATTATCCATCGATGCAGTAAACAAAACACAGTTTACATAGAGGTTATCTCGATCAAGTCCAAAGCTCAAAACAGCGTCAACGAGGTTACCAGTTCAGCTCCGTCAAGGAATGGACGCCGTCAATGAGGTGCTGCAGGGCGGCGACCGGTGCAAACGAGTCAGCGGCTGCAGCAGCCACCTCCCCCGGGAACGGCGCCGGGACAGCGACGGGGATGGACGATGCGGCGTCCGCGAGAACGTCCGCCGCCGGGACAGAGACCGAGGATGCGGCGTCCGAGAGGACGTCGGCGGAGGGAGGGGGCGTGGTGGCGGCGGCGGCGGAGGAGGAGGAGGTGGAGAAGTTGCGGTGGGCCGCGTGGCGGAGGCCGAAGGGGAGGGCGAGGCTTAGCGCCTGGGATCTCGACAGCGAGCGGGGCGCGGAGGGGAAAGGCGGGGGTTGGGTAGTGGGCGGGAAGGAGGGCGAGGGGTCCTCGGAGTGGTCGTGGTGCTGGGAGGGTACGAGGTGGGAGACGGCGGGGTGGAGGCGGCGGGTGAGGTGGCGGGAGAGGCCGGAAGCGAGGCTCCTCCGCGCCGAGAAAGCCATGGCGGCGGCGGCGGCGGCGGCGGGCGGCGAGATCTCTCGAGAGGGAGAAGAGAGGCTTAACTCGAAGGCGAATATTCCCCCACCACTCCCGGTACGCTGCTACTGACACCTGGGCCCCACGCTCTAGTGTAAGATGAAATCAAAATGGGCCTAGATTAGAGGCCCATCTTGAAAATACCTTTTCTTACACGTAACTAGGGCTCCACGAGACCACGAGTACATGGGCCCTTCGGCCCTCTCATGACACAGTTCTACAGAGAGATTACGAACTGATTATTCCTGCACACAAGTAGTATTATTCAGTTTTTACACAATATTTCTCTGTTCTTCTTTTTCTTTTTGGCGTTAAGAAAGATATCTCTAGATTACATGAAAATGTGATACAGCATGACACTGTAAAATGCCAAACTTCTCTTGCATCGAGTTATCTCTATCCATGTTTTATCCGCATTTTTGTGTTTCAATTTGTAACAGCCTGAAGCTTTTTTCATGGAGATCACAGGGATTAGCTGCTGGGCCCGTGGGGTCTCTTGAGGCCCTTTGGCAAGACTACACACTGCTCCCAACCAGTGCAGCAGGCCAGCAGCACAGCTGTGTACGTTCACCCATTCTTTCTGTCCCCTTCTCACGCTCATCACTCAAAACTTTGTCGTTCGTAGCAGGTCGACAGGCAGATTCTCTTGCTGAAAGACTTCGACTTGTCCATCTCATCTCATGGCTCATGTTGTACTGGCTCACTTCATTGTACTGACATCTCACTCCCAGTCCTCTACTGTACACTACTTTACTTCTACAGTCTTATGCAGCATTGAAGAGAAGAATGCCTGTATACACAAGAGCCTTCTCTCTGTTACACAGTTTACTCCTCTATACACTTGTGCAGTGACAACAGAAATACAGTAAGAAAACTACTGTCTTGTTCTGTCTTTCTTTCCTCGTGTAGTTCTGTAGTAGTAACAGTGACTTGTTGACCTCTATCCTTGTTCCCCGGACAGAGTTAACTCCTACTTCTATACTGCAAATTTTTTGATGACTTTATTCAAAGAATTTACATGTCTGCTTTGGATAATGAGCCTGTAATAGTCAAAGCAAACGAACTTGCACAGTCGATTAATTGTGAGCATCGTGCGAGCCAGACAGAGAAGGTTGGACTTGTGAAGGTATACTTCACGGAATATTAGGTTTCTCAGACAGGAGTTAATTAATCAAGCATGTGATAAACAATGATCTCGCATCTTTCCCCACACGTAGCTAGAACAACGGACAACGAAGCATAGGGTACCCTCCTAATCCAATACTCCTTCCGGTTCAAAAATTCTACTCGTTTAGGACATAGTTTAGTATACCAAGATGTGATTAATTTAGGTTTAGTCTTCCATGTTTGCCCTTATTAAATATATCTCGGGGTTGTTTTCATAAAACAACTGCCCTCCCCCGGATTGGCTAGCCTAGTGAGTTTGGTTTCTTGGGGTTGTATGTTTGAATCCTGCTTTGCATATTTTTTTTGGTTATTTTGCATGGCGCTGCTTTTCTTTTCGTTAGCGCACACCGTGCATACCGCTCTGGTATTTTGCATGCAGTGTTCGCGCCATGCATTTGCTCCATTTTTTCGTTCCCGCCGTGCGTGCGTACTTTTCTTTTCACCGCGTCCTCCCTATGTGTTTTCATCGTAGTCTATTTAGACGCGAAGAAAGCAGGCGGCCAGCAGTGCATCCTCCGGTGCATCTTCCAGGGACTGGAAATGGCGTAGTTTTTTTCAGCTTTTGATCTCAACCTGGAACCTCTGGAGGTGGAACAAGACAATGGTAATACTTTACTTCTTCTTCTTCTTTCTTTAGTTCCGATGCAACCATCATTTCAGCATGTCATCAGTTCTTAGTTTTCTTTAATAGGATTTGATTTAAACATGGAGGCACAAGATGATGATTTCATCGATTTGAACTTGCCACTAGATGATGGTGCCATCAATTTTGAAGCACCTCAATATGGTCAATTTGTTATTTAAAATTTTTTTATCATACTTTTGGTAGTAGAACCGGCTAATATTCAGTCTTGCAGGTGGATTTAACCTTTACTTTGAACATGATGCTATGGACTTGACTCATGAATTAGAAATTGAGGCAGCGGATCAAGGTTTCTATTTTGAACTTGCCTATTTTGCTTTTGATTTGTATTTTTTTTTACTTGTGTTTGATTGGCATGTCTTTTTCTGCGCTTAGGTGATGATGACAGTGATGTGATGGGGTTTACTGAGGAAACAAGTGGTGGCAGTGATGGGTTAGAGATGGAGGCACCTGCGCAAGGTTTTGATTCTTGAAGTTCTATCTGTGTTTGTGTCCACTTGTACCTGTGTTGAATTTCATGCCGACACATTTTTATTTTTAACTTCTAGGTCCTAGTAGAAGGAAAGATGCCACTGATGAAGTTAGAAAACTAATTTACCAAACTTTATTGGCTAGAAGTAGCAATGGGAGGTTAGGGAAGAGGGTTACACATAAGGTTGCATCTCAATTTAGTTTGCATATTCGTACTGCTCAGGATATTTGGAAGAGAGGAAAAGAGTCACTAGCCTAAGGTGTTGTGGTCAATGTAACAAGTAGAAAGAGAGGTCGTTCGAGCCGTAAGGAAATTCCTATTGATTTAGAACCTTTTATGCAATATTCATCTCAATGAAAGAATGACATTAGAAGCTGTGAGCAGACGCCTCCATGTTAGCAAGGCAAAGTTGATTTAGTACATGCATAATGGGCTACTTAGACGTCATTCAAACAACATCAAAACTTACCTAACCGATGCAAACAAGAACACTAGGTTGCGGTGGTGTGTTGATATGCTCGATCCAGATAGCACACCTAATGATCAAAGGTTCAAAGCTTTATTTGATCATGTATTCATCGATGAGAAGTGGTTTTTCCTTACATAAAATTCTGCAAAATATTACTTGTTGCCCGAGGAAGATGATCCACATCGTTGTAGTAAAAGTAAGAACTACATTCCACGCCTAATGTTTTTGGTTGCCTCAGCTCGGCCAAGGTTTCATAATGGAGTTTGTATTTTTGATGGAAAAATTGGATGCTTCCCTCTTGTGACTTATGAACGTGTTAAGAGGAGTAGCGTGAACAGGCAAGCCGGAACATGGGAAGTTAAGCCAATTACTCACATCACAAGAGATGTGATTAGGGTGTTCATGGTTGAAAGGGTGTTGCAGGCTATTAGAGAAAAATGGCCACGAGAGGGTATTCACGATCCTATCTACATTGTTCAAGACAATGCACCATCACATTTGGACGTTAATGACCCTTTGTTTTGACAAGCTGGTAAACAAGGAGGATTCAATATTAGGCTAGTTTGTCAACCTCCAAATTCTCCAGATTTCGATATATTGGATTTGGGATTCTTTCGAGCAATTCAAGCCATTCAATACAGGAAATCAGCGAGAACGGTTCAGGATCTTGTTCCAATTGTGCAAGAGGTAAACTTTCTCGTACATTCATGTAAGTTAATTATGTTACATACTCATTCTAACATTTTTTTCATAACTGAAACAGGCTTTCAATGAGTACTGTCCAGAGAAGGCTAATAGAATTTGGCTCACTATGCATATAGTCATGAAGGAATCCATGAAGGTTGCTGGATCGAACAAGTACAAAATTCCTCACATGAACAAAAAAAGACTAGAGACACTAGGTCAGCTTCCACTGCAAATTGCTTGTGAGAGATCAATAGTTGATGAGGCAAAGGGAATTCTTGCTGCAGCAAACAATTAGATGAAGATTAGAACTAGGCAATTCTAATTGTATTATGATTAGAACTAGCAAATGTATGAACTGCTGAAACTGGAACCAACTTTTTACTTACTGATGCTCTAGATGTTTTTTTTTGACGCCTTCCTTTGCAGCTTGTTTCTTTGCATACATATCGTCGAGCACTTTGAGAACGTGCTCAGGTAGTAGAATGGTCTCGCCGTCCATGCGAAGCACACTAACATTAGGAATCAGAAGCTCGCAGTCGAAGTCATCAAGGCCATAGATAATCTGCGCCGAGAGCGCATAGACGTCGTGAAACAAACCACATCGTGAACATGGCTTTCGGCGAGCAAGGCGGTGAGCGTTGCAGCAGGCTTTCCAGTCGTCGACGGCGTGTACACTTCCGCAGCGCTCGCACGCAGGCGCGCCGTCGTCTTCCTCCATCTCGGGCGCCCTGTCCTCCTCCTCCATCTCAGGCGCCCCGTCCTCCAGTGCGTCACCATTGCACTTGTCCGACGCGTCTTCCTCCTCCGAGTCAGGTACGATAGGCATGTTCATGCAGCTTGCAACGGCGCACAGCAAGCAACAATGGCGAAGCAGCGAGGGAGAGATGGGATGACAGTACGGCCGCGACGCAATTTAAAGAGCAGCGTAGGAGACAGGAAGCGCAGCGCCACGGGAGCTGCATGCATGCATCGGAAGGGAGCGCCTAGAAGTTGCATGCGTCCAGCTGCATGCATGCTTCGAGAGCAAGCGCTCAAGCCGGAAGCTAATGCGTCCACCGTGCACATGCAAGGCTATACAAGTCCAAAATGAATTAAAAATACTAGAACGTGTTGAATTTTGAAATTCACAGTTTGGCCAGAGTAGAATTCTAGAACCGGAGGGAGTACTAGTACTGATCTGAGTTCAAACGGATCAATTAAGAAATGCACAGCAAATTGACACTTCCTCAACAAGGTCAGTTTGTTTTTTTAAAACTCTACCACTAGCTAAGTACTGCAGCTAGAGTGTGGTCTCCGAGTAGGCCAAGAAACCATACGTTTATACATGTTGACTAAATGGCAGATTAGCAGGTAAAGTGATACGCAAATCCTGCACATTTGTAATTAATATAAATGGCTATAGTGCTATTAACGATTAGCAGACCAGTAGACCACTGTCTTCTGAATAAAACTTACTTTGCGCAGAACTTAGGTATAGGTTGTTGAAGACTTGCAGTTGGGCATAATATAGAGACACATTGGCTGTTTCTTCAATTAATCAGACTTGATAAGATATTAATTAGCTTAGCGCATCAAATATTCAAATGCAAATCTCAGGTTCCTCTTTGGCCTCACATGGTGCAGATGCGACGAAAACCTAATCAGCTAGCATCAGAATAAGCGAAGAAGGGATGATGATTCTTTGATGATTCCTAATGGTAGTACTGACGTGAATAATTTTTAAGTTAGACGTGTTAGACGTATCAAGTAGCTAAGCAATCAGTCAAGAGCTATTCAGGAAAAAAGATATACAATTAGGCGAGTCACATGATGATTGATTGGTTGCAAGCTCTTCCGGCAGCATGATATAGGATTTGGTGGTGAATAACTGATGAATGTAATACATTACACTTGCTCAGTTGCACTAACAATAATCCAAATCAAAACAAGAATAAGACAATATCTTGTAATCATAGCAGGTTGACCCTCCCTAATTTAGTGCCAGGATGACAACTAACATGTGTCAATGATTTTAGTACAGCCAGAACTCGCAAGTTAGGATTTTTTTTCCATTAACTTAAGATGATCGCATGCCCACAACCAACATGGTTGCATTTTGTTCCGGGCCCAAGTATAAAACAAGATTAGATACATGGCATATTTTTTCGCTTGTGCTTATATTTATATAAGTTAAAATTTAAATTTTTAACTTTAATTTAGAGTTGATTTGGGATTTTTTATCATAGTTTATTTTTCTGTCTTTGTTTTTAGATCGCTAAAAACATACGTACATATAATTTATTTATTTATAAATTATTTTTATTTGGGAATATGTTGTTTGATTTTTTCTTCATAAAAACTAAACAATGAACCTCAGATATACTTATAATCAGTTATTAGAAGGCAACTGATGCAGGTGCCCATGTACATGTCCATGACAACATGATAGTACTACATGTGTGAACTATGGGACAGTAACAAGTGACTAATGATGCATCACCTCATTTTTTTACTTTTACTTATATAAGCTGAATTTTGATTTATAGTCTTAAAATTAGAGTTGATTTGGGGACATTTTGATCGTATACTTTTAGATCGCTAAAAGTATGTATATAAATTTCTTTATAAACTATTTTTTGTTTATAAATATATTTTTTGGTTTTTCTCTGTAAAAGCACAACGATAACCTCCATTGACAGCTAAATAATTCGTGAGGAAGGTATCACCAGAACAACCAAGGAACCGGGAGTTTTATGAACCGCGGTACGTACTTCCTCCGTCCCAAAAGGGATGGATAAAATTGTTGCGATTTGTTTTGACATCTGGACAACAAGACAAGGAAATGGAACAAGAGAACGGAACAGACAGGCTCCCTGATTCTCTCATCATGTTTACCTAGCTTTTCTATGCCCGTGGGCGCAAGATAAGATAAGAAGATGGATTATTCCAAATGAGGTGATATTGTATTATATGGGTCCTGTTCAGGTCAGGGAAAAGTTAATTTATTTGACGTAGAAAACGTAATAATAGATTAGTACATATTAATTAATTATTAATTATTAAAAAATATAAGATAGATTAATATGATTTTTAAAATAACTTTTTTAGAACTTTTTTTAAAAAATACACCGTTTAATAGTTTTGTAGTGTGAGTGTGTAAAACAAGAGAGTAAGTTAATTACAGTAGACGGACGCGGCCATGGAAAGCTATGCAATGTCACTGAATTAGGAGTGTTTCCTTTCTTTTCTACGTCAGGTTTAATGACTGTTTCTTCCGTAAGATTCTAGAAGTATTTAGAAAGAGACCATTTTCTTCCTCCTTGGTCAAGAATCCTAGGTACCAGTGCGCATGAACAACTCTCGACACATAGAAGTACTGTAAAAGAGAAACTTAGGAGGTGTTCAGTGCGCATGAACAACTCTCGACACATAGAAGTACTGTAAAAGAGAAACTTAGGAGGTGTTCAGTCGGTGAAATGAAAATTTTTGCGTATCATATCAGACATTTAACCGGATGTCGGAATGGGTTTTTGATAAAAATAAAAAAACGAATTTTACGGCTGGTATGGAAACCACGAGACGGTTCATATTGGTTACTGTAGCACCTATGGCTAATCCGTCTTAATTAGGCTTAAAAGATTCGTCTTATAATTTTCTATATAACTGTATAATTAGTTTTTATATTCATGTATATATAATGCTTCATTTAGGTGTTTAAAGATTTAATGCGATGTTTTTGGAAAAAGGTTTTTAACTAAACAGGGCCTTATCCACATATATTGATCAGGAAACAGTACTGCTCTCATGAGAGGCACGCACGTACACATGATTGCTTCCTTTGACCAGATGAATGAACAGTTAAGCAACTTTTCTGTCTGAAGCTAGCAGTAATTAATTAACCACAAACATGTGCTACAACATGATCAACTGTTTAGAACTCGATCGAGTGATGTAACTTGCATGGACAGATCGATCGAGCTGATCAGCAGTGACCAAGCGATCGAGAGGTCGACAATGGGGTTGCATAGAGACCACCGCTTTTGACTTGTGCGCTCTGATGTGAGCATGCACGCACGCACGCACCTTGTTCCTCCTTGTCTTAAGGAAGAGTGTGGGTCATCGTGCATGCCATGCATGAGTAGTTGCCCACATTGTCCTCCAGTTCCTTCCTGGATTATCATGGATGCCTAATTGGATTCTACCTAGCAATATCTCTACTTCTCCTAATTAATCCGACTTACTGCTACTCCCTCCATATTTTTTAATGACGTCGTTGATTTTTATGTTTACGTCTGATCATTCGTTTTATTCAAAAAATTATCCAAATATATAAAATTATAAATCATAATTAAAGTTTTCATAATAATAAATCAAATTATAACAAACTAATTAGTAATTATATAATTTTTTAATAAGACAAAGATCAAACATAAATATAAAAAATTAACGGTGTCTTATAAAACCATGAAGTACACAGCAATAAGGTCACTTGTTTATTATCTTGATCTTTTGACAAAATGGTATGCTAGTACGTAGCACACGTGAAGTCAAGCTGACCGGCCGGTAACACACGACGGCATGCTAAATTAATTACCGGAGTACCGGTAATCACAGTAGTCTCACGACGCGGATTAATTCACTGAAAGTTTTCTTTAATTAATCTGTTCCACAGTCCAACCGTACGGCCTGTTTGAACATATACTAATAAACCCTAGGTTTGCAAAGCGATCGATCGATTGCAATTTGCAACAGGAGGTCAAAAAGCCTAAACGCACTAGCACGTCGATCAACAAACAGTTTGTTGTATGCTGGCGATATCGCAGCGCAGGACGCAGCGCGGACACGGGTGCCCGCCTCCTCTCGCGTAGCATCTAGCTTAGCTAGACCGTGCGTGTGCGTGCGTCTAGGCATCCATCCATTCATGCAAGCAGATCGAGTAGAGATGTGATCTCTCACTGTGCGTGCAGTGCGACAAAACATCACACGAACCCCCCTCGTGGCGATTCCTTCGCATCGCGAGCGCGTGTGTACGTCGATGAGATGATGGCGAAAGGGGTGGCCATAGCTTGCACGTTGGCGAGAGGAGGAAGAAGACGACCTGCCACTATCGATCACTGCTGCGAGAGTTGGAATCTGGGATAGATAGATACTCCTAGGAAAGCAACGCTCGGACCGGTGGGGCCCGGTTGCGCACATCCCAAGGACAGCACGACTATCAAAGCATTTTTGCGAACATTGAGGCCCTGGTGGTTGTACTTGCTACTGGACTGGCGTGCGTGGTGATGTCACCAGACCAAAGGATAGCGAGGGACGATCCACTCCACGATCACTGTTTACCGGAATAATAACTTTTTGTCACTAACATAGATATGCGAGGGCTCATAATGTTCATAGACACTAGGCAGCAAATTTATTATCGTTCATTTCTAAAACTCACAAAAAGTTAAATGCTCTGTTTGTGACACCACGGTGTATATACGGAAACAAGTGACACAGCTTGGAGTTGTACATGCATCAAAACAGGTAGTAGTTGTTTTCTTAGATTGCAGGAAATTCGAAGAGATTTTGAAGGAACCAACCTAAATCATATGAAAATCTTATAATCTTTTGTGTTTTGAATAAGCCTTGTTAGTAGTACTGTCTCTCTATTCTATATATATCGTAAAAGTTTTTGATCTTCTTTTTAGATTCATTTGTTTATTAACATAGTGTATGATTTGTGTTTGTACTATTATATAACTAGATTTATTGGTATTCATATAAATTCAGTTAATGTTATTATTTATATTCTACAGTGTTATATCTGAATTCAGTTAATGTTGTTATTTATATTCTACAATGTTATATTTTTACCTAGCTAGAATTAAACCTAGAATTATACATCCAAATTATTAGATGATTGAATCTATATATAACTAAAAATTTTACAATATAAAATGGAGAAAGTAGAAAGTATTAAATTGTGAAACTGGGCGAGAAACGGAGAAAGTCCTATGCATGTATTCTTTTGTAGCTAAAGACAAAAAGATATTTTGTTTTTATGATAGCTATTTAATAGTGAAAGCAATAGATTAACTAACATAAATTTAAATATATATTTTAAAATAATAAAATGATGAAACTTCTTTATAAAATACACTTTAGTGGTTTAAAAGTGTGCACATAAAAATCAAAAAAATAATTTAAAATAACATGGATAAAGAGCCTAACCATACTTAGGAGCATGGAAACCGATCGAACGCATCACGTACATGGAAACCAAGCGTGTGTACGACGCAAGTGAGGCTCTTTGTACTACCGTACGCTAGGAAAACCTCTGGCTAATCCTGTGTCACGCGTAACATTTGCATTAGCTCAGCGTAACATCACACTAACCAATATTCTAATCACCACTATACTGTACTTGAATTTGGTCCCCATGCATCGGGTCATGGAGTAGCCTTTGCCTGACCTTTTTGGCATCGAGCACCGGAAAGGGGCAACCGATGCATGCACGCGAGTAATGGCATTGCATCGACCGGCACAGGGCACAAAGTTGATAGGTTTCTGTGTGTGCAGCTTCTACTGTAGTGAGCTCCAGTACTACTACGAACTATGGCTAGGGTTAGCCAGGGGCCAGGGCGACCAGCAGCTGCAGCTTGAGCATCCTATCAATGCCCGTGTCAAAAGCTGTCTGTCTCTCCTTAACACGCATTGATAGTCTGCTGCCAAAAAAAAAACCTGCTTGATTATGTCAGCATAAGCATCAGTGGCACAATTATTATCTCTCCCTCCTGCACCAGATCACCTCCTTGTCTGAAGGGTGTACCCTACCCATAAACGTGGCAAACTGAGAGGGTGTTTAGTCCGTGAAAGAAAATTTTTGCATGTCAAATCAGACGTTTGATCGGTTATCGGAAGAGGTTTTTGGACATGAATGAAAAAAACGAATTTTACGGCTGACGTGGAAACCGCGAGACGAATCTTTTAAGCCTAATTAGTCCGTCATTAGTGCATGTGGGTTACTGTAGCACTTATGGCTAATCACGTATAAATTAGGCTTAAAAGATTCGTCTCACAATTTCTCACGTAACTGTGTAATTAGTTTTTCGTTTTATCTATATTTAATACTTTATTCAGATATCTAAAATTTTGATGTAATGTTTTTGGGGGAAAATTTTTGGGTGAATGAGCCAGGCAGAAGTTGTGCTGGTGCATGGCAGTATGGCTGGACGAGGACGACTACCTGAGATCAGTTTCTTTCACCTTTGTGTTTTCATTTTCATTTTTTTTTCCTTTTTGCAGATGAGAAATTGTACTACTAGTATAACAATTACTACTCTTACCTTCATTGACATAATCACTGTATGTGCATATAGCTGTGGAGAAATTAAGGATGGAGTTAATAGAACCAGTGCTAGCTGGAGTAGCTGAAAAGCGTAGTCTGAACCGTAGGCTGGTCACGACGGAGTACAGATCGAGAAGCTACTGGGATCGTGGATGGAACAGTATGTACGTATAGGTTCAGCATAGAGGGCAGGTAAATAGTAGGAGTAATGAGGAAGCATGCACGCAGAAACAGCAGATCGACACAGCGTTCTGTGACACACGTCGTAGTCCCAAGCCGAGAAGGCACGCCGTGTGGCCGTGTCCCCTTCCCTCGTACTAGTTGGAAGAGACGAGCAGATGGAATACTCGTACTAGCATCTCCGGATGATCGACCCGTCGGAATAAAAGCGTACTCTCCGTAAAAAAAAACAAATTCTTCGGTTTCCATGTCTAATATTTGATAATCCATCTTATTTGAAAAATTTTCAGAAAATTAGAAAAAAATTAGTCACACGAAAATTACTATTCACGATTTATCATCTAATAAAAACAAAAATATCAATCATAAAAAAATTTTAAATAAAACAAAGAATCAAAAAATTATAAATAAAAAATAAAAAATTGGTTGATTTTGGAACGGATGGAGTACTCCGACAGTAGAGCTACAGCTATGGTCGAAGTAACCCCCCAATGCCGGAGCTGTCTAGGACTGTTCATAGCTGGGGCAACCTGACATGTCTGTCGCATCGACTTGTGGCCATTCTTGCAGAGCTTGGGGGGTCATTGTTCGATCGAGATCTCATCAAGTACACGCAGTGCACTGTCACCAGTACCAATCCGGCGTCGTCGTCGTCCGGCCGTGCGTGCGCCGCGCTCTGTGCCGTCCCGTCCCATCACATCACACGAGCTCCGGCCGGCCGGCCGCTGCTCATCGCCTCCGACCATCAAGGCCGTCTAGTAGTAGTAACAAGTGGCGATCGGAGTAGTAGCCCATGCTGTGTTGATGGCTCGATGAGGCTAGTATATGCAGATTCAGCTGTGATTCTGCTGCTTGGCTATCCCAGTTGCGACGCACTACCTCCGTTTGTAACAGTGTTATTTTTCTTTTTCGTATCTAATATTTAACCATTCGTTTTATTTAAAAAATTTGTAAAACAAACTTTAAAAAATTAGTCACGTATAAAGTACTATTCATATTTTATCATCTAGTAATAAAAAAATATTAATCGTAAAAAAATTTCAAATAAGACGAATGGTCAAACGTTGGACATGGAAAAACAAAAATTGAAGTTATTAAGGGAGGGAGATAGTACTACGTATCCATGCAGGGCTATCTGGATCATTGGATGTATACACCATCCCTCTATATGATTTAAATTTTGTGGTAATATACTATAAATATTTTCTTATATTTTCAATCATTCCATAAATTATCCGATACTTAGAAAGAAAATATAATCAATTTTAAATTTAAAAATTAACTTCTAAAATGACTAAGGACCTTTTTAAGAAATCTTTTGGAATCTTCTTAATATATGTTAAAACCTAGCATCCTCGTCTTTTCAATTATGATATATTTATATGCCAAGATTTAAATTTTTAACCTTAAATTTAGAACTAATTTTGGGATTTTTATCATATTTTATCAGTCCTTTGTTTTAGATAACCAAGAACATAGATATAAATGTTTTATTCGTAAATTACTTTTTATTTGTAAAATAGAACTTATCATCTCACTTATGTTCTGTTTATAAGGCGAAATTAGAATTTTCAACCTAAAAGATCATTTTGAGATTTTTATCATAGTTTACGCATATATAATTATTTTATTTTCTATTTATAAATATACCATGTCACTTTTTTTCAGAAAAAATAAAAACAAACCAGCCACATGTCGTTTGGTTTTTCTTAAAAAAACAAAACAAATCAGCCTCAGGCATATGCTACTGGTACGGTGTATTGATGCACGCTGACTCTGACCCTCAGCAGTTAAGCCGCATTACGCAGCTCGATGGATAGCGATCGCTAGGATACATGTACCGGTGCGTGCGTCCGGGTTGACTTTGGTAACGTGATCGGTCGATTTTAATGGCGCATGCTGCTGCATACTCCGTATATTGTTGCATGCATGCTCCACTGACCCATGCGCAGCTCAACAAGCTAGGAGGTGTAGACGAAGCGATCGAGCTACCTGTAGGAGAGCAGGGAGGCATGCGCATGCTGCCCTGCCCCATGATAAGTCCACGTCGACTTTCTCACGGCAGAGAAACAAATTACTTATAATAAACAAAAGTTCGTTTAATTTGGAGCAAGTTCAATAGTTAATTACTCGCTCTAATTTATCTATAATCAATAATATCTACCTATAGAATATACACTATCACGTCTCACTTATCATAGATACATTATGTCTTAGAGTCTGTGTTGTAGCTGTCTATAAATCTATAGTTCAGTTCTCTTTTATCTTCTTAAAATATGTTTATGTTTACAGTTGGTTTATAGTCTCCTGTTATACATGCTATAGCCTTGGATGTGGTGCATAATACTCCTACATTGTTTTTTTTTGTTCGATAGAGAGAGCATACATGAATTTCATGCAACATACCACCATGTAATATTTTTTTTCCCGAGATAACCTTGATAAATTAACCCTGTGTATGATGGTAATAGGGCTTAAAAAGCTTGCACTGTACGGGTAGCTTAAAGAAAATTGGCAAATGGCAAAAACCCGTATTGAGAGACGAAAACCAACAACAAAGGCTGCTATGACCTAATTGCTGAGACCCAACTCAAGTCATCGTTCGGTAAGCTTGCCCTTGAAAAACTTGCTAATCTACGTATATGATTAATTAATTATTAAAAAAATATAAAATACATTAATATGATTTTTTAAAACAACTTTCATATGAAAAACTTTTGTAAAAAATACATCGTTTAGTAGTTCGAAAAGTGTGCACGTGAAAAACGAGGGGGCCTTAGTTAACTACTACCTGGTGGTGCCGAACGAGGCTGTAGTCTCTTTTTAGGCCTTGTTTAGTTGCCAAAATTTTTTGACAAAAGGCTCACATCGAACGTATGACCGGATTTCGGAAGGGGTTTTCGGATACGAATGAAAAAACAAATTTTAGATTCCGTCTGAAAACCACGAGACAAATCTTTTGAGCCTAATTAATCCGTCATTAGCACATATTAATTACTATAGCACTTATGGCTAATCATGTACTAATTAGGCTCAAAAGATTCGTCTCACGATTTCCCCAATAATTATGTAATTAGTATATTTAATACTTCATTTAGATGTCAAATAATCAATGTGATGTTTTTGAAAAAAGATTTTGGAAACTAAACAGAGCCTTAGATTCTCTTCCTTTGATTCGTGGTCTTCACAATCTTCTTTGTACATTATTACAATTCTGATTAAAAAGTTAGAAATATGTTCAGGTTCTTCACAATCTGCAGCGCAGCATGGCATGGGCAGTTTTTCTGTGAAGAAGAAACAAATCGTAGCAGTACATTGTATAATCGCAGCACACGTGGTTTAGGTGAGGCAACGCAACAATTTCCACATGCAGTATTATATCTAGAATAAAACTTGGTCCGGGCGAGTTGACCCTGACCTCACTCCTCGTGGGCATGGGTCCCGTGGGCGATATGCAGCAGAGAGATGTGCGTACTCCAGCACTAGTGCGTGTGGTGGCCCGAAATGCAGCAACACGAACGGCCAAACTGTCTTCTTCTCCTCCTTCAAGACGAGGAAAGCTTGGGGAGCAACGGCAATGTACTTCTCCTACAAGCCTGGCTCTCTTCCCACCGAGGGATTCACGGCCCATCTTTTACCTTTAGGTCATGGTTATAACTTATTTTTTGAATTTCTAATTTTAATTTTAAAGTTGATTTTGAGATTTTCCATCGAAGTTTATTTTACGGCTTTGATTTTTAAATTACTATGAATATATAAATATATATATTTTTTATTCTCAAATTATTCTTTATTTATAAATATGTCGTTTGACCTTTTATTTTTACTGCCTTCAAGAGCTTTATAATGGTTTTCATGTATTACTTCTTCCGTCAAAAGAACTTTATTGTAGCCTTTATTATATATATAGTTATATCAGGCTACAAACATTATAATGGTTTTGACCTTTTTAAATGATACTACAATTGTTTTCTTACTTTTCTGGTCTCGATATATTTGTCTCATGATTTACCAAACTTAAATATAATAACACTTTAAAAATATTTTTTATGGAATAAAGAAGATAAATTACAAATAAAAATCATTTAGAATGGAGGTAGTACCAGTAATGGAGTTTTTGACGTAGCAGCAGTGAAACTGTCCCACACCAACTTTGCTATACGTATGATACGACTGAGTCCTGCGACGCTACAGTAACCAATTTTGAGTTAGCACTCTTACCAATGGGCCTAGTAAACAAAGACCGTGCGTAAGTATGCATAGGTCATCGGTCGGACGTACAGTATTTTCGGTTACACAGTGTGATCGTGTACCACTAGTGATGATCAGCAGGAACAACAGCCAGGAGCAGATTCTGTCTTTGTGACCCCATCCATCAGCAGCTAAAGCCCTGCACTTCATATCCTTATCCACTGGTGACTAGTGGAGATTCCGAGTGACTGTCAGCGGGATGTTCCCAGGGCATGTTGATCCCTTTGCCCTGAAACTTGACGCGTCAATGGGCAAAAATACAACGTGAATCTCAAAACCAGAGTTTCTTACCGGTTGACACAAGCTAGCAAAATCTTGGCACGACGAGGAGAATTACACCCTGCGTACATTCGCTCGTTGGAGTAGCCGAAGAGGTCACAGATTCTGGAAACGAGATCGTAATATTTCCATCTCCATTTGTGGCGTAAATTTTATGGTTTTAATAAATAAGAAATAAAGATAGATACGGATAAAATAGAAACATAACCCGAAATGATTAATGAAATAAATATTTATAAGATATATATTACAGTTCGTGATTTAATTTTAAAAATATATATATACTTTAAGATGGACAGAGTAATTGTCAAATTTTTTTCTCGATGGGTGTCACGTCCTCTCCTCCTCATGCGGCGCGAGGCCCCCGAGCTTTCTATAAATGCGGCCCCCGCTCCGCCTCCGCGCTTTCACTCCCTCCTCGCTCGCCACTGTTGGTCCTCCCACGCCGACGACGACGACGCCATCGGTGGCGAGGTGGAGATGCTGCGGGCAGTGAAGTACCTGCTGGGTTCCCCTGGCGCCAACGGCTTCGGCTCCAGGTCCACCGCCGAGGACGTCACCGCGGCCTGCCCCGACCTCGGCTGCATCACCGCCATCATCACAGGTCCGTTGCCGACGAGCCGCCGCCGCACGGCGCGCCGCCGGCCGAGCAGGCCCGATCGGTCTCCCTTACCTTGATTTGGTTGTGCGGCATGCAGGCGCGACGTCCGGGATCGGTGCCGAGACAGCGCGGGTGCTGGCGAAGCGCGGAGCGCGGGTGGTGATCCCGGCGCGGAACGTCAAGGCCGCGGAGGACATGCGCGCCCGCATCTGCGGCGAATGCCCCGCCGCCGACGTCCTCGTGCTGCCGCTCGACCTCAGCTCGCTCGCCTCCGTCCGCGCCTTCGCCGACCGCTTCCTCGCCCTCGGCCTCCCACTCCACCTCCTCATGTACGTCATCATCTTCTCCCTCTCCCTCTCCCTCTCTCCTTCCCCTGCTCTGCTTCACCGATCGTACCATCGTTCGTCCGTACGCCATGCGATCGATCGAGAGCCCTTTTTGCATTTGCGCGCGTGCTTAATTCGATCGCCGGACTCACGTACGTACGGCCGCGGCCGAACACGGGTCGATGCAGCAACAATGCCGGCAAGTTCTCGCACGGCCAGCTCGCTCTGTCGGAGGACGGCGTCGAGATGACGTTCGCCACCAACTACCTAGGTACGTGACGTGCTGGTACGTACTACGTGCATATATGCTCGACCGTACGCGCCATCGACGATGCTAATTTCCGGCGTGATCTCGATGCTTCTCAGGCCATTTCCTGCTGACCAAGCTTCTCCTGGGGAGGATGGCGGAGACGGCGGCGGCGACCGGCGTGCAGGGCCGCATCGTGAACGTGTCGTCCAGCGTGCACAGCTGGTTCGCCGGCGACTGGGCGGAGTACCTCGACCTCGTCACCCGCCGCAAGATGTGAGGCGACCATCTATCTCTCCTCGTCTTCTTCCAATCTTGTCCTCTCTTTTCTTCCAATCTCATTTCACCATTCCACGTGGGTGGTGTGCGGCGCGAGCGCAGAGCCTACGACGCGACGCAGGCGTACGCGGTGTCCAAGCTCGCCAACGTGCTGCACACCAAGGAGCTCGCCATGCGCCTCAAGGTAAAGTCCGTTCGTTTCGCCGGCGCGAGTGGTCAGCGGTTGGCGTTGCTCGTGGCAAATTTCTCACCTTTTTTTCCTTCCGTTTCGGGCGTGTGGCCCGGTTAATTCCGTCCTCAGGAGATGGGCGCGAACGTGACGGTGAACTGCGTGCACCCGGGCATCGTCAGGACGCGGCTCAACCGTGACCGCGACGGCCTCGCCACTGGTGCGTACAAGTGCTCTGCTTGATCCAGCTTTCTGTAATTCTAGCCGGATGAAACTGCTGGAAATTAATTTTTTTTTTGTGGGTGCGTTTGCAGATCTGGTGTTCTTGCTGCTGTCCAAGCTGCTGAAAACCATCCCTCAGGTGATTTAATTAACCAAGTGCCGTCCACCAAATCTGTTAATTTATGCCCAGTTCCATGTGTTGGGTCCCGTGCCATGTCTCTCGCTCGCTGCCTCTGACTGCCACGGACGGGAGCTGAGCTTTGCTTACGAGTAGTAATTACTGCACCGCTCATTACTAACCCGCGGTATTCCACACATCTTCTCTCTCTCTCGCTCGCTCGCAGGCTGCGGCGACCACGTGCTACGTCGCGGCCCACCCGAGGCTGGCCGGCGTGTCCGGCCGCTACTTCGCCGACTGCAACGAGACGCCGCCGTCGCCGGCCGCCGCCAACCGCCACGAGGCCGAGCGGCTGTGGCAGATCTCCGAGGCCATGCTCTGCACGACCCAACAACAACACAGCAGCAAGGATACCGCCACGAGCTGACTGCCTCGCGCCCGTATTATACCACCGTCTTTTCTCTACATATATACAGCTTCAAGCAAATGTCGTCACGTGCAAATATTATATGAGTACTCCAGTGTATAAATATATGGCAGTAGGATATTATAGTACTGGCTATTATAGCAGTAGCAGCCAACTAGTGTGATTTGTATTTCAGAGTAGCAGAAGGATATAGTACAATACACTGTATAATTTGTCCTGGGGTAGAGGAGTACGTACCTGCCATTGCCAGTGAGATTGGTAGTCGCTGAGATTATATGCTCTCCTGTCGTATGCGTCGATGTGCCTCGGGTTTCCCTGCTCATGGAGAAAAGCCCGTTTAGAGGCACATCGATGCATACGAAGAGAGAGCATGTAATCTCAGGAGAAAAGCCGACGTGTCGAGACGCGACACGCACGCTTGGGGAGACATGTACCATCTCGTCGCGTGCAAGTACAATGTGCATGGTTGGATTGGTGGTGGAGTTGTGCTGCTGCTGCATGGGCGGATGCATCTATGAATTGTCTTGTTCGATTGGATCCATCGATCGATCGATCGGCTTGCTTCCCTGACCTGGGGCTTGTCAAAAGTTGTGAAAAGCTGTTGCGATCCCCCATCCATGATTGCGCCCGTGGCTGGCTGGCTGGCTGCTGATGTGGATGCTGCAGAAACCGAAGGCCTTTTTTTTTCTTTGCGACTTGGCAACGAGCCAACGATTGTATGTGTTTTTGGTTGCTCCTTGTCTTGGTGACCACTCGGAAAAAATTTGAGTTTCCCTTTTCTGCTTGAGAATCACATGCCACCGCATATGGGATATGCCGTTCCCTATGGGACAAGAACTAAGGTGCTGTGTTTCCATCCAATGTGGTACAGTGACAACATCAATGGTTATCCTTTTTGCAGTGTATTCAGATTAGTGTGTGATTTAAGATGTCCTAGCTCTGGTCAGAGAGTGGCTTAAAACCTTTTTGTTGTTATAAGTTGAAACCTAGGCCTACACCCACAATGAAGTTCAGTCTTAAAGGGCAAGGAAAGTTGACCAGAAGGACTGGGAGGGCATGCATATTCTAGGTGCAATTTAATGTGAGCTTTTCTCTCTCAAAGAACAAAGATGGTCAGCTTCTCTTTTTAGGCGATAATGAAAACACATGAGAGTATTTACTTAAAAATGTTGAGTGCTGTTTATAGGTTCTAGTACTAAAAGTAAACATCAAACAAGCTCGTCGATACATACCACTTTAATGATGCATTCAGCAAAAAGAGAGAAGACCGTGACATGTAACCATACTTGTGTAGTGCTAACCAGTTGAGTGAGGTGGGCCCACATCTTCCAGGCCTTTAGACCAGCAACAAAGGCCCAGTAGGAGGAAGGTGGCCAATAAAAATGATTGCCAAAAGATGTATCCAGCCAGCATAAGGCCTTCTCTGCGTTTGAAATGGACCTGCCATTAGCAACTTGAGGAGGCCCAGCCTGAGGGTTGACCTCAAGTAGCCACCCTTTTTACCAGCAAAAGTTGAAAAAGGTGATCTTTGTGTGCGCTGCAAAGCGTCAGGATGAGACCTCAATTCGGCACAGCCGAAATGCTAATTCTGGACTCTACTAGAGAAAGAGAAGGCTGCTGCTACCTTGAAGACTTTGAATGAAAAGCTGGAGACCCAATTAAACAGCCACATTTGACCCTGCTCTGCGATCAGTGCAGCTGCAAAGGAGATTCAAGAAAGGAGCGAAATGCCACATGCTGCTCTAAGATGATTGGAAGAAGATGTTGCAGCCCAGTCTCTGTTTGATGAAACAATAATTCACTGCCAAGAACAAGAAACGATATGCTCCATTATCAAGACCAGAGTACAACCAGCGGAGAAACTTGCAGCTGGGTGCTCGGCTCAATCAGAAGATGCACAGAACAGAGAACAGTTCCCCTATGCTTTTCTGTCTGCAATAAGATAATGGGATTGATAACTTTTTCTCTTGTAGCAGGAGCAGAACTGTTCATAACCATCAGCCGGGCAGTGCACACCACTAGCCAGTGCTCACTGGAACCACGACTTGAAGACGTATCGGTCAATGTATTGCTTTCCGCAGCAAATAGATCATGTGATGTGTTTTTCTCATAGGAGTACATGGATGGTGACAACAACTAACTTTTGAACGCTGCATTCATGGCCTGGTCAGAGCCGATCTCCAGCAGACGAGCATCCTCCAGCTCTACTCATCAATGTAACGGTGAAGGACACCCTTCAACGCCTCACGCTTATGCTGATTTATGGCTCGTAGCTGTACCTTCTGTTCAATCCCATAACTACCACATCAACGGCAATATGCATCTGATGGTGTCTTGTCCATGCACAAGGAAGGCTGCAAAGCACAGAGATTAAGGGGCCAGGCTATATAGATCATGCCTAACAACAAGCCTCTGAAGGCCAGGTCAACATCCAAGGTATGATGCTTATCCAAAACATTGCTATAAAACGACTAAAATACATGACATATCAGGAGAAACAAAACTAGAGATGTAGTACTATTTATTTGTACTGTTTTGAATCTTTTTCTTTTCTCTATTAACGAATGATACACTAAGTTTTCTCAGAAAAGAGATACGCTACTATACCTGGATAAGCCATGTTCAACCAATTGAATTAAAATTATATGTCGAGACTCCAAGGTTCAAGGATAAAAAAGTCATTAGTTTATCTAGATAGTATATGATTTATCTAGTTCGTGTTCATAAGGGAACGTGAAGAATGGTCCGTTGTTTTTTTTTTAAAAAGAAATGAACTTGAACATGAAAAACAGTTTTCTCGGATGCCGCGGGTAGCTGTAGATAACATTTTCAGAAAGTAACAATACTTTATTACAATATCCATTTAACTTATATGTCTGAGTAAACTAAACTTATAGATGGTTGAAATTCTGGTAAAGCATATCCCAGTATCTCGAATATAAAACATAATTGCTCTGATATAAACATTTTAAAGGCTAGAAAAGAGGCTAAAATAAATATAACTTTCTTGCAATGATAAATCCACAAACAAATTTGTAGCTGCAATTGATACCACAGTCATGGGCTAATTTTTTCACCCATCCAATTGTTGGACCCATCTTCCTTCTGATTTCTTGTGAACATTAACCTTTGGTTGCTTTTCAAATTCAAATAATCAACCTAAGTACAGTATAACAATTGCACAAATCATGGAATTGCCGACAAATAGCACCAAGAAAGCATGGGCAACATCTTTTTAGATCAGCAAAAAGTCAAAACAGAGCTAACCTACCTTTTCTGGATCAAGAACCAGAAGACAAAAGGCATCTACTGGGCCAGCTGATGGATCAATATGAACATCCTTAACGAGATCATCATTCGGAATAGGAAGACCTGGGCATGGTCCTAAGTACTGTAATCTCGACTTTACTGAGCTTCCAAACCAAGCTCTCTCTCTTAGCTGCGTATAGAAATAGTAACCAATTTTAAATGGATCAGGATAATCATAATGCAAGAGAAAACACAGTGACATAGTATGCTGTTTCTGAGAATGATCACGCCGTTAAGCCGTGGACTGCTGATGACATGAATGAACCTTACGGATTAAAGCCTATCCTAAAATGTAACTAGTAGATGAACCTGCCGGTTTGCAAAAAACCAAACATGTGCAGTACGTTATGCTTCCGTTTCTAGGACATTTGATATTTCCGCTATAGAAACCATAAAAATCGTAACACAAGGCACAGTTTACTTTTCCCTAACCTGTAGCTTAACAGGGTCTGGGCTTGAGCCATCAATCACATCTATGAATCCACTGATTCGGAATTGTTCCCAGGTGTCAGTGAAATACCAACATATCTGCAAGACAAACAAGTATAGAACTTCCTCTGTAGTCATTTGGCAATTGCAATAATGCAATTGTTCTTTCGTGAAGTAGTGGAAGTGCCAGTTCTCTGTATCATACCTCACCAAAGGGGCAATTCCTGATCTCACCAATCTGCTCAATCACAACTCATACAACGAAACATGCAGGTACATCAGTGAGACAGTGAGCAGCAACACTCACTGCACTGCAGCAATACATTACGGAGACGAATTTTACGAGTACACGGGTTTGAAAATCACCTTATTGCTTCGTGCATCCGTATTGATCTGAATCTTATCGGATTGCTCCTGGAACCCCCTAACAGGATCAAAACCCCAGGTCAAAACCAGTGCAAAATTGGAGGGCAAGGTAAAGAGCTACGCCTGCGGAGACCTGAATACGACGGTGCGATTCGCCGGCCTGCCGCCGCCGCCGCCCACCGTGGCCTGAAATTAAGATGTCTCACTCAATTTCCTCGAAAACAAGAGATTGGAGCAAGTGCATCGGGGGGCGTACGAGTTGGAAAAAGGTGGAGTGCTTCAGGTGGGCATTGCCGTCCAACGCGCGCTGGAGCAGCGACCTCCAGGGGCTGGAGAGCGCCGACGCGGCGGCGCCACCGCCGGCCATCTACTCCGCCGCCACCGCCTCTCGTCCTCTCCCCTCCGCGCGGTCTCGCTAACGCCACGCCGGGATGCTGCTTTCGCGGTGTTGGCGGGTGACGTGTGCAGATTAACGGACCAGATTTGGCCAAACGATCTCCTCTGGGCCCAGTTGGTCAGCGAGAGAGACGGGCTAGGAGATTAATTTTTATTTTTGATACGGACCCACTTGTCAGTGCCTACAGGTCTTGAGATTATACCGTATGATACAACATTTATCGATGTGGGAATGTATGATACAACATTTATCGACGTGTTCCCACTTTAGTGCCACTCTTTACGTCGTAGAATAATTTTATGGGAAGCTAAACTAAAATTGACGAAAGTAGTATGTAATTATTGAAATGGCACCTTTTGCTACTTGTATTTCCACAAATTGTTTTATTATAATACCCACCCGTTTTAAATTATAAGACGCTTTAGTTTTTTAAAATTTATTTATTGATCAATGGTCAATTTTTTATATATTATTAGATTAATTAGTATCATATGAATCTAAACAAAGTGAAAAAATATTACACCGTGAAACGGATGAAGTATGATCTTATCTAACTGTCCATTCCATCCCAACTATACTCCCTAGAATTTCATAATACCTGTTCTTTTGGATAAGTACATAATCAGCAAAAAAAAACAAATTTAACCATTTTTCCTATGAGAATATATAAAAATATATTAATAAACATATAATTAAATCCATACGGCAAACATAATGTTTTTTAAGTTAAAGTTCTAAAAGTTTGATGTTAATCATGTTCAAGACGGCAAACATAATGGAACCGGTCAACCGGAGGGACCAACAACCGGTACATATAAGTAGGCACCACCTATTACCTCCATCCTAAAATGAGAATGATTAGAATAAATATGTGATTGATCAACAAGAGAATACATGTGGAAAAATTAAGTAAATAATGGTAGTGATTGGTTAATATGAGAAGTGAGTGTATAAATAGTTTTATTTGGAAGGAAGGACGAGTACTAGAAGTAATTTTATTTTTAAGACGGAGAAATTATATATCATGAATGCAGACAACCATATTCAGTTTTGATGATGATCCGACAGAAGGCAACCTCTTCTGTTGCAATCCTGCAGAAAAATGAACGGGGGTAGCAGCAGAGCTGAGCAGTTTTTCTACCCAATCATAATGTCCCCTAATTACCCGGCTACAGATTTCTTTGATTGCCTTTCACTATGCTCGCTATAACTTCTTCAGAAAAAGACGACGCATCACACGATTGTAACCGAGTCACTTGTCATTTTGGTAGCAGAGGAGACAACAAACTTGCTTCTAATAAAACCATATCGAATGCAGCCAAACTGTAATACTGTGTTAGTAGTTTAGTACCATCTAACCGAGCAGTAAATCATGCTTCATCCTGATTTCCTGAGCAGATAGCACCAAAGAGGGAGCGACGCATGCACGACGAACCTGTTGCAGCACAGGCTGTGCGGTTGTCGCAGCTACAATTTGTACAGTAGAGCGCTGCGTCCTACTCCTACGTGCAATTTACAAGCGCGCAACCACGCAGCAGCAGCCAGCATTAGCACAAGGCAATCTGCGACATGATACTGAGGCTGCTAAGAGCAACTCCTAACGATCTTATTAGATATATCTTCGTACTAAAATTTTAGCAAGCTCGAGAAAAAAAAAAACACGTATCCAATAGACTTGTTAAACGGATAGTATTGCAATCTGGTTTGCATTCCTTCCGGTGGGCGGTGGCCGCTCCGGAGTGGCCTTCCTCAAACACTTGCCTCCTGGAGACAACAGCTTGGATCGTGTGTGTAGTATGTGCATATTTCTCTTCCTGTGAAATTACATCAGGTGTTGGACCAGAGAGCATTTACCCTCAAATGGGGCTTTGGCTTGAGAGCAAGATCAATAGTAAAGCCAACTACTAATTTTAATTTATCTATAGTCAATCTAATAGCTAATTCATATAATAATTACCTAAAGAACATTAGTACATGGTCCCACATGTCATACACACACTGTGTCTTAGAGTCCGTATGCAGCTGGCTACAAATTAGTAGCTCACCTCTCCTCTCCCCTCTTTATTTCTTTAAAGTATGCTTATATGACTTATAGTCTGCTATTATACCTGCTCTGATGATGATATTTACACTCTCATCCTTGACCACACTGACTGACACTGTTGGATAAAATGAGGCAGGGCAGCATCCAGGCTGACGATTCGATTTCTATCACCTTGTGCTGCAGTTCATGGCATGGGCACCATCATCCATCATCTGCTGGAGCTGGGGCTGGGCAACCCAACCCTGTCAGTCAAGATCTGAGTACTGCCAGGTGCATTTTTTGAACAACGATACTGGAGTACTACGAGCAGCTGCCATGCCCATTGCCACTAGTAGATGACAGACAGGAACGGGGAGAGTAGTACTTGTAACGGCAGAGGCCAGCCACCGCTGGGCATGTCCCATCCATGGCTGTACTTTGATGCCATCGTTTTTTACTGCACAGATCTTTGAAAAGAGATCAGAGGTTGACAGCCAAACAACACACAGAAAACCTTTGAAAAGATTCTTTAGGAGTTCTCCACAGATTCATAGCCAAAGGGTTGCTATAGTTCAGAAACCATAACTGGTGACGAGCTTGAAACAATACCAAGGAGAAGAAAGTATGAAGTGTAAACTGCACAGAAAATGTAGTAAGTGTAAACTGGTTATGGCAATTTCACCTTCCTGGGAATATCACCTCAATAGGCGGGGCTGGGGGGATCTGGAGATAAAGGCCAAGATCTGAGCATGGACCCAGCTTTAAACAAAGGCATTAACGGCAGCAATGAGTGAGTGATAGAGTCCCATACCCATACCCAGGCCTGGCCCTGGAGTTAGGAAACCCATCAGAGCCAACTGCACCATCCCTATCCAGAAAGGCCTGCCTCTGCCTGCCTGCCTGCACAAAAGGTCCCCCACAGACCACAGCCACCTGACCATGTCCAACCACAAAGCACAGCACAGGGTTCCATTCCAACACACACAAATGGAACAGCCATCAATATGAAGCACAGTAGTACAGTCCCTCATAGATCCACTCAAGCAGGCTATGAATCATGAAGTGTGAACAAATGAAACGAATCCAGTAGTATGTGCACCCCCCAACTCTGAATTTTTCCTATCCAACAGTGAATTCTAGCTCTCCGCTTGCCCCTGTCCGTCGACTATCCGGTTTGGGCAAGGGAAGATCAACTCAGCAAAAATATGTATGTCTCCTATATATATTTACGAATGGCCCTAAGAGAGCCAAAACAAAGAAAAGAAAGAAAGAACATCAAGGTAGTGCTGCCCAAACCCCACATGCATTTCCATAATTCTGCGAGACGATTCATCTTCCCTGGGCCTTGCTACAATGTGTTGACGCTGTCAAGATCTTGGAGGACCACTCGGACTACATACAACTTCTGGTCCACAAGCAATTCAGCACAAGCACCAGCCATGTGACGCTTTGTGCTGAAATAATGAATCAGGACAGGAGTCAAGTTCAGCCAGCCAGGCTTCTCAAGGCATACCGAAGCTTTTGCCATGGAATATCAATGGTAAAGGATGCATGCCTAGTACCATGTCACACTTGCACAGGTAAGCCATAGTTCTGGAAAGATCTGATGTAGCCATCCCAGCCTGCAGCAACTATGACCTGGCCCCAGGCATGCGTAGCAGCATTCTGGCAAGAAGCCTTCAGGAACTTGTACTGAGATTTCCGCAAGGTAGACTGTGTTGATGAATTGGATGGCAACTGCTCCTCTGGCCATGTTGCTGATCCCCTTGGAGCAGATTCCGCAAAGAAGGCACTGCTAAGGGTGAAATTCCCAGATGGCAATTGATACAAGCTATCACCATCAGGGGAATCCTCAGGATGAGAGCATAGTGCACTATCATGTTCGTTCTTGAACTCATCAGAGACTTCTTGCCGTGAAGAAGTGATATTGCAGGCCAGTGAAATAGAATTCCTTGTTTGAGAGGCATTCCATGGTATCGCAATGGCCACGTCATGGCAGGAGAAGTGCTCATTTGACCATACAGTCTTCACATGGTTTGTGACGGGTGCTATCTGGTTTGCATAGTTCCACATGTAGATACTGGAATCATCACTAGCAGATATAATGTGATCTCCGTCTGGTGTGAATGATGCGGCAACTTGACTTGAGTTTCGCAGTCCTGAGAATGGAAAACAGACATGTAAACAAAATGTCTTAAATATAGTACTTTTTAAAGTGATTTTAGAAGCGGGTGGCAGTACCTTTGTAATTGGAAATTACATGATGCCCATCAAGAACGCGGACTTGTGAGTCACCAGATGTTACCATCAATTTCTTTGGATCAGATGGGCAGTACTGATGATGAATGCAACGAAAAATGCTTTAGTAAGAATTAGTTGTGACCAAATAAAAGATTAGAACATGCAATGTAAGAAAATTCTCCAATGCACAAAGTTAAGAGATTTTACAAAAAACGTACCTGGAAACCAATTATTCTTTTAAGCGGAGATTTCTTTCTTCCATTGAGAGCAACTTGAGATTCCAGTTCTAGGTGATTTTCTATATAAAGTTAGATTAAAAAAGAATCAGAAACATGCTAGTATGCTTTTGTAAACAACGGGGCTCAGAAACATTTTTGAAAACACCAGATGAAGAAATCAAGGTACAAAGCAGGTTTACAGCTCAATGTGCTTTCATTCACTTCGTATAGGGCCTTCAGAACAAATCAACTACTGCTACAACAACTGACGTTCGAATATCATAATTACTAGCTTGTTGCTTCCTGATGTACAGATCATCAATTTGAATGGTGACTGAAACACAAGACAGCAAGTTTGCAGTGCTATGTGTTTTGCAAGATCTATAGGCAGGAATTTGGTTATAACCATTAAGAACCTCATGAATCATGGACCTAACATTAGTTCATCGTACCCAAACTCAACAGTAGCACACTTGGCTTCAGCAGATAATACAGGAATTACACACCTTCGAAACATAAACCAAGAAAAAAAATGATTTTCTATTTCAACATTAGCTGTTCTTATCCAACCAAAATTAGAACAGTTGCCTTCCATCAACAGCATGACCAATCTATGAAATAATGCCATTTCCTGAGATCCTATGACATCTCCATTGATAGTTTTGTTTATTCACCAGGACAAAGTGAGCCAAAGCAGTGATTGGTCAAGGAGACAGTTTGGGAATAATCGGCAAATCATAAACATTTTTTAAGAAGATTCTAGCATATAAAGCAGCTGGAGAAAATTCTCATTGACAGCATTACTCTGGAAATAAATGCAACAGTAGCATATCATAAAATGGCTTAACAATTTTATCTTTCCAGTACAGTAAACTGCAATTCGACCGCGGAGCAGTCAATCCGTACACACATACAGTTTAGACATGATCACGAAGCAGTTAGGAAGCAGCGATTCTGCTGTCTCTATTCTCATGCCAGGGACAAAACAAGATATTTCTATCATTAGCAATTTGCATATACATCTAGGATGTCGTCATGAAAGCAAATGATATCGACCTATTAACAAACAAGGATGTTGATTCATTGAAGCCACTGTTTCCAAAATCATTAGCTTGCCAATAACAAGCACTATATATAGTGTGCTCATGATTATATGATTACCTGATGCATCATAGTAGCGACAATTCCCTGTTATGGTCCCAACCACTGCGCCCTGAATATAGCCAGCAGAATAAACATGTTTAACTATTTAAGTAAAATCAACAAACGACCGCTTAGGTAAAAGACTTAAAGAGCAGTTGAAATAACCTTTCCATCAGGTCGGTAACAAACCGCAGTAATTATCTCTTTGCTATCAGCCCAGTCCATGACTTGACATCTATGAACATCCCATATACGAACCAATCCATCGATACAACCACTAATAAAATAATTGTCACTGGTAGGCTGAAACTGCACACATGTCACTGCATAATAGACAAAAACCCAAATGCCGGCATCAGACACTGACAAGAGGTAAGTGGTAAATCCCAAACTTGGCAGGGAAAGGGTTTACCATAGTTAGTGTGGGAGAAAACCTTCAGGCAACTATTGCACCCAACCTGCCACAAGCGTACAGTTTTATCCATGGATGCAGAAAGTAAGTCCTGAAAAAAAGGAAGTAGAGCTAGATGACCATAACAATTCAAGATATTGCAGATACATGGAAAAAGCCTGTTGAATAACAACTAACCCTATTTTTTGACCACGAAAGATCCAGAATCGCATCATCGTGTCCATAGAATTCATGCACCGGCACCTGAGATAACGCAAACGTCCTATGAGGGATCACAACACAGGCTGGATCTGACGACACCTTTGAATTCTTATAGTGCTTGCTCTTACTCCCTTCACTGGAGTAGACAGGAGCCAATTCGGAGTTTTCATTGACTGTGAAGAACACACATGACGGATCATCCTCAGCAAAGTCTAGCTCATTGGGCCTCTCTCCCTCCACCACCCTCCACACACGCACAACCCCATCCTCCCCTCCAGTGGCCAGATACTGTCCATCAGAGCTAAACTTCATGGTCACAATTGCGCCTTCGTGTGCCTTGACGTCTTGCCCCCTGTACACCGCAGACAATTCCTTTGACCTCTTCTTGTAAGGCCTTACCTTGACCCTGTTAACCTTCCCAGCGCAACTCTGACAAGAACTGGAGGATGTTGAATTCGTCTCGTCGTCGTCCTCCACATCGACGACACAGCCACCGATGCCCAGCCTCCGCAGCCATCCAAACCTTCTCCTCCTCCTCCTCCCCCTCACCACAGCCTTATCCACAGCAGAGGACTCATCTGAATCATCCACCCGCCGCATCAGCTCACGGATGAACGGGGATGAGCCGAAGGTCCTTTCGAATTCTGCTGCAGTAACTGTCCGATTGGATCGCCTGTCCCTAAGGCTTCGAAAGCTCCCATCTTTTCCCATCTCGTCGACTACAAACACTGTACCATCGTCCAAGTTCTTGAAGACACAATCCAGGACCTCCTCTGTGCTGCCGCCACCGCCCGACGCTCCCGGCTCCTCCCATCTATATGCAAAACTGGGGGCAGCTGAGAACAACTCGGCGCTGGGGCTGCCCGGGAGGATCTCTTCTGTGGCACTGGACCTCGAGCATGGCTCCTCGTCAGGCCGGTCGCCGTCGGAGCGGCCCGAATCCGAGAGGCCCAAGGACCTGATGAACCTCAGACGGCGCTCATGGACGCTGCACGGGTCGGCAGCCCACAGGTCAAGCAGGGGCTCCTCGTAGCGCAACCCGCCGTCGTGGCGCCCGGAGCTCGCCGGCGAAGAGACGGACGCCGGCGACATGACCTCCCTCGAGTCAAAGAACTCATCTTCGTCACCCTCCCCCGCCTCCAAGAACCGCGACCACGCCGCCATGGACGTGTGCTCTCTCTCCCCCTCCTCCCACCCCAACGCCGCAGGGAACGGCTGCGGCCAGCTCACCAATCCCCGCCGCGCCAAGAACCCAAGAACCCGGCACGGCGCGGCAGTGGCATGAGCCGGCGGCCGGATCTCGCGGATCTCGGGGAGCCTAGCTCGCGCGGCCTGCTGCTCCCTTTTACCACTCTCTCTCTTGTTGTGTCCGGTTCTTGGCTCTGTCTCTCTCTTGGTGGGAGATGGATGGATGTGTCGTTCCTCCTCTCTCCTCCCAGTTGGGTTTTGGGTCTCAAGAAGGGAACCAACCAACCAACCAAAAGCTAATGAGTAGAGTAATAAAAGGAGAGGCAGAAGAGGAGAGAGAGGGGAGGAGGAGGAGGAAGAAGAAGGTGGTGGTGGTGGGATGGATGGATGATGGGGACCTTCACCTCTGGGATCGGTTGGGAACAGGGTTTGGATGGAGGCTCGTCAGCATTGCACGGATCGGAGGAGGTAAACCGCGCAGAAAAAATGAGCCCGAGATGGAAGAAAACCCGCGAGGCGTGACGGCTCTACCTCTCATCACCAGTGTGTTTCGTTAGCCTTTTTATTTCTACACGGTGATGCCAGTGGATTCTTCCCAGGCTCCCAGCGTCTTCTTTATCTTCCGTGTAGGATGATGTTTTTCTTGACGTACTTCCTCTGTTTTTTCCTCTGTTTTTTATGTTTTAATTTTTAACATAAGTTTAAGTATATATCTTGACTACTTAAAAAATATTATGTAATTATCGTTTATTTTGTTGGGAATTATTTTATTACTAAAGATAATTTGAATACGAATTATAGTTTTAAATGCTTATATAAATTTTTAAATAAGATGAATAATCAAATATATATTTAAAAAGTAATGTTGTCGAGCTTATAAAACACTAGAGAGGTGTTTGTTTGGTTTAATTAGTCTTGCTGAAAATTTATGGTTTTGTTAAATGTGTTGTGTGGGTCGAGATTATGTCCGTGAGGTAGTTTCTTCATATAATCTTGAACTGCCTTTATAACTTTTTTTTAAAAAAAACTATTTATACGTTATAGTATGCCTAAAAGGAATGTATATTCGAATTTTGAGTCCATGTAAAACTACAGTTAGTTACATATTTGATCTGTATTATGTATGTTGTGCTAGATATTACTACTCAGATATTATGAATAAAATATAAAAACAATGATGATTACATAGCAAAAAATTTAAGTCTGATCAAGGATATGAAGATACCTATGTAGACACAAGGATCCTCGAGGGATGAAAAAAAAGGTTATTTGATTGGAGATGTCTACCTCAGCTCTCACTCGTTCCGGCCAGGTCGCAACCGGTCCAAGTCAACGGAGGGTGGACATTAGCAGAAGCAGGCAGCGTAGATATCTCCATTTTATAAAGGTGATGTTTAGACTGACAAAAATGTGTCACGTTAAATGTTTGACCGGATGTCAGAAGAGGTTTTCGGACACAAATAAAAAAATAATTTCACGGTTAGCCTAGAAACTACGAGACGAATCTTTTGAGCATAATTAATCCGTCATTAGCACATGTTGGTTACTGTAGCACTTATGGCTAATCATGGGCCAATTAGGCTCAAAAGATTCATCTCAAGATTTCTTTCATAACTGTGCAATTAGTTTTTTTGGTTCGCCTATGTTTAATGTTTTATTTAGGTGTCTAAAAATTCGATGTGATATTTTTTAAAAAAAATTAGAAACTAAACAAGGCCAAATATAGTTTGCACATGCCTAACCTACAAAGGCAACAAACCGTTTCATTTGGATGCTCTGTGGTGTGATACCTGATGCTGCACAGTACACTCCCATATTGATCACAGTAGCTTCAGTGTGGATATCTGCTTTCCTGGCAGTTTGGGATCGAATTAATTATAAAATGAGAAAATAATTACTCTAAACATATGTGTGTGTATCACATCCTCCTAGTTAATCTTGATACCTCTGCAATAACATTAATTGGTTATTTCAGGTTGAAGAAACAATCAAAACTTGCTGGTTACTTGGAGGTGTCTTGCTGTCACTGCCCCAAAGTATTGTTTGCTACGCTACTCCGGAATCTTTGGTAGACACGAGCGCATCTCTCGGCTCCTGTTCTCTGCACTTCCCTTCCTGATCCGCGGGTCTCTGCTCTTTCTCATGTCAGTTGGTAAGGAGTACTAATCAGTTGCTTTTCTTTAATCATTAAGGGGTTTAGTATGCCAGCAATTATTAATTAGCACTAGTTGGCGCTACTGAACTTTGACTGGTTGATGGTAAATGAGCAAAGTAGGGCATGACTCTGGTGGTTTTTTTTTTTGACTTATTTTTAGTCCCTAGTCACATTGGATGTTTGGTTACTAATTTGAAATATTAAATATAGGCTAATAAAAAAACTAACTTTATAAATAAGGGCTAATCCATGAGACGAATTTTTTAAACCTAATTATTCTATAATTAGCAAATGTTTACTGTAGCATCACATAGGCTAATCATGGATTAATTAGGCTCATTAAATTCGTCTCGTAAATTAGTCCAAGATTATGGATGAGTTTTATTAATAGTCTATGTTTAATACTTCAAATTAGCGTCCAAATATCCGATGTGAAATGAGGCTAAAAAATTTAGCCCCATCTAAACAACCCCTCTGAGAGCAAGTATAATAGCAGGCTACAAGCTGGCTAAATGCTTATGTGGAGGAGAGAAGGAGAGAGAGGAGTAATGGGCTGTAATCTTATAGTCAGCTTGGACACAAGAACTAAAAAATTATATGAGAGACATGTGAGTAATGCATTAATGATAAAAAGCTAACTACTATATGAGTGGGGCTAAGAGAAGATTATAAGAAAGTTTATACCTAGCTTTGTTGTCTATATTAATAGCCTTGCTCTGATGGATCCTTTGATAGTTAATTAGTTGATCATAACATGGTTTGAGAGGACTAATCAAACATGTAAACAGATTGTAAAAAAAAATATGGATATATACGACGTATGCGTCCTGAGCTCAGCTGCCTTGTTACTCAAGCGGCAGCCTATGAGATTGATGTGGCAGTACTATTTTTCCTTACCTGTTATTGTTGCTCTGCTCATGCATGGGCTCATTGCTCCAACTAGTTCCATTCCGTTGGGCTAGTAGTTGTTAAAAAGAAGACAAATAAACCTTTGCTAATTGAAACTGGCCGAAAGCGAGGCGTAAAAAAACAGGTTAGTTTAACTAGCTATTGAGTTTGAGCAAACTTAAATTCAACCGCGAGTTTAGGTGTAAAATTAGGCCTGAGAAGAAGCGTCCTCCATTTTTTTTCAGTGGTCGATGAGACACGGACGGATGATGGATGTAGGAAAATTGAAGATTCAAGCAAGGAAACGCACGCGTACGGGAGGACGACGAGGAAAATTAAGCACTCTGGTCCCCATAAATAGTAGGACACGTCGGAATTCCCGTTCCAACGGACCAACACGCGATTACGCGCGCGCGCCGAGCCGCCGATCGAACGATCCCTGCGCCTGTGCGTAATAACGAGCACGCGTCCGGCAGGCACGACAGCGATCCACTTTTTCGGTGTTGCTTCTACTTATAAACTAAATTTTAAATTTAAAAAAAAGTTAAAATTATGATTTTTAATATTACTTATTTTTTATCTTACCATCACTATATATATATATATATATATAATTTTATTTATAAATTATCCTTTTAACCATGCCACATGTTTACCCGGCGGACTCAGCTCGCGCGCGGGGGGATGGGTTGGTCAGCCGCTCGCTCGCCCGGTCACGCGTGGAGGTGGACGTCGCGTGCGTACGACGTGGAGCCGCGCGGTGGCTGCTCTGCGTGCGGGAGCCAGGTGGGGACGTGGGGTGGGCAGCGTTAGGCCACCGGTCGGTGTCTCGCCGTCTCGATCGCTCGGTCGCTTCCTCGTTTAGATGACCCAGTTGCGCGCGGTCAGCCGGTCGCTACGCACGTATCCACGTACGCCGTCGCCCAGTCGTGGCGCACCGAACGATCGGTTGCGCGTCCGTTCACCCAAAAAAACACAATACTTTATATAAAAGCTCTCTCTATGTATAATTCCTAGTGTATAATCTTTACAGATAATACGATATTTTTAATATAGAATTTTTTTACAGGATACTTTACATATTAAATATATATTTAACAATGAAGTTATATATATATATATATTCACAAAATATAAAAAATAATATATATAATTTTAGGTACGTAGATTTATTCACGTGAATAGATGAACATGCGGGTGTTTCGACCAACGTAAGCGCGCGGTACGCTCCGATCCGGCGAAATCCGAAGTGATCCACCACCGCGAGGATCGTCTCGAACTGGTCGTGCGTGCCCCCGGTCGCCGTGCATCACAAGCTAGCTTCGGTTGTCACATCCGTTACGTGACAACGTTTGTCTCTTTCTTTCTACTATTTGTTTTTTTTTCCTTTTTCGATCTCCTGGTCAAATTCTTTTGTTTTCGTTGACAACAAGACTTTGCTTGGACCGACGACTCGCTAATCAAGCTAGCTACGATGCTACTGATGATCTGAAATTAAATCCAGAATCTGCTTGCTAGCGTTATACTGTATGTTCACAAAGATGCATCCAGAGTCAAGCACTAGCAATTTGTACGTAATATGGACGCGATCACAGGTGACTATTGATGCTAACTTTTCTTTATTTTTCTATACTACGTTTTTCAAATTACTAAACATGATATTTTTTTATAAAAAATCATATGAAAATTGTTTAAAAAAATAGATTTTTAAGTTTGCAATAGCTAGTACTCGATTAATCTTGTGCAAATACATTTATTCGTTTTAAGTGCGTTGTTTACCGCAAGTGTCGTGTATATCAACCAACGTATATATTTCTACGTTCTAATGGAGGAGAACTCCAACTCCGTGTGCCAATGGCGCGTGATGCACGCACACGCGTCGACGGCGAAAAGAAACAAACTAAGGTCGCACACACTAATCGCTAGTGGTACGCACTTTGAGAGTGCCACTCTGCACCTACCTTACCTATAAATATAGAGGTGGTATGATCCTCTCTGTCGTCGTCTAGCTTGATCCTCTCCTCAATATATCTTTCCCGTTTTGTTTTTGGGACGAACATGCTGGAGAAAACTTTGCATAGAAGCAGACGAGTTAGGAGTCAAATGCATGCTAGTACTGTTGATCCTACATATAGATATAGGATCTACGACTTGACATCTCTTTCGCTTTAGCATCTTGATTTGCAAGCGCTTTTATGTGTATATTGATCGTCTGAGCTCTTTTATACTTATAAGATAATTTTTAAATTTTTGATGTTAAAAGGGTAAATTTTAGCTTTTTCATAGAAAAATCAAATGACATATTTACGAACGAAAAATAACTTATAGTTAAACTTTTTTTAATGTATTCTTAGCAATATAAAAGACATGGTTGGAAATAAACTTCTGGGAAAAACCTCCAAAATCAACTCCAACTTTAAAGTTAAAAATTCTAATTTTGGTTTATAAGCATAACTATACGCGAAAAGATGCGGTGAATTTTAGAGTTGATTTTAAATATTTTTTATCGTGTTTTATTTTTTAATCTTGACTTTTAAATTGATAAAAACACGTATATATAAAAACTTTATTTATAAATTATTTTTCGTTTCTATCTCGTTTAACTCCCCGAATTGTTAGCAGCCGCTCTAGCTAACTCCAACAACACCAGTGAAGTTTCTGTCGTCCCTGCATATGCATGCGGAATCACGCGCTCATTTGCATATACTACAAGATGATTAGACGAACGACGCGATAGATCAAAAGCCAAAGCCGCAGCACACGCGATCGACCATCGATGTATTGAGCTTCAAAAAAAGGATGGAGATCGAGGGAGTTGTTGAGGTGTGAAACCGCGCGCATGCTGGTGGTCGACCTGTTCGTAGCCGGACACACAGAAATTGCAATCACTTTCATTTGGTCTCTGAACCTTACCTTAGCTTGGAACGTAGTAGTAGCAGCTAGCAGCTACGGTTGCCAGATCAACAGATCGTTAATTATCTAGCATCTAGCGATCTGGAATTCCGGACTCGATTTGACGTTTCGTCTAGTTTGTTCGTTGACCGTCCGTTCATTTGCTTGTTTAAAATTATCCCGTAACTGAAAGTCTAAAACCATCTTGCTGCAGGGTTACTAGTTAATGACAGTTTCCGCCAGCCTCCTTGTTCAGAAGTATTCTGGTAGTAATGCAACTAACCACGAAACTTTTTCCTCTGGTCTGATCACTTCTCGAACCATACATGCGGAGGCACTTCCAACTTTGGACTGTTCTGCCATAACAAATTGTTCACAGAGCATTCGTCAGTTGATTTTTCTTCTGAACATTATTCAGCAGTTAGCAGTAATCAAACACTTGTTAATTTGATCCGCAACTAACTCCCCCCCCCCCCCCAGTAAATCATTGCATGTCAAGCAGTGCCGAGTCTACTGTGCATCATCAGCTGGAGTAGTAGCTTAGCAGTTAGCATTACCACCAACCGTCCAAACCGTACTGCTAAAAATCTAAAATGCATGCTACAACCTCCATACTTCCATGTGCCATCATGTTCTAACGAGCCAATTAATGCAGTAGCAATCGATGAACATCTTAATTTCTGGCGTTTTATTTCCCGTCCACTTCGTTACAGTTACAGCAACGAGCAATTAATTACATTTTACTGTACCGACTTTTATCCAGAGAGATAGCTAAGCTGACGAGGTAAAAACAAGCGGTCTTGATTATCACCGACAAGCACGTTTCTAATGAGGCGGTTTTATCGTACTTTGTCTACAAAATTCCCCAGGAAGGATCAGCTGGCAATCATGTAGTACAAGGCTAGATAGGGAAAAAATTGCATTTTTAATTAGTCACTAGTACTAGTGTCTTTGCGCTCTAATCAAGGTACACGGACTTGTTAAACAAAAGCCTAATGTGATGTAACATGGCACCTTCCTCGGTGGAAATAAAACTAAGCAAAGGGATTTTTAATCAAAGTTCAGAGAAAATTAAAGAAATAAAGCCGTGCTTGGTGGGAACACAAGTACACCATTGTCATTTGCTCCGGTTCCCGCTCAACAAGTGTACCTTTCGGTTCCTCCTAAACAAATCAGAAGAGGCTGTTTAATTAGTTTAATTGAGCAGCTAATGCTAGTGCTAAGCTAGGACGTGATCATGCGCACATGTGAGCTGGGAGGCTAATCACATGAGCTCAACAAACAAAATTAAGTTCTAGCTAAATTAGCTCTAGCTTACCTAGCTGTTGTTTAAGATAGAACCATTAATTTACGAGCTTTTTTACTATTTTTTAAAAATACTTTAAAATATCATATTTTTAGCGTAAAAATTTTGTATGGTACCATTAAGTTACTAGAATTTTACGCTAAAAGTTTTAATAACTCAAGTTACTTTTAAAAAATGGTAAAAGAACCCCTTAATTTATATATCGAGTTTTTGCTTGCTTGATATTTCTGCGTGATGGATGATAGATCGGCTAGTAGATAATTGTGAGGCTAATGGCCTGTACTTAATTAATGAACTTGCATTGCGCGTCAATTTCTTTCTTTAAATCGCCGTAGCGCCTAGTACGGACCTCTCATCTCATGCCTGCATGTGAGGTGTTGCAAGTTGAGGGTTAATCCGGTGATCGACGTGTCGTCCGTCGTGTTGCTGCACAGAAAACTCTACTGATTTGTTTAATTACTTGTGTAATGTAAGTGTCATCGATCCAAAGCTTAGCTTGTGGTTGCCATCAGCTTCACTAAGTTCACTGTCCTTCCAACTGTTTCGCTTGCTACAGTTCACTGTACTTGCGGCGCCGAGCGCTAGCTAGCTAGCTCCTCTCTGCATTCGCAGTAGGAAGACACCAAATCATCTTACGCCTGCTAATTCTGTCAGAGTATCAGCTCAATTTGCCCCCGGGTTTTCAGCTCAAGTTGCAGGGAGAGGAATATAATCAGGAATCAGGGACATTTATGTTCGTCAGTTCATGCATCAGCAGCAGCATTGACCTGTGTGGAGAGATTGTGCGTGATCTTCAGTACGATCTCCACTTGCGCTAACCAAACCATTAATCACGCAAAAAGTTCATGTACACTGTCTTCAAGCTGGCACTAATGGTTGTCAATCGAGCGCTGTCAAATTAAGATAACTACCAGTAGCTAGCTAGGCATAGAGATGTACATGTCCTGAATGCAATGGCACTGAGGGTGTTGTTCAGCTCAGGGCTTTTCTAACTGCATGCACGGTGCCATGCAAATTATAGAGCAAGTTGGATGCATGATTTCGACCAAAGTAGCGCTACTTTTAGTTAGATATATCACACGTACGATGGATCTTTGTTGTAGGACAGGTGTTAGCACGCAGCTCTTGAGTCCCAACTAGCCATCTTTTTAAAGAGAAGAACACCATCATCGTCTATCATTCATCAGGAGGAGCCAGCTAGCTAGCTGCTAAACAGTACTGTCGCCAAGGAACTATATATGCATTGCTCAGCTCGCTCGCTCTAACCTTTTTTCTTTCAGGTGTGTCAAGCTGCAGTACTGTTCAGGGTTTCTTTTAATAATCAGACTGTGTGTGGCCAAAGTTCAGGCACATGTACATGGTGATACCATCCACAAGATACTAGCATATATATCCAGCAAATCAATCAGAGAGAGCAGCATGCATGCTAGCGATGAAGCGAGAGAACGTGCATGGGCTAGTTGTATATTCTTCCTCCTCCTGCTGCTAGCTGCAACTACTGCTAGTGGTTGCCGCCATGCATGCATGCCTACCGATGTACTAGTATATGAATGCTACCCGCAGTGAGATCGATGCTTCTCCATATGCAATTGGATTTGGAATCTAGCGATGAGAAAGATCAAACTGAAGATGCATGCATGATGAGAAAAAAACTTAATGAGTGGTCGTCGAGGTAGCTGCCGGTGACCTGAGTGAGGGCCATGCGTGGAATCGCCACAGTCTCTGTCGATGTGTCGATCTAGCCATCATTCATTTATTCGATCGGTTTGAAACTCTGAATGCGCACAAATATACTCCTGGTACTTTGATGATCACTTTCAAGCTAGCTTGAACACATTGAATGTAATGTGCTGTACATGACCAAATTAAGGATAATGGTGACATATGTACCTTTTGAGGTGTGACTAGGATCGATCGGCTGAAGAATAGTCTGGCCTTACGTGTGAGCATCTGTACCTGAAGAAAGTATAATAATCTATCAATGGAATACTGTACTTTTTTTCAATTGTTCATCGCATGGAACATGTAACAGCAAGCTCAACAGGAGGATGGTCGTCGATTGTCTGGACCCTGAATGATAACCCATAATTGGATCTAACTGGTCACGGAACGGAGGACGCGGATGCCGTCCTTTTTGCTGTCTGAATTTAATCGAATTCGATCAGTTAACGGCTGGTGATTAGCTACGTGGATCGTCGATGAACCTGACGATGAATCAGTTAGCCTGCTCCAAAAGATAAGGAGAAGATTCAGAAGATGATGATGATGCTAGAGCTAGTCGATAGCAAGTCGACATATATGTCTGCTCGCCTTGATCTTCTCTGCTGCTGTGCATGCCGTTCTACCGGTAGCTCTCACTCTGTACTTGATGAGCAGTGAGCTGTTTGTTTGCGTAATAAATAGTAATGGGCTTTTGAGTGTTCGTTTGGAGGCCTAACAATAGCTGCAAGCCAGAGCCCAACCCACTACCACGGACGGAAACGCAAACTACGCCCAAAACCAGAGGCCCCTGGTTGTGCTCAACTGGTCGTTAATAGATTTCTTCGACTGTTCATCAAACGAGTAGCCCTTTCGTAGCCTAGCCCCTGGTTGTGCTGAAATGATGATGAGAACAGATTGCCATTTTCTTCTGTTCAACTTCTGAGGTTGTGTTGTTCCAGATTTTTCATGGATTACTTTGAATCTTGCCATTGACACATAAAGCTTTCCTTTGGCATTTGATTGATTTGGAAGGGGATTTGGAAAAGGAGACACATCAAGGAATCGATTGGCAACCTAACACTTTGGATGTGCCAGGTCAGGTTGGAGCTGACTGGATAGTTCATGGTTGGATGGTCAGGATTTGTTATCAGGAATCCGACGGCGCTGGTCCGGGCTGATCGTCCATTGCTGGCTCGGGACCTTATCGCCGTCTCGGCCTCACTCCGGCCGCCGCCTCCGAGACCCAAGCGCCATGCACTCGCCGGCGCGCTGCCCACCGGCCACCTCTTCGCCACCTCCGCGCGCGGCCCACGTCGTGATGGCCCGCCGCGGCCGTAGTTACAAGCCATCGGCCCCCGAGGTCGCCGACCAGCCGGAGGCGCTTGCCCGCATCCTCCGCACCGAGGCCGCCGTCTCCGGCGTCTCCCGCAAGGCCGCAGCCTCGCGGCAGCAGTCCGCCCGCCTCTGGCCCCGCGCCGTCCTCGAGGCCCTCGACTCCGCCGTCGCTTCCTGCCGCTGGGAGTCCGCTCTCGAGGTACCCGACCAACCCACCCACCCACCCCGTTGGAGGGAGAAATACTAGACCTAGACCTGCTTGGTTGCTGATGCTCATGGTGCTCGCTTGATTGGGTCTAGATCTTCGAGCTGCTTCGTAAGCAGCAATGGTACAAGCCGAGGTCACAGACCTACGCCAGGTTGCTGATGATGCTCGGCAAGTGCCGGCAGCCCGGCGCGGCGACAGCCCTCTTCAAGGTGATGCTCTCGGAGCGTCTCAAGCCGACGGTGGATGTCTACACGGCCCTCGTCGGCGCGTATGGTTACAGCGGCATGCTGGACGAGGCGTTGGCCACCGTCGACCAGATGAAAGGCGCTGCGGATTGCAAGCCAGATGAGTACACGTTCTCCGTTCTTATCAATTGCTGTAGCAAATTGCGCCGCTTCGATCGGATACCCGCGATTCTTGATGAGATGTCCTACTTGGGGCTAGAATGCAATGCTGTTATCCATAATGCGATAATTGATGGGTATGGGAAAGCTGGCATGTTGGAGGAGATGGAGAATGCACTGACCAATATGCTTGAAAGTGGGGACATTGTGCCGGACATATACACGATGAACTCTGTCATTTGGGCCTATGGGAAGCATGGTAGGATAGATGAAATGGAGAGGTGGTACGGTGAGTTTCAGTTGATGGGTGTTGACCCAGACACACAAACATTTAATATCATGATCAAAGCTTATGGTAATGCTAAGTTGCATGACAAAATGATATCGGTGCTGAAATATATGAAGAAATACTTCTTTTCACCCGCTGTTGTTACTTTCAACATAATAATAGAAAGTTTTGGACGAGCTGGAAATATTGAGAAGATGGAGTACTATTTCCGTTTGATGAAGTTTCAAGGTGTCAAACCCAACCCCATCACTTACTGCTCTATGATCAATGGATACAGCAAAGCTGGGTTAATTGACAAGGTTCCTGGGATTATTCGACAGACACAGAACACTGATGTTGTATTAGATACTCCATTTTTTAATTGTGTGATCGATGCATATGCCAAGTCTGGAGATATCAAAATTATGGAGGAAATGCTACAGTTTATGAAGGAAAAGAAATGTAAACCTGATGAAGTAACTTACACCATCATGATCCAGGCATACAATGCACATGGGATGGATAAAGCTGCTAATTTGTTAAAGATGGATGTGGAAAGGGTTGATGGCAAGTTTCTGGTAAGTGTCTTTGATTGTTTAAGTGAGCTTGTATTTCATATCAACCATTGTATCCAAGTTGATAGATGGTATTCACTGGCTATCTTGTTTTTGAATCAGGGGTTAGTTTCTGAGGTTGATAACAAATAATGCCTATTTCAATTTTTCTCGGGATGTTGCAATAAGTGTGGCCTAATCCAATACTGGAGAAAGAGGACATATAATGGACCAAAGGGAGTGTCAGTCAAACATAACAGAGCTTTGACTATGATGAGTAAATGAATTACCATCAAGACAAAAAGTTATAGCCAGCGAGCAGATACACCTAGTTGAATGCTTTTTTGAGAACTCAGTCCTAGATGAATGCTGGCAAGGTAAGCAGTCCATCTGATTTTTCTTTTGGTATTGTAGACAGCTAGCGTATTTAACTGAACTGAAACAGTGGCACTTCAATTCTAGTTCTTCGAATGCGCAGTAATAACCAATTCCATGGAACAGATAAATGCTCACTCAACTTTCTACAACAACCTAATTTTACAAATTGAAAATATATGTTATACTCTTCAGCTAACTATGCAGTGTCATCAAATCATCTTATACTGGATACAATTCTTATGCTGGTGAATTCTCGGGCCTGTTTTCACTGCCAGTTCTGTGGGCAGATTATCCGTCTGCAATTGTTTAGAACGTGCATTGCAGCAATCCCAGCACGTTTGGGTGCGTCCCGTTCTCGTCCAGGTGTGTGACCTATTCCTTGCCAACAATTATCAGAAATCAAAATTTATTTCTGATGCCGAAAACTGTTTCCAATTGTTCCAGCGATGCCCTAACCCGTCCTGTACGGTGACTGGAGATAATCAGATAGGGGACAACAAGAAACAAGACGGGAGCGGCGGGCAAGACGTCGCCACTCGCCAAGAACCTGGGATCTTCACTCGGATTGTCACTGAACAATTGCTGCTGGTGAACTGCAAATTCCATGAGTTGATTGTGTTTATGAAAAGCATCAACTGTAAGAAAGTAGTTCGATCTTAAACCTTGATGACTGAACTACAACTCTACAATATGCAGCCTTTAGTGCTTTCAGAACTGTAAAATTTAGTACTACAATAATCTTTTTAGTTCTATTATGGAAATATATATATGAAGAAAGATACATATGCAACAGAGAGAAAGATCTCCATGTTTGAGGCAGCCCATTACACAGTTGGGCTTTGCTTGAAGCAGCCTATTACATAATTCGGACGGCCCGTTCTAAAATTTTTTCGGCCCAATAGATTTCGGTTTATAAACCTGATTGGCCCTCTTCGCCTTCCTCTCCTCCCCGATTCCCAAACCCTAGCCTAGCAGAGGAGAGCCGACACCCCCCGCCGCCCGCTTCCCTTCTCGCCACCGCCGAATCCACAGGCAGCATGGAGGCAAGCAGGGCGGTGAGCACCGCCGCGCAGGTAGAATCCTCCTCCTCCGGCGCGATGGCGGTGGACGCGGCTGGCGGCGTGGAGAAGCCGCGGTTCGAGGCGCTGACGCCGAGCGAGATGAGCGGCGGGAAGCCCCAGTTCAGGAAGGTGCCGGTGCCGCAGCACCGCTTCGCGCCGCTCAAGAAGGCGTGGATGGATATCTACACCCCCGTCTACGAGCACATGAAGATCGACATCCGCATGAACCTTAAGGTACGCTCGAATTCCTCATGGCTGTGCACTTCTGGTTCTGTTGAGTCTCGCAAATTGCTTCATTGATATATCAATCCTTTGAGTGGAAAATTGTCTCACGGATATCCTAATTTTTTGAGTGGTATGTTGCTGCAATTCCTGAATCTTGAGACATGCCAAGCTAATTTGTCAGGCGTTCGTGTTGATTTTCAGCACGATACCACAGCATCAAGTTGCATCTTTGACATTTTACTTAGATTAATCAATTCTGTAATCAGTGAAACAATATTGTAGCTGTACAAACTTAGTACATAACTACATATGTTATGCTAGAGGATATCCTAATTTTAATCTGGTGCTATCAGTAAATTATACTGTAAAAATACATTTTTTTCATTCCTTGCTTGTCCATGGTCAGGACAACGATTTAGCTTTCTAACCTTGCTAACAGTGTGTAGTTCGATATTACTTCTTTTAGAAAATAGTTCGATATTACTAATCTATGCAAATTTGCCAAATTTGTGATTTGTGACTGTATATGTACCTTTTCAATTCATTATGTAAAAACAAGCAACATTGAATACTTGATGTTAATAGAGAATTCACTTAATTTTGTTCCGAATTCTTCAGATGATGTGATGAAAGCTCACAACTTCCAACTTTTACCTAAGTCACTACGAATCACAAATTCAACATAGTTTTGTGTCTGCATTTGTTCTGTCATCATTTTTTTAAATCACTCCATTAATTTATCCTTGTCTTGTTAGTTGTAACTGTTTGTTACGAGCTTAAATCACTAAATCAGTACCTGTTTTTTCCCATTGGCAAGAAGTATCTTCAGTGCTTGGGTGATTTTGCTTGTGAAAACATGCCATATTCATACCATTTTGATGTTGAATGCTTAAGCTGGTAACCATTAAACAAACCATCAATTCTGTTTCCATTATCCCAGGCAAGAAGGGTGGAGCTGAAAACAAGAAAAGACACACCTGATGTGAGCAATCTTCAAAAGTGTGCAGACTTCGTACATGCTTTTATGCTTGGATTTGATATCGCAGATGCTGTTGCGCTCCTCCGTCTCGATGATCTGTATGTGGATTCCTTTGAGATCAAGGATGTGAAGACACTCAGAGGGGAGCATCTCTCTCGTGCTATCGGTCGCTTGTCAGGGAAAGGGGGCAAGACCAAATATGCGATTGAGAATTCTACCAGGACTCGCATAGTTATCGCTGATACAAAGATCCATATACTTGGATCCTTTGTTAACATCAAGGTTGCTCGGGATTCACTCTGTAGTCTTATCTTAGGTTCTCCTGCAGGCAAAGTCTACTCTAAGCTAAGGGCTGTTTCTGCTAGGTTAGCAGAAAGGTATTAAATGAGTTGTGTATCACATCATATAGTTGCAGTTTTGGCCTCATAACAGTAGTATGTTTTATTGGCTGATTTGTGTATCTGGGCTATCATTTGTATCGTGCAGAAAAAAAACAAACCCGATGCTGAGAGATTTTGAACAATATATGTATTATGTTCTGTCGTGTTTACTCGCCCCTTGTTTCAGGCAATCTAAGATTGAATATTTTGTTGGACGGAGGTAGTAGCTGTGATGCCACCAGGGTTTACGTTTCCTGTGAGGATGGTTATCGAGCAAAACCAATGAAAAGCAGAACAAATTTTCGCAAAAACTGGAAACCCTTCGATTTGAGAAAGAAGATGTAACCCCTCCCTCCTGTGTCACTCGAGATCAGGATTTACATTACCAACTGAATTTCGAGGCCATATATCACGGTTTTCGATAAATTCCAACTAATTTTTGCTCAAATTTACTGTTTGGCATTTAAATTTATTAAAAACCATTCAAAATTTCAACAGAAAACTGATTTTGAGCTACGTCGGAAAACTGCAAAAACCGATGGGCTCTCGTCGGATCCGAGAAACTCAGCTCGAGATTTCACCCGGCAGAGCTGTGCAGTGTGCACAGCAGCCACTGCCTCGAAAATCGGAGGCACACGATCGCCATGGGTAGCAGCGGGAAGACCAGCAACCGGTCACGCAAAGTCAAGTCCTCGAATCAGTGGAGTGGAGCCGCGTCGGCAGAGCAGACGACACCATTTCTCTCGACGACCAGTTCCGTCCGATCCAGATAGAGAGGCGATGGAGACGGCCGGGCGCCGGCGGCGGAGGGCGCACACGGCGGACGAGGCGGCGGCGGTGCTGCGGAAGGCCTGGTGCCGGCTGCGGCTGTCGGCGCGGGACCCGTCGCGGGTGCCGCCGTGGGACGCCGTCGTGCTCACGGCCGCCAGCCCCGAGCAGGCCGCGCTCTACGACCGCCAGCTCGCGCGCGCCCGCCGCCTCGGCCGTTTCCCGGCCTCAACCGCCGCCCTCGCCGTCCCCGACCCCGACGCCGCGCGCATCGGCTCCGGCGCCGCCACCCTCCACGCCGTCTCCTCCCTCGTCCGCCATCTCATCGCCCAGGTCCAACCACTTTCTTCCCTATGTACCTCTACAACAACTTCGATCCCCTGCTGACTATCAGGGCGTCTGAATTTTCAGGCTTCCAAGGAAGAGATCGCCGAATTGCTGCCCGAAGGAGCAAGTGGTTCTTCTGCAGATGACATCCCGCTCAGCTCGGTGGTACGATTCATGGCGAAGAAACACATACTGCTGCTTCACGCTGGGGGTGATAGCAAGAGGGTTCCATGGGCGAACCCCATGGGTAAGGCCTTCCTGCCCCTGCCTTACTTGGCCGGAGACAATCCCGATGGACCTGTTCCGCTACTTTTCGACCACATTCTCGCGATTTCATCCAGCGCAAGGCAAGCTTTCAGAGACCAAGGTTGTAGCTTGTAGACAATGCTACTGATTTTTGAGCAATAGGTTCCATTTTAATTGGTACAGCATGATCAGGTGGGATCTTCATAATGACGGGGGATGTTCTCCCGTGCTTCGATGCCTCAAACCTAGTTCTTCCCGATGATTCTGCTTGCATTGTCACCGTGCCAACAACTCTGGACGTGGCCGCGAATCATGGCGTAGTTGTAGCATCAAAGGATGGGACGGATGGGGAGAACTATTCTCTGTGTTTGGTGGATAATCTCCTACAGAAGCCTACAGTACACGAGCTTGTGGAGGGCCAGGCTATTCGAGATGACGGGAGAGCACTGCTTGACACAGGGATAATATCAGCCAGGGGTAAAGCATGGCAGGAGCTTGTTACACTTGCATATTCATCTAGCCAGATCATGATCAAGGAGCTCATAACTAGCAGAAAAGAGGTAAGCAAACATCTCGTAATTCCAACGTTTCGCTTACTCATTTATCTGCAGACTCGCTTCATTGAATCAAGGCCATGTGATTATTCTAAGATAGCATGTGTTACAATTTTTTGTAGTTAGAGATATTGGTCCACTGATGATCAACTTCTCTTAGAAAACATAATGACTCATTACTTCATTCTAGGAGTTATTAAATAAATTTACTACAAATTCTTGCAGTTCTGTATGTGCTCCTAGCAGTACAATTTAATATTCTATTGTCCTGAATTTAATGGAAGTTAGATGCTAACAGTGTCTGTTTCGCTCTTTGCCTACTAGGTTGCCTAGCTGATTTATGCCGCCTAGTTCTGCCTAGGCCTGGTTAGCATTGTTCTGCCACCTGACTAGCTCCTTGGGTGAACACCAAGCCAAACAAATTGAAGCATAAATAGAACATGTGTTCATGATCAGAAATGATTAGTTTTCCATCCTAAAGATAAGCACTGGCTTGCTAGGTTGTTGTACGTTTTATTGAATTTATTCCATATTGAAACCAGATTTCCAAACCTTATTTTTTGGTCATGATTAAACCCTGGATATTCCAAACCTCATTAATCTCATCTTTTTGGACCAATTTTTGTTAAAACAGAAATTTCAATGTAACGTCCTAAATTGATTTCTTTTGCTCCATTACTTCCCATTAACTACATTTATCTAACCATAGATTTTCCATGACATATTTTGTTTTGTGTTTTCATAGTTCAATACTACTCAATCTATTGCAGATGAGCTTATATGAAGATCTTGTGGCTGCTTGGGTACCTTCCAGGCATGAATGGTTGAGGACCCGCCCATTGGGCATGGAGCTAATTGCTGCTTTGGGAAGACACAGGATGTTCAGCTTTTGTTCATGTATGTTTTGTTGATAATTGATTATTTAGCAGTCGCAAGTAAATTGTACTGGTTTTCTTTCTAGTGTTTGTGCCATAAGTTATCCTGTATCTGAAAAAAGGTCATCTTTTATATTTCTGATTAGTTATGTCTGATATTATGCCTTTTGCATTTCCTTTCAGTTATGCAAGTGAAAACTAAGTTGGGACCATTTTCTTTTCAGATGATTTCTCATTTTTACATTTCGGCACGTCTGCTGAAGTTCTTGATCACTTGGCGGGCTCATATTCAGGACTTGTAGGGCGAAGGCACATGTCTTCAATACCAGAGACTACTGCTTGTGATATTGCAGCAACAGCTGTCATTTTATCCAGTAAAATTTCTGCTGGGGTCTCAGTTGGAGAGGATTCATTGGTCTATGATTCATCACTTTCAGGTAGGGTACGGATTGGCTCACAATCTATTGTTGTTGGGGTGAATATACATGAGTTACATGGAAACAGGTCTCAGATAGTCAGCGGTAGCTCATACTTCACATTACCTGATCGACATTGCCTCTGGGAAGTACCTTTAGTAAATTCTATGGGAAGAGTAATGGTCTACTGTGGCCTTCATGATAATCCAAAAGTTTCTATGAAGAGAGATGGTACATTCTGCGGAAAGCCTTGGAGAAATGTCTTGGAACATCTTCAAATCCAGGATACAGATCTGTGGAACCCAATGAATGAGGACAATTGCTTATGGAATGCAAGGCTTTTTCCAGTCTTGTCTCTCCCTGAAATGCTGAACGTAGGTATGTGCCTCATGGGGTCAACATGTGACCTGGATGGCAAAGTTGCTTCCCTGTGGAAAAAATCAGAGAGGATCAGCTTAGAAGAGCTGCATCGTTCGATTGACTACGATCAGCTTTGTATGGATTCAAGTAAGCATCAAGCAGATCTTGCAGCCAACATAGCTAAAGCTTGCATGACCTATGGCTTGCTTGGGCGCAACCTGTTTCAACTATGTGAGGAAATGCTACAAAAGGAAAATTCATGCCTTCAAGTCTGTAATGAATTACTTTCGCTTTGTCCCAGTCATGGGGATCAGTATTCTGGTGTTCTTCCAAAAAGCAGAAGATATCAGGTCAAGATGGATCTGCTTAGAGCTTCTGGAGACCTTTCTACTGCAGCTATTGTTGAAGACAAAGTGTGGGCTTCCATAGCAAGTGAAACTGCATCAGCGATAAAATATGGATCTAAAGGTACAGTTAGACTAAAAAAAATCAGGAACATTCAACCTTGTGGTCCCAATATACTTAGTGCGATATTTTCTGTTGTTTTTCTCAAAATACAATTATGTCATATGCTCGTATAGTTATAAGCAATGAGCTAAATGTACCTTTTACCATTATGAATATCGATGTTTCTATTAATCTAGTAAATACATATGTATGATTTTGTAGAGCCGTCAAGCAATTCCAAGTCTTCAAGTAATGGTAACCTGCATCCTAAGAAGGCTATTGTGGAATTACCTGTCCGTGTTGACTTTGTTGGCGGTTGGAGTGATACACCACCATGGAGCTTGGAGCGTCCAGGTTGTGTTTTGAATATGGCAATACGATTGGAAGGAAGCCTTCCAGTTGGTGCTATGATTGAGACAACAATGGACCACCTTGGAGTTCTGATTGAAGATGATGCTGGCAGAAATGTTTATATTGATGACATGTCTTCTATCACTTCACCATTCAAAGAAAATGATTCGTTTCGTTTAGTCAAGTCTGCTCTTATTGTGACTGGTATCCTTAATGATAAAAGATTGTCAAAATTAGGCTTGAATATTAGGACATGGGCAAATGTTCCTCGTGGAAGTGGTCTTGGAACTTCTAGCATATTAGCAGCTGCTGTAGTTAAGGGACTATTTCAGCTTATAGAAGGTGATGAAAGTGATGGCACTGTTGCGAGAGCTGTGCTGGTAGTGGAGCAAGTAATGGGCACAGGCGGTGGATGGCAAGATCAAATTGGTGGCCTGTATCCTGGAATCAAGTGTACTCAGAGTTATCCAGGACAGCCATTGCGCTTGCAAGTTGTTCCACTTTTGGCATCTCCTCACTTGATTGAGGAATTGGAACGACGTCTCCTGGTTGTGTTCACTGGTCAAGTAAGTATGAATTTTCTGCTGGATGCATATAATGCAAGTAGATAAAGTGAAATCAGGCATAGAAATTTCAATACGCAAACATGAGCCTTTTTCCAGTTGCACCATGGCAATTTGGACATCCAAATAAATTTCTAACATGTGCATGCCATCCATATTTACATTGATTTTGCTTTGCAAGAATATAAATTTCTCCCTAAATGAATGTATATTCTGCACAGGTAAGGCTTGCCCACCAAGTTCTACAGAAAGTTGTTACTCGATATCTCCGCCGCGATAGCCTGTTGATATCCAGCATCAAGAGGCTCGCTGAGTTGGCCAAGATTGGAAGGGAAGCCCTGATGAATGGTGAAATAGACGAGCTTGGTGGCATAATGTCGGAGGCCTGGAGGCTACATCAGGAGCTAGACCCTTTTTGCAGCAACAAGCTTGTGGATGAATTGTTTGCATTTGCTGACCCTTACTGCTGCGGCTACAAGCTGGTTGGAGCTGGTGGGGGCGGCTTCGCATTGATGCTTGCGAAGAACCTGAACTCGGCCAAAGAACTCAGACAGGCACTCGAAAATTCTCCCACCTTCGATGTAAAGGTGTACAACTGGAACGTTGCCATGACACCATGAAAGAAGCATAGAACTCGCACATGAATTCTTTTCATTCTGGTAAACACAAATTGCATATACGGCTGGAGCCTAGCATCGTTGTAGCCTGTACATCTGTACGGTCTGGTTCATTTATTCAGATATGAAGTGCATTGTTTCAACAATCTAATTGTTCCAGGTATTCGTTTCTTGTACAGCACTACCCGATGATTCATAGGCGAGTTGCAGGTCTAACTCTTTATTTTTGTTCTCCCAAACATTGCATGTCTTAAATTAATAATTTGTGAATGTCCGAAAAATGACTTACCGGCACATATCAGCCATGCCTGCATTTTTTTTTGAATAGTAAGGTAGAGGGGACTCTACCTTGTTGCCATTTCATTGATAAAATGGGGTGGTGTTACAAGTAGAAATTAGGGGTGAGAAGGAGAGGAAGAAGAGAGCTGTACAAAAAGGAGAAAAAAGAGCAAACAACGCTAAAAAAGATTTGGTTCTGGTTCTTGTTCTTGGTCTCGATTCTGTCCTTGATCTTGGTTTTGATTTCCCTTAGTGATGTTGATTTAGCCATTGTCTCAGTTTTTCTTTGGTCGACATGTTGGCTTGATTGCTCTATAGTTCTAGGGTCTCTTTTGTCTGACGAAGTACAGTAGATGTTTGGTCTGTTTGGTGCTCAAAAATCCTGCAGTTTCTTGATTTTCAAAGCGTATACGCACATGCTGCAAACCAGATTGGTTCTATTCCTTTGAGGCTGTTGTTGCCGGCTATGACTTGCTCCAAAAAGTGGCTTATCGAGCTTGATTTGTTTGCTAAATTTGAAAGGTGCAGCTTTTCTTATCAAGCTTGATTTGTTTGCTAAATTCGAAAGGTGGCAGCTTTTCCCAGAGCTGAGTTGTTGCCATGCCTGCATTTGTTGCTATGGATCGATCATGCATGGACTGATAGACATCAGGAACATGGATTTTCCATCAAACATGACAGATTTCTGTGGCAACCGGTTTGCCCGATGGTGCTTGGCAACACGGCCAACCCTATGGACAGCAGCTTCCTGTTTGTGCCCAGGCAGCCAAGGTAGCATGAAGAGTACTGTTCAAGATAACGATATCAATGCCTTGGTCCATCGAATCTATTCTGTCTGGGACTAGTAGTCCCGTACGCCGACACGATGAGGCATCTACTCTTACTTCTTGTGGTAGATCTGTTCCATGACCATCTTAAATACTCACTGTTTGCCTAATGATGTGATGAACAGATGAAGTGGGACAAGCTTCTTACAATATTGTAAAATTGCAGCTGGGATTGAAGTAGTAGATGCAATGCAATGGATTCCAGTTGAGAAGTTTGATGCAAAAACGAATCATCACCATCATTTCCATTGTAAAATGTAATACAAACGGATCAAAGAATGTGGAGATCCAAGCTCTGATCATCCAATGTGCCATTAATTCCACAGTAACCCAAAGTTAATCTCCCAAAGAAATGAAGAAAGTGCAAGCTTTGCTCTCTCACTGCAAGAAGACGGCGAAGGACAGAGCAGCAAGAACGACGGATCCAGCACCGGCGGCGGCCGCTCGGAACGCGGCCGACGACGGGTGCGCTCCGGCCGGGCCAAGCGCCGCCGACTCGAACCCCGCTGGCGCCTCGGCGGCCGGCATCGGCGCGAAGGCGGCGAGGTCGTTGTCGGTGGGCGGCAGGTAGGTGCCGTTGGCCATGGGCACGTCGACGGCCAGCCTCTGCCCCTTCCGGCAGTGCCCCGGCGCGGCGCTGATGTAGTAGACGCGGCCGGGCGTGGTGAGGTTGAAGACGGAGTTGCCGTCGTCGAGCTTGAGCACCGGGTCCGACGCCGCGCATGCGGCGAACGCCCTCGGCGTCACCTGCACCACCGAGTCCTGGCTCGGCGGGTACAGAAACCCTGCGCGCATCAGCACCGGCGATCCGATCAGTGAGCGAGCGTTCCAGTGCTACCACCACCGGTTCAATGGAGAAGACGACTAGCAGTAACACGAAGCTAGCTTACAGATGGAGTCGCCGAGCGCGAAGTGGATGGATTTGGCCCAGCGAGAGTAGACGTCGGGCTTGGACGCCGGCGGGATGCCCCAGGCGTCGAGGTCGCCCACCTTGTACATCGCGCCGCCGCAGCCGTCGACCAGGAGCAGCAGCGCCGCCGCCGCGGCGACCAGCGATGCCGACGCCGACGCCGGCCCACGCATCCTCGCCGCGCCGCTTTTCCTCTCTATTTTTCTCCTCTTGTCCTCGCAAGCTCGCACTCACACAGTCTCACGCACTCTGCCAACTTGTTCGTTTCTTTGCCTGCACTGCAGCTATTTATGAGGCGGTTTGGATCGTTGGGTTGGAATGCAACGGGCGGAATTTCGCGGCTCGATCGATCGCGCAATCCGCGGCCCAAACACACCATGTAAAGTCGTGTGGTTTTGTGCTCGTAAAACGGTAGGATTAGTGCGTGGTCCATCGCATCGTTAACCGCTAATGATATAACTGTTAGTACTAATCTCTCTCTCTTTTCCTTTGTGTGTTTGGCTCCAGTTGGGCGTGGGCTGGTCATCAGAGGGCAGCACGTGGGACAGTGGACGGAAGCACGTGGATTCAGAGATCTGAGCTTTTGTTTTTCTCGCTAGATTGTTATCGTATAGCAGCTAGCTGTGCTTGTATGGTCGAGACATGGGGAGTCCCGACTCCCAAGCCTATGCTCATGGAGACAGTAGCTCGTGTACAAAACTGTTGCTTTGGCTGACCACTTGTTCTGACATACACACTACTACCGTGCACCAGTCCACTCCATGTTAGAGCAAGTTCAATAGTACAGCCAACTCTATAGTTAATCTAATAGCCAATTCATATAATAGTTACCCTCAAAACATGAATATATGGTCTCACATATCATACACATATTTTGTCTTGAAGCCCGTATGCAACTGGCTATAAATTAATAACGCACCTCTCTTCTCTCTTCCTCTTATCTTATTAAAATATATTATAGTTGGCTTATAGCCTGCTATTATACTGCTCTTACGGCCGCCTTGCCCCCGTTCAGTTTGCCTCCAGCATGAGCAGCGGAGCAGTAGAACTTCATGGGCCGTAGGCCCGCTTAGGTAGATCGGTAGATGGGCCGCGTGACGGCGCGAGGGAGAAAATCGTCTCATCTTCCGGGCCGTCAAAATTGCGGCCCATGAACTGCAACGTCGGCGAGCGCGAAAAAAATCACATCACGCAACTACGCTAGTGGCTTCGGGCTCCAGAAAGTGCTGTAAAATAAAGAAGGCGAAGCGGAATACGCGCATTCAGCTCCGTGCCGAAACCCTCCTTTCCTCTCCTCTCCTCGCGTCTCGCCTCCTCCCTTTCTTCCGCTCCACGCCGCCCGCCGCCGCCGCCGCCGCTGCGGACGCCATGGCTGATCCGCGGCTGTTCTCGTCGGGATCCGGCTCCCGCGACGACCGCACGGACGCCTCCGGCCGGCGGACGTACAACCCCTACCAGGACCTAAATATTCCCTACAAGCAGCTCTACGACCTCCCCACCTCCCCGGAGTTCCTCTTCCAGGAGGAGTCCCTCGCCCAGCGCCGCTCCTGGGGCGAGAACCTCACCTACTACACCGGCATAGGCTACCTCTCGGGCGCCGTCGCCGGCGCAGCCGTCGGCCTCCGCGACGCCGCCCGCAACGCCGAGCCCGGGGACACCGCTAAGATCCGCGCGAATCGGGTTCTCAACTCGTGCGGGAGCTCCGGCCGACGCATGGGGAACACGCTCGGGGTCATCGGCCTGCTCTATGCGGGGATCGAGAGCGCCATGGTCGCCGCGCGCGACCGCGACGACTGGATCAACAGCGTCACCGCGGGGCTCGGCACCGGCGCGCTGTTCCGCGCCGCCAACGGACCACGGTCCGCCGCCGTCGCGGGCGCCGTCGGAGGGATCCTCGCCGGCGCCGCCATGGCCGGCAAGCAGGCTGCAAAGAGATATGTGCCCGCCCTCTGATGCGTCCGCTCGGTATTCTCTCTTCTGTGATAAGAAATGGTCGAATCAAGTAGTTGCCAAGGATGTCATTTCTTCGTTTTGCTCTCCTGGTTAATTTATTGGAGAAGGGTTCTCTTCTCAACATTATATTTTTAGTGTTATGTTACATGTAATCGATATGATCGGATCAGATCAGCAAATTTTTGCCCTGTCGCAATGTAACGTCTTCTCGAGTAGCTAGTTAGCCGGTACCGACACAATAATACATACTTTTACGTTTTGCTGGTGAGTCCATGACAAATGTGAAATGTAATGTTTTTGTAGTGTAGTTTTCCTAGATTATGATGACGCATATTTGTCTTGTGATGAAACAAAATGCGATGAAATAGTAGGCTAATTATGTGTGTTTCTAATCTGTGGATGCCATTCACATCATGCTGCTGCACTTACATTGTATCAAGTAATGCATTCAGGTTGCAGGGTCAGATGGACATAAAGATGATTAGTTGTACTAAAGATCCATCTGAACCTCAGGACCTATAGTTCTCAAGGACTTGCAGATGCCCTTTGCAGATTAGTGTATCGGCTGATCCTCTATTGCAATTATACATCAATGTTATTGTTTGTATGTTTGGCATCTGACTCTTGTACATGTCACACTACTGACTACTGAAGTATCAAGTATTGATGTTATGCTATATTGCTATGTAATGTGGTGACTGTTTTTTTTTCTGGATGTTTCGGTGTACACCATTCATCAGGCATTTGTAAGGTGCTGTTTGGCATCTGTAGAACACCATTATTGTTCTCATATTTGGCATTTGTAAGGTGCTGTTTGGCATCTGTAGAACACCATTATTGTTCTCATATTTGCCGTTTGTAAGATGCTGTAGCAGATTGCTATCATGATTTTTAGTTCCTTGTGAATGTTCAAACTTCAAAGCATGTTATTTTCTGTTCAATGGTGTCTTACTGAAGTGTTACGAGTTCAAATTTCAGGTTATACATCCACCATGTTTTCCCTTCCCAAATGGTTCATGTTCTGCTGCATGTTTCTATTTCTCTATTTATTAATGCTGTTGTTTCTGTTCTATGAATTGACCTGTTCCCTTTCCTGTCACTGCAAAGCTGGAAATTGCCGAACTTTAGGCAGTGGAAGAATCATGTATTTCATTACCAGCTTCTGTTTGCCCCTCTTATGTGCTTTTTTCCATCCTGTATGTTGGCCTAGTTCTTTTCGTCATCTTGTAGTAATGTTTTGGTGGGTTGGCTCATCATACTCTGATGTTAACCTACGTTTGGTGGTTTGGCAGAGAACTGTGTTCTTCCGGTCATTTCTGATGTACTAGCCAACCTTCTGCAACCCACCAGTAATACTCTTTCCTACAGTTATCACTTGTCTGAACTCAAAACTTGCGATCTTTTTGGCGCATACAATGATCCGGTGCAGCAAAGGAACAAGATCTTTTGGCTTCTGGTTTCCTCTCACTGGATTGGCAGGATTGCAATGGAACTTTTTTCTTTCTTTCGTGTACGATATGCAATGAGTGCACTATTTGACCTTATGGCAGACTGGCCAGGTATTTAGGCATGTAAGTTGTGATAAATGCTTTACGGTACGAGGTTATTACCACAAAGGTACCTCTTTGAAATAACGAGAATGTTGTATCAGGTCAGCTAGGATGTACAATTGTGTACCAGCACTATGGTTTTGCTTATATTCATGCTTATCTATATGCAGTGGTATATCCGGATAGAAAGGGTGGGGCCGGTTAACTTTTTTTATGGAGAAAGTACATGTTATTCGCTATTTAAAAACAAATACTATTTAAAAACAAATGTTATAAAGTAAACCCCAGCGAGTAAACCATAAAATTAACTCCAAAATTAATTTTTGAAGTTAAAATTTTGGCCTATACGAAGAGTAAGCGAAACTATGGGATCATATACTACTACAAGGATCGAACGGCCAGCATAAACGACAGACGAGAGCGCAGCAATTCCCGCCTCTCGTGCGAGCAAACGGGGCGTCACGGAGGTCCAAAATCCTCTCGTGCGAGCAAACGGGTAAGATTGTATACTTTAGATCCTCCAATCCTATGCACCTGAGATTACAGATGTGACAGCGACATATTCAGTTATAAAGTACACAAACAGCACAATATTTGACAAAGCCTTCCCTCTCGTAATATTGCTTCGATTAAGACATCCGTGGCATTTAAATTCATATAATGTCAAGCTGACGAACATAAAAACAAATAACAAATGACAACAGTACAACACCAATAACCTATATATATCGGCAATAGCTCAATGCTTGCTGAACTGTATTGCCTCGTCCCTAGCCTTGCTCCAGATGTGAGCTACTACCAGCCAATGGTCAACCGCAGAAATAAAGTTACAAACAAAAACAAATGCTCTTTTCTGCAACGTCCATCTTATTCAGCAGCCTGGTGGAAATGAATTGCAGTATGGACTAGATTTTTGTATTCGATTTATTTGTATGATCCTGTCAGTCTTTAAGGATTCAGTGGCTCATCTTCATCGATCATCTCTTGTGCTTCTGCAGAAAATGTAATCCACAGTGAGAATCAAACTGAATGGCATTAAACTTTAGCGATTATATACGATGGAATAATGAGTCATATAACATACTTGTCGATGATTTGTGTAGGTCAGAAATAACCATTAGCCGTCTCTGCAGGACTGCTGCCATGAAGAGAAAGATGGAACACATGCCAAACATGACAGTGATAGGGAACGCATTCACCTGCAAAACACACAGCCAAAACATGCCTATTTTTGTAAGAAATTAACAGATTGGAACAGTTAGATTCAGTAAGAACCATTCCACTCACGTTGTAAAGCACCACACAAACAAACAAGTTCAGTGGTATGCGGAAGAAATTCATGATTGTGCTTCTTGCCTCCTCAGGAATATATTGAGACCTCATCTTCATGATTGATGGCCAGAATATGCCAACACATGCCTCAAAGGTACAGAAACCAAGCAGCTGTAAGGTGCCTCCAAACGAGATGCTACCTCCTTTCACTGAAGTAAGTGGCACTAGAAACTGTTCAACATTTAGAAAACAGATATCAGCGATCACTGCGTGGCAGGAGAAAACAGAAACACAGTATAAGCAGTGTTCTTACGTTGGTGACAACAGGAAGGAAAAGGGTGAAGGCTGATATTGTAAACACTATCTGCATATAACCTTCAACCTTGAGCTTTCGGGCTAACAGACGTGCGGCAATGGAGCTACCCAACATTGACGACAGCATGAATGTGGCAAATATGAAGCCATGAGGAATATCTTCCTCATTTGGGCTCAACGCTGGAGTCCAGAGGAAGACAAAAGTATACATTGAGCCCTCAAACAATGACTGTATGGCTCCCAGTAATGCAATTTTTTCATCTAAAGATTTCAAGGAAAATGTCAGAATAGTGATAGTCAAATTTATATATATCTGTTTATCTGTCAATCCAAAAAGATGAGTCAAGCATACCTGAAGCAATTGCTTTAGCTGCAACCTTGAACTGGGACATCAAGTCCTTGCTTTCAGAGGGATCTCCATAGTTTTCACTCCATGAAGACATTATGATCGCCATGCCTATTGCCAGGAAGCATGCAGCAGCATCAAATGGGGCAACGGGACCAAAGCCCAAGTTGTCAGCGAGCAGGTTTGCAAATAGTCCGGATACAATTGCGACCAGGCCATTGCCAAGAAATATAGCCTTGGAGAATGTAATCGATAGCCATTGCGGATCAAAAGCTCTCTGTGAAAGGAAACACAAGGTTAAAGCTTAGAATGACAGATTGACAATACAAACAAGTTGACTGTGATGCATCACATTGGAAAAGTTTGCAAACAACAAGGGCCATTGATTAGTTAGTTAATCAATAGCATGGGTTTGTCACGGGCAAAAGAACACTGTACAGAGAGAGCATCACATGCAGCAGATACTGCACCTGGATCCTTGGATTCTTATGAATAATCGAATTTTGTTGAATATGTCCGAGATTAATATTCATAGGAGATAGCACATGGCCGAATAAAAGGACAATCTGTAGGGACTAGTGCGTGTGAGGCCATCCTAAATACTACAGCTTTATTAAATGGGCCATGCTTGTTAAATGCCTACCCATCTGAAAATGCAACCATCTGATCCACCGACACAAGGACCGGAAGCAAAACAAAAAATGGTGGCTCTGAGCTTGCAACTAGCTAGATTTCAGTCTTTTTCAGATCCTGACAAAATGACCTTTTATCTGCCTAATTTACTGCGTGCTCTCCTAATCTCAAACTGAAAATTCATTTTTTATGTACCTAATTAAGTTAGTAGTAGTCAAACATCCCAAAATGAATAGGAGTATAATACTCCTATCTCGCTTGAACGACAAGGATGTGAATGAATCCAAAGGGTGGTCTGACTCTAGTAATAGTTTATTGACAACAAAGATTGGAATAAGCCCGGTTACTTAAGGCTAAAACATTCCAATTTCCAAAGATGCATTCTTTCTTTATACAACTAGAACATGTCTTCTAGATAACTAAAAAAAGGAGGAGCCTTTGGATTAAAGTTAAAGTCAGACCAGACACAGCTCCAAAGCATCAGTGATCAGTGTGAGGTGGACACGGACAAGCAGATCTGGTGCTGCGGATAATTACAGTACCTTGTTGTGCTCCGCGACGAGCCATGACTCGAACGCCGAGAAGAGCAGCGAGGTGGCGATTCCTCCGAGCACGCGGCCGATCATGAGGATCTTGTACTCGGGCGAGTGCTTGGTGATGCAGCTCAGGATGTAGCTGATGCAGTAGGTTATGCACGCCCTCTTCCTCCCCCTGAACGCAAACCGGCAGATTCCTCAGCCTCATCCAGGCACAAAAAAAATCAATGGAGCGGAAATCGAAGGGATTAACAAGAGGAAACGCACTGCTTGTCGGCGAGGGATCCGACGATGGTGCCGAAGAGCATGGAGGATCCGAAGCCGGCGATGAAGAGGCGGCCGATGTCGCCCTTGTCGAAGCCGTACTGGCTGTAGAGGTAGTACACGTACGGCCCTTGCAGCCAGTCCCCGGCTGCACCGCAAGAACCCATTCATTCATTCGTGAGATTTTTGACGTACAGAGCATTGCGTGTCCATCCCAGATCCAGGAGGAGGACGAAATGCGCGAGGAATCGACAAAATCACAAGGAGAGATTAGTGTGAGTGTGGGCGCGCGTACACATCATGAGGGAGTAGACGAGGACGTAGTTGTTCTTGAAGGAGTTGAAGGCCTGGGAGGTGGTGACCCGGTCCTTGGCGCCCTTGCCGAGCTCCAGCCCCGCCACCACCGCGGCGAGCCCGCCGAACACCAGGTAGTAGAACACCTCCATGGCCGACGCCTCCCGCGCCCGCGCAGAGAGAGACAAGGAACCGAAAGAGAGAGGGGCACGCACGGATCGGCAGCTGGCTGGGCCGGTGGCGCTGCGGCCGTGGTATTTATACGCGCGGATTTTCTGGTGCTCCTCCCTCCCCTCGCCGGTCCGGTGCACCGCGTGGGGTTTGGGTTTGGGGAAGTGGAGCGGCCGCGGAGTGTGTGTGGGTTTGGGAGGCGAGTGTACGTGCGCCAAACCTTCGGCCGCCGCGCACTCGCGGGTGCGGACTTGCGGTTGATGGGAATTTCTCCTGCTGCCGCCGCGGGATCGGATGATGAGCGAGCCCGTTTCTTTTCTTATTTTTACTTTATGGTTTATAGAATATAGATTATTAAGGATACCTTTTTTCAAGTTACTAAACTGTAAATTTCGTACAAAGGTTTTCACACACAGTTTTTTTATTTGAAATCTCTAAAGCAAATTTTTGTTCTTGTATTAGCCAATTCACTTATTATATCTTTAAATGACTTTCATAAAATCATATAATTTAGAGATTTCTCGTCTCATTGTTGCAACTATGCTAGAGTTTAATTTTTAAAATATGATTTTAGAGTTAATTTTATGATTTTCATTATATTATATTTTATAGTATATATTTTTAAATAACTACGGATACATACATGCAAGTATCTGCTAGTAAGTGATAGAAATAAGCAAACGATGGAACTGTTAAATATCTCGTGGAAAAGAAAAAGGAACGGGCCGTTGAATTCCTTGCCTGCCTTTCTATGTGTGTGGCCGGGGCCCGCCCAACGGTGGGTGAGATTTCCAATTGATGATGATGCCAGATTGCCAGTGGTGGTGGATAGATGGATTTTGGCTGTTCATCTGCTCGGCTGCGTTACACAAACGTTTCTCGTCAGGGAAGAATTTCTTGGCCGAGCAGACAATCAATCACACGTATAGTACTGTTGCATACCGCGTAGTATGTCACTGGTACTGCAGTACAGTCGGTGGAGCACCGGATTTGGCTGGCGGTGTCCCACGGTGCCAGATCAACCAGCCTTCTTGTTTTTTATCCAGTTATTACTATTATGATATTATCCCTCTCGAATGGATGGAGTGTGAAACGAGTGTCGGCGTGAGGCAATGGACGACCACGCTGCACTGCAGTGGACGGTGGATCTACCACCTGGTCCACCTCTGCTACAAGAGCTGACCATGGCAGTGCTCCCGTGTTTGCGCAGACATAAGCATTGCTCGTCCATGCTCATCGTCCCGACCCTTGGCAAATTTAACAGGTTGGTCAAATCCATATCACAAGCACAGAAAACCATCATTTTTTTTGAACTCCTTGGCCTGATTATGATTGGCGTTCCAATGGCAGTCTCCATCTCTGAGTCTGACTCTGGATGGCATGTCCACTTTGGTCAAGGACTCACACCGCAGCATGTGTTTGGTTTGGCCCTAGGCCACTGCAGCGAGCCGTGCGGATTTTCTAAGGTTTGATGCGGTGGTCTGATCGGTTTGGTTGGTTTTCTGGAGCGGAGCCGAGCCGAGTCGCACACGGTTAGGCAGGCAGGCTCACACGCACCGCTGCGTTGCACTTGAATCGCTTGATGGCGCGGCCGTGGCGTGCCGGCGACCGAACCACCCAAACAGGCGAATCCCCGGTACGGTTGAGCTGGCAACAACTCTTCAACCCAAATGCTTCCCACCATTTGGACGCCGGCGCGATCGAGTGGCGCATGGGGGAGAATGAGAGGAGGCGATGGACGGCGGAGCAGGGCTTCCTCTTCTGCGGCGTTGGCTAATCGTGGTTTTGAGGGCCAGGTGAGGTCGCAGCCGCAGGCGGTGAAGCGCCGGGACCCGGGGGTGCCAATGGGTTGTGAATCCTCGTGGAGAATCGCCCACTTGTCCAATAAATGTTGTATCTGAAACAGAACTTGTATGGGCTGAAGATGCAAATCTGACAGAGCCAGCAAACGTCTTCGATCAATTGGCCACAGATCTTGCAAAAATAGTTCTTTTGTATCTGTTACCTTTGCGTCCTTTCTATTCTGTTTATAATTATAAGCCAAAATTTCAATTACAAGTTGCATGAATGTACTATTACAGGTGGAGTCCAGAAAAAGATAGTTACTGGGATAGCTATTGCTTTTGATAATGACGAGTCTGGTGCATACTCGTTGAGTAGCTTGCAGTGAAGCTGCAAAGAAAACAACCCAAATTTAGAGGATCGGTGGATCGAGGTGATGATTCTACTACTTCTAAGTGGCACATGTTCGTCAAAATAGAGTAAACCTCGTTAACAAATATCGTGTTTTCGTGTGTTGTTATCTGTTGTGTCCTGAGTTGATCGATGGTTGTAAGATCAGAAAAGTCAGTTTTGATTTGGCTAACTTTTATAACAAAGTCAAGAAATCATTTACCTCCCAATCCTGGATCCATCTCTCCTTTGCTGGTTCTGTTGAGCAATTCTCATTCCCCAAGGCATTACTGATATTCATGGTGGCATGTCATTTTCTCAGGAATCCCAGGATGACAAAAGGATAAACCTATTTGTTGATGCTTAGTAAGTTTTTTTTCCCTAACTGAACCTATGTTCTTTACTCATTATCAGACTTGGTGTTTTTCTTTTTTCTCATCAAAAACACGTGCCATTTAGTATGCGTTTGGTTGGTGGTCAGGATGGGATAGGATATGTCTATCCATATTTTTAGAAATACGGTGATCCAGTTTTATGTTTGGTTAGATGGATGAGATGATGCGATTTTTTGTTTGGTGGGATGGATGAGGATGGATGTGATGGACATATTGAATTACTAATAAATAATAATATAAATTAATCATCATAGATTTTATCGTAATTAGTATAAATCATCAATAAAATATATCTATCATTATTAATTAACACTAATTAAACTTGGTAATTACTAATTAATGACAAAACAAACTAATTATCACTAAACAATCACTAATGATCACTGTTCGTGAAGGTGGATGAGTTTGTCTGGTCAATTTGGCCGGATACATCCATCCAGCATCTTTGCGAAATATTTCCTTTCTGGGCCACCATATCCAGTTTCGTCCACGAAACAAACACATCAAAAACCGGGACGGCCATCTCCTATCCACACATATCCCACCAATCAAACGCACCCTTAGCTGCACTATTTTGGGAGAAAAAAGGGACACCGGAAGGACTGGCAATCCAGGATAAAATTTTACCCTCATTATATGCATTTAAACATTTCGTGCGTACTGAAATGTTATATAACAAAGCATCAAGCTTGTAGTTAAATGAGTAATTTACTGCTGTACCACAAATCTGGTCAGTGATCAGTCATCTTGGCCAGGTCAATCATCTTACTGGGCTGTAGCATGTGACAAGCCACATAAAGCGTGGTCACAACCATAACAAACTTTGGCTAGAGAACGAGGGTATGGCGTGTGGGTCAATGTACTAACAAAGTGTGGCTTGACTCAAGTGTGGCTCTTAACCAAATCCTATGCTAGAAAATGTGGACTTCGGCCACCAACCAAATATCTCCCAAATCCCTTTTCTTCTCCCAATCAGTTGCATATATTGCCTCCGATGGCATTACAAGATACTCTTTTTGAAATATTTATCATTTAAGATAAAAATTTAGTCAAACTTTTAAAATTCTGACCATTAACTATTTCAGAGCGCCACTACCCGTACAAACTTCCGTTTACAAAGTTTGTACGATCACACAGTGTTCTCTCTCTGTTTAACAACGGAGGGAAGTGGTTCATCATAAGCAAACGCATTACATCTCGTTTGATCGTACAAACTTTGTAAACGGAAGATCGTACGCATAGTCTTTTTCTTACTTAAATGCTTAATTTAAATAGAATAAATAATATATATATATATATATATTCTCTACGAAAAGTAATATTATAATATCATAAATATATTAGGTTTCATAAATTTATTTTAACACAAACTTTTTTGTCGGAATATGAATATTAATATAAATATTGATTGATACATTGATGAATCTAAGCAGTGCAAAAATATTTTTATAATAAATGGAGTACTAGGGAGGCTTTTAGATTGTCCGTTGTTGATGGGCATCTGTTCCTTTAACTAACACTGCTGGGCCGTTAAGGGACATCGCTGTTATTCGTGTAGTCAGGACACCGACCGCTCATGGGCTTTACTATCTTACGATATTCTTGCCGTTGGGCCTTAACGGGCCGAATTATCATTCCAACACAAACCCTTGAGTGCCAACTGAGAAGTTGGAAATGCTGTGTCTCAATTCTCAAGGCCCCTTCTTTCCTGTTAAATCAAGAGGCTAGTTTGGGGAAAAAATTGCATATCTACCGTTCCAAAGTGGAGGCTTCGCTGTAATGCCATTCATAAGGTTATACACTTTGCTAGTTTCCCATTTTACTGGTTTAGGGGTCCTAAAAATTCATTTTGTCTATTTTACAACTTTTCCTTCCCAATCTACCCCTGGTCTCTCTCGTTCTCTTGTAGATGGACACCAAGTCCTCCGAATTCGACGGCAAGCTGATCCTATCATGCGACGACAACCCGACGATCGCACGTGCGGCCGCTGCCGTAGCAGCAGCTAGACAAAACACAGAAATGAGCAACCTATATCGGATCCAACATAGCACACGGAGTTGAGTAGCTTCTCTCCAACGCGGGAGAGGTCCATGTCGCCGCCTTGGAGCAGGAAGACGAGCAGCCCCGTCGCTGACCCAAACAGCTCGCCACTGCCGTCGCCGTCGTCGCCACCGAAGAGCGAGGGGGTTGACGAGGAGGAAGCGGTGGGCGGTGGCGCGTCGCCCCGCATCTCAGCAGCGCAGCCGCTGCCGGCCGCTGGTGGCCCTCTTGGCGCGGCAGGGAGCCATGGGAGGGAGGGAGGGAGGGAGGGGTGAGCGGCACCCGGCAGCTCGCTCCCAGATCCGAGCCCTCGTGCGCGTCGATGGTGGAACGGCGCCGGCCGCCGGTCCTCCTCCCTCAGCAGCAGCGGCGCGAAGGGCAACGGGCGCGCAAGCCAGGCGGCGACGGAAAGGAATAGGAGAGAACGAGAGAGAGAGCAAGGGCAGATTAGGAAGGGAAAGCTGTAAAATAGATAAGATGATTTTTTTAGATCCTTAAACCAGTAAAATGGCAAACTAGCAGAGTGTACAACCTTATCCATGGCATTCCCCATTTCATTAGTGGTATTACTGCGAATCCACTTTTTTGGAATGGTAGATATGCAATTTTCTCCTGAGAGGCATGATTTTAAAAATACAATAACATGAGAAACACTTGATTAGAATGTCTTACATTGCAAACTCTCAGTGTATATTCAGTTTGGAAGAATAACAGCCCATAAATTTATTAAAAGTAAAGAAATAGGAATACATGCTCATATCAATTAAAAAAAATCCAAGAGATTTGAGTAGATGAAAATTTCCCAATACTATCTCTCTGTAACTTGCCGTAAAGGATTTTTTTTTGTTTTTCTTAATTCATTCGTTTAAACCAAATAACTTTTATAGAATTTATTTCTTAGAAGTCAAAATCCTTTGTTTTTCCTCTAAACCGACTAGGTCCTTACTGGATTCATGACTGTTTTAAAATAGTTGTTTGGATGCCATGTGAAAAAAAAAAGAATTGTAAACACAAAAATCATGAAGTTTGATTTCCTCCAAATTCCCTATGAAATGGCTCGTTCCATAGGGTTTTCAAAGTAATTTTGGGACAATAATCCTTTGTTCTTGCTGACTTCATAGGATTGCATTTTAAGGATTCAAATCAACTAAAAATCATTTACATTTATCCTTCCTTCCAATTTCCAAAGGAGCCCATCTTGCACTCTTGCTGAGCCGGGAATCAGAGTAACCCATCTGTTTTTTTTTTTTGGTCCCCGGAGATATTATTCTGGTTTCTTAATGCATAAGGATTTTCAAAGGAGTCCTTTTATGGCGAAGGAGTGTGGTGTTGACAGTACACTGTACAGCAGTGCTGCTAAAGCACGTAAACATATTAGTAGAGTACTAGCATGCATGGGCCACAATGCCCTTCATGATTGACTGTTCAGCATATGCCATACCTGACGGTGCTAGGCAAACCTGCACCCAAATTTTAGACTGAACTAACATCTTGCTGACACGGCGATTTTCTTTATAGCTTCTTATCTGGGCATCGGCATATCTTATCCTTTTCTTTTTGGGCCTTTTCTTCCCTGTACCTGAGGTGTTCTGTTAATGGCTGGGCCATCCTCTCATTAGGACGATCGACATCACAATACCTTCTGGAGACTAGAATATGTTCTCTGCATTCAGCTATTTCAAAGGGTTGGCTTTTGGTGATGTAATTTGATCGTTTGACCAATGATCAAAACGAATCAAACGCATGGTATGCATGCAGCTGCGTACTTTCGTGGTTATTATATTTCGACGTACGTATGCCTAATTGTTCAAAGCTTTCGCCGTAATAATTCCAACACAGGAATGTGAAAGTCCAAGCTTTGGCTTATTCTAGATGACAGTACGATCGATGATGTGTTAGTAGATGCCTCTGCCTTAGAGTCTTAGAGATGGTTTTTATCTCGACAACAACTCTTGTTCTGTTGTCGACATACTTTACCCAATCGGTGGTTTAGTTTCGTGATCGTGGAGGCGTGGAGCTCACAGTTTAAGTTGTCGTTTTCATGACTATAAACATGCGCCGCGACGAAGCTTCTAATTTGATTTCTGAGCTTTTGATGGAAACGCCGTTCACTTTGCTTTATCTGACCGGACGACCGGCACGCCAAGCAAGCTGATCGACCCTCCTGCATATTATTCCCTGCATGTCGAGTCCCAGTCCAAACACGCGTGCGAGAAAATTCGCGTCGCAAGAATTCGCAAGCGTCACTCTCATGGGCATTTGGTTAATCCCCAAGAGAACAAACACACGCGGATCGGATTTTATGACGAGAATGGTTAGGATATATGTCAATCTAAATTATTTATATTGAGTTGATAAATTTACGGTTTAATAAGATCAATCCATACCGAGCTCTTCGTGTGGAAAGGTTATCCATGAACCATCAAATTGGCTGCGTACATCTCTTTGGATGTATGTAGAGGCTGGGTTTTTAATCCATTATCTAAAAAATTCATGAATAACCAAATACGTAAGAAGAGATATATATATATATATATATATATATATATATATATATATATATATATATATAGGTAAATGTTTTAAATTTGGTGTAAAATTGTTCTTCTACATAATAAACCATTCCATAAAATCTTAATCAAATTTGATAGCTTTTTATATTATGAACACGAGTTAAAAAAATTAAATCTAATTTTATACATAATAGATGGGTATAAATAAAATGGATAAAATGGCCGTATAACAGCAGGAATAATCGGTCCATTCTTAAGGTTAGGAACATTTGACCCATTTAAATTCTAAAGACACTATTTCAAATTTATTAAAATATATCTTGAATAGATTTAAGTGGATAAACAAGTTGAACTTAACCATTCCCACCCTGAACCGGAGAACGTACGTGTACCGTCACTCACTACCGTGTAGTTAATTGCCAGTATCGGGTATCGCCTGATGACCGTACGTGCCATGCAATGCAAGCACAGTTAGCAACGGAGGCCGCCGACCACAATATCAGTATGGACGGCGACGTACCACGTCATATACGACCTCAAGCCAGCGTGCCCACATGCACAAACGCCGTGGCTGGCAGTGGCAGTTGGCCGTGCAACAGCCGAGGAGCAGCCGGCAAAAACCGCGCGTTGACACGCAGCAGCGCATACGACGATCCATCGGCTGATGCATGGTCCCGTTAAAATTCGGTCGAGTCGAGTCGAGCCGAGCCGGACATGCGTAAATCCCCCACGACGTAACGATCCCCGTGACCGTAGCGCGCCGCCCGCGCGGTGGATACGGGCGAGTGCTGGGCCGGCCGCCGGCGAAAGCGACCGGAGTTTCACGTGACAGAGCCGCGCGCTGGTGCTTGCTTGCCCGTGCGCCCGGCCCTCGGCCTGCAGATCGAAACTCTCTGCGGTGACACAATTTGTGTGGTGCGACTTTTGTAGCTGATGTGAGAAATGGCAAGGCTGATTTCTTTTTCTAGTTAATGACGTTTACCTCATTTTTTAGGTTCTGCATGCAACTAATTTTCAAAATCTAGATTGTTTCCTAAAGCTGAAGGTTTTAGGAGATGTTAGCCTAAACATGGCATATGTATTCTCATGTGATTTTTCTCTAGAGTCACACGAACGTAACAATAGTACAATTAAAATGTAATTACGATGTAACTAGTAATGCATATAACTTAACACGTAAACTTAGTGTAACTTATAAGGAAAAACACTCGTAGCTCAATGTTATTTATACTATAATTTCGTAGTAGTAATATATAGCGCTAACTCCGATCTAAAAAAATATTATTTTTGCTATATATTATTTGTCACGAAATAAGTCTATTTTTAACCATCATTTTATCAAGATTAGTGAATAAATGTTTTAGAAGTAGATAAAATAAAAAATAATTGTATGGGATTTGATAAAATGAAATGTATTCTTGTCTTTTATTTTTTTTATATTGCTATATGTGAGATGTGTAAAAAATAAAATTACTTTGGGATATGGGAGAGTAATTATATACTAAGGCCCCGTTCGGCCCTCCCTACAAATAAACTAAGTCACTCTCGTTTTCCGCATGCACGCTTTTCAAACTGCTAAACGGTGTATTTTTTACAAAAAATTTCTATAGAAAAGTTGTTTAAAAAATCATATTAATCTATTTTATAGTTTTTAATAATTAATAATTAATTAATTATATACTAATCTATTACTATATTTTTAATGCCAGAACGCGGCCTTAAGTCTAGCTAGTACGCAAGTTTCACACAACTTAGAAAAATTACTTAATATCTCAATGCTAGCTGTATTATAATTACACCATAATCATACAATATTTACATTCGTATAGACCACACACGGAAGATTTATAGCAAAACAAAAGAGAATACCTGGGCGCACCCGGAATCTGGCCGGGACCGATCGATGTAGCGATGGATATACATACATACTGCTCCGGTCCGGCGAGACTGGTCCAGGGAGAGACGCCGCCGTGCGAGCCTGACCCCGTCGAAAATGTCAGCACAGGAATGCTCGACTCGACTCGGCTCGGCAATCACAAGCGACCCTTCATGCTGTGTTGACCATCGACTCGATACTACGTACACATCATGTCGACGCGTTGATACCTTGTGTTTTCGTTTTCAACTCATCCGTTTGTTCGAGCACTCATGTCTTTTTATAATATAAAAATTTGAATTTTAAATTTTAAATAGATTTTGAGGTTTCTTTTTATAATATATGTTCGACTGTTACACGGTTAACAACACGTATATAAAAGTTTTATTCATAAAATATTTTTTTATTTATATATAAATATATGTCGTTTTCTTTTTTTTTTGAAAAAGCCGAACGAATCACCCCTAGATTTTGTGTGACGGGACAAACCTTTTAAATCACATATTGCCTTTTTTTTTTCCTTTTAGGTAGGATTCATGCGGTTCAGCGGTTGCATGTTAACATCACGCCAAAACCCATTCCGTCATGCAGTAGCGTTTTCACAGCTGCGAGAGGTTGCAGTGTGATGCAACACAGCAGGTTCGTTTTTTTCCATATATTTTTGCATGTATTTTTCTGGCAAGTGTGTGCCGCCCGCGAATTCAGTATCTTTTCTCTCCGATCCATCCATCCCGTGCTGCCGTGCATTGTATGTCAACGCATGGTGCCAAGACAAAGATTAATTACGTTAAGACATGCCCATACCCGATACCAAAAGGCACTCGGTTGACCTCTTTGATCGGCTTGTCTTTCTCACCTGTACCAGTAAGCTGTGATTATATATATATACAAGATGAAAAGGTGGTGTTAACTGTCGTCCCACTTGAATTTTCAGGGGTTATTACACGAAATTAAATTCATATATACTCCTTCCGAATTTTAATATTAACATCGTTGTTTGTTTATATACATTTAACCATTATAGAGGTGACTTTGGTAGGAAGCAAAATCCCATGTTCTCCGTGAGCATCGTTCCTAAATTTCTAAACAATATACTTTATTTTAGAAATATATAAAGTTTAAAATGATTAATGTTTTAATTAATCATGGCAAGCTGATAATCTAGCTCGTTTAGGTATCTTATTCTTCTCCTTCCCATCCCTTCGTACTCACTCTAAGACATGCTTTAAATTATATATTTTTTTGTGAATATACTCTAAATTGGGCTGTCAGGTGGGGCAGGTTGATCTCATAGGATAAACACTTACCCTTATTTTTAGCTTATGTTTATACTTATAAATTAAAATTAAAATTTTTAATTTTAGGTTGATTTTATGGTTTTTTATTTAGTTTATTTTTTAGATTTTGCTTTTAAATTGATAAAAATGTATATAAAATTTTATTCACAAATATTTTTTAAATATATTTTTTGGCCAATTCAAACCGTCACCCCAGCATGTATCTGTCTCTCTCTTGTTCATGCTGTTAATCTCCTCAATAAATTATGACGCCCGTGCCATTTCACTGTTGACAGCTGCCGACATGTGCCATTTGGTTGTAATTCAATCTCGCAGCTGGTTGGCAGCTGTAATTTGTGCTGTCACCATAAAGTCGAGCTGAATAACCGGTCGAAACTACAAATGGAGACATCTCACATACTCCCATCCTTTTGTACTGCAGCAGTACAGGTGTAGCATCGTACGTACGTGGCCGTCAGAAAGAAAATGCATATGGTCATATACTCAGATGACTATTCTTTCATGGAGAAGAGAAGGATTAGAGTACTTTGCAAAGAATGAATCCTCTCTTGCAGGCAATTAGTACATGTCAATAGTGATTCAGGCAGCAGCTAGGAGTAATAAAGATGTTTCTCTGTTCCTGGCTGTTATCTTCCAACTGTCTTTCATCCTCTCCATACTGAGAGTGATATATGCAAAGATAGCTGTCCCATTTGTTGTTTATGCTAATCCAGGAATAGACCACAATTAAGGCAGTAATCACTAATCACCTATACTTAATGTGAAAACTGGGAAGAAGCCAACTGTCCCAAGTGGCGTGTTTGGATTGAAGACTGATTGGATTATGAGCTAATTATGACCCTTTGGAAACTGAAACCCTCCAAAAAAACAACACAAATGTCAAGGAAAACTGTAGTAGTAACAAAATGGCGCAAGACAGAATCAGATTTGGCGCCACTTTTCATCGCCTCCTCCCCACCATCTTTGACCTGTGCAAACGCCGTCGCCCAACTCCACCTCTTAAAAGCGCAACCCCTCTCGTCTCGCCGAGATCGAGCTCGCGGCGCGCTCGACACGACACCGGAGCAAGCAGAGAGAGCGCGACTGCACGCGGCGCCATGCTGATGGGCGTCGCCGTCGCCTACGCCGCCATGGCCGTGGTGGCGCTGCGACTGGCGCTGTCGCACAAGTCGGCGCTGTACGCGGTGCGCCGCCTGTGGCGGTGGGCCGACGAGTGGGCGCAGGCGTACCAGTACCACGAGGTGCCACGCTTCGCGTGCGACGGCGCCGAGAACCCGTTGTTCCGCAAGGCCGCGCAGTACGTGGCGGCGCTGCCGTCGCTCGAGGACGCCGACGCCGCCTCCGTGCTGTCGTCGTCATCGAGGACCAACGGCGGGTTCTCGCTGCAGCTCGGCCCCGGGCACACCGCGCGGGACGCCTTCCTCGGCGCGCGCCTCGCGTGGACCAACCGGGAGGAGGACGGCCGCGAGGTGCTCGTGCTGCGCGTGCGCCGGCATGACCGGACGCGCGTGCTGCGGCCGTACCTGCAGCACGTCGAGTCCGTCGCCGACGAGATGGAGCTCCGGCGACGCGAGCTGCGCCTGTTCGCTAACACCGGCGTGGATGGGAGCACCGGGACGCCCAGGTGGGCATCGGCACCGTTCACCCACCCGGCGACGCTTGACACGGTGGCCATGGACCCCGACCTCAAGGCTCGCGTCCGCGCCGACCTGGAGAACTTCCTCAAAGGCCGCGCCTACTACCACCGTCTCGGGCGAGTGTGGCGCCGGAGCTATCTCCTCTACGGCCTACCTGGCACCGGCAAGTCGACCTTCGCGGCGGCTATGGCGCGGTTATTGGGCTACGACATCTACGACATCGACCTCTCCCGCGCCGGCAGCGACGACCTCCGCGCGCTGCTCCTGCACACCACACCGCGGTCACTCATCCTCGTGGAGGACCTTGACCGGTTCCTGCAGGGCGGCGGGGATGCGGAGGCGAGGGCCGCGAGGGTGCTGAGCTTCATGGACGGCGTGGCGTCGTGCTGCGGCGAGGAGCGGGTGATGGTGTTCACGATGCGCGGCGGCAAGGAGGGCGTCGACGCGGCGGTGGTGCGGCCGGGGAGGCTGGACGTGCACATCCAGTTCACGCTCTGCGACTTCGAGGCGTTCAAGGCGCTGGCCAGCAACTACCTCGGCCTCAAGGACCACAAGCTGTACCCGCAGGTGGAGGAGAGCTTCCACTCCGGCGCGCGCCTCAGCCCCGCCGAGCTCGGCGAGATCATGCTCGCCAACCGCTCGTCGCCGAGCCGCGCGCTGCGCAACGTCATCACCAAGCTCCAGCACGTGTCCGGGGCGGCGGCGCCACCGCGGCCACCGCACAGGCGGAATACGAGCTGGTCCGGTGCGGGCGGGCCGTGGGATGAGCAGTCCGCGCGCACCAGCGCAGACACGGCAGACGCCGGCGAGGAGGCGGTCACGGCACCGGCGGCGTGCGGGGTGTTCGCGAAGGACGCGCCGATGAGGGAATTCAAGAAGCTGTACGGGCTGATCAAGATCAGGAGCCGGAAGGAGGCCGCCGGCTTCATGCCCCTGCAAGACGGCGAGACGCCGGCGCCGGCGAACGGCCGGGGCAGCGAGCTCGACAAGGAGCGATGATTATTAATTAATTACGCAAATTGTAGAGTGGTTGTTACCCGTTAGTAAGAGTACCCATCAAACAAAAAAATATTTTTGATTTTTTTTACCGTGCTTTTTTACTTCGTGATAGACAAGTACCGTAGTTGTAGATTTGTAGTTACTTCGCCTTTTTATCGTGGTTGAAGAAATTAACAACAAAATGGACGGAGATAAGGATTGGGTGATGTACAAATTGTACGTTAGGATTGTGTGGTTTAAAGCTTTTAATTCGATCAAACAATTATGATGCATGGAAATCAAACAGTAGGGGGAGAGAAAATCTTCAAATTGCATAGAGAACAGTACAAACATGTCATCAGTTTTGCTATTGACCAGTCAATTTTCCCCTCTTAATCTAGACTTATCCGTTGATTAAGGTATAAATTTTATATATATCTAGATTTATTAGTATTAATATGAGTCAGAAATTTTTATTATGAAACAGTTATGTTATGAAAAAGATGTAATATTAGTTATCAGTTCTGCAGGCAGGGGGTGAAAATGATACAAAAGCTTCCAACACTATCGATATTGTTAAATTTTGATATATTTTCGAGCATTCTGTTTATAAAAATTAATTTATTTAATTTCTGCTAAAGCTATATTGATGTCGACACTAAAATCGTTTTGTTCAGATCATTTTCATGCTTGCTTGAACGCAAAAAAAAAAAAAAAAAATTCAACGACACCTCGTACCACAGTGGCACAGTCTATATGTCCTTGGCGTGGGGGTGTCATACAAGTGACTGATTGTTTGACTTTTTAAACTGATATTTGCAACAAAAAATAGTTTGTAAATAAAAATTATATAATTTTAGTGATCTAAAAGTCATCAAGATCGAAAAACAAACTTTGGTTAAAAAAATTCTAAACTTAACTTCAAAATTTAAATAGAGGCTTATAAGCATTAGCAGAGGCAAACTTGTGGGGTTGATAGAAATTTTCTTTTCGGGCTTCAATTGCGCAAACAGTGACCTAAACGGACACACAAAAGGCGCTCTCGCTCTCGCAACCGCAACCGCAACCGCCGTGCCCGCGCGGCTCCGGCAGATGATCGGGCGTTCCTTCTCAGCGGAGGACAGCGACTCGTCGTCGGCGTCCAGCGCGAGCGGAAGCATCTATCATGGCGTGCTTGCCACTGCGAGTTTTTAGTGCGTCTCCAACCGGGCAGCGCAGCGCTCTGCCACTGGAGTTAGCTAGTAGCATACGTGATAGCTGCGGCTGCGCGCAACGCAACAGTGGCTTGCTCGCCAACCAGGTCCAGGTCGGGGATCCATGATGGGCGTGCCACTGCTGCATCACTGTTGCGCCAATCTTTGCCGGCTTTGCTGCTTGCTACTACTACTAATTAATTAGGCACCGTTTATAATAGCAAAAAGAAAAGGAAATAAATGCACTTCTTATTGGCAAGAATTGGATTGATTCTTGCAAAATTCTGTTTTCTTTTTGTCTTTTAAGTTGGTGTGTACTCCTGATGAGTAGGCAATGTCTGGCTCGATGCTGGACGGGTGATGATGAGTTTAGGTGCCGGTTTGGAGATAATGATAGGCAGCCGCTAATTGTGCCACTGGCCTGTAGAATTGCCTCTTTTGATTACGAAATCCTTTTGGTAGTCTGATTATTGTGCGGCTGACAGGACGATCGACGCATGTGTGTATGGTTCTGCTGCCTTTTTGTTCGTGGCTGCCATTTGTTTTGCCAACGGATATTACGCATGTCATTACAGCTGTTCCAGATCGGTGTAGGGTGGTTTTCAGTTTTATTTTTCCAAAGGGTCAGTTTTCAGGAGTCACTGTTGAAAAAGGCAAACGATATATTTACACAACAAAAAATAATCTATGAATTATATATATATATATATATATAATCAACAATCTAAAGGCAAATGCTGAAAAATAATCTATAAAAAAATCTTAAAATCAACTCTAAATTTAAAGTAAAAAAATTAAATTATACCTATAAGTATAAATAGAAAACGAAAATATAAAGGCCTTTGTTTGATTATCCGGAAAGCTGATGTAGCAATAGTTTTACTTTCTCCAAAGGAGCATTTCAAGGTTGTACTTTGTATCATCTATGATACTTTTATGGATCAAATACATATGCTGTAACACATAACAACGCAAGGTAATGCAGTAAAAATAAAAACAGCCTGATCCACACATGGCAGGAACTCCATTGCTGGGCTTTTGGGAACTTACCATGACGATTAAACAGAGGCCCCAGTCGGGACAGCTTTTTCCCTGGTTACCGGAGGAGCCACCCGGTGGCCATATGGCACATTGATTTGGGTTTGGATTTGCTTCTGAAACGGAGACTGAAGCAAACCTGAAAAGCCCTGAATACAAAGATTGCTTGGCAGGCACATACAAGTCCTTGCCTGTCCTTCTCCGTCTTTGTCCCGAAATTTTGACCAAATAACCCTTTTAAAAAACTTATTTTAAGAATAAACCATGTTAAAAAGTAATTAAAAATTGCTGGTTTTCTCAGTACTAATCTTGAGATTTTGAGCTATAGCATCTCAGCGCCACTGGTATCGAAGTTGAGGTCGACACTTTTTGCCATATCATTAAAGGTCGGCGCCAATAACTTTGATATTGATCTCTTTAATACATAGGTACTATAAGATGATAATGTTAGCTTGGTGGTGGAATGTTCTGCCTTTCACCTTGAGTTCAAACCCCCACACTTGCATTTTTTTTACATGTGAAAGATTTAAATCCAATACCTCAAAGTGCAAGGCAAAATACTCTGCCACCGGGGTACCATTGTTATTTTTTCATCATGATATTAGATAGGTTAGCGTCAAAGGTATGGGCGCCAACTTCCAATGACATAATAAAATTGTGCTGTTTTAGATAAACTTTATTAGTATCAGTGGCTGAGACATCGTAGCTTAACGAGTCCACGCCATTGAGAGTTTGAGACTGACCCTGGTAAAACGGTATATTTAGAGCATTCCTAACCCAATGACTAGGATGATATTCATAGCATTAAATAAGTTGTCACATAGAATGAAAAATGATGTGGCAAGTGAATAAATGAGGAAAGAGAATGAAACCATGGTTTCTACGCAACATCACATCTAAGATATCATGTGAGATAAGTAGCATTAAATTTAAGTGTGGAATAATGGTGTTTGTATTGGAAGAGTAGTGTCTAGTACTAGTTTCTTGATGATGAGAAGTTTATAGAAACCATGTCTAGTGTTATGGGTTGTGAATGCCCTTATATAATTATTTTTTTGTTACTGTATTATTTTCAAAAAAGTTTTTTTTTAAAAAAGGGTCAATTTGTCAATCTTTTGTCATTGAATGATTATTGCCCAGTCTAGAGTCAGACCACCGCAGGCCTATTGACATGCTAGATTGTTTGCATGTACTGTAGAGTTGTACTATCCTGGGCACTTGGACTGTTGGCCAGGAACTCAGGATGCAGAGAGTCACGGACATGATGAGCTGAATCTAATGCATTGGCTGCTGGGTTGGACAGTGTTAGGTGTTGACGGTGCGGCTTGACTGCTTCCCCATTCATCGTCGATTCGCGCCCATGCAGCTTTCAGAAAGGCATCGCATTCATATAGGTCAGCAGGGTGCAAATGGCACTCAGCGAACCACAATTATTAGAGCTAACGAATGGTTAAGCCAATTGTTAAACCTCTATACTCCGTACTGTAGCATTTACATCCATCTGCGAATGACTACAGCCATTGCTGACTAGAATGAAAACGCTCGGCAGGTAGCCTGCCATGGCAATACTATTAGACGTGCTCTTTGGATCCAGGACTTTTTTTAAGTTTTTTGTCGTATCAGATATTTGGACGTTAATTAGAAGTACTAAATATACACTGATAACAAAACTAATTGTATAAATAAAGACTATTTCATTAGATAAATTTTTTAAGCCTAATTAATCTACAATTAGCAAATATTTACTGTAGCATCACATTGGCTAATTATAGACTAATTAGGCTCAATAGATTTGTCTCGCAAAACAGTCCAACAGTCTAGAGTATGAGATAAGTTTTATTAATAGTCTATTTAATACTGTAATTAGTGTTTAACCATTCGATGTGATAGACTAAAAAAGTCCCTAGGATCCAAACAGGGTCTATTAGATAGTCTATTAGATAGACAAAAAGGCCAGGCCCTTTGAAGAATGGACAAAAAATTAGTAGCTAATGCTAACATATAAACAATATATTCTGGTGTTTTATACAATACAACCATCCAGTCTCGCAGCTCATTGGTGCTAATACTATATTGGCCAAGATTGGCACCCATGGCCATCTCAAATCTCAATGCCCGAAATACTATGTGGATACCGCAGTTTCATGACCACCTTACACTAGTCCTTGAATAAACTAAGCCCCAAGTAAATAAATAGATCGAGCAAAATATACACATATACATAAGCCCAAGCTGGCAATCATCGAGCAACCTTTCTTGCTATACATCTCAAAAAGCTCTCATCTCCTTAGGAGTTCGTTGTAGATTCCCAAGACGAATCCATGGCACCTTAGGTTTTCCTCTCTTTCCAAACAACGCGCCAAACACCTTGGAATCCGATTAGCCAAGCTTCCAGGCATGAGCCGGTGCAGGCAAAACTTTTAATCGCCTGAACACTGCTTGTACTACTAAAAATCTGGCATAACCTTAGCATGCCAATATGTCATGCATTGTCCTCCTCCCTGGTGTCGATGATTTCTTCTTGACAGTACAGTGTTTTTAACTCTTCTTGTAGCTGAAAGTGATGCAGGAGATCCATCATATATGATGGCTATAAAATATGATGTCAAAAAATCCATATTCTGTTCCATTTAAGATTAAAAACTGACTAACGTCATGGACGTCATATTTAATTTTCCCTATTTCCCTAGATATGCCATTTTGAGTGGTGGCTGGCAGCAAGGCAGCGTTTTCAGATGAGCTAAAGGGGTGCTTTCGACTCGCTTGCATGCTAATCTGCTGGTCGATTTGAAAGGAACGGAATGCACGTATCTTCAACCAGACTTCCAAGCACCTTGAGGCGATCTGTTTGGATATCAAGGAGGAGATCGAGGCTTGGCATCAAGCAGGGCTGTTCAAACCTGTAAATCTTTAGAGCCAGCAGCTAGCGCAAGTTTTTTTTTTTTCCTTTTGGGCGTCGAGCCCAGTTGACAGGCCTCCATGTCATTGTTGACAACTTGTATATCCATCTCTGATTTCTTAATACAATCTGGTCTGCCTGTCTTTGGCCGACCTGGCCAAAAAAATGCCATTTTGTTTCTACTGAAAATAGATTTTAATACCTCCCCCACAAATTGGCATTTTTAGTAAATACTTGATCTCTGAAAATCTGGAGTAATTTACTTGGGTGGAAAATGGTTCTATATACTAACTACTACCTGTCCCTAAATAACTGCACCATTCTAGTTCAAATTTGAACTAGAAGGCTGCAGTTACTTTGGGATAGAGGTAAGAGTAAACAGTGCAATAAAAACCCGTCATGCGAAACCAGTCATATGGTGTAAATAGCATTATCCTTATTGTAGGTAGTCCCAAGTGCCAATATAGTAAAGAAAACTAAACAGAGATGACTTGATAGTTGATACTGACCTGGACGTGCTTCAGTTTTGTTGTGATCAATTCATCAGTTAAAGAAATCATTCTGCAAGGTAGAAAGGTATGTTACTGCATTGATCAAGGATCATCAGGCATCCATTGCCGTGAAAAGTAGAAGTATCAATAACAAATGTCATGTTCAAGCCTCCTTTTGAGCTCGGATAAAGCAGAGAAAGGGCAGAAGGGGCATAAGCATAGTAGGGCAGCTAGATCCAATTGTTTTGATGTTTGGACTAAAACAAAAGAAGATGGCATGTTCCAATTCGGTTGAGTCGTGAACATAACACAATGATGTGGTAGCTGGTAACATTGAGTTTCAGGTATTAGCCAATTCATCCAAAAGCTTAAGCTGATGGAGAACAATGGACACTTCGCTTCAATACTCCCCTTCACGTGGACGCCCCCTTAGGCTTCACATGTGGAATGGAATAGAAGCAAATTGAAGATCTCTGGCTCTAATGCCATGAGTTGCATGGACCGGCCAGTTTAATATAAAGCTTAATCTGATGAGGAAAGTAAGAAATTCACTTGTGAGGATGTCATTACCACCCTTAATTATCAGTTTCAAGTAATGGACCTACCTAGATTGCAATTCAAATATTTTGACAAGCAATGACCGTTCTCCCTCAGAAATAGACGTTTTGACCTACCAAAAGATTGTGAGCAATTTTGAGTTAATGAGCATTTGATAGTAGTAATGAGAATCTTTGTACAGAGTGCACAAAATAATAACGAAAAGAATGATATGTGATAAAAATTTTCGACACAGCTAATAAGCTGCTTACCCCCGTATCACTGCCCACAGTACCAAGTCTATACTGGGTTGCTGGAGAAAACAGATGATTTAGACGTAAATAAGTGGGAAAGGAACTTTCAGCAAATATAGAGGAAAACATTACCATCAGTTTTTTCATTTTGTTGCAAGCTACTTAGTAGGTTTGTAATGAGATCCTAAGTCAACGAAATGGCAAATGGTTAGTTGGTCAAAATATTGCAAATAATTATACTGCCCATACTTAGAGGGCACTAGATTAAGCTTATTCCATACTTGCTGAAATGTGGTCTGCTGTACAAGATTCCGAAGATGGGGAATCAGAATGGATGCAGACACTGAACCATTGCAGAGTTCCTTCCGGTGAAGACTATTTGACTGCAGTATCAATGGAAAAAAAAAAGGGTGATACATTACAATCTTAAAGCAAGGAGAAGGCATATAATATAAGGGCAGTGGAAACTGTACGAGAACAAGAAGGCCATTCCAATTGCATGTGCTGCACTAGCCAGTCTTACTGAAAAATAAAATACTAAAGATGGCGTGTTTGAAAGTTGAACCTTGGCTGCTTTTCTAATTGAGTCTTAAAATTCTGAAATAAGTGTCTTAAATTCATTATTGAATCCTCTGTCCCAAAATAAGTCTATCTTTCTAAAAAATGAGCTTATTCTGGACAGAGGGAATACACGCTGATAGTAAATGATATGAATAACACACTATTTTCAGAACATCAAGATTCGGTAAACTATTATGTGGCATGACATAGAAACAGAAGTACAGAACAATGCCCCTAATCAAATCCTACTTATTCAAAACATGTCAGGTTTTGCTCAAATGCATGAAACATTTGCACTCAGAAATTCCTGCCAGAATTTTCTCCAACAAAAGAAAATGTGTGAAATGTCAAATCACAGCAAGTAATTAGTTTCTACAAGTTGAAAATGGAAAAGCTTACTGTTGGCTTAGCATCCACTGGCCAATGACCGACGCTGGCTGATTTTCTCAGTGCAGAACCCTGAGTAACCCAGGCAAGTCATGACATATGATGGCTGGATGTGGGTTTTGTTGTGTTGGCTGTAGATTACAACGTAGCTTTCAATAAAATGGATAGAGCAAAAAATTCTTACCTCCTGTAATTTGCGTGAAATGCCACTTGTTGGAACTTCCTGAACCTGCCAGTAAGATTTTATTTAGTATCCTTTGTAGTGATCTTTGTTCAGCACGGAGCACACCCTATTGAGGGTATCCTCAGCATGAAACCCACCTTTGCAAGATCCACATTCTCAGATGTCACTGAAAAGCGTCCTTTTATCTCCACTACACTACGTTTAGGCTTATCTCCCAAGGAGCCCACATAGCCTGCAAATAATAGGTGGCGAATCATACTTCCCTTCAATTCACAATCACTGAAGACTACAGTCAATTAAACTGATTGATGAAGAATGTGATTTCTGTTACAGAAGTCGAGTAAACCTTCATTGGTCCTACGATATGTTAATATTAATGCACGACTGCAGTTTGTCATCAAAAGAACTTGTGAAATACTCTTAAAACCAGGGTGGCCTTTTCTTACCTCCGGAAGACCGAATAGGAGCAGACAGACTATTTGCAGAAGCACGAGTAGGGAGTGCAAGAGGACCACTGAGATTTGTAGTTCTTTTCGTACCACTCTTTTTTTTATCAGATATTAACAGAGCTGCTGCCTCCCTGCTGCAAGGAACAACAATAACTAAAAGCGCCTTTAAAAACGGCAATACCTTGTTGAGCAGAGAAAATTGGCAATGTAATTTCCTAACTTCATAGGGTTTCAACTAACAGGAAACTCAAGTACCCAAATTGTAGAAGAACAAATACCAATCCGCTTTTACAAAATCAATATTTTCATGGCATACAAATAAGAACTACCAAGACTTGAAAGCTCAAACAGTAGCCCATTAGTTAGGAAAACATCTTAAATTGTATTTCATTTCTGAGGCATATTTATATGTAATATATCAAACAGGTAAGTAATCTTAAAATTATAACGGAAAAAAATCTGCGAAAATTGGTAGGCTTACCTATCAGAAATGCGACTACTTTCCGTTGCTGATCTATTATGTATACCAGAACACGAAATTGGACCAGAATAAGTCCTTTGTTTTTGTTGATCTTCACCACTACTGATGTTTTGTCCTTCAGAATCATGTTTTGATGTAGAGGGTAATGATTCGTTTTCTGACCCTTGTTTTTTATACCCATCAACCTTCTTTTCACTATCAGCATTGCCAGGTTCAGAAACCAATCCTCTGTCTGCCTCATGCGTATTCCCAACTAGACTTACTGCAGTGACACAAGTTTGTTCACTGAAATGTAACAAAACAGCAAAACATTATGAACACGCTACCAGTAACACAGCAAAGCAATGCAGCAGTACGCATCAAGGCTCACTGAATCTTTCTCTAGTTATAAGACCAAAATTTGACCCTATACCATATAAAATAAAATTTCCGTCCTATATACTTGAATCCGAGATATTGAGAACAAGAAGGTAGTGAACAATATAGAACATACATATCTTTTAAAGAAAGCATCATCACAAAAATATTACCAACTGATTCTACCTGAAGTTTCCATTCAAAATTGTTGGTTGTCCAAAATGATTGCCAGAAGATGGCTCCTGCAAACAAAGTGACCCTAAATGACTTGAAACGAAAGCATATTTAGTATAAAATTTTCTCTTACCTACAAGAAATCAATTGGTTGCAACAGAACATGGTGAGCATATGTTTTCTGCAGCATTTAGAATTGGTAGGAAACTATTTAACAGTACCAAATCATAGGCACTTTCCATATTACACACAAACTGGCATTAGAAATGACCCTGACTTTCTACATTTGATAATCGGTAAGCTCTTTTTTGTGCTATCAAGTTAAACATATGTAAATATATAATACTTCATCTATTTGATACACTAGATAAAAGTTTTCTCATGGTCCCATATAGCTACAGCTCTTGTCCTGTCTTACCAGAAGGCAGGCTTAAGGTCTCACGAGTGAAACAAAACCAAGTCGAGAACAGCTAACCTTAACCACTTCGTTTACTCTATCACTGTCAACATCTTCCTTTATTTCGGGTGGATCATCATCAAGAATCTGCAAAAAGGTTGGAACCTCGCTTGTAAGACTAAATTACATTCTTTTACATCTTAACAATTTAAAAGAATGAGTCAGGGAGCAATTTAAAGTTTTTATATAGAACTAAGGAAAGTTGTTTTACCAACGATGCTTGAGCCTTTAGATCCTCAATATCGAAGTTCCATGCGCTGACGCCTCGTTGGTACTCACTCTGTTAGATAATTATCAGATGACAAGGAAACAATCATGTGAGTGATTTCAAATCTTGAACTTCATGCATATGATAATAAACGACAATGGAATGGCATACATATTTATCATGAGTGTTACAAGTTTGTATGTGAAATAAAAGGGCAAAACTCATGTGGGTATTATGTCCATAAATCCAATAAGTGAGAAAAAAAATATAAGTCAGATACTGCATGTGAGGTGGACTAGCTAAAGTGATATCTCATACAAACCATTGTTTAATAGAAAAGGAGAGTACCAAACAGGAGATTAGTATGCTGGGATCTTAAATCACTCTGTTAGTCTTTGTTCAGCCAATATGTTGTTGATAAAATACTAACATATTCATGCATGAAAAAGTAATTACAGTTTTAAGTTCTAATTTCAGTTTGCAAGGCCTGGAGTATGTGTTACTGCAAATCAACCCTGCCCTTCTACTTTATCATAGGCAGCATCTATTGACCAAAATCTTTAATACTGGTATGGTCATGAACTCAAAAGGAACGAACAGCACAAAACAGGAACATAAACAACACAGCAATATCACAAACCATAGAAAGAGCCTCCTGTTCAGAAGAAGGCATTTTCTTCAAAGCCAATTGTGCTGCATCTTTTAGCTGCAAATGCACAGAATAACATGAATTAATTAAGATATAATCCATCATCTAAAGAAACAAAAGGAAAGTAAAGTAGCAAAACCTTGAGTGCTTTTACACGGTCCCATAGAGGGGGCAAGTCAGTTAAAATATTCTTCACAGACAGCTCTGGAAGTTTTGCGCTCTTGAAAAATGAATGCTTTAGTAACTTTTCAGCTGTTGGCCTCTTTGTTTGATCTTTGACTAAGCACATTGCAACCATTTCCTTGAAAGACTGATTACAACTGAAAAACCTTCATTAGGAGGGTAAATATTGAGGCTAAAACAAGCAGAAATTGCCATAAAACAGAGACTTGCTAGCCAAGAATTAGCTTAAAGGACTAATACTACCTTTGAGAATTTTTTATCACGGTCATAGTCGAGGCCTGGTGGTGCATTTTGAAGGGTCATGAGAAGAACCTACAGTCCAGATACACATCATCGGTTCAACAGAAAGTACGTATTCACATGATTCTAAACTCAAGATTGTTTTTGTCTAACAAGAAAGTTCTATAGGCATATCGCTGACAGCATGGATAACACTGTTCATCAGCATGTCCGAACAGGTAGTCTGAAGAGAAGAAGGTATGTGCATGTAGTATAATGGGACTATATACAAATGGCAAAAACATGACAAAAAAAATCAAGAAAATATCATGTGCCTGTAAGCAACACTAGCCATGTGAAAATTTTGAATATAAGAGGCACACGGATACTAGGCTGATCATGCACTTATTAATTATACTGTTACTCCTTTTTCTTTAGTGAAAAGATTGAACTGTTTTAATTTTTTTAGATGATAAAATTGTTCTAATTTGCAAAAGAGAATAATTCATTGCCTTCATGGGAGGATACTTCGAGAAGGGAGCATGGCCATGTGCTAGCTCCAGTGCAGTTATTCCAAAAGACCATATATCAGCTCTGTATAAGGACAAATAATTGTGAGCGCACTGTGCACCTCAACAGTTCAATAGAAACCAAGTACTAAAATATAAAGACATAGTAGAAAATATATAGAACGTTGAACATAAGCAGAACTGCAGTTACATGTTGGGTCCAATGACAGAAGAAAGAAACAGTGCCAATGGTTCACAGACTGAAATATATCACCCTCATCTTTTCACTTTTGCTAATGCTTATAAGCTAAAATTTAAATTTTCAACGTTAAATTTGGAGTTGATTTTAGAGTTTTTTCATCATAGCTTATTTTTCATCCTTTGCTTTTTGATCGCCAAGAACCCGTAAATAAAATTTTTATTCCCAAATTATTTTTTCATTCGCAAATGTGCCGTTTAGAATTTTCCACGGAGCCAAAAGATAAGCCTCTATGTCTTATCCTCAGTATTTCTATGACAGTTAGGGTTCTTCCCAAAAATGGAAATTTCAAATAATCAAAATTAAGTCAGTAAATTCCTGGTAAAATATATTAAGAAACACCATTTTATCTCAATATTGACAAAAAAATATCACAATAACCAGGATACGGATATTGGTATCCTGGTAGCTAATGTCAAAAGTTATGATATTGCCAACGTACTTGAAATTATAACCTGCTCCAGGCTGGAGAACTTCTGGAGCCATCCTAAAGACCAAATAACAGAACAAAATACGTTTAAAAGAGTGCAGAATACTTATTGTACATATAGAAGAAAAAAAATGCAATAGAAATCTAGTTACCAGCATGGTGTTCCCACAAATGTATTCCTCGATCTTTGCCTATCGCCTCTGTCAAACATACAAGCAGAGACACCAAAGTCCCCAAGCTTCACTATACCAGGACTATCCATAAGGATATTACCCGCCTGCATAACATTATGCTGAGCAAAGCAACCAATAAAATCAGCGAATAAATACAACCGTATAAAAGCTAACCTTGACATCCCTATGGATATGTCCTTGTCGATGGAGATACTCTAGAGCCTTAAGTGTTTCTTTTAGGATAGAGCAGATAACAGGCTCCTCAAAACCATCAGGATATGCAACCTTCATCAGGTGTAAACATGAACCCTCTGCCATGAATGGCATGATCACCCAAAGGTTATGATCCACAACAAATGAGCAGTAAGCCCTGATGACATTAGGGTGATCTATCAAGCTCATTGTTTGAGCCTCTTTTCTTATATCATCCTGTATAGAATATGTATATATACCACCTATGAGATACTAAATACAATATTGAACTTGGGGAAAGATCATTAAGAGACCTCAAACATCAGCCTATAACAGTAAATGTATAATGGTATTTCCGAATCCTAATTATTGAGATAACTAGAGATGCACTCATGATCCAATGCAACAAACAAGAAAAATCTGCAACAAGACAGGATATAGCATGACATGAATTAGTCACTCAAGAAAACTACATTCCATCGTGTAAACTGCAAATGCACTACCCGGATGAATTAGAGTGGGCATATGTGAAGTTAGCCGTCCACACTATCAATCAAGTTAGCCGAGGATGGATTAAAGTGCATGGATATATAATGAGCCCTAAGTTGCCTCCACACAGCCACAAAAACCTAATAAAAGTCACTGGCAATATGAACAATATGAACGATCGAACTAAAAATTTCTAAATGGATAGAACAAAAGCGAGGGGAATTAAACCAAAACCCCTAAGGCGCAGTTACAACCTAATTCTTAAGTTGGAAACACGTTAATGCTCCAACTTCAATTAGATCAATTGTCCCAACTAGACACAGCACAGCTCAACTGCATCGAATCCTCCGCTGCACGACTGCATGTCCCCCGTGTCGAAACAACGATCACCACCAAACACCTAGGACGCGAGCTATGGGGGGGGGGGGGGGGGGGGAGAGCTCACGAGGTTACTGTTAACACGATCGAGATCCAGGCACTTCACGGCGATGATCCGGCTGGAGGGCAGGAACACCGCCCGGTACACGACGGCGTGCGCGCCGTAGCCAACCTCCTCCAGAAGCCGGTAGTCCCCGGGCGACGCGGTGAAGGCCGGCGCCGCGGCCGCGGACGACGACCGCCGCACGCTCCCGCTCCTCACCATGGCCTCCCCCCCCCCCCCCACACACACACACACGCTGGCCGGGCGGCGCAGGCAGAGAGACCGCCACGCGGTGCCGCCCTCCCTCCGGCGATCGCCGACGACGGTGGCCTCGACGTTTGACTCGTGTCGCGCGTACGAGACTGGGGGGAGTGGTGACTGCAACGAGAAAGAGAGAGAGAGACGAAGGGGAGAAAGGGTGGTGGATTTTGGGAAAGAGAGCGAGTCATTATTTTGGCGCGACGTGGCGGAGGTGGGGCGCGAGAGGCGGGGACTGACGGGTGGGTGTTGTTGGTGGCTATCAATGACATGTGGGCCCGATTGTGTGGGCCCCATTTGGCAGTGGGTGGACTATAGTGGCTGTGGCAGAGCAGGGTGAGTATGGGGGCAGCAGATGCCGCCGACTGTCTGAGAGATCTCCGCCTCCCGATGTTGGTCTGTGACTAGGATCGTCTGCGGGGGCTTTCCTGTGGCTGATAACGCTCTTTTTTTGAGACTAACGTCACACAGGAGCTGAGCATCTCGTATCTGCATCTTGTGCAGCCGGTTCGTGTATTTGCCCGCTCATGGCAATATTAGTTACACCAGGCTTTCTTTTAAAGCCAATGGATAGCATTATATATTAGCCTCGCTCTAGGGCATCAGCAATACATATCTCACTTGGTAAATTTATTAGTAGCAATTACTTTGTTTTTCATGTTGTTCGCTTTTTTTCTAGGTTGACAGTTATCTTATTAAAAATTATATAATTATTAATTTTTTATCATGATTTAATTTATTACTAAATGGACTTTAAACATAACTTAAATTTTTGCATATCTACAAAATTAAATAAGATAAATGATTAAACGTATACCCAAAAGTCAACGACACTAAATAAAAAACAAATGGAGTGTAAGATTTGACTCATACTATAACTACAATTTTGGACAAAAGTATTCTAGATTCGTAATCCTATAATTAGTTAAGGTACTTCCCTAAATATATCGTTGTTAGAGTTTCTAGCTCTTCATTGAGTATTTTAAGATGAACCATTCAATGGTACGAGATGTAGGAATCATAATGGCCATAGTATTATTTGTATAGAATCGTTTGTATTTTGTACGGCAAAATTTTCATGAAGTTCTTACATATCGGTAGTTCTCTGAGCTCATGTATTTGTCAATAGTATTTATTGATTATCTTGCAGAAACGGACTAAGGCCGTGTTCGCCGATGGACGTGGTAAGTTAACTTATCTGGCGCGGAAATAGCAATAAATTAGTACATGATTAATTAATTATTAATTATAAAAATAAAAAAATAGATTAATATGATTTTTTTAAAACAATTTTTCTATAAATTTTTTTACAAAAATATACCGTTAACAGTTTAGCAAGCGTGCGTGTAACGCCTGGAAAACGATGGTGTTTAGTTAACTAGTTGGATCTACCGAACACAGCCTAAGACTGCGTTCCGCATGGTGAGAATAAGTTAACTTATCCCTAGCACGAAGAAAATAGTAATAAATTAATACATGATTAATTAATTATTGATTAGTAAAAAATATAAAATAAAGTAATATGATTTTTTAAAATAACTTTGCCATAACAAATTATTACAAAAAATATAATATTTAGTAGTTAGAAAAATATGCACGTGAAAAACAAAATGGGATAAGTTAACTAGGCGGGGCGGCGAATGCAGCCTAAGTAATTCAAGGCACCCACAAACTTGTGAAGGCCACAAAGGATCCGTGTTCGTCGTCGGGACTCGGGAGCATAGCGTGTGCCGCTGCGGCTACCAAGCCGGGTACCACGGCCAAGGACGCTCGTACAAAAACGGACGGACTCGCCGCTTCGCGGGCCCACCTACAGCTCCCCGTACGATCCAAACCAGCCTCATTTATTGCCCACCATCCCTGGGCCCGGGGTGGTGGTGCCGACGCACGTGGGCCTACTAGCCTACATGGGCCGGGCTCAAACGACATCTTTCCTCATGGGCCTATTTCGCCAAGCAGGCCACGGGCCCAACATATATGGAGGAGAAGTCTACCCAATGGCCGTAGCATAGGAATCTAGCATCCCTACTACCATCGCCGTGTCCGCGCAGCCACCCCTCGCCGCCGCCGCCGCCGCGCGACGTCCTACACCTCTCCTAGCTTCCAGGAGCGCCTCCGCGTGGCTGGATCCGGCGGGTTGGAGGGACCGAGAGCGGGGGTGGGATGAAGGCTGGGAGGAAGAACCTGCGGCGGGCGTGCAGCGAGGGCGCCGTCACGCTCGCGGAGGGCGAGAGCATCATGCAGGTCCTCGCGCTCCGGGGATCCAACGTCATCGAGGTAGGATACGTTCTCTCTCTCCCCCCTCCTGGCCTTCCCGGGTCGTGAATTCTCTTGCGGTCCGTCCGTGTGTGTTCCTCATCGCTGTGGCTTGCTGGTGTTAGGTGATGGACGCCAAGGGAGTGCAGTCTCTGGCCTTGTTCCCGGCCAAGTTCCAGAAGAGCTTCTGGATCAAGAAGGGTGAGGGGTCACCGAACTTTGTGTCACAGTAACTTGTCACAGAATCACAGCTCCGGAGTGAAAGGAGTTGTCTTTTGCCGCCGGTGCATGACAATTTGCTTGTGGGTTACTGTGAATCTGCAGGAAATTTTGTGGTTGTGGATGCCGGTGGCCGGGATCAGGCGCTCGAATCAGGCAGCAAGATAGCCTGTGTTGTCTCGCAAGTCCTCTTTCATGACCAAGTTCGGGCTATGGAGAAATCCGATGGATGGTGAGTTAATGTGTTCTTTGATGCTTGACAAGTTGATAGACGTCTAGTTGCCTGTACTAACAATCAGGGATTACAAGTGTGTGCAAGTTGTAGGAAAGGCTGCTACTGGATATCTGTGATCAGGGTTAGCTTTTGAATTTGTTTGCCAGTAGCTGAGGATTTTGCTTCTATATATATGCAAGGTGGCACAAGAAATTATTGGGCAACTTTGGTTAATATGTTTTGCCTCATGTGTCTAGAAATCATCACCAATATATTTGTTGATGTAAGCGACTTGAATAGTTTTCTTCAAGCTATGCTCAGTACAAACTACAAAGCAATCAGCTTCCAAGAAAGTAGCATCTACTGTTTTTTCCCTAGTATGCATCCGTCAGTAGCAAGTTTATAGTGTGCCATGAAACTAAAATATAGTAATTCCCGTAGTAAATGCTTGTGAAGAATTCTGCAGGCTATTGTTTTAAATATTCTAACTCTTATAACTTTGGAGTAAATTCAATTGCCTCACGTCACCAGTGCATTTCAACAGCCTGAATAGTTTTCTCAGGCTTTTTCTTGACCAAATATCCATGAAAAATGATGTGATGAATTGATAACAATCACACCACAAAACTAAGACTTTGACTTGGTAAATTCCTCAGAATCCTAGTTTATCATGTAAACCATCAGGTTGTCTAAGCACTGGAACTATAGATTCAATTATATGTAGTCAAAAGGGTAACTTTGCTTACATCTTCAAACTGGCTCTCTGATGGATTTATATTTTCCTATATATCTTGCCATAGCATTATGTTAGTCAAAGGGTAGCTTTACTGACATCTTCAAACTGGTCCTCTGAAAAATTCATCATTTCTATATCTACTAGGCCAGTTATCTTCAAGTCAACTTCAAAAGAAGGTTCGGAGGCAGGAACACAAGATGGAACAACGCCCCAGATCGAGGAAGAACCAGATTCTGATGAAGATGATGATCTGCCACCGCTTGAGGCGAACACGAATAGACAAAGACCATTTGAACTGTATGCCGACTCAGACAGTGATTCTGACTCTTAAATTAGTTTACCGTAGGCCATGCCATTGATGCTGTTGTGGTTTCTTGATGGAAAAATACACGCGCTGTACTTATGATCAAGTCTTACATTCTGCCAAAATGTAGTGTCAAAATATTCTGAACTTCAATGTCATTCAGTAGCAGGCACAAGGCCTCACTTGAAATATAGTGCTGATTAGCTCCAACTGCATAGGCCATATTAGTGCCTGATCTTACCAGTAGACAATTGTTCAAGCTTGCTGATGTCAGTTGGTTAGCTCCAGGTTCATGAAACGATGAAAGGAAAGGGGTACCGAACCCGGCACGACCTTTTTAAATTTTTTTGAGATGTCCAGGTGCAACTGGAGCATTGCCGGGAGGAAATTGTCGCGGCTTTCTTGTCACTGGAGCTGACCGGGCAAACTGAATGAAGGATCAAAGTCAGAAGTCAGAAACGTGGAAAGAATCTTCGTCGTGGCGAACTTCTTCTAGTGAAGCGAAGATGTGGTAATGTCATGCTTTGAATCAAGTTGATGGCTTGCTTATGCTGCAATTATGTTTATGATCATGTCTGCCACTATCCGGATAAGGCCCCCAATAAACTTGCTGTTATTATGGTATATATCTGTTATTATGGTATATATATTCTCAGTCGAAGCATGTGTTTGTTTCGGGTGCAACTCAGATTATTATTTCTCGGTTTTTACTCACGTACCAAATTGCAAAACGATTTGCTTTTTACAAAAAGTTTTCATATAGTTTGTTATCTTATTAAATAATTATCAAAAATCCGGATAACTTTTTATCCATAAAACAACACAGCCTAATCGTCGTCGTGATCAGGAATAAGTCAGGGATTGTCTCTATATTTGATGAGTTTGTGTCAAAATTGAATTGTAAACAATGGCAGCGGTTGACACTGGCAAGCACAGATGATTTTCTCTCTTTTTGTTAGGTTAGGACTGAGGAGCATGAGCGTCATTCCATGATGATTTTCTCTCTTTTTTGTTAGATTAGAACTGAGGAGCATTAGTAGTGCTAAGCATGCACTAGGGTGGAGGTGGTTGTAGTCAAGTATGCGAAAAACTCAAAGAAAGCGAAATTTGGAACAAGCGGTGTGGACCGAATATTTTCTATTACGCGGATTTGGGCGAGCGTTCAGACCTTTTTGGACTTTTGTATTGTATCGCAAATTCCTACATGCTTCTCGGTGATTTCCCAGATTTTGCAACCAAATCATCCCGGTGTTCTTGGATCACCCCTAAAAAATTCAATCTTTCGGCGAAATTTGCTTGGCAACTTGGCATGCCACGAACAGGTCTCGACTATGTATCATGTATGTAACGTTGGAGAAGGTAATTTCGTTGATCGATTCATATGTACACAATCTAGAGTAGAAGATGAGGTGAAATCTTCTGCTAAAAATCTACAAAATTTGGACATTTTTTACACTTGAAAGGTGAAAAGAAAAAACAAAAAGTGCGTCCTCTTGTCGGCCGGCGCGGTGACCGGCTCACCAGAAGGCCCGCTTCCGTCTGAACCGCCTCGCCGTGGCGAGAATTCCGACGCCGACGCAGACCGCCCATGCTCCCATCTCTAGCGCCCACGTCAACGTCTCCGCCTCCATCTCCGGCGTGTCCAGGTCACCTTTGCAGTCATCGCCGTCGTCTCGGACCACCTCCCAGTCGTCATCCCCGCACATCCCGCACTCGCACCCGCACCCTTCCTCCGGTATCCCCTCCAGCCTCGTGCCGCCGCACCCGAGCCCCCTCGCCGACGCCTTGGCCCTGGCCCTCATCAGCGCGCCGCCCTCCTCGAGCACCACCACCTCGCCCACCACCACCGCACTGGACGCCGCACGGCGGCACTCGACGCGCCACCCTCCTCCCCCGCCGCCGCCGCGGCGCAAGAAGACGCCGTCCGCCGCCAGATCCTTCCCGGCGTACACCTCGAAGCGCGCGCCCTCGGCGGCGCAGACGCGGTCGGCGCTGGCGTACGCCGCCGCGTCGCCGCCGTCGGCGCCCACGCGGCGGAGCGGCACCTCGGCGGGCGAGGCCGGAGGGAGCGGCCGCCCGTCGAGCTCCAGCGCCGCGCCGCCGATGGCCGGGAGGTAGACGAGGGAGAGGTCGGTCGACGCCGACGCCGACGCCGGCGCCGGGGAGGCGAGGCGGAGGTAGAATGCGCGGATCTCGAGGCGGCGTCCGCGCGTGCGCGGGCGGAAGGAGCCGTCCACCGTGGCTAGGCACATTGCTGCTCGGCGTACTGGTTGCGAGCAATGGAATCGCGGCAATTTCGCTGGGTTTGTGCGGTGTTTGTCGTGTCGTGGTGATGCAGTGTCGCGTGGCTTGGGCGGGAGGTGTTGGGATAAAAAGCAGCGGGCGCGGCGGGAGGGTGGGAGGGGATCGGTGGGCGGAGCGGCTCGCGGTTTGCGGGGTTGGGCACGGGGTTTTGCGGGTGGAATCAGTGGTGTGGGCGCGCGGGAGCACACGGGTTTTGCTCGGTGGGCACGCGGAGGGGGATGTAGGTGTACCTGGTTTGGGTTGTCATTTTCCGGTCCCGGTTGCTACTAGATGTGCGCTATGTACAGCACAGGGAGTGCAAGTAGTGTGTGCCACTGCGCGAGCAAAGCGACGCACCCGGGCGACCTTGCTGTCAACCGCGCCGAAGAATTGGTGGCTGATAGCTGACGAGAGGGGTTTCGTCGCGACGTGCTCGTGCGTACAGCCAGGAGAGGGAAGGAGGCACCGGTCGGCGGGGAAATTGTTTGTCCTTTTTCAAATAGAAAAACCAAACGATATATGTAAATAAAAATAATTTATATATAATTTTTTATATTTATTTCTTAGCGATCTAAAAAGGTCAATACTAGAAAATAATAACTTTGGTAAGAATAACTTAAAATAAACTTTAAATTTAGCATTTGAAATCCAAAATTTAGCTTATAAAGATAAGTAGGAGTAAAAAGACGAGGTTGGACGTAAATAACATTTTCTTGACAGAAGAAAACTTGTTCCTCTCCACTCTGTTTCTTTTTGCTCTCCTCAGCTAGCAGTCTCTCGTGTGAGCGCAATCTTGCCAAGCGATTCTCGATCGGTTTGATCTCGAGGTATTGACCGCGATAGGAACCATATATTTTACATTATCCATTCCGTGTAATACATGAGAAAATGGATTATGATCCTTTATCTTTGGCTTTGAGATGGACGGTGGTATGACTTGGGATATTTTTAACCGTGGCTTTATCCTCTGACGGCAGAGGATCCTGATCCAAGAAAAATACCCTTCTTGGTCTTTGCTCGATCGGTGACACTCACATATCATATACTTCTTTCTACGTTCAGCTATGTAACTACACACGAGGGCCGCGTTCGATTAGAGGAGAAAACAGTTAGTTATCTACTGCAGAAAACACAGTAATAAATAAGTACATGATTAATTAATTATTAAAAAAATATAAATAGATTAATATGATTTTTAAAATAACTTTTCTATAGAAAATTTTTCCAAAAATTACACCGTTTAGCTGTTCCAAAAACATACGCGCGAAAAACAAGGCTTAGATATCTAAGCCGGGGTACCGAACGGGGCTGAGATCCTTTATATGTTTTGACGAGAACTACTTATATATATTTTTTTAATAAAACTCTTACAAACAAAGGCTTCAAACGTTAAATTTAAGAGTTAAAAATCTCTGAATTTACTCGCACCATGTCATATTGTTTGTAATAGCATAAAAAAGTTCTATATGAAAAAAATAGTACGGTCACTGTCTTTTGATACCGTTAATTTTTATATCTAATCGTTAAACATAATTTAAAAATCAACGGTGTCAAATAATAAAAATGGAGAGTAACCACGAGCTTTTCATTTTAGAACGGAGGTTGAACTACGTATATCTAGGAACAGTAAAAGCAAGCAGAACTACTTCAGTCAATCATTGTAGCTTTAGGCCCGTAGGTACGAACAACGGTCAACGCAATTGAAACAACACAGAATGGTACTAGTTCCATCACAAAATAACTCCATATCGGTTAATAACGCACTCAACCGTGCGATTCCTATTGAATCTGTAAGATAGTCAGCAATAGATAACACAGGAGCGCAGCACTCCAAATTACATGCGCGCCCTACTAGGCTACTAAAGTATCCACTGCGAAGGACGCAGCGGGACTGAGCTAAAAGTACGAGCCTCATACAATACAAGCCATACTGGGTACAATGGCATCTACAACACTTCATGAACGCATGTCAGGTTCATAAGCAGCAGACTACCTAACCCACCCTCTCGTCTTGTTGGCTGGTTGCTGCCTGGTGGTGGCTCTGGTAGTCGGAGCCATCTTGTGTGTAGCAGTGGCCGTCTTTGAGGTTGCCGTTGTCCGTCCTGTGTTCTTTGCCAGAGGCTCGGTCGATTTTCTCTTCAACCTTGTGTCTCCTTGTAGGCTCCGCTTCCTTGCAGCTACAGGCTGGTTCTCCAACTCCCCACCAATCGATGGATTCCTCGCATCTCCTTTTCTCTTCTTCTCATTAACAACTTCTGGGGCCCCAACAACGGAAGAGTTGTTGGTGACTCTTTTGTTCACAGAATCCGAGCTTCTCAGAATGTGATGCTCCTTCTCGCTCATTGCTTCCTCTCTTGTGAGCAGCTGCGCCTTTGCCTCTCCAGGAGTACTAGCAACTTGCATACAATTGGTTGAGTCATGTATCATCTTTGTATCTAGAATTGTCGTCCTTTCTTGCAGGGCATTCTCAAGTTCTCTTAGCTGAAATGTGGAGGGGGTTAAGCTACGCATTATTTGTAAGTACAGGTGCTATTTAGCGGTTCTGATAAAAGAGTTTACCTTGATCTGAAGCACAGCCTCTGTTCTCTGTGTTTCCAGGAGCTCTTGTCCTATTTCCATTGCCTACAATATTTTCAGGATGATACAAGTGTCAGCTAGGTTAGGAAGACACCAACCACAGGTAACTAGAGATCACCTTTGATTCGGCAACTGATCGCTGGTCTTCTTGTTCCCTCAACCTGATCTCCAGCTCCACAATCTGAGAATAATAATTACAATTAAGCCAATCCAAACATGGATTTTTTCCATTAATAGTCACAAACAGCTTAGTGTTAAATTTCATACCGTCTGCTTAAGAACTGCAACCTCAGATTCTGATTGCTGCTGGAGCTTAAGTTTGCGCTCTAACTCCGCTATCTGCAAAATGATCGAATGGGCATATAATTTGATTTTAGTGCTCTGCACAATACAATTGCTACTAACAGCAGCAGCTACACTTTTGATCATACCTTCTGTTGAAGGGTAGCACACATTTCTTCTGTCTCCTTTAGCTTTCCAGAAAGCTGATTCTGCTGTTTCTCTGATGTAATTTGAGAATGCATCTTAGAATCCAGCTGGTTTTCAAGCTCTTTTACCTACACAATTACAAAAACGCCATCAGGTACATGTGAAGAACAACAATAAAATGTTCCCTGAATTGTATGTACCTTTTCTTGTAAATTTTTGTAAAGTTGTTCTTTCCCTTTGGCTTTATTCTCTAGGCTTTGGCAGTTATCTTCCAACTTTCTCAAGGAATCATCCTTAAGCCTGACTTCTTGTCTAGCCCTTTCAAGCTGGCATACATTCACAGCAGGAAAAGTGTGGAGGAGTTTATGTCATTGGCTCAGTTTCAAGGAGGTTCGGATAGCCAACTTGAGAGAAAGGCGCATTATTGACACTAACCATTTGTTTGACCTTTTGAAGTTCGGCAGTGTCAACCTGTCTCTTTGCTGGACCTAATTCTATACGACGAACACGACTTGCAAAGTTTAATGAGCTCAAAGTTTCTGATACATCATTGTCAGATGGGCTAATTTGCACAAACATTAATGCTTTTGAGTCCCCTCCTATTACCAGTGGAAGAAGCACCAAAAGAGCAAATTAACCATGAAAGGCAGTAGATCACCAAAAAAAAGGTTGGAAATAGTGAAGATGGTTTTCTTCCAGAGCAACAGATCAAGTTACCTAGAGAATCTTGCAGCAGGTGTGTCAACTTCGAATTCCTGCCAAGAAAGGAATATAAACAATGATGAGAATCATAAACTGATGAGTCAGGCAATATACATTTTATTTATGAAGATCGCAAACCTGTAGGGAATGTGGGAATTTTTTGTGGCAAGCGCCGAAATCACATCACCCAATGCAGACAGTGATCTGTTAATGTTTTGCGCTTCCTTAAGCCTTTCACCTTGCACGTCAGTCTTGGCTAATCTTTCACTTCCAGCCAAATCTACAAGCCAAAGCTTACTTCTTGTACATTCTCCATTCATCAGGTTCTTCGCTCTCACCATAATGCAAAGCATACTGAGGTACAGATATAAAGGTTAAAAGATTTTGACCAGAAGCAAGTAGTCTACAAAAGAAAAGAAATAAAAATTATGACCAACCAGTGTGAGCGACTGCTGTGCTCATTCACATTATTTGACCCTACAGCCCTTGCATTACTTCCAGCTTGCAAGACATCCCAAACCTCCTTGATGTTCTCAACTTTGGCCTCCACAATGCCAGGAACATGATGTGATCCTTCACCTGCCTGCTTGATTTCCAACCTAAAATATGAAGATGTACAAGTTATCACAGGATGGTAATTTATTGTGGAACAAAACTCAGATCCTAAAGAAGGTCATACTTCTTAGACGAAGGGGATGATGCGAGCAGGTCTCTGATTTGTTCATTGTAGACCTCAAGCACACTGACAGATAGGTTGTATGTGACAGTCTCTTTTCTCTCTTCTGCAATTTTGAACAACTCTTCCAGAGTTCTGTAATTTACTCCCCTGTTCCTTTCAGTCCCTTCCATGGTGAAGGTCTTCCCTGTTCCTGTTTGTCCGTAGGCAAATATGCACACATTGTAGCCATCCAGGACTGAAGTGACCAGTGGAGATGCATCGGCATACACATCAGCTGCTCATTATTGGAAGTTTACATACTAGGTGTTAGATACAGTACACTGATGGTAATAATGCAACATTGTTTTAATTACCAGCAACTCGTCATTAACCATTGTTCTCACTGCGTACTTGCTGTAAGGTAATACAGAGCTACCATTTTGATCTCTCATGTCTAACAAAACGCAAAGAACAGAAAAAAGGCCCAATACAAACTCAAACACAGTGAGAAATACCTTGATTGTCTGTTGGCATGTACACTCTGTCAAACTTGAATGACTTCTTAGCTGTTCCACCAGTAACAACCGCAATGTCACCATCTTTTGCTCCATCAAAATCCACTGCACATTTATAACCAGATGATGTCTCATCTTTACTTAATGGGCGGCACCGACAGAAAACCCTGATATTTCCTGGAATGGTATATATAGCCAGTCAGTAGAATGAAAAACAATAATATTATATACAACAGACACTAGAAAAAAGAGAGAGGGTCTAAATACAGAGAGAAGATCGGAAGGGGCACCTTTGGTCTCCTGAACAATATTATGAAGTTTCTTTCTCTTGGTCATCTCTTCATAGTACTTCAGTTTCAGATCTTCACACTGTGCCACTGCAAAAAAATAATCAAAAAAATTCTTACATAGTTTTTCATCATGCTTGAAAACCTTTGTGACAATGCGACTGATGGATATTACCTAAGGCCTGAACAGCACCGATCATCTTACTCAGATCAGGAACTGCATTCGCACAGTCATGTGCTTCAAGAGACAACAATGCTTGCTCTTTTTTCATGGACTGAAGAATAAAAGGGTGATATAATCAGTAAAAACTTAGAAAGTAGTATTGTATTTATAAATTCTTGTTATGACATTGCAGACAGTAAATCTTCTTTTACCTTAATTTTATTTTCCAAATTAGATATGGCAGCAGCCCATAATTTCTTGGCATTTTCATACTTCTGGGAAACATTTCTTAGCTGATCAGCTTGACTATCAAGGACTTGTTCTGTCAGGAAGGTAGAACGGTGGTGAGCATATATAAACATTGAGGACAGGTAGTTGATTATCCTGATAGCTTAGTCCATACCAATATTATCACTTCGAACGACCTTCTGGTGAAGCTCTATCTTAAGTCTCTCAAGCTCCTGATTGGTAGATTCCACTGAAGACCACGCCATGTAACACTCATCAGATTTCATGTTGCACTGGTTGGTTAGCTCTTCGATCTGCTTCTCATACTTCGAGATTAATTTACTTGTCCTGGTCTGCATTGTAGATTGATATGTATCAGGATTACACCAAATATGATTCTGTAAATGTTTGTGGTAATACTGACCTGTATAGGTGAATTCCCAACATGACCTGAACATCTTTTGCACAGGGCATTCCCTTCTGCGACTAAGTTTGCCACTACAAGTTCATGATTAAGGTTATCACATTGAATACAAGACCTTGAAGGAGTCAGTTGAATCTAAAATCAGTTTTTACCTGCAAATGCTGCAACTTTTCTAATACAGATGCCGCAAACCATGGGACTTCCCCTTACTCCTTTGAAATTTACGATAATGGTGCCATCGCTCTCAACTGTAACCCTAATATCACGCACCTGAAGGGGCCTGTTACCCCCAACCACGGCATATACATCAAGTTCAGACAAAATCTGTGTATCAAAAATCAAATTGTTTAGCTAAACCTGAAAATAAATTGTGACACAAAATCATGAGTCATGCAGGTCAGTATATTTGCCTTTTCTTCTTGCACAAGGACATCAAATGCTCTAATTCCTTTTGGCCCATAAGTGTTGACTATCTCAGCAAAATGCAGATCTAGAAAATAGTCTCCAGGAGCAAGACCATCGAACTTGTAGCTGAAATTTCCATATCGAGCTGAGTGGTAAAGCGAAGGATAGTCACCACCATCAACTATATTTTCAGATGTCTCTATTGCATCGCCTCCTTCAAAGAAAGAATCCCCAGAAAACTTTGAAGGGGGTTCACATCCTTCAATAGCAGTGCCACCGGCATTAATGACCAGCACGGAGTCATCTGTTTCGTCACAGGCACAAAAAGGATAATAAGAAACACTGTGAAACTATGAAAACCTAACCAATTTAACATTTCCATACAGGCATACACTACCTCCAATTTTCAATTGAGAATTTAAGAACCTGATGGCTATCATCAGATAGTGGTACCACACAACAATTCATGCAACGTTGTACTCTAACATAGAAAATTATCTATGTTCTTCAATCCAATTCAAAGACAATATCTTTAGTACTATATGATGTATTGTTCGCTCACTTAGAGAGCATCAAATGAGGTCAGCATAGTGATCCACTTGAAAATAGCTAACATGGTAGACAATGAAGTCAATGAACAACCACTATTCCAAGAATGGAAACAGTGCCCTATCAAATCTACTCTGAAGAACATAGACGATGCATAAAAGCTAGAACGATCCGTGAATGATTCCACACATAAATGATTCCTGTTATCTGGAGAACCTTATTAAGCTCCTAACGTAGCAGAACCCCTGATAGCCTCGACATTGTGATTACAACTTAGATACCGGCAAATCCCAAATCTGGGGAGATCCAGCCTCCTAAAATTTCCTCCTTCACCCGTACAATCGCCCAGACCAAAAAAGAGAGCAGATTGGGGGAGAATGCCTCCTAGGGTTTTCAATCCGAGCGAAACGGAGTACTCTAATTCGACCAACCTAAACGATCCATATCGCAAGAACTGAAGACAAAATAGAACGACGAACTCTGCTCTGGCAGAAATCAGAGGGATCTAAGAATAAGATCTGCATCCTAGAAATCAAAACACAAGCAATCACAAAACCAAGGGACGACGCGACAGCTACGAGGAAACCACCTGCGCGGCAGTCGCCCCGCGTGAGCCCGGAAAGAACGACGCGCGGCCCGGGCACCAGGACCATGGACTCCGCCACCTCCTGCGGCGTGGGGGCTGGCGGCGCGGGCGCCGACTCCGCCTCGTCGCCGTCGCCGGCGCCGTCGCAGGCCCTCTTCTCCCAGTCGTTGGTCCACGAGAAGTCCATGGGGGTGGGGTCCGCCGGGCACCGCTCCTCCTCGCCCTCCATCTGGATCCGCGAGCTGCTGCTGCTGCGGCGGCGGCGGGCGAGCGAGCTAGGGTCGCGATTTGCTTGGGGGGGATGGAAATGGGGATGGATTTGGCCTCGTCTCTCCTGCCTCTCTTCCCTTCTTCTCTTCTCTTCCGCCCCGCGGTCCGAATTCGAACTGCTGGATTGAATCGCGACCGTTGTGTTTTGTGCGCGCGAATCGGGCCGTTGCATCGGGTGCGCGCACCGGCCTGGCCCATCTACACATGCGGCCCAGTTTCTGCTTCCACCCGCTTTTGCTAGAAGGCTAGCCGAGGATTTCCCCTTGGGCTTATCTTTTCGGCCCAAAACACATTGTTATTTTCTCTGTTTCAGATTATAAAACTTTCTGGCATTGCTTGTATGCAAATAAATTTAGACATATATATAAAATATATAGATAGAAACATGGATAAATATAGGTAAAACCAGAAAGTCTTATAATCTAAAACGGGGGAAATAATTGTTTTAAGTGAATTGCAATTTTAGCCATTTTTTATTACCGTTGTTTCACCTTAGAACACCCTTCAGGCTTCAGCCAATATTTTTGTTTTAGACTAGATAATCTTTTTTGCACTTTGAACCACCAATTAGAGATGGATTCATAATTTTTTTTAAGAATGGACACGCTTAACCATAGATAATGATTGTGCTTAACGACTACCGAACCTATGTTTAATTACTATAATCAAGCAACTAAGACGTAATACCCCCGTTTCATATTGCAAGACTTTCTAACCTTGCCTGTCTAGATTCATTAGCATCTATATATATCTAGTCAATATTGTCAAACGGAATGTAAACGGAATGAGTATTTTATAAATCCGTGTGGCCACAACGGCAATTCCACCAACTCTCTTTTCTAGCCACATTTCTCAGCCATAACTTCTAGCATTCCCAGCAAAAAGTTAAGGAGGATGAGAAAAGACTCAAATTTTCCTTGTTAGTAGAAGAATAATGTTAGTGGGTGGTTAGATATAGGGTATTGAAGAGATAAACTTTGATTTGCAAACCGAGAGTCAAAAATACAGGAATATACTTATTTTGCGACAAAGCTTAAACTTTAGGAGTTGATTTACTTTTGAGGCCGAGTGTGGGGGGTGATGCAGTAATTCGTGCAGAGTCCAATCATCAGACAATGGATGGGCCAGATTGATCGGACCCAGCTATCCTAGGAAAGCATAAAGGGTAGGCTACCTACAAATCACACTTGTCATTTGCCAAGTTGTTAGCTGTCGCATGTACTGTAGCCAAGACGAGGTAAAGTGATCGATGCTGGCAGATGGAGTGAATGTGAATTTTCTCTCAGCGATTAACCTGCAAACCATTTGTCCTTACCTTTTTTATGAACAATTCCAAAGAGGTTTGGATTGCGTGCCTCACCACATAGTGGAGTAGTGGATAGAAACGATGCACACACAGAAGCTCCATACTTCCCCCGTCTGAAGAATGGTGATTTTTTGAGATTATAAGATAGGTAGAAAAATAGCTTCATTTTGACTAAAGGTTGAGTGGAATGGGGTATTGTTATTTTTCATAGAAAAATCAAACGACATATTTGTAAATAAAAAATAATTTATAAATAAAACTTATATATATATATATATATATGTTTTTAGCGGTTTAAAATTAAATGCTAGAAAAATAAAAAAGCCCAAAACAACTTCAAATGTAAAATTAAAAGTTCAAATTTCAACTTATAAATATAAGAAATAAGTCTACATAACCCCGCAACATTTTATCACCTGATCACTTAACCCCCCACCTAACAAACCAGATATTTAACCCCTTAATCTATCTAATACCATTTAGATTGCCCCTCATAGTGGTTTCGGTGGTTTTGCTTCTTGTTGTGCTATGCTGTCAGGTTTTTTTTTAAACATGATTTTTTGATGCATTGTATATTGCACTAATTCAGGTGAACATGATTGTATATGGACTAATTCGAATAGTTTAGGGGTAATCTAAACGGTATTAGATAGATTAGGGGGTTAAATACTTGGTTTGTTAGGTGAGGGGGCTAAGTGATTAGTGGTAAAACGTTGAGGGGTTACGTACACTTATTCATAAATATAATCGAAAGTAAAAGACAAGGGTGATCGTTATTTTAAAACGGAAAGAGTAAAAAGAAGCTGGCGATGACTCGTATTAACTATCAGGAAAGCTAAGCACATCGTTTTTGTTTTGTACTTTGGTGTGCATGCGACCTCTTCTCCTCCTTCGACGTAATTAGCGTTTTTTTATGCTGAGTAACGACTAATTACTTTGTCACGTCCTAGATAAGTAGAGTCACTGTCACAGCGCATGCAGTTGCTAGTGTAGATTGCCATCGACGCAGTATAAAAATACAATCAACCACGCTTCCATCACGCGTGGCATCGACTCATCAGGCAACCAGCCCCCAGAATTAAACCCAGTAAAAGAAACTGGATTAAGCTATGAGGACCAGATGATTAACTCGGCCACTGGCCAGCAGTAAAAATCGTTTAAAAAAACTGCAAGATGAACATGACGGATAGGATAGGCATTAGGCAGCATGTATCTATCCGTCGTCCACTCGCGACAATGACAGCCCAAACTAAAAAAGAAGAACAAACTGAAGAAGAGATCGACACCAAAGTTGCAAAAAAGGACTGGCCACACGAAAGCATACAGCAGCACGCAGAAAAACACTCCATCTATACTTCTTCATCAGAGCCTGAAATCAAGATGCAGACAAGCTCAGCATTGGGATCTGAATTTCTGAACTTCTGACGAGCGCACACAAGCCGTCAATTGGGACACAACTTGGCAAGATTTCTTTTTTAGAAAATACTACTGCTACTCGATTCTATAAGTACAGTATTAGAATAAGTCCAAAACATTTATATTTTAAAATGAAGAGGTTTCATGCGTGTGCCACCAAAACCCACCAAATGCAATGGAGGAGGAAGAAAGCTAGAATGATTGGAATACCTGAGCTGAGAGGCCTATTGGGTTCCATGTTAGAATAGAGAAATGGAGATCAGGAACTGAATTGGCTGAATCCTGATTGGAATGAATAAGTACAAAGTTAGCTGCATCATGCATGCATGCAAATGCAATGCTGGTGTGAAACAACCACCTAGCTACAGATGCTGCCGCATTATAGGCTGGTTGGTTAAGCTATTGTTTGGTCTGTTGGATGGATGGATCCCGTGGTTTTATTAATACTGCCCATGTCAAAATCACAGCTTGTTTAGTGCCAGATGAGCCCAGTTTATCATAGAGTATGAACACACTGTGAGTAGTATATTTATGGCACTATTGACTTTATAGTAAACTAATCGAGTATATACGGCGGGATTCTTTTTATTTTTTATTTTCTTTTGCTGTTGTTCTTGATCCCAATCATTCGGTTCTAGATAAAGAATTGGCCATGTTTGATTTCTGAAGAAGGAGAAGAAGAGGGGGGTGCATGCAGATGCAGGTTCCCAGACCAATCAAATTGAATGTACTATTGAATTCAATTCAGGTGTTGAGACATCGATGAATGAAATGACAAGATTTTGTTTTTTTTTCGGGGTCACACCGGAGAAGTAGAGGAAGGTTGGTTGCTGCAGAGAATGGGTGGCTAATCAAGATCTGGTGATGGCGATTGGATGGGATCACGCCATGCATGGGGCTGCCTAGGCTACCAAAGCTTCGATCTTGAGCTCAGAGGTCGAGGAATCCGGTTTGCCGGAGCACGGCGTTGCGCACGCGGCGGAGGTCGCGCCCCTTGAGCGTCCGCCCGGCGCCCTCCAGCACCGACGACGACCGCGCTTGGCGCCGCGCCGCCACCACGTGCGGCGGCACCATCTCCTCCTCCTCGTCGTAGTCGTCCTCGGGCTCTTCGGCGCGCTTGTTGGCGGCGGGGGCGACCTTCCCCGGCCACATCGGCACCCTCACCGGCGCCGACTGCCTCGGCGCCGCGGCGCCCCCCGGCGCCGCCGCCCTCACAGGCACGGCCACTCCTCCAGCCTGCTGACGCTCGTCGCCACGTCCCCCGTTGGCCAGCAGCGACGACAGCCCGAAGCTCTGCGGCACCGCGTGCGCGCGGCGACGCACCCGCGGCGGGCCCTCCGGGAGCGGCGGCGCGGGGCAGTACCCGCTGTCGTCGTCCCCGCCACCACCGACAGGCCACAGGACGTCGCTCTCGTCCAGCTCGAACGACGCCGCGCCGTCGGGCCCCGCCTCCGGCTGCTTCAGGAGGCCAAGAAACCGGAGCGAGCCGGCGCCCGGCGACCGCGGCATCGCCATCGCCACAAAGCTGAACAATCCAGAAACTCCCCCTATCGCCGGCGGCGGGCGTGACGAACAATTCCAACAAGGTGTTTGTGTTGGGTTTGGATGCCGCTCCCGTCCCGGTGGCTCCTCCTCTGCTTATATAGCACTAGTAGAGTGGAGAGGAAGAGGGTGACGATGCGTCACTGGGGGTGGGGCCCACACGAGGGAAAGAGGGTGGGGAATCTCCAGATAGATGCAGTGGGATTCCTGTGTGGTTTTGGAATGCCTACATACACCAACACTACAAAAGGAACGGATGCTTGTTGATCCCGTGGTTAGTTTGGTGCTAGTAGTTAAGGTGTGATTATTTGGTTTTTTATGAAAAAATAAATAATATATTTGTAAAAAAATATAATTTATAAATAAAACTTTTACATGCATATTCTTATTGATCTAAAAGCTAGAGTAAAAAATAAAGTCGGTGAGAAAACTCTTAAAATCAACTTTAAATTTAAGATTGAAAATTTTAATTTTGGCATATAAACATAACCGTAAGCGTAAAGATGGAGGTATTGGTAGTTAAGTTATCGTAGATAACTTACACTTTTGCTTTGTTGTTCATGAGTAGAGAGGAGTGGGCAGATGACGAGAAGCTAGCTGTTCCTTTCTCATGAAGATCATCAGGTTGCAGCTCAGGACTGTTGTTCTTTTGTACTAGACCGATGTCTATCACCGTGAACTTGTGATAGTGTACCTTGGATCCTATCTCTTTTTTTTTTCCCATCGGATCAAACGTAGAAATATTGGTTACTACCTTTATATTTTATCATAAAATGTTTTAGAAAAAAAAGGAGTACTCGTGTTGTAACTTTGGATTTATTAAGTGCCGTGAATATACTGAGTGAAGTTTATTTACAAGAGAGACATAGCTTCCATATTCCAATTCCAAACAGTAGAAAGGGTCAAAACGGACGTGTGAGTGTGACCGAAGAAATGAAAAATATAAATCGACCATGAATTGTAGCGAACATTAAGAAAGAAGAGCCCATCTAGGCCATCCAACTACCGATCAATTGGAAAAAAAAAAAGGCAAACAGAAAATTTATAATAAAAATAATTCATAAATAAAATTTTATAATATATTCTTAACCATCGAAAAGACAAGTCTACAAAATAAATTTTGGTAAAAAAAACTAAAATAGATTCAAGTTTAAGGTTGGAAATTTAAATTTTAACTTATGAAAAACAAAAGAACGGGTGTAAAATTCATTGCCCCTTTCCTCATAGTCCCATCAAGAGCCAATGCAAACTCAGCTGTGAGCCGAGCATCGAGAGGGCCTGGCAGGTCGCCGTCGATGGCAGTCACTGGGGGTGAGCCAAATGGGGTCATGATGGTGGTGAGTTTGTCGTTTAATCTTTTTTTGGGATGATTTAGATGAGACTACTAAATCACAGTGCTTCAACTGGTATGACGTACCTACATGTCTATTTCATCCGTTTCAAAATAAATCAATCTTTCATTTTTTACTTACAATATTTGACTCTTGGTCTTATTTAAATTTTTTTACAATTAATTTTTTTATTTTTATTAGATGATAAATCATGAATAATATTCTACATGTGACTAACTTTTTTTTAATTTCTTAAAAAAAATTAAATAAGACGCTTGACACATAAACCGAAAAGTCTGTCTTTTTTTAAGGGACGGAGGAAGCACGTGTGTTACGAACGTTCACATTTATAACATGTTTAAAAGAATTACTGAAATCATAGCAACTACATCATCTATTGCATGCCCTCTATGCATGCATCTTTTTTTTCTACGAAAGATATTTGGTATAGTGGAAATTTCTGTGTGAACAACGAGCTAGGTGGGTTGTTGTTTAAAATGAAATCCATGTGATGGTTACTTTAATTAAGACCGTACTAATGTTGGAAGAGCCAACAGCGAGTCACTGTTTTGATGAGAAATGATTGGCCGTAACATATAAATTGGCTCGATGATAGGATGGTGACAACCTGCCGGATCACTTCTGAGCCTTTCTTGGCTGCGGTTAATTCCAATCAAATAGAGAGTAGAAGACAAGATGCGGTGGCTAACCTTCAGAGGGTGTGCTGTTTCAGTTCCATGGTGATAGTGGCCTATGGAAGGTTCCAAACCATGCACCTTTCAACCATGCAATGTACCTGGTATATATTGGTATATATGTTCACTACTCTTTTCCTCAAAGATACACCCCTTTCACTCCAACGAACGGATCGATGCGCTCTTACGAGGTGACACTGAAACTACACCTTCGGTAGCACATGACAAACCGGTTTTTGCTAGCTAATACTACGAGTATTGTAGTGGAGTACTACTAAGATAATTCAGAATGATCAGATGCATGGCGAATTGGAGACCTAAAGGCCGGTTAATTTGTTATGCCATGGTAGTAAATTTTTGTAAAACTAAATATAGATTTAGTATTAAAATTAGCACAAAAATATATATTTTAGATTTAAATCCCTATCACTAACGTTATGTTTAGAGATATATATAAACATTATAGTTTTGTAATGGAATTAACACTAAAGATGTAGTTATGTGATAATTCTGCTATTAAATTTGAGCAATTTTACAGTACTTGAGAAGGAGGTACCAAAATTTTTACACTAAAATTTTGGTACCTCTCGGTATCTACTCAAGGATTGTAAAATTACTTATTAAATTTATAGTTTTATGATATTTAATATAAAAAATGTAGTTTTATTATAGATTTGGTGCTAAATTTATATATTTATGATACAGTATCTTAAATAAATATATAGTTTTACTGTAGTTTAGTGAAAGTGTACATATTTATGTGAAATTTACTCTAGCTATTTATATCCTAGGAATTTGTTCCATCACAATAAGAACAAAGTCTTCGTTAATACTAGTAACAATGCATGCCCACTGGCATGTTGATATGTAATGGGTGTTAAAGTTTTTTTTATTTATTTTGGTGAAGGGAGGGAGCAGTACGTAACCTGTGCGCAGGACGGCGCGTGAATGATTGGTGTGGCTCTGGCTCAGGGATGGCCGGCGATCATTGGTGACACGACGGATTTGATGGTGTGCATCGCAACGTGACCGCGTGCTGCTGCTGCCTGCTGGTTGCCGCACGTACGGGCGCGCCCACCGCGCACACGTACGTACGGTTTGGGGCTGGCACGCCGCGTCGCGTCGCCGTGTGCTGCTGCTCGCGAACCCGCTCACGGTTCACGCAGCGCAGCCGGCCGCGGATCACTGTGCTGATCGGCCGATGGACGCGCGCTCTCGGTGGGCCGGGTTTGCCAGCGTGTGACACGAGCACAGCACAGTACTCACCCCACCCCCTGGTGTTGCCGTGTCTAGCCTTGCATGATTGAGCTGAGCGCGCGCGCATGGATGGCACAGTGGCAACAGATGAAACGACAGCAGATGAGAGCCTTTCTTTTCTTTGCTTTTGCTTATGATGATGGTCCTGACGGCATCACTCCTCTCTTCACCGTGTTTGTAGGCTTGATGCTCTCTCCGCCTGACCTGATAAGATGGGAAACTACCCTACAAGGCTGACGCGAGAGGGCCCTTTCGGGCAGCAGCTAGCCTTGCCGGTTTTGTGCACGCACGGCACCGGTCATATACATTGCTGCCAACCTGGACAGACTCTCTCGCTGTTGTACTACTACTATCACACTCTCATCAGCATGTTTTTATCATCAGTAGCTGTGCCATGCCGGCTCTTTAGATTATACTAAGACCTACCGGTATTAAGCTTCTTCTCAGGTTAACCCTGAGACTTTGGACATGGAACATACGGAGTATAGTACAACACCTAGCTTAGGCATGCACATATAGGAGATGCTTGGCCCATACTACACCAGCAAAGATAGAAGGGATCCGTGACTAGAACGACCCCACGTTAACCTACGCATCACGTACTGTGCCATCCCCTGAATCGGGAAAGATGCACTGCACTGCACTGCACTGCAACACCACTATATGCGAGTCATCAGCGAGTGAGAGTGACAGTGTAGTAGCTAGGGGCACGTACTGGTAGGGCATGCAGGCCGGGGACCTCTCCAATTAGCGCGACTAATGCCCAACAAAAGTGCTACCGCGACGTAGTGGTAGTTTTTTTTTTGTTACGTGGTGTCATGGCCAACACGTTGGGCCCGCAGGGCAGTGCATCGATCGCCAGCTTGGTCGATCGATCTCCTCGCTTTGGAGTTGTCGTGTCATGTCAGGAGGCTTCACACGCGCCGGGCCGGCCGGGACGTTGCATCACTTGTCATCGCGCACACAGTCGCAGGCTTTCTCCTGCCTTGGATGCAGCTTTGGCTCGGCTATGCTATGCCATGGCGCCAGATGCTGGGTTGCACGCAGGGTTGATTCGTCATGGGATTGAGGAGCTGTTTCGTTCGTACCCTCAAAATCACGACCGAGTTAGGCATCAATCTCAGGCATCTGATTTTGTGTGACCAAGGGCTCTCAGGCTGGTCACCATCCAAACAATCCCTAATAATTCCTCAGGAATTTTACTAGAAAAATAGTTCAATTCCTCTATAATTCCCACGGAATTCCTCCAAACCAAATAGGCATTAAAAAAGTTATGATTCGGTGCCGATCTGTCAAACCACTCTAGCCTTAGTTAGGAACCATTTTACAGAAATAATTCAGCATCAGTCCTCCGAAATGATGTAAAGAACAGGAATATTTGATGCCCACGTGGTTTGGTTCAGACTCGATGAACTTTAAATACAGTGAATGGATTTCGATCTTCGTCGTGCATCTATAATGAGGTTTTACACATATAATGATACAAAAAGAGTGTCGGACGACGTAGCCTATGATTGGTAGGGGCCTACAGATCAACTTGTACTCTACAGATGTGTGGAAGATAAAAACACTCGGAACAATCAAGCAGAGTAAAAGAATATGGGTGGTTAAAATGGACAGGAATGCATGATATCTGTTGCTCGACGCACTCGTACATACAACAATAGATCAACCAGTAATGATACCTGCCAGGGCATCGCTTTTTCCTCGTGCAAATATGGTGTACACTAGGCGTATGGCATCTAGCCAACCATCCAGAGATTCCCAGGTATCAGCCACCTGAAACATGAATTAAAAATCCCAGGCTGAGAACTGAAGTGATAATGACAAACATGGTACTATTCGGTTGTACATCAAACAGAGTGGGAGGGCCTACGGAGGAGTAACATAAAAAGAAATCTCAAGAAAGTGGTTCATATGAATTAAGCCCTCCGAATTGTAAAGGGCAGTAAGTATGTCCTTACCAAGTACAAAGGCCCGTGAATTGTATCTATACAAAGGCCAGCACCAGGAGGCAGTGTTAGATCGGAGCACGCAGATACTGAAACGATATCTGTAACAGCTACTTTAATATATTTTTTGCTTCTTCCCATATGTCCAAGCGATTTGCTAGAAGGGCTTTCAGAGACATTAGCCTAAAATTTCCGAAAAAAAAATAATGAGACTAAAATCCTGGTGACATGCACACCAATATAAACATCTCAAGCTAAAAGAGAACATTCGAAAACTCCAGAAGCTCTAGAAGTATGGTTGTTTTAAAGGTAGAACTCACCTGCTGGAGTCCCTCATGGTTTAAGATAAACTGTGATCTTTCCCAATGTTTATGTGGTGCAATGGTATTGTCTGCTGGAGGGGCAGTTAGATATCCGGCTTTTAGATAAGGTAAAGGTAGCTGCCAAGCATAGTATATACGTCAAGCACAGCATAATTAATTACCTGGTGGATGAATGGTTGCTGAAAATTCAAATAGAAATAAAATAAAAGGAAACATAACTAAGCTATAGATAAAACAAGAAAGGACGCATACATTTTGCACACAGAGGGCACAGAAGTTCATAATATTTACTCTAATTTTCTCAATCATATTAAAAACTCTAGTCATTTCAGTATTCGCTCTTATGTCGCAGCAGCAGCAGCTTTTTCTACTTGCTTCTCACCATTTTTAATCGATAGAAAAAACAATTGTATTTCCAAACCTAAGTTCTATACAAGAGATGGACTTCTTAAAGACAAAAATCAAACATGAGCAAAGTTGTACAAGTAAAAAAAAACTGCCAACATACCATTGAGCGAACTAGACGTAGAGCACTGCGATAAACCTGCATTATGCACAACAACGTTTCAGTAGACAAACATATATGCCTAAAGATACATTAAATGGCCAATGGAACTTGAATCTTATAACAACATCGTGATGTGAGGCATAAAAGTATTGAATATGATAAGAATGCCAGAAATCAGAACTCATGGAGAATACAAACAAGTTATTGTGTGAATTTTCTGACACGTGTGATGACTAATTGACTATGAAACTTTTCTTGCTGTGGTATCACATCGCAACCTTCCAGAATGCCCCAATGAAAAAATTTAAAAAAAAAGAAAGGAACACGAGAGAAGGACAGATCTTCACATACTGAATAATTTGGCTTCAATGCATGAGCAGCTGCAACATAAATGGCGGACTGACTGTATAGGTCATTAGGAGAGACATCTGGACCCGCAGTCCTCATTGTATCCTCTGCTAAGCCATACTGTACCACCAAAGAGATGAAAATGAGTTCATTGCTGTTAGCACAAAATCTAGTCAGCTAGCATGTATTAACATTGATGGGGTGCTGTGAAAAAACACACCAGAACAGTTCCAAGGTTGTAAATAGCCCGATGGAAATCAAATTGCAACTGGATTGCAGATCGAAACTGCCACGAAAAAGCAAGTTATGAGTTTAAGAATTTTCTTGTAGATACATTTGCTCAGAAGTAATTTATCTGAAACATAATTAGCAGGTATACCTACCTTGCTTATAGCGGTTTTTATGATTGTTTGTTTATCTCGAGCTGGAACAATTGCACTCAGTTCCTACATCACAGAATCATAATATTGTCAGTGAATAAAAATAGATAATGTACTGATGAAGATATGTTAAACTAGATATAAGTAACAAAGTCGTGTACCTGTAGGCCCAGACCCCAGTTGTTGAGGGCCTACAAATAAAGAGACACAAATTAAATCAAGCAAAATGACAATTGATAAAAAATGGAAGCTAATCAACTAATGCACATAGATAATGGGATTTGAATACAACGACCTGACAAATGTTCAACCAATATCCAGTCAACAGATTTGTCCCAAATGTGGAGTTCAATAAATAAGGCAAAATAATTTGATATTACATTACAAAGCAAGATAAGTTCAGAACATGTAAGCTTGACATTACAGGTGGAAACATTTTATATCTTTCATAAACTCTCTATCAGGAGGGCATGTAATTCAGCATCTTTTTTATAAATTGACTGCTTACTACTAATCGTACAATGTCTTGGAAGTCTTTCTGCAATGCAACCTTATAGCTCTGCAGTAACTTTAACACTTGAGAATGCTTCTACAATCTTAGAACTGAGGAGTGGTCAATAATAGTGTAAAAGTTCATAGTTCATCATCAGTTTGGTGAAGGTCTGCAATTATGTTACTGATGCTTTTCTAGGACCTACTGCATGCTCTTCATTGCATTTGTTTCTAGGATGAAGTTATTTATTGGTGTATTCCATTTCCATATGTAAAATCAAAGAGGAATATTTGTTATCTTGCCCATCAAATCAGTCAATTACACAGTTCTAACCTGGGGGCTGTTCCAGTTTAACTGGACTGCCTTGTCATAGTTCATTATAGCCTGTAAAAAAAACAGAGAGAAATGAGCAGTTCATAACACATTAACTCCAAAATGGTGCAAACAATATACTCAAATGCTAACCATAAAGGTCTTGAAACTTCAAATCTTTTTTTCCCAAATTAATGACCCCATGGTGAGGGATACTGTTAGCAAATGATTATAGACCCTGAGAATTAAGAATCTAAGATAAACAATGATAGAAAAGAAATTCGACATTATGTTTCATTCAGTGCTGCAAGAGTGCTGGGAATTGCAAGCTAACTATTTCCTGTGGATAGTATTACTAGTTCACACGTTTATGACTGCAAAGAAGATAGCCATTCTGCAAATATCATTTCATCAACTCACAGATTTGGGTTAGAATTCAAATTGTTCATTTTTCACACTGTTAACAACATAAATGTTTCAATTTCTGAGACCTTCGACTCTACAAGTGTAGGAAAGATCAGAAAACATTTGCCATTTAGATACTAGCATAAACAAGATTAGCCTTTGTAAAATACACACAAAACTATTAACATTGTTCATGACCTGCTTCCATAGTTCTTCAGCCTCTTTGGTACGTCCACGCATTTTGGCCCGATCAGCAATAGCAATAGCCCAGTTGTAATATGCCTAAAACAATGAAAGCGAGGAATGAGGTGCGATTTTGGTCAAACAGAATATTTTGAAAAAGAAAAAACTGTTCACAAATGATAGCTTTCTTAATCAAAGTTAGGAACTGGCAAGTGCCAGTACCAATTTGGGCCATCTCATATGATAATTTAAGGCACAAAAAAATATTATCAATGGTTTCTATACATATTGATAATATCACCACGATATAGCACCATCTCATGATGAACATGATAAGGTGGAAATTCTTAGCAATTTCCAATCCAGTAGAGAAACATGTTTTAATGAAATTACAATCAACAAACTTACATCATATAGTGTTGGGCAGAGTCGTGTGGCTTCAGCATACTTTTTGCAAGCCTCCTCGAGTAATGAATCTTTTGAAGAACTAGAATCAGGATCCACATTATCTGCACTTTCCTGAAATTATATATTTAGATATTAGAACTACAAGATATTAGTGTAACAGAACTACAAGCTTTTGTTTTAACTTTTAACTACATACATACTTTAAGCAACAGAATGAATTACTGCCTTTCTATAGGGAATGCAATTCTACCTGGAGGACTAGGGCCCAATTATAGTATGCATCAGGATCTTCTGGATTTCTTTCGATGGCACTAACATATCTGCAGAACATGTGTTAAAGGCACAATTCTGAACTAATTGTGAAGTTCATAACACCAGCATATGATTAAGTTAATCAAGTGAAATAAACAAAAACCTTTTGGCAGCAAACGAAAGAATGCGTTGGCGAGAACGGCCTTCCTCATCAACTCCAGTGACACTATTTATCAACTCCATAGCAACATCATGATGGGATGAGAGCTGTAGGCTGTCCTGACTGAAATGGAGCAAAGGAAGTGTTGCAACTCTTCAAATGATAGCTAATTTCAAGATGTGTGAAGAATTGAGGTTTAAAAATGATTGATGTATCACCTCTCCTATGGTAATAAAAAAAACAATTCTACCAAACCCAATCATGTTGATATGAGATAGTATAAGTAATAATATTAATAGTAATGGAAAACCATAAAACTGCATGGTAGTGACTTGCTCAAATAAATCACCCATTGACTTGACACCCGAAAGAGACAAAGTCAGGTCCTGAGGATATACGGTGCCATCTTTTTGCTTAAAATAAGCATAAGCGAGACAGCTTATTAGCGATAAAAATAATTTATAGATAAAACTTTTATATATGTGTTCTTACTGATCTAAAAGTAAATGCCGGGGAATAAAATATGGTGAAAAAACCCTAAATTTAACTCTAAACTTAAGCTTTAAAATTCAAATCTTGGGTTATAAGCATAAGCACAAGCACAAGCGAAAAGATGGGGGGGCATAATTGGTAGGCATATTTTTCATGCACGGGTCAGGAGGAAAGCAAACTAAAATACGGCAGATAAAGAATACTTTCCAGACAGTTCTCCAAGATTTTAGGGCTTGTTTGAACTTGAAGCCAATTTTTGCCCCACCAAAATTTTGGTAGTGCCAAAACCTTGGCAAGTTTTTGCCCTACCAAATTTGGTATTATATAATTTGAACTAACGTGAGAAAAAGAAATGGTAGCAAACCAAACAACCATAGGATATTATTGAAGCTGCCAAAATTTTGGTATGGCGAAAATAGGCTCCAAACCAAACAAGCTCTTAGTCTTGTTGTGAAGGAGAATGCAACGTTCTAGTGATGTTGTTGCAAAATATGAGCCTAAGTTTTGTACAGATACTCAAGCCCTGCAATCTGCATGCAATTGAGAAGCTAAACACAGGGTACAAATTTTTAGTTTTTTTCCTTACTGCAGACCAAAGCAGCTAATTGCACAATGCAAGCATCTTCGGAAAATTATGTTTGCTAAACTAACACCATAGAATTCTGACTAGCACCAGTCATCTAATTCAACACTGTACTATAGTATTATCCTAAAAATGGATTCGCATCTAGCAACTTACAAGTTCGCATTATCAGTCAGCCAGTCTAGGAACACAACCTGTGAAAGAGACTTATGTGGACTGGAAGAATTGACACAGATGGCAAAATTGTATAGTTTGACGCAGTACCAGACGTCTAGCAGCCATTAAGACGAGTAAAAAGCTTCTAAATCAATCAGATCACCAGCGTGCAGTGGCTACTGGCGAGCACTAAACTATTCGATCAAAATCGATCACAACGAAGCACTGCCACACAGTTCACGTAAGTGGCAGATCTGAGGACGTTCTACAGCTAAGCAAGCGAACGCGGCAAGCGCGAAGCTGAGACGCGGCTGCACAGCTCAATGGCTTCTCCCCCGAGATCCGAATAGCTTCGTACAAACCCAAAGTGAGAGCAGAGACTGTCACACTGACCTGGCGCCCTCCGCACCGGCAGATCCAATCCCATTGCCCTCCGCGAGCGCGGATCTCCCACCCGCAGCCTCCCCGCCGTCCTTGAGCTCCCCGAGCAGCTCCCGCATGGTGAACGGCCGCGAGGCCTCACCCTCGGCGCCGAGACCCGCATTCGCCTCCGAATCATCCGCAATTTCAGGGCCGTCTTCCACTCCCACCTCCACCTCCGCCGGCGCAGGCGCCTCAGCGGCGGGCGGCGGCACCGCCTCCGGCTCCGCCGCTCCGTTGGGGAGCTCCGAGGAGTCAGCGGGCGTCGGCCGCGCAGAATCCTCCATGACTGGAGTCTCCGAGCAGGATCTACTCGGCCGGAGATCTGGGTGAGTGAGGCGACGCGAGGAAGAAGAAAGGAGACGCGACGCGACGCGAGCCGAGCCGCTAGTGGTCGCTTCCGCTGTGGTGTTGAAGTGCGCGTGGTTCACTGGAAGGAGGAAGCGAAAAGCTTACGTGTCGGCCTTGCCACGTCGGTACGACCGGTGGGCCCCGGCGTAAGAGGCTCGTCTAGTTTAGTTGGGCCGGGCCGAATCAGTCGAGGGGATGAGGCCGGCCCAGAAGTGGAAGGGCCCATGCAGCGGCAAATTCTAGAGGCTTCTTCTTCTTCTTCGCCACCACGGGAGTCGAGAGCATTCCACGGCCAACTGCCCACCTACAAGTCGCGGCAGCACGCCGCCGCCGAGCGAATTCACCGGAAGCGATCAAGCGGAGCGGAAGTGACAAAAAAAACCCTCCTCGCTGTGTCCCAACTCCCAAGGCCCAGGCGATGGCGGCGTCTCTGCTTCTCCGGGCCGTGCGCCGGCGAGACCTCGCGTCTCCTCTCGGAACCGTACGCTCCTTCACTCTCTTCCTCCTCCCTCGTTTTCGTTCCACAGTGCTTGGCGTGATCCGCTCTGTTTACTGTTTAGTGTCGCTTGATCATGTATGCTCATGCGTCGTTTTTATGTGTTCATGACTGCTCCAGTGTATATGTGTTCATGACTACTCCAGTGTAAGGGATGACTTTATAGTAGTAATGAAATTAAGCGAACGTCGCGCTTCATTCCCTATCTCCTGAAATCTGAAGATGTAGAGTTAGCTTTTATTTTCTTTTTCTATGCTCTTAGTTATTCGCGGTTAAGCAATGATCAGGCTGCTTCCTCTCGAGTCTGAACTGACTGCTGTAGCGGTGACTGACTGGAGTGTTGGATTTGATCTCCGGCCCTAGCCATTGGGCAACCTTGACCACGCCCGGAGGGGCGTACAGCCCAAGTAGGCTGGTGGGCCCCTATCACCCTGCACTATATAAACAGGGGTGGAGGCTAGCTCGGCACGCGTTCCAAAGTTCGCCGCCGCCACCACTCCACCCCCACAAACCCTAATCAGATCCTGAGAGGGCGCCGCTAATGACGCGATCATCACTGCCGCGCTGCTACCTCGTCGGACTACTCCGACCGATCGTGACCACGTGCTAGGACATCGTCGACCACCGTCGCCGCCATTAAGACAAAGCAGAACAACGACGACGATGTCGGGATCATCTTCCTCTACGAGTGGCTCCACCGGTCGGTAACCTAAACCCTAATCCCATTATCATATCCCATACAACCCGTTTCATCCATACAAATAGAGACCCCGATCAATGCTAGACTTAGGTGATCCCAAATAGAATCCAAACATGGAGTAGTGGAGTATGCTCTCCAGTTGCACGGATACTCATACACCATGGTCCGGTTCCTGCTGATTTTAGTTGGCAGTATGATTTGTTTCAGTTTCCAGTGATGTGATCGACTGATCGACATGATTTGTTTCGTTTCCTATAGCATGTTTAGGCATCTGCACTATAGATCGACATGGAAGAGTAGTGGTGGTGATGGAGATGTTTTTTTTTCTCCTTCTGCTCTTATCCTTTGCCACACATTCATAAATATGTGATAGCACTGGCTATAGAGGGTGTAGCATGTGCTTGATATTGGTAGATTTGATTGTGGCATGGAAGGAAACAAAATGGAATACTGCCTGGATATCTCCTTTTGTTTTGGCCTTTTGGATTGTAATTAGCTTGTGCTACTCTTTACGGCTGAGCTGCCTGACTTTATGTTTGTCGACTCATCGACGATGATGCTTTTGCTTATATCTTTCATGCCTGTCAATGTGCTCTTCTATGATGTTCTTATTTTAATTAAGAGTATTTCCTTTTCATCATTTTGACAACGTCCCTATTTATGGTTTGCTATATTTCAGTTGACCGCCAATGTCCAGGCAACATGCGCTGTGAATGTGTGTTGAAGATGGGCTGGTCTTAGTATCTTAGTACCTTTGTTTACAGTCTTACAGATAATGGAGTGGAGATTCTTTCAGTGCATTTTTAACCTGTGCGTATAACTATTTGTGTTCATATTTTGTAATGTAAAACCAATTGGAAAGGGTAATTTTACAGTTCAACAAAAAGTATCTCGAGGTACCGGTACCTCGTGGTACCAAGTCGTTTCCGATCGTTGAATCTAACCGCGCACGTCCTACTCAGCTAGATCCAATGGTGAGAAATGATTTGGTACCTCGAGGTATCGGTGCCTCGAAGTACTTTTTGTTGGACCGGAGCAAATCTCAAGCAACAAATGGTGACACTTTCGTGTGTGGAGAAGATTTTGACAATACCCTTTTGGAGTTTTTAGTAAGCGAGTTCAAAAGAACTGAAGCTATTGATCTATCGAAAGATAGACTGGCTCTGCAGAGGCTACGTGAAGCTGCCGAGAAGGCAAAAATCGAACTCTCATCAACAGCCCGACCTAGATCAACCTGTCGTTCATTACAGCTGATTCCTCTGGAGCAAAACATCTGAATATTACGTTGACAAGATCGAAGTTTGAAAATTTGGTGAATAGTCTTATCGAGAGGACTAGAGATCCATGCAAGAACTGCTTAAGGGGGTGTTTAGATGGGGCTAAAATTTTTAGCCCCATGTCACATCGGATGTTTGGACACTGATTTAAAGTATTAAATATAGACTAATAAAAAAACCAATTTCATAAATGAGTGCTAATTCGCGAGACGAATTTTTTGAGTCTAATTAATCCATAATTAGCAAATGTTTACTGTAGCATCACATAAGCTAATCATGAATTAATTAGGCTCATTAGATTCGTCTCGCAAATTAGCCCAAGATTATGGATGGGTTTCATTAATAGACTACGTTTACTATTTATAATAAGTGTCGAAACATTCGATGTAACTAGGGCTAAAAAACTCCCTAAAGGATGCTAGTATAACTACTAAGGATGTTGATGAGGTCCTTTCTTGTTGGTGGGATGACGAGGGTTCCAAAAGTTTAGGAAGTTGTTTCTGAAATTTTTGGCAAGGCCCCTAGCAAAGGTGTCAATCAAGATGAAGCTGTGGCCATGGGTGCTGCTATTCAGGGTGGCATTCTCCGAGGAGATGTAAAGGAGCTTCTCCTCCTTGACGTAACACCTCTAGCACTTGGTATTGAGACTCTTGGTGGCATCTTCACCAGACTGATCAACAGGAACACTGCAATCCCCACAAAGAAAAGTCAGGTCGGTATAGTTTAACTCCTTGAACTAGGATAGCAGCTCTTACACATTAGAGTATTTTTCCCATCCTCCTTAAAAAAAGTATCATATGGTACCACTGTTTTCTATATAAAATTTGGTGTTTTTAAGTATACAAGGTACCCAGAGATACTAAATTTTATATAGAAAACAGTGGTACCAAGAAATACGGATTTTAAAGTTAGGGTGCTACACAGCGTTTACCTAACCAGCGGGTTCTCCACCATGGTTATCATGATAACCGCGATTATCGAGGCACAAAACTGCGATAATCGCGCTCCTCGGGACGGCAGCCTCAAAGGACTCTGTGGGGCAAGTTTACTAGTAGAACCGAACAATAGTAAATTACTATTAGTAAGTCCACGTCATTTAATAGCCAACTTTAGAGACTTGTGAAACAATAATACAATACCAAGTCATCTCTACACAGCAAAAAACAATAATTTTTTAATTCAATCAATTGCATATGATTGGCCAAAATGTTTGCATGCACCTAGGAGCCTGTGTACAGCTTACGCTTAAACAAGCGTCAGCTTCATTCTCTCTTGCATTCTCCCTCCTCTAGGTAGATTTTGGATGACATCGACTGGCTAATAGTAGACAATATAGCCTTATTGCACCTGCTTTAAGGTAAACTGGTGGTACATATCTTTCATGTTGGAAGAATAAATCCGAGTGTTACTTATCGTCGACATTAGAATAACAAATTAAAAGTTAGAAAGAGTATCATATAGACCAAAAAGACAACAAAAGCGAAATGCCGCAGCTTGGAGAAACCTAACCCATTGTACACAAGTTGTGGTTAGTTGTTCGTCGTTGATCTAGCGAATCAGTCAACGCAATCATTCCACGCAGTCCATCTTAGGTGGTGTTTAGATGGCAAATTTTTTGTCAGAAATGTCACATCGAACGTTTGACCGGATGTCGAAAGTGGTCTTTGGACATAAATGAAAAAACAAAATTTCACAGCTCGCCTGAAAACCGCGAGACGAATCTTTTGAGCCTAATTATGCCGTCATTAGCACATATTGGTTACTGTAGCACTTATGGCTAATCGTGGACTAATTAGTGTCAAAAAATTTGTCTCACGATTCCTCGTATAACTGTGCAATTAGTTTTTTGGTTCATCTATGTTTAATGCTTTATTTAGATGTCCAAAAATTCGATGTGATGTTTTTGGGAAAATTTTTTGGGTGCCTTAATCTAAGGAATTAATTCGGCCAAATCTATCCTATCCGAAACAGAATGCGTTTCGGAGACAGAGCACAGAGACCAAAAACCAGTACAGAGTATTCATTCAGACAACTAGCTTGCCCATCAGTGCCACTTATGTATTGTCATTGCTCTTCATAGCGATCGATACAATTAAGCTGGGAATCAGTATGAAAGTGAGGCAACATGCGGCAAAAAGATCGGTATAGATAAAAAGAGGCAAAGGAATATAATAATTATCTTTTCTAACTGCTCATGAAAAATGACAGCCGGAATATGTATAGAGCAAACGTCCACAGCAGCACAGTAAGAGCAACTCTAACAGTTACCTAAATTTCGTTTCCCAAATCTAGTGTTTTAGCAAGTTTCTAAACAATATGGTAAAGGAAAAATTATTTCATCTCCAATAGTTATGGATATTTCACTTGTCTAAAACAAATTTAGTCATCAAAACGGTTAGGGATATTCGCGGCGAGTCGGTGGCGGTGAGGCGGGTGATCGGCGAGCTACAGTTATGGGCATCCAAGGTATGTGGCTGGTGGTCGAGCTCGCGAGGTCGATCGAATGCACGAGGAGATCGATGTCCGTGTGTCTTTTTTCTTTGGCCGTGAATCCATGGTTGTCAGCGTTTATGGCCTAATCGCAACGCAGGGAACAAGGCAACGACGCGCGAGCATGACTTCCTATCGTTGTGCATCGCGGCCGCCAAGGATCCGTCGTCTCTCTAGCCAAGCGGGCGTGCGGCGCCGGGCGACGGGCGAGCTGGCGCGGGGCCACGGCACAGGACGGCAGGCGAGCGGGCATCGGGGCGCAGCGGCCGACGATGGCCTGGAACAGGCCTCGGCGGCGACGAAACGCCGGTCGGCGTCGGCTTGAGCATTGGACCACGACTAGGCGCGAGAGAAACCCAGCGTCGTACTTCCTGGATGCCAAGTGAAATCCGAACTCCCATATATGGGCGTAAACGAGAGGATATGACAAATTACTAAAATTTGGAAACCTAGATGGTAAACTGTTGGAGATCTTTTTTTACAATTTGCCAAAATAACAGAGATGACAAGTTAGGATGGAGAGCTGTTGGAGGGTGTTTAGTTGGGGAAATGAAAATTTTTACGTGTCACATCAGACGTTTGACCGGATGTCGGAAGGGGTTTTCGGACAAGAATGAAAAAACGAATTTCACGGCTGGCATGGAAACCGCGAGACGAATCTTTTAAGCCTAATTAATCCGTCATTAGCGCATGTTGGTTACTGTAGTATTTATGGCTAATCATGTACTAATTAGGCTCAAAAGATTCGTCTCACGATTTCTCAGATAACTATGTAATTAGTTTTTTTATTTATCTATGTTTAATACTCTATTTAGGTGTTCAAAAATTTGATGTGATATTTTTGGGTGAAAATTTTTGGGACCTAAACGGAGCCTAACTTTCAAATGTCTATATGTTTCTATGGAGCATTAAAATAAACATATATATACTCTATCTAATTTTTTATTTGATGTCGTACCATTTACTTTATTCAAGTTCGTTGTACAAATATACAATATTATAAATTATGTTTAAAATATATTAATTTTAAACTAAAAATAATAAAATATTTTATGTAAATTTTTAATAAAAGCAAGTGGTGATCCAAAATTAACAGTGCTAAATATAAAAAGGAGGATGCTGTATTTTTCATTGCTGTCTCGTGCATACCTAGTCTTGCAAAGTAGAGGATGGTAGAGGCAGCACGTGATTTATTGAGGTGCGTGGTGCATTGTTTTCTTTGGGTTTTCGTTTGGTTCTTTGTCGACTTTTATATAGTTCGATTTTTTTTTCGAGTAGCCATGCGAGGGTTGTTTCTTGGGTAGCAATTTTTTTAGGGGCTAGGTTTTTGCTAGCGAAGATGATGAAGCTGTATGCTCCGTGTTGGTAGAAATGGAGAGGACAGATGATGAAACTCACCTTTTTTTATTGCATTATAAATATATCTTTTTTATATAATTATATATTTAATACTTTCTTTATACCTCTTAAAAAAATTATTCGCTCTCTATTATACGATTTTGTGGCTCTACCTATATTAACATATACATCATGTATATATCAATGTATATGTTTTAATGTAGGTAGAGCCATAAAATCGTATTTTATACGTGTGTGGAGCGTCAAAACATTATGCGAAGGAAAGTAATAATAATTCTGAATACAAAGAATACTTGTTTACACCTTGAAATGTAATTTGTCAAATAGTAAGATGTGAAGAATATCATGATATATCTTAATATTAATTTGCACCACATCAAAGAGTCGCTATACATATCACAATCACGTTGCTATAAATACCCTGAGCACTACACCTTGTATATGAGCTGAGCTTAAATGCTTTGAGCCTGTGACACCTCCAAAATCCACAAACACACACTACGAAACCAAAATGGCGAGGAGGAGGTACAGATCTGCAGCGTGCGACGACAACAAATCTACCATGATCCCTCTCCTGCTTACCATCCTTGTCGTCGCCGCTGCATCATCCACCGTTGCGAGTAAGCAAAATTTGTTTGTTTGTTTGATTCATCTGCATGTGTCCTTGATTTGCGTAGTGGTTCTTGGCGTGGACGCAATGGTGCGTACGTAGGGTCGGCGTGGGTGCAGGACTACGCGTCCAACCACGGGTGCGGGGAGACGGCGGCGGCGGAGCTGTGCGACCCCGGCGACCCGGCGGCGAACCGCGCGTGCAGCGACGCGTGCCACTACAACGGCTGCAGGGGCGGCCGGTGCGTGCTGCTGTACTACCTCGGAGGCGGCGGCGGCGGCGGAGGCGGAGGCATCGGCCGGGGCTGCCACTGCCGGCGTTGAGGGCGGTGACGACGTACGACTCATGACAACATCATCCTTCGGCGCGCCATTGCTGCGTGCATGCTGTTGTTCGAATAAACGGAAGGCTATATGTACGATATGATATCCATCCAGTTGGCAATGTGCAATTACATTCAATTTATTTGATGCCTCGTATATATATGGTGTATTAATTTGGATCGATCGGTCTTGAAAAGGTAGCAAATTAGTACGTTTATTTATATCCTGCCATCTATGCATGCATGCGAAAATGAAATTGTGAACGACTGGACGAGCTGGTGGTAGCGGGAAAAAGGGCGATAAAATGGCAGGAAATACTAGTAACTGCCCCGCTATAAATTTTTTAAATACATTTTTTCTTCAGTTTTGCGTAAATATACACCCTGACCAACGTGTTGCCCCGCACTGCAGAAACGCGGGCCCCGATGGAGATGGGCTGGATTTGATATTGGGCTTTACTCTTTTTTTGGGTCCGCTTAACGCAAGGTCTTTGCTGCAGAGGTTGTGCCGCTGCGCGTGGAGGGAATTGTGTATTGGAAGTGTGCAGTGCGGGCTAGCCAGATACGGCCCAGCACGAGCGAGTTGTCCGTTCTCCGATCCAATGCATCACTGATGTAACTAGTAACATTGCACATATACTTCCCACGTACAAAGTAACGTCTTGTTATCACACCTTATTATATATATACACAAACAAAGATAAAGATACTAATACTAATACTATACTATCCTTTATTTTTTTTCTAAATCATAATGTATTTGTTCTCTATTTTCTCAAATCTCAATACATTTATCCACTATATTACCAAACTACAGTACAATAATTTCTCAAAAGATAAAATTTTTATGTGACAAACAAGATAAGAAAAAGATAAAATCTTTTTTAAAAGGAGGTAGCGTTATTTAACAGACCTAGGCCGGCACCATACAAGTGAGAATGGACTAAGAGTACAATTATAAGGAACTTAGCAAAATAGCCTTATAACTTCAGGATAAGGGGTGCTCTCTCACAAAAGGGGGTCACAATTACAAGATCTCGATGATTATTTAGCAAAAAATGCATGTCTCCACGAACTCGCAAGAGTGTTCATTTGGAAGACATTGAAAGAAAACTCTCATTGTTTGCTTGATCACACTTGCCCAAAAAGTCATACGGTACATTTCTATAAAAAAATATTAAATTACTGTAAAAATTATATTAATCTATTTCTTAAGTTTGATAGCCGATACTTAATTTGTTATGCACTACACTAAGATACCTCATTTTATATAATCGTCCTCCTCCTCTCCCGGTCAACCCCAACCCATCAAAACCATCCTAAGTAAAAAGGATATCTGCAGTGGATGGTGGCCAGGAAGGCCAGCCAGCGGCAACCAACTTTGCAGCGCAGCGTAAAGGCCAAACAGTTGCGATGCAAGCTAGCAACTTTGCTTTGCAGCGCCACGTTTGTAATGCCGCACCGCGCCGCGCCGCACGCCGGCCGGCCGGCCGGCGACGGTTGAAAAACCTGTCCTGCCAGCCAGCCCTGCGACGTGTCGAGCTGGGAGCTCGTTGATTAAGCAGGGCGGCCAGTTATTACCACCATGATTAATTAGGTACCTCAATATCTGATGCATCCATGATTGGGTTGGATAATAGGGATATTTGGATTGGATTTTGGACCGAAGCATGCAGTAAATTCAGCCAACGGAGGACCACACGGCCGGCCGCGTATTCCACCTGCCACAATCCACACTCTCCTCCGCACTGCACTGCTCTGCTCTGCGCTCGTACTTGCTCTGATCAAATTGTCTCCACTGCATCGATGGATACCATCTTTATCACGCACGGCAACGATGCAGGAGGATTCATTTGATCCAGTTTAGCCATGTTATTTCACTATACAGACTTTGGATTTCTCATGTACAGGCTATCCAAGCATGTACCGTCCTTTTCATTTTAAATTGTAAGATTTTTTTAGTCTTATATAGATTTATCTATTAACCAATTTATATTGTTTGAATCCATTTCTAAATGCATTAGCACCTATATAAATAAATGCAACACTAGAAAAATCTTACGTTGTAAGATGGATGAAGAATTAAATTTTATGTTTCGTGACAAAATAAATCTGCATAAAAGTTCATCATTATTTACTTTTTTTGATAATTTTTTAAATTTGTAGCGATGAACTTATCCATTTATATCCTTAAATAACTATGAAAATATATAAAAAAACTAATCCAAAATCATGGTTCATTTTAAAGGGGGGCTTAATCTGCCATGCATTGAAATTGAGGCCCACAGGACCAGCTGGCTCTGCTCTACCGGAGGAGCACGACATGGCTGCCTTTACGTATGTGCCGTAGGAAAACGGTAACGTACTCTGTCTAACTACCATGCATCTGCCTAAGTGCCTAGTATTATTATAGTTTCATCTAATTGTCTTCACTCTTCTTCATACCATCAGTCTGTACTACGTACGAACACCATCGATATATACAGATAGCCAATGTAGCAAGCTACATTTGCATGCATTTTGTCTTCGATCGGCAGCAGTTTTTCAGCCCCCAACTGTCTCATGTAATTACGATACAACGACGCGTGAACGGAATAGTCGGGTGGTACTGGTGAATGTCATGTGTATACTTACAACAAGTTGCAACTGACCTGATGATATATAATAATAATAGTACAGAAGCAGTAGCAATATGCATCCATGTATATATCGGTAATAACGGCACTTAATTCATGCTAGTGAAGAAGCTGGAAATTAATAATTAAGGCAGTTGAAACTAACTTCTCTAGCTGCCAGGGAGATCGATCGATGTGCATGCAGTGGTGATAGATAGATATTAGATGTGTGGGCGACAGCGAAAAAAAGCTTCTTTTCTATCACCTATTCTTTCGGAGCAATAGGATAGATAGATAGCTTTAATCACTACTCATGTAGATCTTCACAAAATAATAAACTTACATCATTTAGCTGCGCATTCAAATCAGTGTGAACACCATCAAATAAGTAAAAACACGCAAAATTCAGACCTTCTTTTTTTACAAAATCATGAAAAGAATAGTAGAGGTAGGTATATAAGGCATGAACTAAGTCTAAACTCAACATTATTTGGGAGGAAAAAAACAATTTCGCTTGAAAAAAAAACTTTCAGGTCTAATTTTCACGAGTTTTCACTTATATCTTCGATGGTTTTTACATGATATTAGTATATACTTCTCATTAGATAGTTATCAACTTATTTGATGCTATATAAAGTCCTTCGCTGTTGATTAAATCTATGCCGTTTTAGACAGCCAAATTTAAAATATTAAATTACTAATGAATAGCATGGGATTTATATATGTAAAAATGTCACAGAAACGTTTCTGTGCTGTTATATTTTAAATGATGTTTACAAACATAAATAACAAAAGTATATTAGAGACAATACAATGTCGATTGTAAGTAACACCCGTATTTTTTTTCTGTTTATAAGCCAAATTTTAAAATTTTCAACTTTAACATTGGAGTTGATTTTGGGGGTTTATTTGCTCATGACTCCATGGATTGTTTACTTGATATTAATTTGAAAAAGCAACCTCACAACTAGTGTAGAACAGATGGGCTAGGAAATGTAGTAGAACTGTTTTAAGAAAAAAAAAAGGATTTTCGGAAGCACGAAGCAAATAGTTTATCTTAGAAACTGAGAAAGGAAAGAAAAGAACACATTCTAATTATGCGTGTTTTTAGTCTGCAGATCGCAGTTAATCCTTCCTGGCGTTACTCGTTAGTCCCATCAACAAGAACATGTGACTGGTACAAGACCTGCAAGCAGCAGTGACATGATATGATCGATCTATCTCGCTCATTAACCTGCATGCATGCCACTGTTTTACCAACCTATACCTAGCTAGGCTCGAAATGTTAAGTCTTCAGTACTAAAAAGAACATTCACAGACACACAATATATACTACACGCTGTGATAAAACGGTAATCAGAAGGGATCGCAGAGAGAGAAACTATGCAGAAGTAATTAATTAACAGAGTCCATGACAGTGTGGACGTACGGCACATGACAATTATTTAGAGAGTTCTGGCACGCAACAGTGTAGTATATATTGTTTTACAGGCCCAACTAGCTAGAGATCAAGAACGACCATTTGCAACGACTGATGCTTGTTTTTCTTCCTGTATGTTTATGCATAAAACTTTTGTGTAGTACCAATTCATTCTTTCTTTCACCCCCTTTTCCTCTTTATTTTTCCTCTTTTTAAAAAGCATGTTCATGCATGCATGCGTGAAGCTGGCTATAGCTAGCGTTAGCATAAAGGAAAAGTCAATCAACAGGAGAACATGTAAAAAAAGTACAGGGTTTTGTTGCTAGATACTCTGGCTATAGACAAGTGCATGTGCATTTCATTTCATTGCCGTAAACTTTACTATTTTCTCAAGATGATATGATGGTTCGATCGTATATATTAGCTAGTTGCCACCTTTTTTATCATATGGAGATGAACAACATTCCGGCTAGCTAAGAGGGGGTATCTTTAATTTAACAACAACATGCAGCTTAATTAAGGATGTTAGTTCATTTGTTTAATACTGAACTACCTTATTTTGGACCAGCTAGCCCATATATGAATTCATTCATCCCCCACGCAGCTGTGTACACTAATGCTGCATTATTGCATTTTGTATCAACCATACACACAAGCATTCATTTTTTTTTTCAGATTTCTTTTAACAAACAAACACACACCCACACACAGAGACACTTCCCTTTATTATTGATGAAGGATATTAATAAATTGTCGATGCCATGCTCCTCACTTTTTCTACCATTTATTTAGCAGTAAAAATCAGTTTAGGAATCAGACATGTGGATGCATGGATGCATGTTACTAAGCAGTACTAGTACCACCACCTAATCAAGCTTAAATAGCTACTCCTTCCGGTTCATTATTCCTATGGTTTTTTAGACAATTACGCGCTCTTTAGAACCTACGTTTGACTATAACTTTCCTTTACAATATAACAAATAAATAAATGAATCTCTACTCGAATTAAAGTTTTTTTTAATACGCATCTGTATTGTTTTCCTAATGTCTTTAAATTAAGAGCAATTTTACTGTTCTTAATAAGGTACAAGGAGATACCAAAATTTTGGTGTAAATTTTGGTTCCTCCTAATACCTACCGGAATTTTACACTGAAATTTTGGTATCGACCATAAAATTATTTTTAATTAAATATTATAAAAGCTACTAATAATTAAAATTTTAAATATTAACTTAGTTATGTCAAATGATAAGAATTACAGAACCGGGTGAAGCGGCTTAGCCGATGAGATGGGGTGAGGTAAGGTGAGCTAGAACGGGAGTGAGTGACCTGGGTGGTACGCAACGTGGGGCGTGTGGGGTTCTGCGTTTATACTTACATCCCTGGATGCACGTTGCGCGCCACCTTCTCTCACTAACCTGCCTGCCGGGCCCACATCACAGGCTGTTACAGTGTGGCCTTGTCTGGCCACTCCCGTCCACCCCTCCTACCGCTTAATTCCCTGGCTCCTCTCTCTTTTTTGTTTTCTTTTGTCTTTCTTAACCTTTTTACCCTCGCAATTATGACCTAAACTGTTCGGTTTTGATGTTTTCTCCCTGTGATTTCTTTCACTTTGCAAAAAAACAAGCGTACCTGTTGCTGTGCAGGAATCGGAGGATCGTGGGATCCGAAACGTAGGGTCCGGATGCCCCGGCCACTCTGCACCATCAAACCTGAAAATCACACATGAGCTAGCTAGCTAGTTAGCTGCCCACAAAGTGACAGTAAAATTTCGACCAGGATTCTCTATACAGGTACATATTAAAACAATAGTGGTTACTAACATATGGGTGAACATACCAACTTCGTCCTCGAATGTAAACTATTTTAAGGATGAATGATTTCTGTAATTATTTATATTACGCGTTACTAGCTTCACTGACTTAATTATAAGTTAAATTCAGTGACTTAACCGTGGAAGCATTACAGTTACGGGGGGTGGCCGTACGTAGCCATCCTGACAGCGCATGCAGCATCTGGTTTGTTCTGTCGATCTATCTATCTATCACTCACACCTCCTTAGCTATAGACCTCATCTCCCTAGCTAGCTATCACTCACATCATCGTCGTCGTCATCATCATCTACCCCCGTCATCTTTCGATCTGCATTTCTTTCCTCGCCTTCTTCTTCTTCACATCACAGTGGCTGCAGTGCAGTGAAGCCTTCACCCTTTCTTCTCCACCGCCCTAGTATAATATTTAGTGCAGCCCTATCGCCGCTGCTGCTACAGTAGTGACCAGTGCTACTACTAGTATACTTCTCTGCATCCTCCTCCCCTTCTTCTGCTTCTTCTTCCTCCTCGATCTCCTTCCCTTTGCAGCCAGCAGCCATATCTCTGCCAGCCTGCGAGCCAGCCTAGTACAATCTTACTCTTTCTCTCTCTCTTGCTGCTTAGCTAGCTAGCTCGAGGGAGCTGAGCTAGCTAGCTTCACCTTTCTTTTCTTTCCTCTTTTCCTCACCTCCATCTTTCCAGTTAGCTTAGCTTAATTAGCTAGCTTGTGGATGCCATGGCGCCGTCTCTCTCATAGTCTCGTGCACGCGCACCGCCTCCACTAGCTCCGGTACTCCTCCATCTCCATGCATGCACTGCTGCTCGTCGCATCGCAGTCTCATCCCCACCTGACCTCAATTCTCCACCACCACTGTGACAGCCGGACTACCTAGCAGGAGGGACAGCGAAAGATTTCGTCTTTAATTTTGTTGGCATGCAGCAGCAGCAGCAGCCGGGCATGCCGCCATTCTCGGCCGCCGGCGAGGCGGCGTCGCCGATCAGCAGCCGCCCACCGGCAGCGCAGCAGCAGGTGGAGGAGCAGCTCGGCGGAGCCAACGGGCCGGGCTCCGGGAGCTCGCTCGACCACGACGGGCTCGCCGGCGAGGACGGCGACCGGGGCGGCTCGTCGGCCGGCAACCGGTGGCCGCGGCAGGAGACGCTGGCGCTGCTCAAGATCCGGTCGGAGATGGACGCCGCGTTCCGCGAAGCCGCCCTCAAGGGCCCCCTCTGGGAGGAAGTCTCCAGGTACCCACTAATTCTCTCTAATTAAGCTCTTAATCCCAACAAATTACTCACCCATCTGACGAGCATGTCGAGCTGCATGGTCAAAATTAGAGCTCAATTTTGATTAGATTTGCTTCAGAGAAGCTTGCTCAACCGCAAGAAGTAGCTAGCTCTTGCGGCCACGACGAGCACAGTGAATTTCCCAATTAAAAATGACACACATATCGCTCTCCTCCTCCGCTTTTCAGTTCCCTTTTGCCCTTTGCGTCACTTCATCCAGCAGCACACACTGCTGATGATGCTGTTAGTATCAGTAATAATAATTCCCCCTTATTTTATATGTATATGCTTCTTCAGATCCGATGTAATTAAGCGGCATCAATCCCAATTCCAAAGGGGTAGTAATTATCTTTCGCTTTCTACCACCCACATGAAGTAAAAAAAATTCAGCGCATATAGGGTTGGCTAGATCTTTCTTTTCGGCGAGAGCAACATGCATGCTAGATTGCAGATGCACGCATGTGTTTGCAACAAGTTGTGATGGTTACATGCAAGTGTGTGTGTGTGTGACATGAACATGCCGACGAGGTTAATTTGTGGCTGCCATGGCGTGCAGGAAGCTCGCCGAGATGGGGTACACGAGGAGCGCCAAGAAGTGCCGGGAGAAGTTCGAGAACGTCGACAAGTACTACAAGCGCACCAAGGACGGCCGCGCCGGCCGCGGCGACGGCAAGGCCTACCGCTTCTTCACCGAGCTCGAGGCGCTGCACGGCGCCGCGGCGTCGTCGCGCCACCAGCAGCAGCCGCCGCCGGCGGTGTCTCTGGCCCCGGCGCCCGTGGCCGTGGCGCCGCCGGCCACCCCCGTCGGCGGCGGGTCAGGTGGTCTCTCGGCCTTGCGCGTCCCCGTCGCAGCGCCGCCGCCTGTCGTGCTGCAGCCGGCGCCGAGGGTGACTACCTATAGTACTGCTCCAGTTGCTGGCCATGCCATGGATGCGGCAGCGTGCGTGATGACGATGGATGACGTGAGCTTCTCGTCGGGGTCGGACACGGAGGAGACGGCGGAGGAGGGTGGGAAGAGGAAGCGGCGAAGCAGCGGCGGCAAGGCGATGAGGATGTTCGAGGGGCTGATGCGGCAGGTGATGGAGCGGCAGGAGGCGATGCAGCAGCGTCTTCTCGAGGCCATCGAGCGGCGCGACCAGGAGAGGATGATCCGGGAGGAGGCGTGGCGGCGGCAGGAGGTGGCGCGCCTCGCCCGCGAGCAGGACGCCCTCGCCCAGGAACGCGCCATTGCCGCCTCCCGCGACGCCGCCGTCATCTCCTTCATACAGAGGGTCACCGGCCAGTCCATCGCCGTCCCGCCACCGCTGCAGCCGACGCCGGTCGCCTCCGCCGCGCCGGCGCCGGCACCGCCGCAGCATCAGCATCAGCAACCGCCACCGCAGCCAGTTCAGCCCCACATAATGCCGATGACGCCACAGCCCCAGCCCCAGCTCCAACCACAGCCGCAGAGCAAGGAGCTCACCGCTGTCCGGGCTCCGCCGGAGCTGCACGACATGGCGGCGTCCGGAGGCGGCGGCGCGTCGTCGTCGAGGTGGCCAAAGGCGGAGGTGCACGCGCTGATCCAGCTGCGCACGGAGCTGGAGGCGCGGTACCAGGACGCGGGGCCCAAGGGCCCGCTCTGGGAGGACATCTCGGCGGGGATGCGGCGGCTGGGGTACAGCCGGAGCTCCAAGAGATGCAAGGAGAAGTGGGAGAACATCAACAAATACTTCAAGAAGGTGAAGGAGAGCAACAAGAAGCGCCCCGAGGACTCCAAGACCTGCCCCTACTACCACCAGCTCGAGGCGCTCTACCGCAGCAAGGCGAACGCCGCCTCGCCGGCCGCCGGTGCCGGTGCAGCGCCGCCGGTCACCGTGCTCGCGGCGGTGCCGCTCTCGCAGACGGCGCCGCAGCCGCACGTGGAGCACGGCAGCAACGGCGCCAACGGGAATGGGTGGGCGAGTAGAGCCGCCGCCAGCGCAAACAACGGCGGCAGCTCCGGGGGCATGCAAACGAAGGCCAGCAACGGCACGGCAGCGGCCGGGTTCCCCGTCGTCGAAGGCGCCGGCGCCGGCGGCAACGGCGTGGCGTCGGATAACAAGGTAAATTAGTTAAACACATTGCATTAACTCTGTGCTGTGTACTTGTGCGTGCACAGGCACATGCATGTACGCATCGTTGCCTGTACGATCCATTCTCATCGATCGACGTCGTCTATCAAAACTGTAATTAGGGATCGAAGCAAGAATCCGTCGTGAAGGAGACGGCGGCGGCGGCGGCGGAGCAGAGGCAGCCGCAGCCGTTGGCCATGAACCACAACTACGGTAACGACAGAATGGCCGACGACATGGACAGCGACAGCATGGACGAGGACGACGACGAATTTGACGACGACGATGAGGACGACGACATTGGCAGTGGCAAGATGCAGATGCAGTACGAGACGTCGTCCCATTTCCAACGGCCGCAGATGCAGCAGAACCAGACCGTCGTCGTCCGGCCAAACGGTGGTGGCGGCGGCGGCGGTGCCCCGACGCCACCACCGGCGGGCCCTCCGCCGCCTGCGGCAACAAGTGGGACGTCCTTCCTGGCCTGCGTCCAGTGACGACGACGTACGCTAGCAACACAGCGACATATATACACCAAAAAATGCTCAGGTGGTGGTGATCTCGATCTCGATCTACTATCTCCTGTACCATATGGACCTAAGCTAGCTAGCCAGCCACCACTTGCATTGTTAACTCCTACACTACACTATATATCTCGATCGATCCATAGTTAGAGCATACGCTTTGTGAAACCTAAAAGCCAAAAGTTTACTGTTCCTGCCTAGATTCCAAGTTCCAACAATCTGATCATTTTCCGTATATTTATCCTCCTGCACATACATTGTTTATCGTCGTATACACCTTGTACATGTCACACACACTCACCATGTCCATACATACATAAATGGTATTGGGGGACCTCCAGGAGAGAAAGAGAGATCTAGCTAGAGAGAAACTAAAAGGAGGTGAGATATGATCTTGTACATGTGAAGGGTTTTGCGTACGTAGGTACGTGTCCGTTTTCTCTTTAGTGCTGTATTACCAGTGGATTTGCTCAAGTGCTACAAGCTACGTACGGCAACTGAGAGAAAGGCATGATCATGCATTTTTTTTTCTGGGTATACTTTTCGATGTCTTTTTTTTTCTTTTACAAAATTTACTGTGTTATGTGTTATGCAAGTTAATTTTCTTTCCCATACTGTTGTCGAATTGTACACTTGGTAATTGTAAAATCATTGAGGTTAATATTATATGCGGGCACATTACATCCATTACCTAGTACGCGCCCATATGGCCATATGTATGTACTATTGTAGGCGATAGAGATGCCTGGTACTTGCATTAAAATATTTCAAGCTCTGGTTATTCTCTAGGATCCAAAGTTTTGTTTATTACCCTGAACCACTTTAGTTAAGATCTAGCTAGTATATGCTTTGTTACGTTGTGCTACCTCTCAATCCAATACAATAATCTCATAAAAATAATCAAGCATGGAGCATTATGCATACAGGGCACATGCCAATTACGGTTAGATCTAGTAGCTAGTAAGTACCCCTAGTGGATCTAACATAGAAAATATGATTATGTTTTCATGACAACAAATTAAATCGGTAATACTGTATATATATAGTTTCTCCAATGTTTAAACGCAGGATTAAAGTTTCCAAATTCGTTCAAATTAATATCATGAGCTTTTTTAACATGTTAATCTTGTGTATCCCTCTAGCTAGATCGATCGACCGCTCTTCTTACCTCATAATTAAACACAAAAATATGCATCTACCTCACGGTACTTCAGGTACATGAAAAAATAATTCTATTGCACGTCCACGATTCAAGCAAAGTTTTTTTACCCACTTCAGCCCCTCTGATAGCTATAGGAATTCCCCGACATGAGTAGAACCGGTGCCATACATTAAGATTTCGAGAAATACCCATGAAACCAACTCTGAATTTTACAGTGCATTTTACAACTAATCTATAGAAAACTTCACACACCAAATTAAACCAGACAGAACTATAGGTTAAAATCCAGAAACAACGAGCTAGAAATTGCATGCATATGCGAGAGTCACCTGACTGCAGGAGGTAGCGATGACGTGCATGCATGTATCCGCAGGACGAATGGTGCAGATCGAGAGGCGGATGCTTGGAGTTTTGAGCCAGGAGTGGCAACCCTACAAAATTAGTTTCGACATCAGTGGCGGATCCAGCCGCAGAAACGGTTGCAATGCATGCAGTGAGGTCACTATAGTGTGTCACAGACAGATAGAGATTAATTTACATTTCTTATTATGAAAGAAAAAGGGAGCTGTCAACTGTGGGATCGGCGCTGATCTACTCTTGCTGTACTAGTAACTTAACTTTCATGAGAGGTAGGAGTATGTTTCCTTTTCTTTTCACTGGCAACTTGGCAAGCAGCAGCACGTGTGGTAACTCCACCTCCACCCTGCACGAGCTAATCACTGTTTTTTTTTACTACACTCCATCTATCTACTTGTACCGACATCTTATTCTGAAGGAGCACTACTTGTGTACTCCATCTAGGTAAATTAATTAATCGTTGGATAAAAATTTAAACAGCTGGGGGTCGATTAATTCTAAAGAAATATGTAAAGCTAACACCATTTGAGAATATTCTATGGAGTTGCAAAATTAAAGTAGCGGGTTATATTCTCAGACTGCTTGATTAGTTGATATACAATAATTATACAATACAACGAACGCATACATGCCACATGGGGCCAATTTGTCTTGAATGCCTTATGTCGGGTTGCTATTTTGTTAGATTGGCACTGTTGCCATTGCTGATGGTTTAATTAGGTGGGGGAGAACAATTAAACGGGGCAGACGGCTCCGTGCGTGCGAGTTTCAAGTGCCCACTCGTACTAGGGTCTAGGGCAGGCAACCCTCACACTTACGCTTACACAGCTCTCACCCACACGTGCGTGTCACTGCTGACGCTGTGACTGTGGCAGTAGCTACCTCTCCTGCTAAATTCTTACAATTTTAGTTTGTCTAATCGATCACCTCGTCTAAAACTGTCCCGTTAAATGCTATTTAGTTCGGTGAAAACGACTTCCATTAATTGCATTAATTAACCTAAGTTGGCACATAAAACTGCCCCATCTGACTATACTATTCACTTAATTAATTGGCGTAAACAGCAGAAGTAACAGTTCCGTTTTCCATCAGATTTTGCACAACTACGTAGAGTACGTAAACTTAGTGTCTTGTACATTAGGAGGGCAAAAATAAAATGCGTCTACAGTACAAACCTAAACTCTTGAGTACGCTACATGTATATATCAGTGAGCAGCTAGCACCCAAAATATATATACCCAAAATATATATATCAGTACATGTATATATTAGAAGTCGGATAAAAAATATATATACCCAAAATATATATACCCAAAATGTATATATCAGTACATGTATATATTAGAAGTCGGATAAAAAATATATATACCGGCGTGAAAAATCAACAAAAACAAAGGCAGAAATATGATATGAAAAAAACAAAGGAATAAATGGTTAGAGAGGAGCATCTTACATACCTAAGGAGACAAACTGGTAAAGGGGAAAAAAGCCATCCCTCCATCCATCCACCACAGGCGCGAGAAAAGGTGATGCCAAAATGATGGGGTCACAGCCCAAATGATAAGAGGAACGAGGGGGAAGCCCTCGTCTTGATTCGGCAGCGTGTAAAATTGTACGAACCTGACTACTAGTGGATTAATATGCCGCCCGACAACGACACCATTATGCATGCATGAGCTGGTCTCTTTTGATATGTTTCAGGCTTCAGATTGTTACTGGCCTTTTACTACACTCACCATGAAAGACCAGAATTACGGCGATTACTTTATAGAGCAGCCCAGTCATTCAGTCAAGAAACACAGGCTGAGAAATATGCCTGCAGAGAATTTAAAAGGGAGAAAAAAAATGGTTAATGGTGATATTTCTATAGAAAAACTAAATGTACTACTATAAGGTACTAGCAAAGAGGGGCGCAATACGAAGATGCCATACAATTAAGATCGGGAGGTTATACATCTAATGGAGTGCAAAGGCACTATACCTGATTGCAATGTGCCCATACTGTAGATAAGCCATGGCGACCATTCACTTCCAAACATTTGTGGTCCATTTGGGTGCTCATCGACACAATACAGCCTAACAAGTGAATCATCAGTATGGTCCCATCATTCTGGACGAGAGAGCTGAATTATAAGGGACGATCTAAGCATATCTTTCTTTTCTTGTCCTGTTTCAGTGAGGAAGTAAACTTGCATATTCTTGCAATAAAAATCTAACAAGTTTTTGATGGACCACTTGAGAAGGAAAGAATCTTGCGTCTATGGGATTTTCACCCTCATCTTTTCGTTTTTTTTATGCTTATAAGTTAAAATTTGAATTTTTAACTTTAAATTTAAAGTTGATTTTGGAGGTTATTTTTATCAAAGTTTATATTTCAACGTTTGCTTTCAAATCACTAAAAACACGTACATAATTTTTTTATTCACAAATTATTTTTCATTTGCAAATAAATGGGGTCCTTTAACTTATCTATTTAGACGTTACAGTAGTATATTTATTTGGCATCTGTCAGGATACACAGGATGATGCTAGGGTAATTTTAAAGGATGTAAAATACTCGACTCATTAAAGCTTGCCTAAGAGAACTTTAACGACAACTATTGACATTCCAGTAAATCTCCTTTTCTTTTCCACCTTTACAAAGTGTTAGGTGCCAGCGCCACTCTGTAACCTTTTTCAACACTAACAGCTTAACAAAATAACAAGTGAAGTTAGGACCAACTGTTGACAGGGATGCTTCATCAACAAGTATGACTACAACTAGTCCTGGCAGCCTGGACAGCATATGTAGTTTTCTTGAATATAAACTGCTGCTAAAGTGAACATATACATGCAAAAACAGTATATGTATCTAATAAACATACTGGAAAATATTCATATTACTCCCTCATGTTGTACTCATGTATGAATGAGCCATATACATGCCACGCAATTTAAGTGGTAATAGCATATTTTCAAGGTCGCCATCTTTCACCTCTCAGTGTTTTTATGGGCCCAAAAGGGTGGGGTTCCAGTCTAATCCGTGTGGATCTTAGTGCTCCATATGGATTGGCTGTTTGCACTGTTTCGAATGAGGCATCACCGCATCAGTGAACAGATAAAAGTAAAGTTTCCGAGGAAAATTATGCGCACCTCGGTATTTCATTTGATACCACATCTGCATACTCCCATGTTTTATTGGAGATTAACAGGCATGGACATGGATATCTACCATTGACCTGTATAGAAAGCATCCAAATCTCTCTGCAAGTGGCCCACTATACACCTGCAAGAAATCATTGATGTATTTTGCCAAGTGATTTATCAATAAAATAACTGCATGCTGAGGTTCTGCCTGAACAATTTTCTTGAAAAGTAATCCCCACAAGGAAAAGAGAGCCCCACAATCTCACCAGCTTAGATATATTTCTATTGGACTACTACAACTACACCATCTTAAGTGCAGAAATTACTGGTTTCAAAGAGAAACAACAAAAACTGCAAGTATGCTGCAGTATATTAAATATTGCCAATTCACAAAAGACTTCCTGATATTCTGTGAAGATACCTAAGATCCATGAACTTTGATCATTTAAGCTTAACAATGGGCTGTTCCTTGGTTGTCTAAAACAATTAAGGCCTTCCAAAGTGACATGAGTTGTCCATGCCACAACAATTGCCTAATCATGTGATAGCCACAAACAATTCCGTTTCTGAAGGTCAAAGTGCATAAATGTTTATCCATTTTATCCTCATCATATCATGAAGCAACCCATCCCTTACAGCACACACACTAGCATTGCCTTGACAAATATATAACAGAACCACAGAAAGTGGCCAATTCATATATCATTATCTAAAAGGCTAAGTGTCATCTTATTTTTGCTGAGTTATAGTTAACAGTGATATCAAAACTGTAGGGGCTTGGTTGCTATTTGCTTATTTGAATTCCATTCAATACAGTAGTTGAATACCCACTTGGTACAGGTAGTTGAATCTTTTGCTACAAAATAGTTGCATTGCAGAGGGGGAACGTGAAATAAAAAGGACTACTGAAGGTTTAAAGCCACACTGTTATCTTAAAAAGCTGAACTAGTGCACTGGTAAAGAGATGTAAACTAGAATCGGGAAAATTAAGTTATTGATGGTTATTCTTCTGCCAGAGAAGTTCAGCCAAGACCAAAAGTTATACAGAATATACACAAGGTATTAAGGAGAGACATTGTTCGCACCCCATGTTACCTCATCCAACTGTTGTTCCCCACTTGTGTGGTTGTGCTCTCCCTTTACACATGGCCTCATAACTAACCCATTCTCTCTTCTCCCTTTGTTAACATAGCATGGGCCCTCCTGCCTATACAAATTAATCATCATTATTATTCTCCCCCCTCAATTGTACCATGCATGTCCACAATACAAACACTATTCTATAAGCCCTGCGTTGTACATTGATACAGTAAATATAATAAAACAAATTGTTTCAAAGTGCATCCACCACACATATAGTGAATTATTGTGTGCACTAACTGGCTAGTCTGTACAGGAACAGGAGCTAATTACAGGAAGAGGATTATGTTTGAGCTGATTAACAAGTGCAAACATGGGGATATCTCCAAAAGACAACATATATCACAAACCCATACTCAAATGACATGGTAATTGAAAGCTGATGGAGATGCAAGATATTCCATATGGGTGGAAGTTCCCATTCTCATCAAAGTGGCATGATTTATCACTTCACATTGATGCCCAACTGCACTAACATTCGTTTTCAGGGCAATCTCTGAGAAGTTGTCATCATGTTACCCGTTAAGATGTGACATAAGTATTAGGGCAGGTGGGTCAGTACTTTAGATAGTTAACTACGAAAATAGGTTTTAAGACCACAAAAGGATCACATGCAACACTTCTAACTAGGAAAAGAATCCTGCAGTGTTAAAATATGGTAACCTTACTATTAAGCAATAAGAACATATGAACAAAAGTTCAGCCACTTTTCCAAAGATATGAGTGGACTTATACTTTTTGTGAAATTATTTCAATAAATAGGCTAACAATTCTCATAGCTTTGATATATGGAGAAACTGAAACTATGTTAGCCAAGAAAAAGTATGGGACAGGGATCTCATCAATTAAAATCCTACTCAAAATAGAAGTATTATCACCAAGTCATCTTCAAATCTCCAGATTTCCAATGAACCCATGTTACTATTCATTTATAAGTCCATCTTAGATTTTACACCTGCAATGAGCTTTCTGAAAAATCACTTCACCGAACAAAGTATGAGCTTAGTTCAGGATAGCCAGAGGGAGATGTACAGACAAAATTGGTCCATAGTACAAACTAATCACGTGCTAGATATTGTTATTTTTTAAATAAGCAACATCTTACAGATGGTAGATATTTTATAAAACTTGGTGCATCCTGCATCTAGCAGTTAACACCTCTCCAAACTGTATCTCTGAAATAAAGAAGACTAAAGTGTTCTAAAAATTTTATTTTATAACTCTCAAAACTTAAACCAGGCCATCAGAACAGGAGAACTCAACTTTTGTGACCAATCGCAGTGTGATGGCTACTGAACCAATGATGTCACAAATGCATATTTGTACACTGATAGCTTAAACTGTTTTGGAGGAGTGGTACTCCCTGAATAAAATAATGTAAGCATCATAGTGGCACAGAACATAACTTAAGCTGTCTAGTGATGTTAACCAGGTCCCCATGGCAAAAACGTGCCTCACTTGGAATTCGACCGCTGATGGCGGCGCAAATGTCAAACAGCATCGCTTCAGAGTCCAGAGTCCAGCCAAGCCCCTAGAGTCAACTCCAGCCATGCCCCTACATAGTGCATGATGCTAGTATGGACATGCCGATGTAACAATCATGAGCGGAGTTTAAACATATCTGGTTCAGGTTCACTCGTGGTATCATCGGCGGGGGAAATCCGCATCAAAAACCTCTCTGATTTCATCGTGAGATTGAAATTCTATCACGCAACAGAATCAGGGATGAGTGAATTACCATCCCTTCGCCGCCGCCGGCCGTTGCGACCTAGAGGAGAGAGTCCTCTGCGCCCCCTCCAACCACGGCGCACTTTGTACTGTATGGAGTTAGAGGGGATGTCGAGGAGGATGAATGCAAGGAACCGCCGCACGAGCAGCAGCGACGGCCCTGCTCAAACCCTAGACCTCGCGCCGCCTCCCTCGCTCGCGGCGGCTTCCCCTCCATGGGCGGGCACTGCGGCGATGTGACGTCACCGACGAGCAGAGGCGACGAGGCGTTCGGAAGAAGCCGCCCCTCTCTACCACATCGCGTTGGGCCTTCTCGATTGGAAGAGACGGCCCACCATAACTTCTGGGCCTCTGAGATTTCCGTCGTGAAACGTGTAGGTGCGGAAAAAGTGCACTTCAGGTCCTCCATTTATGGACCCCACGTATTTATTTTGATTGCCGTGTCACGTAAGCGTTATACGGTGTGAAGACCAAGTTTTTTTTAAAAAAAAAGCCCTAGGGTGTATATTCATATAAAAAGAAGAAAAAACTCTAAAAGAATTACAGGAGACCCTAGAAGGGTTAAAGAAAAGAAAAAAAGACACTCCCACACAACCAACACTGCTCTCCCGCACTAACGGAGAGTAACAACGCGAATTACAGGAGACCCTAGAAGGGTTAAAGAAAAGAAAAAAAGACACTCTCACACAACCAACACTGCTCTCCCACACTAACAGAGAGTAACAAGGCAGAGCACAACGCTAGACATCGGTACTAATAATGTCGTAAGGCGGTACTGAGGATCAGAAAACGTCGAACCCATGTCATCGTTGCCAAGCCTGTCGCCTCGTGACCCCGTAGCTTCGACTCCACGGCGCGACATCCTCTTTATCAAAAGTGCCTCCAAAACAGCAAAGCCAACACCGATTTCCCACAAAGCGCTTCAGCCCAAGCTATCAAGCACCAATCCTATACCTAGAAGGACCATCACCCCTAACAATAGAATCATACCTTGTGCGAAGATCATGAGCGACACGACTTGACCCGCGCTCACGTTGATGGAGGCAGCACGGATATCTCTGAGATGATACCACTTATCTCCCCCCGACAGGGAGCTCACGTACCTGAGCAAGGTGTCGAGAGGCGGGAAGTCCAAGATGTCGCCGGTGAAGGGGGTGGAGGAGGCGGATTGCAGTGTCGTGGTCTCGCTGCAGCAGGAGGATGCCCTCCACAGAGTAGAGGACGCAGTGGTCTTTGAAGATCGGGAGGTGGACGCGGACGAAGGCGCCGGTTGAGAGGTTGAAGAAGCGGACGAACCCGCGCAGCGAGGCGTGGCCCGGATGGAGGCCGTGGTCCTCGGGGAACAGCATCCACCGCCGCGGGTGGAACCGCCGGTCGACGATGCCGCGGCCGCACGGGCAGGTTGTGATGGACCTCCAGTGGGGGCAAACGGCGGGGAAGCGGACGTAGTCCAGCAAGTCGCCGGCCAGCACCCGCCGCGCGATCGGTTCCAACAGATCCTCGTGCAGAGACGCCCACGAAGATGATGAATCACGAGTCGTGGCGGCGGCATCAGCGACCATACCCCTCCGGCGCTTGCTGCTGCGGCTCGCATCCAGGTCCGCTGGGCGATTCTGATACCTCGACGACGACGATGGCATGCCGCCTTCGCTCCCGAAGTCTCGCTTGCATCTCAGGTTGGGCGTTGGGGCACTTGGGCCTCTCACCTGGAAGAAACGGACATGCAAAGCTAGGTTCAGGCTCATCTTTAATTATGGGCCTTTGTCATTGGGCCGGCTCACCGAAGGGCAGGAATTTTCTTTTCTAATTTATTATCATTGCCGAAAATAAGCTTTCTTTTGTGAGAAAATTCTCTGAACCCTGTGAAATTTCTGCATATCAAAATCCGAATGGAGTTTACTCTGTGCTGTGTACTCGAAAGGAGAAAATTAAAGCATTCTCCCTCCGATTTTTTTTTAACGCCGTTGACTTTTTAATCTATGCTTGGTTCTTCGTCTTATTCAAAAGATTATATAATTATTGACTTTTTTATTATAATTTGATTTAGTACTAAGTAACTTTAAGTATGATTTATAACTTTTTATATTTGAGTAAAATTTTTAAATAAAACAAATAGTCAAACGAAATAAAAAATTAATGGTGTCAAACAAAAAATACGGAGCGAATATATAGGACGGAACAGTGCAGTGCATCAGGTCACATTTCAAATCCCACTGATGCTCCCGTTTTTTTCCTAGCCCTATCCACTTGCAATTGCCATGCCTCCTACCATTTTTGTCAGCTCGTGCTTTCGTTAGGACATACACTTAATAAAAGTAGCAGTGGATTAACAACTAAACCGGATCACCCCCTCCTTTTTGTTTCTTTATAAAACAAACCAGCAATATATCCTCTAATCCAATTGTCAAGTAGCCGCCCTCTGCTCTCCTGATTGGAAACCGACACAGATTCGGAGTGGATACGTGACGCGATAGATTGCAAACTGAATTAAATTTGCACCGTATAAAATCATGATATCTATACACAAACTTTTGAAAGAAAAAAAAAGCTATATTAATTAGTTCATTAGAGTGGATGAGATGGCTGCAATTAAACTTGGTCATCTCCGTTTCTTTAAGACGTCTTCGTCTTCCTTTCTATCTCACGCTTTGTACCCGGGGGCGGGCCATTGTCTGAAAGCACTGCAATGGCCTTCCCCTGATGTGATTAGTGGAGTTTAATTTGTACACGTTGGATGGCGACGTACGGCCCGAAGCTCCGATCAGGTCATGGCTCTCGTCGGCCGCTTTATCCCTTTCCTTATCGGCGATTAATCAGACGTAGCAACGGCCCAGCAGAGGCACTCTCGTCTGAAAAACATTTGGCATGGTTGCCACATTCTGAATATGCTGGTAGGCATCTTTCCGGAGGGTGATGATTATACCATTAGTTCAGTTAAGCCCAGTTCAGATTTGTTAATTCACTACCTGCGTTTCTTCAGTCTAGTTGTAGTAGTTGTGTGTACCTAACAGAGATTTGCAATGTGCTGTCTTTCTGACGGCTAGTGAAGCTGATCAATACAAGAAAGAAAGAATCAGAAATTTAGAAGATAGACAAGTGCTTGCTATGGCTGCCTGATGGAAAACATGACAGGAAAAGTTGTATGCTTTGTCTTTTCGTTTCCGTTTATTTTAAATTTAAAACTGATTTTATGTTTTCTTATGATAACTTATTTTTTAGTATTTGTTTTTAGATCGCTAAAACATGTATAAAAGATTTTATTCATAAATTATTTTTTCTCTGCAATATAATACCGTTTTGTTTTTTCTCTAAAGAACCTAACGATGATCGATCACCTTGATCCTTGATGTCTGAAACTGAAAACCCCGGTCCGTTCGGTGGCTAGTATGTGCAAACATGATGCGTTCGATGGAAGGCAGCGACCAACCAGCATCAGAGTGGAATTATTCTGCACAGCATACAGGACAGCCAGTGCCAAACATCTGGAGATATGTGATTTGGAACATATATATACATATGTAGCAGCTATAAACACGGCCTTTCCAATATTCAGATTGCATGGGTTAATTCTGTCCAAGACTTGGAACTAAACGCTGCACCCGGAGATTATTGCCAGACACTCCACAGCTAGCTAGCTCTTCAGGATCATGCATGCATGGATGTCATTAACTCATTATTTAGCTAAGAAATCACGGGTTTGCAATGCAAGTATAGTTGTACAATACAAAGATGAATCATTTTCCCTGATTCCCATCGTCAGAAGGATCCAAACTGTAATGATCCAACTGACGACGACGTGGTTTCTAACGGATTCGAGCTCGCTGGCAAAATAAAAATAAACTACAAAAAAACTAATTAAGCGACCTGCTGGTGAGTGCCGCAGTAGTCGTCGTGTGATGTCACACATAGTCTCTTAACGATTGAGAATTTGAAAGCAGCAAAAACTAATTAAAACCGTTGCTATGTCACTAACGATGAAATGCAGAATAATTACCAAACGAGAAGTCTCAAAATTTGAAAGCAGCTGCCAAGTCTGAATTTTTTTTGGTGCACCTGAACCTGAACCGCCTATATATAACGACCAAAAGACGCAGCCCGAAAACCAGCACGCGTCTCGCGCAGAGGGGAGCCTTGCCGCGCGCCTGCCGGCGACAAACCAAACCGGCTAGAGATGTTGCTGCACCGGCACCGGCACAGGCTCCTCTGCTGCGGCGGCGGCGTCGCCATCGCCCCCGGCCGGGGTGCACCCTTCGGCGGCGACGGCATCACGGATCATCGCCAGTCCAAGAACGCGGCCACGTCGGCGAGGCAGCTGTCGTGGGCGCAGGTGGAGGCCATGACGCGTGGGTTCACGTCGGCGGTTGTTGGTGAGGGCGGCTTCAGCACGGTGTACCTGGCTCGCGTCGCCGGCTCCCTCGCCGCCGTCAAGGTCCACCGCAGCAGCGAGCGGCTCCAGCGCGCCTTCCGCCAGGAGCTCGACGCCCTCCTCCGCGTCCGCCACCCCCACATCGTCCGCCTCCTCGCCTTCTGCGACCAGCGAGGTATATACGGCTAGCTAGCTAGCTCAGTGACCAAGAAGCTGGTGCCGTCTCCGGCGACCATGACGACCTGACTGACAATCTGTGACATGGACGACGTACGCATGCAGACGAGGGCGTGCTGGTGCTGGAGTTCGCGCCGAACGGGAACCTGCACGACCAGCTCCACGGCGGCGAGAGCGGGAAGGGCGGCGTGATGCCGTGGGCGCGGCGGGTGGCGGTGGCGCTGCAGGTGGCGCGGGCGCTCGAGTACCTCCACGACCGGTGCGAGCCCCAGGTGGTGCACGGCGACGTCAAGTCGTCCAACGTGCTGCTCGACGCCGCCATGGGCGCCAGGCTCTGCGACTTCGGCTCGGCGCGCGCGGGGTTCTCGGCGGCCGTCCACTGCCCGCGCCCGCGGCCGTCCGCGCTAGCCGTGCTTGGCTCCCCGGGCTACGTCGACCCGCACTACCTCCGCTCCGGCGTGGTCACCAAGAAGAGCGACGTCTACAGCTACGGCGTGCTGCTTCTCGAGCTCCTCACCGGCACGCAGGCGTTCTGCGACGGCCGTCTCCTCACGGCGGCCGTCGCGCCCAAGCTCAGGGCCGACCCGTTCGACGTGCAGAGGCTCGTCGACCAAAGGCTAGGGTGCCAGTACAACGCCGCCGAGGCGGCGAACGTGGCGGCGCTGGCGGCGGCGTGCGTCGGCGACAACCCTTCCCTCCGGCCGTCGATGGCCGACGTGGTACGGACCCTGGAGCAGCACGGACAAAAGTTCAGACGGTGACGTGGAAAGCTTGAAGCCGTACGATGCTTAGATCTGACGTGGCGAGCATCAGGGCCGTAGGATTCCGTGCTGCTCCCGGTCACGGAACCCTCGCCACGATTGGGTTGGTGAGGGACAAGCAGAAGCAGTAGAGATGAAGCTTATCAAAAGAAGCAAGCAATCAACGAGGGTTGGTTCAGACAAGGACTTTTTGGAGGATAAAAGGCTTTTAGTTTTGTTCTTAGTCTTTTGGTGATCGATCATTGTTATTCATCTTCTAGGTCGTTGGCAACAGTGCATGCAGCAAGTGTAGGAGGATTCAATCCATATCCACTGCATTTTTTTAGATGTTTTTGCAGGTTTTCTTCCTGCTTCAGCAAACACCAGCACGTAATAAAACGTGCAGAAATATGTATATATCTGTTCAGAGAATCAGATGCCTGCTGTATGTTGTCGCATTTCTTTCTCCGTTTCTTTTTTGTTTTTGATTGTATATATGTTGCAATTTCATTGCCCACATAACACTCCACAATCGAGTATTAGTATCATCATTCAGCACCATGTCTGTCAATGGCATTGTCACTCTGAATTCACTCGCCTTTTTTCTGACTGAAAGCTCTGCATGGCCAATTACTGAATACTAGGCACTATCTAGCTCCACCATTCCCGTGGCGTGTTCTTCATCACACCCAGAACGTCTTGTCATCTTCCACCAGAAAAAGACACCAAGTAGTATCAAGTATATTTCATCCAGAACTCGAAACAATAATCCATCACAATTCAGATAGACCACAGTCAAATGGAAGGGACGAAATCACCAAAATTTCCTTCGTTTTCTTCGAGATGAACAACGAACAGTAATCAAGTGATTCAGACATGGACATGGTAGCACGCACTACATCCAAGGACCAACTGCTCTGCCGTGCAGCTCGTACTGAGTGATGTGTGGGTGCCATGGCGACGACGGGCGGCCGGCCGGCGAGGGAGAGGAGGTAAGTAGGGGTAGCTCTCCGCGAGGCAGGCAGTGCACCGGTGAGGCGTCCCGGTCGTTGATTGCACAGCCAAACCACCGGAAAATTGCCGCCACATCTCTTTCAGCAGCGACGGCATGCCATGCCATGCCACTGTATACACAACTATAGCTAGAATCCAATGTATACAAGCTATTGATACAAATAATGTCTACAATATTATCCAGTCCTGCTTAATTAATCACATGATCAGAGATGTCTGAAATAACCAAAGCTGTAGGCCAGTGCTGCTTTGCTTTGTCTCTTGGGCGGCGTCCGTATGCTGTCATGACGTTGGCGCATCGAATCTTCGAGTAACCAAAGTAGTATTATACATTTATTTATACTGGTACTTGAATTGGATTTCTGAATGTTTGTGGCATTGAAACAGTTGTGCTTTATGTTCTTGGCTGTGAGGACCGCATGAGCCATGACGAGAGAGAGAGTATGACCAAAATATAAAATTTGCTGGCTAGATCACGCTTACGTACGTCTCAACCACTCCTCTGATCTCTCTGATGAATGGCCCAAATTGGACTAAATTGGCTTCTCTCTGATGGAGAGAATGCATCTTTGTTCAAATCTTTTATTCATGTCAACAAAGACAATACACACTCTTTGTACTGTACTTTGTTGCTGCAAAATCTTCAGTGCAGCAATAATTTGATCTTGGGGTTGTGGGAGCTACTTTCGTTAGTGCAGTTGAATTGCTTGCTTTTGCTAACGCATATGCCAATATGCCTTTGGCTTTCTGCTTTTAACGATCTCCTCGGCTTTTCTGAGGCAAGTGCCATTTGTCTTGATGCAACTTGGAGAAGAGAGAAATGCAAGTGGCTTCCCTCTCTGTCTCTCCGCCATTTTTTACACATGAATGAAGGGGGAGAGCATAGGCATGCACATGTGAGAGGAGATCGATTGCTCCGTGGTTGTGCGTGGTCAAAAAGAATGTTGGTGATGGAATCAATCGGCTGCTAGTAGGAACATACAGGATAATGTCAACTTGATCATCCTGCTATTCCAAATAAGCGATCGAGAGAGCATACACCGGCGTGCACGATCGATCGTTGGCTGGCTGGCCTACCAGACGGGATCTCTCTGCTGTCTACTGTTGTGATGAAATGATCATCGTTATCATGTGATAGGGTGATTAGGTGAATCAGCAGAGGCAGAGCAGCACATGCGCTGATGATTCATGGGTAGCTTAGCTGCTTGACAGTTTTGTTTGATAAGGTCAAGGCGGCGTACATGGATGCTTGCACGGTTGGCAATTGCCTGTGAGAAATCGGTCAGCGCAGCACACAGCGGCAGCGGTTGGTCTCCGGGTGGCATCTCGTGCGCTATCGCCAGATCGATCGCGGAAAGCACGCAGCCTCCACTCCACGGAGCGCGAGGATCACACGATTCGATCCGATTCCACAGCCACTTCTCGGCCTGATACATGGGCCTCCATGAAGCCCGTGTTCTTTCTTCATTTGGGCCTCCATGAAGCTCGTTTTAACCCATCATCTTGGTCCATATCTTAACTCATCCAAATAGGCACTCTTATTTGGGCCGAAATCGATCAAACCTAAACTTGCTTGAGCGTTTTTTTTTTTTGGGGGAGGGGGAGTTGTGGTCTGCAGTTTGCTATTTGATGTGGTGGCTCGTGAAGCCAGCCAAAAATATTGTCGGGGTCCTCTCCATTGCATAGCATAGAGAAACAGTGATTGAATTAGTATTTTATTAAAGATTTTAGGAATTTTGTCCGACCCCGACAAATATGGCTAGCTATACCATGAGTGGCTGGCTATGTCTATATGCCTATATGGTTATGCATTGACATGGCAAATGAATTTATTCCAAGTACATCCAACCTATATCATTGAAGTAGTCAAAATAAGTATATGCTACCTAGGAAAATTTTAGTATAGGGTACTCTGTTTATATGAATGCATATGTTTTTTACTGTTTATGTATAGTGAGTAGAAACACATTTTATTTCGTGCAATTTGTGCTCTATGTTACATGTCTTGCTTTCGGACAAGCTAGTGAACCAACCCGATACACTTTATTTCCACACAAATGCTTTGTTCATTATGTTAGTCTGTTAGATCGTCTGTCACATGGCATGTGAACTATTGTTTTAGATGTTTCGAGATGAATATGGTGTACACGCTAGTATCATCGACTAGTTATTTATAAGATGAAGTTGTCCTCTCTACCTAACTAGCGCGCTTCCCTCACTATATATACTACCCACTTCTCCCTCATGCATCGGTGTATTCTCTCGCTCACTTGTTCCTTATTTTCTCTCCCGGTCTACCTTTCTTGTAAAATTATGAGATAGCAAGATACATCCCTATGTATCGATTCACTAGATCTACAAATGCGTGATATGCCAATTTCATAGTATTACTGATTAAGTTTGATAGCTTGCAATTATACGTATCGATTAACTAGATCTACTAAGTTGGTGATTTGCTGTTCAATTTGTATTCTTTTGGTCTATTTCAGATTCAAGAGAAATTAATGTTTACATAATTTGTTTTTGTTTTCAGGTATGACAATTGAAGTTGGATGATAGTACGCAAGTAAACCTATGCTTATTTTAATCATTCATTCGCTCACACGACAACTGAATTATCTGTTTAAATACCCTTTTTTCCTTCTCTGAAAGAAGATTGATGCCTATTTCAACCATGCATAGATTTTCGCCGTGCTAAAAATATTATATTTCTTGTTGTGTTAAAAGTGATCCCATATACCTAGCGATGGCTTCCCTTTATAATCCTAAATTAAATTCCTGAATATTTATTTCCAAGGTTTTTTATTTGTTAGTACATATGAAGTATACCACTTATGCTACAGTGTTTAGTGTGAACTTATATGTGTAATGCAGCATATTAATTGGATATGAAGTGGCGAAGTGCTATAATGTAAATCGCTACTATGTTGTATATTTGAGCTCAACTTACAGGTTCCTTTACAAAGCTCAAGAAGCGAGTTATCCTTAGATTGAAAGGTTTTTAATTAGTTCCATGAGTAGAGAAACCACTAGTACCGTTGTTATTATTTTTTTTTTTTGGCTTACTACATCCTAAGCACTGACATGTGGGCCCCAACTCTATCAGGCCTACTTGTCAGTTTCTCTAACTTTACATTAGAGATATTAATCTGGGTGTGAAGGGGTGGAGCATTTCGCTTGTAATTAATAAATTCACAGATAAGGTTACTATGTTGCATGAACCCTATCTCTTTATTACGAATCAATATATTGCTAATTTAACCCAGGTACAACCCTATAAATCTCTGCCAATGTTGCCATTTTACTTGATAACCAGTTTTCTCTTTGAGTACCAGCTTAGTTAAAGACACTACCTCCAAAAACTCTGATGTGGCATGGTAGACATGAGCTTGTGACTACAGAATTACAGATTCCAGCTCATAGAGTTGCAGGATGTAGAATTCTCAACCCTGTTTTTTTGGTGCCAGTTGTTGTATCATCCAGCACATTTTATAACTGATGCTTTTGAATACTAATCTAAGGAGAAAAATAAAGAACTGATGTCTTTTTAATCACAAATCTAAGGGGGGAAAACAAATAACTGTTGCACTAATCCAAAGAGGAAATTAAAGAACTGATTTTTTTTATCACTAATCTAAGGAGAGAAAAACAAATAACCGTTGCACTAATATAAGGAGAAAATTAAAGAATTGCTGTTTTTATCACTAACCTAAGAAGGAAAATAAATAACTGTTGTTTTTAGCAACTAATCTAAGGAGTGAAAAAAAATGAAGAACTGATGCGTTTGATCACTAGTCTAAGTTTGAAAAAAGAGAGAGAGAGATGAACTGATGCTTTTGCCAAGAATCCTGGAAGAGACGATCCAAGGATGAAATCTTCCCCAAGATTTCATTGATAACCTTTTTCTACCTATATATAGGCGCATTGCACCTCTCCCATTTCTCACCAGCATCACTCCTAACAATCTAGCTTCGATCGATCACCTTCCGATCTCTAAGCTCCAGCAATGGCGTACGGCGTGGAGTACTGGCTCCATGAGCAGTGGCTTGTTCTGTGGCTCGCGCTGGCCTCCCTGACCTTCGCATTGCTGCACCTGCGGCGTGCGCGGCGTCGGCCGCCGCTGCCGCCGGGTCCCCGGCCACTGCCGATCATCGGCAACATGCTCATGATGGACCGGCTGAACCACCGTGGGCTGGCGGCGCTGGCGGCCAGGTACGGCGGGTTGCTGCACCTCCGCCTCGGCCGCGTCCACATGGTGGTGGTGTCCAGCCCGGAGTACGCGCGCGAGGTGCTCCAGGTCCAGGACGGCGACTTCTCCAACCGTCCGGCGAGCATCGCCATCGCCTACCTCACCTACGACCGCGCCGACATGGCCTTCTCCCACTACGGCCACTTCTGGCGCCAGGTGCGCAAGCTCAGCGCCGTGAGGCTCTTCAGCCGCCGCCGCGCCCAGTCGTGGCTCGCCGTCCGCGACGAGTCCGCGAAGCTGGTCCGCGCCATTGCCAGGAGCGCCGGCGAGGGCGCCGTCGATCTCGGCGAGCTCATCTTCGCGTTCACCAAGGACGTCATCTTCCGCGCCGCCTTCGGGACACGCGGCGGCGGCAGCAACGACGAGCTTGAGGTCATCCTGCAGGAGTTCTCCAAGCTCTTCGGGGCGTTCAACATCGGCGACTTCATCCCGTGGCTCGCGTGGCTCGACCCGCACGGCATCAACAAGCGGCTCCGCGCGGCGCGCGCTGCTCTCGACGGCGTCATCGACAGGATCATCGACGAGCACGTGAGCAACTCCGCCGGCGACGAGGACTCCGACATGGTGGACGACATGCTCGCCTTCCTCGACGAGCCGGCCGGGCGAGAGCAGAGCGGCGGCGAGCTGCAGGGCACGCTCCGGCTGACGCGCGACAACATCAAGGCCATCATAATGGTACGTTGCCATTCTGGCACTTGCCATGCACGCACTTCATGTTGCTTCATGGAGTTGGCCGGTGCAGGACTTCGTTTTCGGAGGGACGGAGACGGTGGCGTCGGCGATCGAGTGGGCGATGGCGGAGCTGCTGCACAGCCCCGGCGATCTCCGGCTGCTGCAGGACGAGCTGGCGGACGTGGTGGGGCTCGGCCGCGGCGTGGAGGAGACGGACCTGGACAAGCTGCCCTTCCTCAAGTGCGTCGCCATGGAGACGCTGCGTCTCCACCCGCCGATCCCGCTGCTCCTCCACGAGGCGGCGGCGGACTGCGTCGTCGGCGGCTACTCCGTCCCAAGGGGCTCCCGCGTGATGGTCAACGTCTGGAGCGTCGGGCGCGACCCCGGCGCGTGGAAGGACGCCGACGCGTTCCGGCCGGCGAGGTTCATGCCGGGCGGCGACGCGGCGGGGCTGGACCTGAAGGGCGGATGCTTCGAGCTCCTGCCGTTCGGGTCGGGGCGGAGGGCGTGCCCCGCCATAGTGCTCGGGATGTACGAGCTGGAGCTCGTCGTCGCGCGCCTCGTCCACGCGTTCGAGTGGGCGCTGCCCGACGGCGTGCAGCCGGAGGAGCTCGACATGGTGGACGGCTTCGGCCTCACCGCGCCGCGCGCCGCCCGCCTCCGCGCCGTGCCGACGTCCCGGCTCACCTGCCCGATGTGACGTCACGTTCAGATTTGGCGCGAGAGATGTACTGTGCAACGTGGCTTGAATGCTCGATCAGTGTGAGCGTGTGAGAGAGTATCTGGCGTGGACATCGTATGCGTTATTCGCGCATACGAATATGAAATATCCAAATAAAACTTGATGAAGTTGGATTTGATACTATATATCTCTCCTTTTGAATAATTGTGCTGTTAATCCCTCTATTTTATGTTATAAATCGTTTTTAGTTTATCATAAGCCAAACTTATTAAAGTTTAATCGAATGTACCAACGTCTATAAGTTTCCTCAAATTCATCGTTGAACATATTTTTATGTCAACTGTCATTATAACAATTACTTTAGATCGTAGAAAACATCCAAAAAATGGCTACGGAAAAGGTTAAAAAAAGACAGTAATTAGATCCATAAGATTTGGTATATTTATTTAAAATATTGCTACGTGGTTTTTATCAATTTAATCAAACTTAAAAACATTTAACTTAAATGACTTATGATATAAAATAAAGTGAATTTAGTTTTACCTTAGTTAGGTATATCACGGTCTACGGAGTTTTTATTACCATATTTTAGAGACAAAATACCCATCTAATATGAAAGACTTTTAAGCACCTAGACTAGACACTCTTTTAGAAACATAAATGGTCAAAGTTCAAATATTTTGAGAACGAAGAGAGTATCAACTTGTTTATTTCTAAGGATGATTTCATTCCAACATCATAAACAATTTACCCGTATAATTTTTTGAACGAAATCTTGAGCATTCCGTTCCTTGGGTGGTTGGTTCCACGTGCCAGGTCGACGTGGTCTTCTAGAAAATTTCTATGCCTCGTTTGAAATGGAAAATATTTTGTAAAAAATCAACTGTTGCTGGCTGCTGCTCTCTCGTTTGGGAGGTCGGCTGCTGCTCTCCCCAAAAAATTTGACCGGCTTTGGCAGGAAGGAAACCGCCTCGACGCCGTCCAAGTGAAGCGACCAACCCACCACCTGCTCGATCGATCGCCGGCGAGGCAGATGGCCACGACGCTGACGCCGACGCAGCGGTACGCGGCGGGGGCGCTGCTGGCGCTCGCGCTCCGCCAGGCCCAGATCCACCAGTCCGTGCTCCTCGGCGCCCACGAGGACGACGCCGAGGAAGGGCGCGCCAGCAGCAGCAGCAGCAGCAGCTCCTCCTCCGGCAGCGCCGACGCCGACCTCTGGACGCACGACTCCCACGGCCTCCTCCGCCCCGTCTTCAGGTCCGCGCCCGCCCCCGTTTTTTCTCCCCGCTCGCAAAATTCGACACGAACGCCTCCGCTTTACTTGGCGATCGGGGTTCCCCCCTCTGTTAGGTTCCTGGAGATCGATCCCAAGGCGTGGTCGGGGCTGGAGGAGACGGCGGCGTCGTCCGAGGCCAAGCACCACATCGGCGCGGTACGGCACTGCTCTTTCTGCCCCTCGATACTGTAATTGGCCGTGACTCGTGAGTTTTGGTCAGATCATTTGGGGTTTAGGTGTTTGATTATATGTTTACAGAGCTGTTCAACTTCAGTTCCCGCGTGTGCTTAGCAGTGAAATTGTGTTTCATAGCACCTCATATCACTCCCATTTTGTAGTTTCTGAGGATAATATTTGAAGAGGATGGCGAAAGCTCTTCAGACAGATCCCTTCAAGAGCTTGCCTTGGCAAAAGGAGTTGATGTGATGGTAATGAGTTTGGGCAATGATAGGGAAGTGGATGACACAATTAAACAGGGGGATCAGGATGCTTTGCCTTGCAGCTCTGGAACAGATAAATCCCCAGGGGAGAGCTCTCATGATGACTTGTTAGGAATCAATGAATTGTCCTTAGATGATATTCCTGCTAACAATCACCGCAAGATGGCATTGCTATATGCTCTTCTCTCGGCCTGTGTGGCTGATAAACCTGTATCACAAGAGGAAGAGGACAGAAAATCATCCCGCTTCAGGAAGGGTTATGATGCTCGGCATCGTGTCGCTCTTCGACTGCTATCAACATGGCTTGATGTTAAGTGGATCAAAATGGTTTGTACAGACTTTTTTTTTCAATTCAGCAGAGTAATAACCAAACAATATCCTAGGGCAATTAAAGAAAATTTTTTTTCACACTTTTCATGTTTTGTCAAATTTGCCACCAACCTTTCTTTTACTGTAGGAAGCAATTGAGGTTATGGTTGCATGCTCTGCCATGGCAGCAGCAAAAGAACAGGAACAATCACAAGAAAGAGCATCACCCAAGAGTAAATGGGAAAAATGGAAACGTGGAGGAATAATTGGTGCAGCTGCGTTGACTGGAGGAGCATTGTTGGCTATAACTGGGGGTATGAACTATTGGATGCTAAATGTCAATATTAGTTTCTGTTGCTCGTAGTACTCCAAATGGTTGATGTTCTCTTCCAACTTGACAGGTCTAGCTGCTCCAGCAATTGCTGCAGGGTTTGGTGCTCTTGCTCCAACGCTGGGCACTCTTGTCCCTGTTATAGGAGCTAGTGGATTTGCTGCTATGGCTACCGCTGCAGGATCTGTTGCTGGCTCTGTGGCAGTTGCTGCATCGTTTGGAGGTGTGTCTACATGTTCTTCTAGAAGTGAAAACCCTTTGAATGATGATGTTTTGAGCATTTATTTCTTCATGCTACATTGCTATCAGCTGTAGTCTCCCTTTCCTTTTGTCACGAGGGCTGTGAAATTGTTTAGTAAACTTACCCAAGAATATGCACACCTCACTCTTAAGGGTGCATTCTACAATTAGATAGTAGTTTGATGAATTACCAGAAGAACGATAAAACTCAATTATACAATGTATGACCCAAAATGGAGAGTATGGATTATAGATTAGTGAGGATAGTTATGTGGTATGGAAATGTTCTATTTAGTCATGCTTGTCCTTTGAAATTTTGAAATGTTATTTTCACTTAGCTGCTGGAGCTGGCTTGACGGGGAGCAAAATGGCCAGAAGAATTGGGAGCGTGAAAGAATTTGAGTTCAAACCTATTGGTGAAAATCACAACCAGGGTGTGAGTTCCTTTTTGCTTTCTGATGTCACAGGAAATTCCATGCTACTAGATTTTTATTCACCCTTTTAGTAGTCAAGCTGATCTGGTCTGGTTAAACGTTGTCCACCCTTTCAGCGCCTTGCAGTTGGCATCTTAATTTCTGGATTTACTTTTGATGAGGATGACTTTTGTCGACCTTGGGAAGGATGGAAGGATAACCTAGAGAGGTATAGAATGATTTTTACATGTTGAATAGCATTCTTAAAAACACAGCTTTAGAGTTGAATAATGCCTGGCAGGTACATCCTTCAATGGGAGTCTAAGCATATAATTGCAGTGAGTACAGCAATACAGGATTGGCTGACATCAAGTAATATTTGTAATTATGCCCATTTACACCATCAGCAAAAACTTATAATTTACACTGTTGTTTATGATTCAGGACTTGCCATGGAATTGATGAAGCAAGGTGCAATGAGAACAGTATTAAGTGGCCTTCTTGCAGCTTTCGCATGGCCAGCCACACTACTTGCGGCTACAGACTTTATTGATAGTAAATGGTCTGTTGCTATTGACAGGTGGCTATAAAGTCCCATTTCTCTTATGTTACTTATGCTCACTGACTTTTTACAGTATTGGCTTTCTTCTGTTGATCCACACAGAAATTTGTATATTCAAACCTATGAAAATTGTGACATGATAACACTTTAGAATAACCTTTTAATGTATATTTATCACAGCATATGCGCATTGCAGTTAAACATATCCTAGCAGTTTGTTAGCTAATCAACTGTATCTTCTCAGATCAGATAAGGCAGGAAAAATGCTCGCTGAAGTGCTTCTCAAGGGATTGCAAGGAAATAGGTAATTGCATACGCATTTGTTTCATTTAGCGATGTGGTCGCCCAGAAATATGCCCCCCTAATGCTAAAATTTTCCAGGCCTGTGACTCTCATTGGATTTTCACTTGGTGCACGTGTTATATTTAAGTGTTTACAGGAATTAGCTTTATCGAGTGATAATGGTACCTGTCCTGTAGCCATCTCTATCTATTCATCTATAGAGTTTTCTTTATTGGTGGCAAATTCTCACCTGCAATCATCTCCACCACTTGTTTGCAACCAGAGGGACTTGTTGAGAGGGTTGTTCTCCTTGGTGCTCCAGTTTCGGTGAAAGGTGAGCGGTGGGAGGCTGCGAGGAAGGTAATGACTATGAAAGCCTTTCTTTTCTTTAGTAGGAATGGTTCAGTATGCAATTACAAGAGACAGTGAACATGTTCATTTATCCCAGCATATTCTGCTCAGCACTTGGTTAGCTCACTTGTCCTCATTGCAGATGGTCGCAGGAAGATTTGTGAATGTATACTCCAGAGATGACTGGATTCTTGGTGTTACTTTCCGTGCAAGGTAAACAGATTTTACAATTTCGAAGCTTTGATTAAGAACGGATGATCATTGCATATCACCATTCCATTTGTGAGTTATGACAAGTAATCCTCTCGTACAGTCTGCTTTCCCAAGGGTTGGCCGGCATCCAGAACATTGATGTTCCTGGTGTTGAAAATGTAAGCACGTCGGTGCCATTCTTGTCATCTTTGTTTTCCTACTCGAGTTTCGTCCATCTTTCACACGGCTATTTTGCGCAATTTTTACAGATCGATGTTACTGAGCTTGTTGATGGCCATTCGTCTTACCTATCGGCAGCACAACAAATACTGGAGCATCTTGAACTAAATACCTACTATCCTGTTTTTATTCCCCTGAGTGCAGCCAGCGAAGAAACGGATATAATAGTAACATAGTACTCCCTCTATGTTTTTCACGACGGTGTTAATTTTTATGTTTGTGTTTGATCATTCGTAATATGGCGTACTTTTTCGTGGACGATAAAAAAGGTCTACAAAAAACATGGAGGGGGTATAAGATTGTGACTTGCAGGACCGAAGAAAACTGTATATAGAGAACAAAAATGTAACAGCTGAGATTGTAAACCAGTCAGCCTGAGGCCAATGTGCCGTGGCGCTGGTTGGTGAGGCTCTGCCATTTCGTGAATCGCTTGGATATCTTAAACATCGAGCAAAATATGCTTATGGTTATATACCCAACAGTATCTAGGTATTACACATGCGAGAAAGAAGAATAAGGATTAACGCGACAAGCCTACAACTTATGTTAGAGCCCGAATCAGCCTGGAAATCTGGAATATTATACCAGAAATAGGCCCAAAGAGAGCGCCATATATTTAGTTAGAGATACATTTATTACAGATGTGACATATTGCCGCACAACTGTCTATAGCCACAAAATGGACGTGGATACACCAGTACAACACAAACTAATGACGATAACCGATCAACTATTCCACAAGTCTCTAAATACAAATTCCGTGATATGCTGCCTAACTTGTACATCTGACCTTCGGAAAGCCCATCCTCTTACCGAATTTCGGTCTATAGTATATCAGTATGTCAATACTCACACACATGTTAAGTATCATATATATATAACAATTAAAAATGCTAAAATAATTGTCCTAACCAGATAATACCGAGCGATTCTGTCAACACAAGAAAAATCGGAAACTAAACCGATTAGATATCTCTATTTTTCCAATACATCTGGCAGACCATGCCCTGAAGAAACAGATGAGGGGAAAACAATAGGATACAACTGCAGTTCAATTGAACAAAACAGAATTAAATAGGTCATGTTCCCCCCAAAAGTGGAATCTACTTGGGCAATACATTCAGTCATTATCCTATGCTAGAGCTAGACATATACGTAGTACTCCTTAGTCCTTGCTACAGATGAATGGAACCAAGCAAAAGGTCGTGTAGGCTCTATGTTGACTACCACTGTAATTAGGCTATACAAAAAAGTCAAAAGATGTGGGCAAAGAATTGCAAACCCTCTTTTGTCTATTGCAGATATCAGGGATGCAGGTAGTTACAAGATGCACCCTTCCTGCAGTAGCCACTCTCATGAAATTTACATATCCCCCTCTGTGTTTGTCCCCTTGGGGTTGATCTCGATGACCCACCAGAGCCAAATCCATCGGACCTACTCCTAGAGTAGTTTGAGCTAAGAAGCCAAGATTCGCTTATTTGTGAGTACCTGTCACGATGATGACTCCGCTGGCTGCCCCGATTAGCATTACCAGCAGATGGATTCCAGTTCTTCGTGTTTCCTAATGCCTCCCCTGAAGTAGCCACATTCAAGTCAGTTGCACATCCCGGCTTTCTTGATGCTTCTCCAGAGCCTTTACTCAATGGTACTGCTGTTTCATGGCTGAGGGATAAGTTAGTATTATGGTTAGTGTTCCGTGATGTATCCACATTTGGGCCACCATTCGCTGATGGCTGAGAACATACTAATCCTGTGCTCCTGTCTATCATTGATACCGATGTGTCATTTGCTTCTGGATTCATCTGATGTAGTGAGAACTCAATGTCAAATAGAATGTCATACATAAAGCAAATATCAAAGGCTAACAAGATGTTGGAATACCATTACCTGCTCAACCAATCCCCAAACTGTGCATGCACCTGAGTTTGGTAGCTCCACCTTCTCCCCTGGCGTGGTATTTCTTGGAATGATTTCATTATTTACTTGGGTGACAGTTACCTCATCAATAAAATGAGCAGTTGTACCTGCAGGAGAGGGAAATTGTTGCCGCTCAAAATTAGCAGGTGTATGCTAAACAGCACAAACTGTTAGGATTAATGGATTCATGCTAAACATCAGCAGACTAACCAGATGAATATTGGACAGCCGGTGTTTGTGTGGATAATTGCCACATTTCACAGATTGGATCATCATCCTGGACTCCCCATAAAGAAGAACCAACAGAATCACCTTGATAATAGCCAGATTCACCCCAAGGGGATAATGCAATGGGGCTAGAGCACGTGGATAAAGCAATGGGGCTAGAACATTGTGGTTCTTCCTTAGATAGAAAACCTTCTAATGCTGCAGCACCATCCAAGTAGAAAGTTCCACAACTTTGCTCCATCAAAGATTCCAAGAGATTTTCAGACATGTCTACGGACTCAACTCCAGAGGCAGGATTAACCACCATGTCCTCTCTTATAACAGTTGATTCAACATACAGTTCTTCTTTAACATAGAGTTCCTTTACGTTTGAGTCTCCACCTTCTATATGTGTCGTTTCTATATCAGATACTGATTTCAAAGCACCATCCCCAGCTCGAGGAGATTTTGGAAAAATAAAAGGAAGTGAAGAGTCTTCACCAGAAGCTATCTTTTCAGGTGCTAATGATATTGACTGAGAGAGGTTTATAGTAAGCTCTTTACTCTCAGATATCAGATTTGGACTATGATACCCGTGTTCAATATCTTGGTTATCAAGAGAAGATCCAGAGGGAATCTTAGACTGTCGAGACACCTCTTTACTCTCACATATCGGTGTTGGGCAAGGATATTCATGTCCAACATCTTGGTCATCATGAGAAGGTCCAGGAACCTTGGACTGCAGAGATAGTCCTTTACTCTCGGGTATCGGAGTTGGACTAGGATATTCACATTTAATACCTTGGTTATCAGGAGAAGATTCTGGGAGAATCTTACACTGCGGAGATAGCTCTTTACTCTCGGGTATTGGAGGTGGATTAGGGTGTTCATGTTCAATATCTTGGTTATCAGGAGAAGATTCAGGGAGAATCTTAGACTGTGGAGATTGCTCTTTACTCTCAGGTATTGGAGGTGGACTTGGGTGTTCACGTTCAATATCATGGTTATCAGAAGATTCAGGAATAATCTTTAACTGTGGAGGTACCTCTTTACTCTCAGATATTGGTTGTGGACTAGGATATTGACGTTCAACTTCTTGGTTATCAGGAGAAGATTCACGGTTAGTCCTTGACTGTGGGGATAGCTCTTTACATTCAGACATTGGAGGTGGACTAGGATATTCACGTTCAATATCTTGGTTATCAGGAGAAGATTCCGGGAGAATCTTAGAATTTGGAGACTGATTAACTGATGCATTTGATATATCAGCTTCAAGTGGTTTTTGTTGATTCATGGTCTCCTCCATCTTACATGTATCAGAAGCAGACACAGAAGGAGCTGACTGTGGACTGCAGATTGGTGCTCTTTCTGAGTGGCTCAGCATACCAGAGGGTGAACTCGAACCTCTGTCTTCAACAGGAGTTGCTGGAGCGAAACTTTTAGCCTTTGCAGAAGCAATTGAAGAATTAAGTTCATCATGAGCACATAAATTGGTTGTTGAACTCAAGCAAGAGCCTTCATGTTGACTGGAAGCAGTCCTGGACTCAGATGGACTCCAGGCAAAAACAGGGCTGGGGGTATCTTTCATGATCCGTTGACTAGGAAGTTTCTGTGAAAAATCCTGCCTGGAATTCATATCCTTTCCAGAACCTGCTTGTAAACTAATTTTAGTATCATGTTGAACCTGTGAACACAAAGCATAATGATTGTGATGAGATTCCACGTTACTGTGTGCACTAGAACTTGTCTGCGGCATGGCTGGACTCCACATTTCACCACTGTTGTGTTGATTGTTCCATTCACCAGAGCGTCCTCCCTGTACTTCATCATGGTGCAAATCTGATTGTCGGCGTGGACTTCCAGAAGATGGAGGAAAGCTTGAATGCTTGATCTGATATATTGGTTGACTATTTGAATCCTTCGTGTCCTTCAGTGGAACTGAGTCCATTGTTAGTGATAACCTGTCATCTAAAGAGTTTACGCTTTCCCTTTCTGGGCCTGAATGCTTAGTACACTGAATAGTTGTTTCAGAAGAATTCAGCATACTATAACCAACAGGAGAAGGAGCTTTGTTTAGATCCACAAGTTGAGTGCTTCTGTTTTGTCCAGTGTCTGCTAATGTGGATTTACTACTTGTAGTCAGAGCTGCAGGTTGACCAAAATCCTTTGGCTGTTTAGAGAGCACTTCAGTCAACAGCAATGATCTCTCTTCACTCTCAAATGTAAGCCATACTCTCATATCACGTGGGAAGTAACTTGTCCATTTGGATAGCTGCAAAAGAGTAAACGGGCCCTGAACATTTCCAGAAGGATCCTTATAGTGCCAGACTTTTTCTGGTTCTATGTCACCTGATACCGTTACTCCAGAATATGGAAGTGGTGTAGTTCCACACATGGTACTCTTTGCATTAGTGACAGATTTTGGTATATCCATACCAACTGATGAACGGGGATTCTCAGAGTTTCTTGCTACTACTGGTTTACGAACTGTATTTTGCTTAGACTGGTTTTTGAGATGACGGGTAGCATCACAATTCTTTTGTACAGTGTTCGGATATTTCACTTTAACAGGTGAACCAAATGGATCTGATCTTGCCCAATTTACATTCCATTCAGCTGCAAATAACGAATAAGCAATGTTATTAAACATTAATTTGTTTTTACCTAAAAAATTAAATGTTTATTGCTAAAAACTACAACAACTAAAAAGTGGTACAAGAAGTTCCTATAAAACAGATGCCAGATGACTAGCTGCATCATAATATGAAAAATTGTAGAGCATTAACATTTCAAGGATATAAGTACCAGTTTTCTTGCTGCCAAATTCTTCAGCAGATTCATAATCAGGATCCATATGCGAATCAACATGCACATCAAGAACTTCATTAATTTTGCGTGCTCTTTCCTCCGGAGTGTTGAGAAGCTGAAGCTTTTCCACACATTCTCTGAGTGTGCGATACAGTTAAGGTAAAAAAAAAAGAGGCAAACTCAAGCTGTTTTTGGTTGTCTTGTGGAATTGGATTTAACATATATCCTATGGCTCAAATAACATCCCTAGCATGGCAAGAAAAAGAGATCCCTCTGCCGATTCCATAATAAACAGCAAAACCATAATATAAAAGGCTAGCATCCCAAAATTTTTCATTAACCGATTATGAATTATCTGTGCATGTTAAATGCATCCTTCAACGTTATTTTTCTAAAAACAATCTGTAAATATAATGTTTGGACTCATCGAAAAGAAACACGGTCTCAGAAGACATATCAGATCATCAAGCCAGTAAAAAAAGGTTCAACGGAAAGTAATGAATGCAAAAGTAGCATGATAATATAGTCAATAGGATATTCCTTTCTGCGCCCAGTTTCGCTTGCACGGTCACGAAGATGGCACAGCTTCTGCTTTTCATTTTCTAACCACTGTAAGAATTTAAATAGTATCAGATAAATCAGAGATCTTTGAAGAAAACAAAAACTATTAGTAAAACTAGAGACACAAGTTTCCTTTCAAAGGATTATGCTCACATCGTTCACTCTTACAAGCTGGAAGATATTTGCTTTCGCTTGGATATCACCCTGAATTAATAAGACAGAAGATAACAAGGATCAAACCAATACATATCTTGTTAAAATAAAAATCTATCAGATCACTGGGTGTTTAATCTCATGTAGCAGTACCACTTTCAGTCGGCTAATTAGATCATACTTCATGCTCTGCCTTAGGCGCTTGCATTCCTCCTACACAAATAAATGCAAGCAATCCATTGAGCCAGAAAAAGGAGGTGGCAAGGAAATCAAATGACAGCTCAGTTAGATGCACATTTAGAATGCACCAAATCAGATATTATACTCGGTGGACCGAAAGAGAATATTAGGTACATAAGAAACAAGCAGGTGCATATAAGTATATAACACATATCCTTTTTTTTTCAAAAGAGAGGAAAAGTCTCATATGCCCAATCATCTTAGCATTTGTGAGTTTAATCCATCCCATAATAGCTGCTAATAAATAAATCAATGTGTGCCATCATCAACATATTTTGTTATTCAAAAAGGGTTTACTTAATTATTTTCACAGCAGACAAAACAAAATTGTAAAACAGGAAATGAAATTGCATGTTCCAAAATATACACAAAAAAATGCCATATGAAATTATTTGAGAGAAGAGAACCAAATAAAAGATTTGACCTCTGTAAAATCCTGATTTGATACTGTATCCATTGTGATAATCTCCTTTTTGTTTAAGTTTAGGATCTCAAGTGCAAGATTTGTTGTTTTCTTCCCAATGCTGTATTTTTCTGGGACCTTTTGTGTGCCTGCACAAAAACTTATGTTCAGTTGAATGAAAATTGTATATGTAGGAGCTTACGTTAATTATCTTACCAACAACTTTCACCAGTCGATACATATCTTGCTTCTGGCCAAGACCCGAAATTCTTATCCTTACAAAAGCACCAGATATTTTGTCCGAGAATGTGGGATCATCAATAAGATCCTCCATCAAACTACGGCGCAGGTAAATTAAGCTAATATTATGCATATCAATCGCTGCATAATCCTCAGGATTAGCCTGTGATTCTCTTTCCATCTTTCTATGCATCCTCCGTCTCCTATCAGGAGAAAACTTTGCAGCCATGTCACTATATCCACTGGCATGATCTATTTGAGCTGAACTAGGATTGGTAATCCCTTGACTATCATCATTTACTGCAGAAGGCTCACTCACAAGAAAGTGCATCTCCAAAAGCTTCAACATCTCAAAATGAGCAACACGTGTTTTCCTGAATAAACGGTGAAGTCTTGAATCACAAATAATTTGACTCTTTCTTTGAGGGTCCCGGAGGTTATTCTGTTTTATATAGTCAAGCAAAAGAGCCTGTACGTCAAACTGGGAAATAAAAGATAGATCACCATTTCTCATGTGCCCTACAAACTCCAGTAGCTCTGGCGAAGCCCATTTGGTGTCAACTGGCAAGGATGCCTCTTGAATTGGTACTTTGCTGGGCAGGGTTTCAGAATCTCTAGTAACACTTTCGAACTTTTTTGTGGCAATGCTACAATCAGAATTTGTTTTTTGGCGTTTTTGACCCTTTTTTCTTGAAGAATTCCATTTTCGCTTTCCAGATGAGCAGTCAGAACCAGCATCGTCATCATTATTAGCATCATACAGGTCATCAGATGACTCATCTTTTTCTTTCCTAGTGTAAGTAGTAGGTGCATTCCATCGAGATTTGGCGCTAGTTAGTTCTTCCAATGTTAACGAAAGCTTCCCTTTCAGATCCAACCAATAAAGCTTGAACAGGTATTCCCAGCTATTTTGATCATCAAAATCAACAACAATCTGCGATAAACACAAGACATGACAAAGCAAGAATTTTTAGAATTTGAAGTGCAAAGCTGCAAACTGTGGAAAGGCTGAAATACAAGAACATGAAATGAAGGAAACAGACAGCAGAACTTGCACAAAGATGCAGCTTGAATGGGACCTTAAAAATCACTTCTTTATTGTGCAAGGCGCATATCTATGCTCCAATTGGGATTGCAGTAGTGTGCTAGGCTGTTGTTATTTTGTGTGTGTATTTATTTCCACTTTTTCATTTTTGTTGGGGCTTGGGGGGGGGGGGGGGGTGGTTGTAATTATAAGGGAGAATAAGGGAGATCACAAAATACTCATGCAACGTACAATTTCTTCCAGAGAAGGAATGACCAATCACAGATGTTTTATAAGAAAAGACAAGAATTCTTTGTGGCTGGTAATAGACATACCTTTCCATCACCTTCATCTTTGGATTCTATCAAAAGTATAGTTGTATAACAGGTATCGCAGAAGCCCTTCGTCCCCCTGACGCTGAAAAATTTGCCTTGCTTGATGCATACCTTGCAAAGGGAGTATGTGCACGTATAGCACATGTAGTGCACTGCCTTTTCACAGCTGCTGCATATGTGCCAACCTGGAGCAAAATGCCAGGAGTGTAATTTTAGTAGGTTTATGTCAATTGCTGAGACTTTAATTTTTCTTATGCAAAATTGCAGATAGCACCAAAACTTTATGTGGAAGTCATAACCATTTACCAGAACCATCATGGACAAATTTTTGGAAACAATAAGATGAACTTTTTCCCCTTTTACTCAAATTTCGATTTACGTGAAACATCGGCCCATGATTTCTTGCATAAGGAAGAAAGTCGTTCATTCAATCTTGAAAAATTAGTGGTTCTAGCATCTGATGAGAGGATAGCAGCACCAGTGTACCATGAAAAGCTAGCTATAGCAGTTGTGAAGGCACGCATCCAATGACTAGTCGATTATAGCACTGATATTGGGTGTTGAATCATCTGCTCAATGCTAAACAACAAATACACGTGAAAGTTGTCTATTATTATCCACCTCCATATCTCTAGTTAGTGTCTTAAGGCTATTATTGGTTACCACCCAATGATCATGTTAGCACATTTATTTATGCTCCGATTACTTAGCTGTGAGCAGCCGGAGAGCAAAACAATGACATGTAGTGTCATATCTACACAGGGGAGAAACAGCACACAGGATGAGCTCAACTCAATTACCGCAATTCCACTTGCTGCGAGATTGGAAGAATGCCTCATCACGCTTGATGCAGGCCGGATGATAGACCTTAGGGCATCCCCTACATGGAGGAAAACACAGGGCTCGCCTCAGTTGATTTTTCAAAGGTATCCATCCACAAGGGGAAAAAAGGAAAAAAGAGTCACAACGCTACGGCAACGCCGCGAGGTCGCCGCACCAACCCACCCACCTCCGATCGCACACGACGAGGTTGCCCCCATCGAAGCAGATGAAGCAGACGACCTCCTCCTCGTCGACTCTCTTCCTCGCCGGCTTCACCGGGACCGCCGCCGCCGCCGCCCCGTCCCTCTTCTTCGGCGGCCTCCCCCTCCTCCTCTTGACCCCGACCGTCGCCCCCGCCTCGGCCGGCGCCTGGTGCGCCTGGGCAGGCTCCCCGATGATCGATCCGAGGAACTGCGAGTCATCCATCCCCACCCCAGGCTGCGGCGGCGGCGGCGGGAGGCGCAGCTCGGGAGGCCAGTCCGCCTCGCCCGGCGAGAGCATCTCGGCCGCGGGACCCGCTCCCTCCATGGATCGGCGGCGTGCTCAGCGGCCTCGCCCCGTCCGGTCGACGTCCCGGTCGTCGCGGCGGTCCAATCCGGCGGTCGCCACCACCTCCTCCTCCCCCTCCCCCCTTCCTATGGGCTGCGTCAAGCGTGTGAGAGAAGACAGAAGAGAGAGAGCGACGGGGAGGTGGAGACCGCAAGAGAGAGAGAGAGAGAGAGAGAGAGAGAGAGAGAACGAGTGGGATCGAATATGTGAATAATTCCCGCTTTTTCGAGGGGGCTTTGCGGAAAAAGCCGAGACGACGGTGGTGCTGGTGCGCGCGCGTGCAGGTCGCACACGCAACAACACACAACACGCCGATTAGGCGAGGTGACAACACGCACGAGGTTTTACTGGGCTTGGCGTGTTTTTTTAGCGGTTTGGCCCCTGCAACTTTGCGGTTGGACGGCGTTTGTTAGGTGCGCTTCATAAAGACGCACGCACGCACGCCCGCCCGCCCGCCTCGTCCGTCTTGGCTTCCGCAAATCGCCGCCGGCCCGGGGCCGCAAGTCCACACTGTTCCGGCATGGTAGTACTACTACTAGTGTGGTGCGGCTTTTGACCCGCCTGCCCGCCCTCCCACCCGCGGCTTCGGCTTCGCATTCAACAGCAGCCTCTGCTCAGCTCACGGGATGGGGTGATGCTGATGCCCATGTTGGGTTGGATGTTGGATTTTCACGTGTGGCAGGCACCCACAGCCGCTGTCCCCCCCTTCAGTTCCTTCTTCGCTTTCGGTTTAAGAGCCGGTATATCCCGGCTAGAGATATATTTTAAAAAGATAATAGAGAAGAGAGAAGGAGAGTAAGTTAAATTTGTAGCCAGCCATAACACGAACTTCAATACACAATGTGTGTATGACATGTGAGATATGATGGTATATGTTATGTGTGTATGATATGTGGGAATGATGGTACATGTTTTATAGATAACTATTATATGAGTTAGCTATTATATTGGCTATTAATAAATTAGAGCTAGTAGTTGGTTGTACTATTAAACTTGCTCTAACGTGAGTGGTCGTAGACTGGAAGTTCGAAGTAGCTAACACTTACTCTACACCCCTATTGTTTGGTCGGTCAGCTAGCGGCGGTAACATATTAATACTATCTCCGTCTCATAATAACTTTATTTTTCGTTTTTTCGTGTTCAATATTTGACTATTCGTCTTATTTGAAAAATTTATAAAAAACTTAAAAAAATACTCATGCATAAAGTACTATTCATGTTTTATCATCTAGTAAGAATAAAAATATTAATTGTAAAACAATTTCAAATAAGACGAGCAGTCAAAACATTGTATCAAATAACTTAAAAAATGGTCTTATTTCGACAGAGGTATTATATGATTAATTAATTATTATATATATAAACTTAAAAGTTGATTAATATATTTTCTAAATCAAATTTTCTATATAACATTTTCATAAAAAAATTGCTGTTTAGCAGCCCGAAAGCGTGGGTCTGAAAAACATGGAATCTAGATTAGTTAACTAGGAGAGATAATAGGGCCTACTTAGGATATGTTCTTTGCTCTTGGACAACGAAATAGCTATAAAAAATCTAAAAAGTGAATTGATATAACTTTTGAAATTTACTTTAATATATATTTTTAAAAACACACTTTTTAATGTTTAAAAAGTATGTGCGGGAAGATCGAGAAAACCTGGTTTAGTTAACTAGTTAAAAAAACACTGTCTTAGTATTACTATATACTATTAGTCTAGCCCTTTATACACGTTTACTTAAGTATAAGATTCTCAATTATTACATCTGTAACTTGTTATTTAAATTTCTTTCTGTCCTCTCATCCCAACTAATACTAATTTAATAAAAGATATACTAGTCAATTCTTTATACCCTAATATTTCTTTCTAAACAGAGAAATGTCCCTTATATATTTGAACACTGGTTACATGATGAGTAATACATGTAGGCTTATTAATGATGTAAATTATGAAAAATTATTATAAAATTAAAAATCTATTTTAGAGAGGTGAGATTATAAAGAATACTGTTTCGTTTTGTATGTTTCGTTTAGTAGTTCCGAACCATGCGAATAAGATCCGAGGGAAAATACGAGAATAATCAACGTTAAAGAACGTACCAATGGTATAAGTAGGTAGATTATTTTTTTTTTCTTTTGCGACGTCATATCGATGGGAGGCTTCATGCTACGGCGGAGAAATAGAATGCAACGGAGGCTCTCCCTCGGTGGATGGATGGAAGTGAAAATCACTAGTAGTAGCTCGTGATGCCTCCACGACAACGCTGACGTCGTTCTCCAAAAGACGGTGACATCGCGACGTAATACGGTACGTAGCATGTATTGCGAGTATGAGTATGACGGCCAAAGGGAGAAGAGAAGAGAACGACGAGAGAGAGGTACGTACGATGCGGCTCCGCGGGCCACGTAAGACGCGACGCGCGCGGCAGCATGTTGAGCACGACACGAACCCACATGTTCCGTCCCCACGACGCAACCGGAGACATGGCTTGTTCCCCTTTTTTTTTTCTTTCTTTCCGTTCCTTTCTGCTTTCTCCCGCGACGTCGTGACGTCCTTTTATTACTGCTTTGCTGCTGACGACGAAGGAAGCGCAAGTGGCGGGCTGGCGGCCAGCAAGCAAGCTAACGTCCCAGAAGGGCGAAAGCGTAGCAGGAGTACGGCCCCGCTTGGAAGCAATTATCAGTTGAGTTGATTATTTCTTCGTTTATGATGAGTCTTAAGGTTAAACTCTAAGCTGAAGGTTATTTTTTATTCACTGTCTTATAGTCCATGTTCACAGTGTATATTGCTAGCCATAAGGGTTTATGGCTCGTTCTTATGTCATATTATGGTTACCCTAATGTATGTCTAATATATCTTATAGCTCCGCTCTCAAGAAGCAAATAAAGTGAATAATAATTGTATTAAACTTTCATAAAGTGGAGGATATTATAGTTTTTTTATTGGTATATATGAGATGAGTGAAAAATAAAGTTATCTTTGGATGGAGGGAGTAAGTATTTGTGGAATTTAAATATTATATAAAAATACATTTTACCTCGATGTATAGTGATACATGCCTTATCAATAACTTCTTATTTAAAATTATTATCACTGTATCCTCGCATACGCTCCTACCTCATAAAATCATTATTTATTAGAGGGCACTCTTTCTTATATTTTAGAACAGAGGTATTATTTCGTGGCAAATTCGTGGCAAAATAAACCTTTTGATTTGATTTCCTCGCTTATTATGAGCCTGTTTCCTGAACTCCGACAAAATATATATTTTGTGCGTAGAAACTTTTAAAAGATCAAATAAATCTAGATTTTAAGGAAATTTATATTTAACGTTTAATTGATTGTGTGCTAACTACTCTCCTGGCCTCCTGGGCCGCGCAAATGTACATGCCGCCGCCTTGTGGTCAGGATACGACCTACAGACTACAGTAACGGTCTGCGATTTTGAGGGCGTACGAAAGATGCACGAGCTGTACGCATCGGCACCCGCATAAACGCGTGCCGACCAGGGACAGCCTCGCATTTGACCATTCTCCTCAGTTCACCCCTGCTGCTTTGTCGGATCGCTATTGGAGTAGTACTAGAATTCTTCAAGAGCGTATGGATTGTACGAACGCAAGGGATCACAGATGAAGCATAGACGACCACACATCTAGCCAGCAAATGGGTTGGATAAAAATAAGTTAAATGGGTTGGTTTTAATTTGGATTGTGTTTGGTTGGGTACAAATGGATTGTAACTTCAAATGATCTAGATTGGATTGGGTTATAGAGATAAATGGATTGATATGAACTGGATTTGGTCAGGTTATTTTAGGTTCTAAATGGATTAAACCCGTGGAACGTAAATGGATCCCTAATGGATAAGATAATAGACATATGTAGGGCCCACATGTAGAAATCGACCAAAATTTGCACAAAGTTGTTTTTATACATAACATATCATCCTACTAAATTTTAGTCAAATTTGATAAACTTTTATAGTGTGAACGCGAGTTTTAAAATTTTAGGTCCGAGTTTATACATATCAAATGGTGCATCATTTTGCAAGAGTGGATTGAATCCATTTTAACCAAATGGGTTGGTGCGGGTTGGGCTAAAATCAAAGTTGGATTGGTTTGAATTGGATCCCAATAAAGAATAATTGGTGCAGATTGGTTTAGTAGACTAATTAGCAAAGAAATAGATTAGTTTGGTAGACTAATTAGCAAAGAAATAGATTGAAGCGGATTTGGAGTGGATTACAATCCACTCGCAGGCTTACGCATACACAGGGTTAGGAACAAAAGAAAAAACGACACGTGATAACGTACGGAACATCATTAGATTGAAGAAGCGAGAAAAGCTAACCTATCAGTCAATCAAAACAAATGCAAAGGAGGGAGTGAGAATGCAGGTGCAGCCACACGCATACCAATACCATGCACATAGATAACAAAAACCTATATGAATTTCTTTTGCCTATTCCAACCTTTATTGGTACAAATCGTAATGCAATGCGCATACATGGCAACTTTACAATCGGTTTGGTGGAAAAACCCTAGCAACTTATATAAACACACAAAAACTAATCATGTTCACCACCAAGACCTAGGGCAACGCGAGTATACAAGATGGCAGTGTGGTGGCAAACGACGGAGGAGCAAAACGAACTTACACGCTATGGTGATGAAGGGGCCTTGCAACGGCCCAAAAAATCTAGCGCTTTTCCCGGTGAAGAATCTGAAGAGCTGAGGACTACTCCGCCAGCCCTCTCTTCATTGGCCTTTCAACCACATGTCGTCTTGGCAGCAGCAAGATGTTTGTGGTGATGTTAGATCCTTACACTAAACAACTGTCATGTACATCAAGATGCTATTTGTTTTTCAACTGTTTATAGCAACCCAGCTAGCATTGCACCAGGGTCGTTGTATGTGGCAGGTACCGCCGGAGGCAACTGTGGCTGCACCGGGACAGGAGCTGGGGCAGCTTGTACCCTTGGGATATCAATTAAATGTTCCTTGATGAACTCTTTCAACCTGTTAGGCAAAATCCCATGATCAACTTTGGCTTTCCTAGTAGCCATTAATCATAAGATACAATAAATATAATGGAGTAAGATTTACTCGAATGTCAAATACTGATCTCCTGATGCAACTGTGAGCCGGAGTTGCGTTCTGTCTTGTGGGTCAGTTTCAACTCTCACCTGCAAATGGTACAAAGCAGGGAAACCAATTCTCACACCTGATCAGAAACCTAATATATAATATGTCTGAAAAAGGAATACCGTAATTTATGAAAGGATCACACATATTCAACGGAATCATGCAATATTTTTTTCTTTTGTAATGAAATCATGAAATGATTGACGACACATCACGTGCTAAATTGGAAACAGACAAGATAGTTCAGATTTAGATACAGATGGATTGGACTAGAGAGCTTTGCTACACTTATACTAATGGCATGACTGGTCAAAACTGCTGGCATGGAGGAACAAACGTTCTGGTAAGGAATGCCCTAACTGGACTTTCTCCTAGCTGCTCATTGCATCAGCGCAAAGAGTCATGACTTGCAGCATTCCATTTATGATTTATCTAAAGATTACTGCTAGCTATATCCATCATGCTAGAGGCAAAACTAGCAGAGATATACTGAACATAAGTAATACGGAAAGACTAGGAAAGGGCATACTGATTTATTCCCTTTTTAGCGAAATGAAGACATGTTAACTGCCCACACTATCCAACCAACCCAATAAAACTCATAGCTGCCACGTGCCAGGTGCAAATGACCTTTCAGAGGAAAAAGGTTCAGGTGTGCTACTTTGTGTAAAGAAATGGGTTAGGTTCAATTCGAATCTGACTCAAGTGGCAAGTCAGATACAAAATGGGTCCAGCACAAAGAATAGAGAGTGCCATGATTCATGAGTCATTAATCTGTAGGAGTCAATAATTTACATTTCTATATGATTGTGCTGAGCTTAGCTTGGATTTTAATTAGTATTACGCATTACTGTATTAGAAGGGATTAAAACAGAAGAGCCCAAAGAAAAGGATATTATACAAACAAGTTGCATTCAAATCATGATGCTTCACAGGGTGTGTGTTCTCATGCAACCAAACCAATAAATCAAAGGAAAGTTCACTGACATACTTACCAGACAAAGCATGGCACGAGTTGTTTCGGAAAAGAATGTAGTGCATGCAACCAGATTGTTTGGGTTAGTATCCTAAAAAGGAAAAAGAAGTTCAATAGTGAAAAGGCTTGGAAGTTGAACAGAAAGCTGAAAAATTCAGACAAAAATCACAACATACAAGTCCAGGAGCAACTGCCAAGTGAAGGCCCATGAAAAGACTAGCCATCTCAGGAAGAGGTAATGGTTTCACACCTTTAACCTGTTAAACTCAGACGACAAGATGTTCTTTAGAAAGACTGATGTAACAGCTACTTCAATCATTAATGCTAATAACATACTTCTTTGTACTTGCATAGAAGACTTATTAACTGTTCAGTGAACATCGACAACAAAAGCAAAATCTTACCACTTCTTGAACTTTAAGAGGTTGAACATTCAATGCTTTCCACTGGGGGAAAAATTCTTCAGGTGAAAGAGTTATAGGTTGCAAGAATTTATTCAATACAACAGGGAGCCGAAGTTTGACATTCACCTGGATACGAACAAAGGCTGTTAACTTGTGATATAAAAATGTGAATATCTGGACACTCAGAAAACATGAAAAGATAGCACACTTACCAATGCAGTTCCAAATGTATACGAGAAATCAAGAACAGCAACATCTCTACTTGCACGGAGATTCACAATCTCAAGTGGAATTTGGACCTACAGAATGCAAGAAAATGAGGATTGAGAAAAGTTAGGAAAGGAAAGATGGAAATATATGAAAATATTGAATTGCATCACTTAGTACCTGTGCTCTTGGAGGAATAGTATCAGGAACTGATGAGAGTTCCACTTTTAAATGGCTAGGAGGCAAAATCAGAGCCTGCACTGATACAAGCGGTGCGGTATTTTTGTTTCCCAGGAAAAGAACAAGACGACCATGATGAGCACGCCACTCTGCTTTTAGACCAATCTAGAACCGAGGACCAGTAGGAAAATGAATCCATGCAGAAGGTTAAGGGAGGAATATATATCTGGTTATGCAAAATTATTGACTTAATAACTAATGCAAACCTGAATGTGAGGATCCTCATAAAGTACCCCGCTATCTTTTGAGCACAATATATGAAACTTCTCCTCGACATTTACAGTAGGCTGTACAAGGTAGGGTTATGAAAAAAATAAATGAATAAATAAAGGACAAATAATATGATAAAGTACACAAGTACCTGAACAGCGTTCGACTGATCCTCAAGGGTCGCTAGTGCCAAATCACCAACTGGACTTTGACTAGCCTCCAATCCTTGAACAGGACTTTGTTCTACAGCAGCCGAAGGACCCTCTATTGCAAGAGGACCCAAAAGATCTGCAAGGAGGTCTGCTTGGGAAGCAGGCTGAGATATAGGAGGCTCAACTTTGCTCTCAATGTTGGTCTCTGGAATACTCTCAACTTTACTCACAACTTCAACAGGAGCACCATTTTCTTTGGGAATTTCTACTGGGGTTTCTTCATGAGTAACATTGTTCTCCTGAATAGCACAAATATCAATTTCATCAGATACAGGAATTACATCCAGTGTATTTGACAATTGAGAGGAAGACAGTACTTCAGTGATATTTTGACTTGGCATCTTCACCAGAGTGAGATGATTAGATGCTGGTACTGATCCATTTACAGGTGGGTGATCAGCTACTACAAGAGCAGTCGATGTTTGTTGCTGACTTCGTAATTTTATAGCACTTTGCTCTGCTGTGTCAACCTCAGCGTCTTCAGCCTTCTTCAACAGAGCAGACTAGATTTGACAAGTAAATCCGTAGTAAGAAAATAAATCTTTGTCAATAGAACAAATGGAATATATATAAACCATGAGCATGAAGGATGAAGATTTGGTACAATAAGCTGAGTATACATGTAACAGGATGCAGATTTACCTCACGTTCAGGAAATTTTGGCATTTCTGCCAACACATCTGCTAGAGCAGCACCTTTCCTGCTTAGTTCAAAATATTCGACTGCTCTCTGCTGTATTTCAACATCAATATAACTCTCATACCTGAAATAATGTGCACGCAGATAAATAAATGATTCAACCATGGAAAGGTGATGCACATCAAACATGTAGGCTCAATTGGTACTTCTTAAATATCGTCAGGATTTGTTGCTGCAGTCCCACATCAGGGGTTTGACTGTGCATTAGTATCTTGGCATAAGTCGACAGAATAATAGCAACAGTACTTGTCCTGATAAAAAAATCATGGTACAAAAATCACAACAAGATAGATGATGATATCGTTAGTAAACTAAAGAGGCTTTTACAACTTACGATACTGTTGGAAGCTTATCATTTATTATAGCAAACAACTCCTTAGGACTACAACCAGGTCTTCGGGCCAATAGGTGGCCATACTCCCCAAGAAGGTACGCACTCACCTGTAAAATTATGTTGTAACGTAAACAAATAAAGCACAGCAAAAAAAATAGAGAAAATAGTTGCTGTGAAGATTGGATTCGCTTGCAAACAAATAAAATACAGAACAAAAGGTCCAGTTAATCATAGCATCAGATAGTGTTTATTGTAACTAGTTTTTTTTTAAAAAAAATTCATTGCAAGGCTAGCACATGGTATTGCCAGTCAAAGTGTTCGTTAGTTGTAGAGCAGATTTCATTCATACCAAAATCAACAACTAGGTCAGTACTAAAAAATTAGACTTCATGGAATCATTGTACAACTGTACGAGTTCAGGTGATGAAAATACCTTGACCATTGTTTCATGCAAAGCAGGCTTGTCAAGGTATTCTCTAGCCTTTGCTGCAGCATATGGCTGATAAAATTACAAGTCAAACTTCAAGTTCAAAATCAAAATTGAGATGACCATGGGCAATCAGAAATGTGCAAGAACCTGCAGATCTTCATTGTTGGTGACAAATTGTACCACTCGATACCATATATCATCACTTACAAAATCTCCTGCTTTGTCTATCAGCTGAAGAATGACATCAACATACCTATAGAAAGAAATATGGATAATATTGAAATTTCAACCTTTCAGGTCCAAGGAGCTGATAACAATTCCACGCTAAACTAGTATAATGCTAGCTAGAGTTACTACCCTACAGGCAGTACAGAAATTCAATACAGCATTGCCAGGTTGATCACTGCTTCTCAAGTTACTAATATCCTATACAATTGCACTGTTTTCTACTGCTGTCATCCTCTGTGAAGGGTGTTGATCAATAAAAAAATGGATACAATTATACAAGGCTGATCACTATCAAACCATGGATCATGCCAATTTTAGAGCTGTACTGGATGAGATTTGGGTTTCTCAATTATACTACCTGAGAAGAAAAATGTCTCATGAATGCTAACATTTCAAGTTCAATTCCACAATCGCACGGTGACAGCTGACAAGTAGATAAGTTATAGTATTTTTATCTACTATGGTTTCAAAATAGTCAAGGTAAGCATTAAAAAAAATATGTTTAAGGTTAAATTTGTACATTTATGAATACATCACACACTTATCATCAACAAAGATAGCTCACATTTCACAACATAGTGACTGAAGAAATTGGGTGTGTCGTGAAAAATACTTTACCATGAAAGATCTGGAGCGAATTTTTCAGCAAGGATAGCTGCCTTCAGGGACAGCTCTTCGCGCATTGCAAATTCAGCTGTATTAAGATACTGAGAAACAAGATAAATCTTAGGATTTGCATAACAAGACTAACAGATGATTTGACAAACAACATGCCAGCAAAATGTTTTGAAGTTTAGTTTTCATTTGCAAGACAACTATTTCAATATACCTGCAATAACTCCTCAACAATTTCTTTTGCATTCGTAACATCACACATACCATATAGCAAATCAAGAGCCCGCCTTCTAATACTGCAAGGTGATATACATAAAAACATTTCAAAAATCAAACTGAATTAGTGAATTGTGAAGAAAATGTCTTATATAATCCATCTTCATCCTATTTTACTGCAGTACTAGCTATCACCCTTTTCTGACTCTACCAAAAAATATCCTACTGCAAACATCAACAGTTATTAAGTCATGCGTGGAATGCCTTGTATGAACCAACGAACCATGTATTCAGGATTCAGGAACTGGTTGCGATTTCAGAACACTGATCATAGTCTAAAATGTGTTTTATGCTCAAATAATACCAAGTTCCTTTGTGGCTAGTTTAATGGCTATGCAATGACAGATTATGGAAGGCCTCAGGTACCTGATATCTGGATCTTTCAAAGAAGTAATAATCTGGGCCTGGTGCCTTTTAATGATATCCTGTACGTCTGTTACTAACAGCATCCTACTCATGTTTTCCTGTGAAGACAGATGAAATACCATCACATTATTGGCAAAATTTTCATTCATGGGGTTTGATGTGAATGAATCATTTTTTCTAATGTAAATGAAATGTTACCAAAGTACCACACACATATATAGAATCAAATAATATTACTATTGCAAAGCACAACTTACCAGACCAAGATACCTAATATTTGGCTCCCGAACTGCAATAAACTTCCCAAGAAGCGCCACACACTGGGACATCATCTCCTTTTCAGCATCAAGATGCATAACCTATAATTCAGAGAACTTAGAGAAGCATTCTAAATGCATGATTAGCTTTATTTTATTCAAGTGGTGAAAGACTGGAGACCATGAAAATAAATGTATGAATATAAAAGTAGGGAAGGAGACAAACTGGTTAAGGAACAAATTGCCAGAAACTAAAGCATATGTAGAAGTTTTAGTATTAACTCACAAGAGCAAGAGCTTCAAAGAGAACAGCATGTGAGGCATTATTCTTGTTGACGTTTTTAACAACATCAGTACCCATCAAAATGCGCTGTAAAACCTGGAGAATGAAAGAAGTATCATTAGAATTCATGCATTGTGTTGTATATGTGGAGAATAGATATGCAATAGTCAAAATAGGTGTACCTCAAATAAAGCTCGTCTTGCACCAGGATCTTCAATTGTAGGGAAGTACTGAAGAGCTCTCATTGTCTTAACCTGCATAAAGAAAATTTAACTTGAAAAACAGTTGGGACATATTTATTCATTTATTTATTTGAATAAGACAGCAAATAATAGCCGGTGCATTAAAAACAATTCAAGTGTAAAATTATCATGACGTCTTATGTCAAGACTATATTCATAGCCTAAAACTAGCACTTGGATTAAAGAATTGTCTCATCACCGAAATAAAAGAGAATTATACTTCCAATTATAGGAACTCTGCCAGTTCTGAGTTTCAATGGTCAATAGATTTGCTTGCTTCATATGCACAGCACAGAATGCATATTTGGGTTTATCTACTGGTGAACTTATGAAACCAGCCTCAATTATGAGTCACCTTAGTGGCTAGTTGCACTACACAACTTAAGGATAAAGAGCATCAAGACTGGCCATGAAATTTTTAAAGAAAAAGGGAGGGGGGGGGGGGGTCCCCTTGACTTAAAAAGAAGCGGGCCGTCAAAACCTTGTTCAGGGGGTTTATTTATAATTATGTATGCCCAACTTTAATGATGAATAAAGCATTAAAGCTAGATGATACCAAGGAAAGAAAAGCACCTGAAGCCACGGAGATGGAATTCCATAGTAAGTGTATTCTTGTGGGATATCTTGGTTCCTTGCCATCCTCTCCAATATTCTTACACACTTTGGAAGGCAATTCCAATATGCTTCAGCATTATTAGATACCAGTGAAACAAAAAGGCTCATGACAGATGTCAACACACCCAGATCCCGCTCATCTAAAAGTTGTGCCATCCGATCAGACCTGATATACATAACATAATTAGCAAATTGATTTAGCGGAGCAAAGAATATAATGTCACATTCTATTAGTACCAGCCATCGATATTCACAACATCAGGGTTCTTCCTATAAAGCCGCAGAAGGCATAATGCCGCCTTCTTTCTGACCACAGGACGACAGCTACTAGAAATCTGACACCAGCAGGGTGCTTGATCAATCAAACTGCTCATATGATAACGGGAGGATATGAAGACTAAAAAACCATTCACTTACAAGAAGTTTCTGGACATCTGGGGCAAGCGACTCAGAAAATTCTTTCCCACCGATATTACCTACCTGAAACAGATTTTAGTTAGAAATAAGTTCATACTATACACATTGATTTTTATATTTTGGAAATTAGCCATTAAGTAGTCCTTTTATCTCTAGTTGCTTGGAGGCCCATATGTTCAATATTTAGAAACACTGTGAATTAATATATGTCGAGGTATATACATTGGCAGCATGAAAATGATTCATTGGATTTATATTACAGAATGCATGAATAATATATAAATCATATCATTTCAGTACTATATTATGGTTATAAACCATAGGGAAAGTAGCATACTGGAGACCGTAAAAAGTGAAGAAGTTATATATTTTTGGCCAGAGGATAAATTAGACTCAAAACAGAAGCCATAAAAAGCAGGTAAATTAAAATTAAAAAAACTTGACAGCATGCTGAGGAATTTTAGAATTGCTATCAGGCTTTGGTTGCCAATTTTTCTTAAGGGTAACTTATTGCATTTGTTGGCATGAATGCCTAACAAAATCATTTCTCGGTAACACAAGTGCTACATTCCAGCATAATATATTTGATGGTTGGAGAATGGGAGCTTATTAATATAAGGGATAATATTTGCTCTAAATATAAAGTCATCAGACAAAACCAGCAGAAGACTTTTAAAGGATAAAGCAGAATTCCATACCATTGTCAATGCTAAGCATTGATAAGTCTCGTTCCGTCCTATTATGTCATTGCGTACTGTATTTATGACCATCCGTAGGAAATCATTATTTTCATTCAATAAGCAAGATGTCACGATGTACCCAACCTGCAGCATGGGTCATACAGTAGCAATTAGGAAACAAACATGTGTTGTTTTGATAATTTTACAGTTTTGCACCAATGTATACCATTATTAGAATGAGATGTAGTAATTAGGATTAAAACTGCCGTTTTCACCTGTTTCTCAGGATACTTTGGAGCAGATATCAAAGAAACAGTTTCCATGTGCCCAAAGTCAACATCATAACCCAACATATAAATGTAAAGCATCTTCCATACATACTTTTTCTTCTCGTAAGGCGATAGTCCCTGCAAGATGATAAATTATGGTAATTATTCAGTAAGGTTGAAATCTTCTGCTAGTGGTTTGAGCCTACACAGAAATTTTCTCCATTTCCTGCAGGAACTGTACTAGCTCCTGCAAAAATCCAGTAGAATTCCTACGTTCCAAAGGAGGCATTGAGGATTTCAGTCACCTTCAGGGTTGCAATTAATGCTTAACAACATTAATCCAAGGGAAATGCATGGCCCTTGGTGAATGGCGTTGTAAATTTACTTGTGGAAAGTGAAACGGTCATCTTTGGTACTTTCTAACTAAATTACGATGAACAACTCGCTAGGGTCAATACAACTGTTGAGGTATAGTGGATATAACATGCAGATATTGCCTTATAAACAAAAACAAATATGGAGTTTGTGCTAATGGAATGAATATCTGCTGCTGGGAGTTAAGATTGTACCCCCTCCGTACAAAAATGTAGGGCTTATTTGTTTGATGCTTCTGTAAAAGAATATAGGGCGCACACATTTCTAAAGCATTTTTCATGCATTGTTTACCCTAACTACCCATACTTTTTATAGGTTGTAAATCCATGCAACTAGAGTAGAAATGCAATAATTATGAGTATTTTAGTTTAGAAAAATGCTTCCATTGTGTTATATGAACATGCAAACTATATGCCTTGCATTTTTATATGGAGAGGGTAATATCTAATACACAGGTAAGTCACTTGACATGATGTAAATAAGTATGCCAAACTGGAGTATCAAAGTATGATATTTTTTTATTTAACCTGAACCCACAGAGCTTCTCTATGCACAATGAAGCATATAGTCATATGATCAGAATTACACTGCTGCACCATGCTCATGTCCCAAACATCAAGACATTGTCATAACACATTTAACTCGTACTATCTTGCAGAGAATCAGTTTGGGAGTAAACTTTTAGTACCGAAGCCCTGTTATATTCTGTCCATCTTTCAGTATTAATGTTCTTTTCTGAAATGATAGTACCAAAGTTTTGAAACTTTGATAAAAAATAATTTGCTTGACCTTATGAAGGTTTCTGCTAGTGGATTCGTAATAAAGAAATTAAACATTTCAAGCATTTTAGCCCCCAAATTGCAAGAAGCACACTAAGTACTGGCCATTTTGTAATTACGGTTCATCATTGCATGCGCAGCCTCATTACATCGGATGTCGTCGAGTAAACTAAAACACTGAGTATCAGCATCAGGCATCAAACAGCTTGCAAATTGACACTGCAAAGGTTGAAGAAAATTCGCAGGCTAAGCCAGCACCGCTACAAAGCTCCCTGGCACGAGTTTACTACCAGATAGCCACCTCTAAGGCCTCGTCGAGCAGGGTCAATTCGAGCAAAACTCCCAACACCTCAATTCCGCAAATGCGCTGGCGTAAATCTCTACGGCAAGGGGCAAGGGGAGCAGGAGAGCGCGTGACCTTCTCGTTTTTGAAGCGCGTGCGGATGTTGCCGAGCTCCTTGTCGACGCGGAGGCGCTCCTGCTCCTTGTTGTGGCAGTTGCGGATGTCGCTGATGAAGACCGACAGCCCCCGCATCCCGGAGAGCGCCATCCCCGGCCGCCGCTCCTAGAAACGCCCAGATCCGCGTGCCGCCGCGCGAGATCTGGCCACGGAGCACCGCCCCCCAACGATCGTTGCGGGAGCACCCCAACCCAACCCAGACCAAACCAAACCAAACCCTACGCGGCGGCGTGGATGGATCGGCGGGCGGCGACGAGGAGGTGGTGGAGATGGGGGTTTTGATTTGATTCAGTCTTCGCCGCGTCTTCCTTCGCAGGAGAGGCGAGGGGAGGAGAGGGAGGAAGGGGAGCGCTCGCTCGCTCTCTCTCTCTCTCTCTCTCTCTCTCTCTCTCTGATCTGTCTCGGCTCGGCTCGGCTCGCGCTCTGGCTGCTGGAATGGAATGAGGCGCTTTTTCGCTGGTTTCTCGAAGGTTTTTCGTTCTTCTCCGCGAGGTGGGGGAGAGGAAAAAAAATGAAAAGAAATGGAAATTGGCTGGCTGGCTGGTTGGTCGGGTTGAAGTTTAAACTGCTTCCCCGGGGGTGACGTGTCTTTTTGGCCGCACGGGATTTGGAGTTGACCTCCTTTGGCTTTCTGTTTAGCAGCAGTGCCTCTCTGCTCAGTTCAATCTCATCGTTCGATTATATTTTCTGTAACCACATTTAATCGATGTATTTCAGTCGTGCAGCGACACTGAGGATCTGAGGTCGAAGAAATATCTTCTGCTAAAGCCCGCAACACAGAAGTGCAATTGTCGTTTTGATTTTCAATCACCCCGTCATGCATTGCATATAATCCTAGTATATTTTCATAACAAAGAAACTCAAGGAACTGATGAGGAGACATACAAGTGCTGGAGCACATGGTTTAACATGTAAATTAGTAATGAACTTTTGGAGCTTGACATGAGTCTATGTATGGGTGATGGCAAGAATGAGATGATGCATTCTAAACTAGTAGCAGTTCCTTTTTTTCGTTTTCCTTTTTTTCTTTTTTCCAGCAAGTCAGACACCATGCGACAAATTTTGTAATAATAGGATTCACCTAACGTGGGCGCTAATCAGCCATGGGCTCCATCCATTCTAGGTGCACGGGTAACCTGCTTAAATAACGGTAATGATGACACGGGCTCAAACAGACAGAAGTTTCTAGCAATATCAATACGCAGTATCTGCTAATACAACGTTTTACGCCTATTTGAATCACACGAATGAAAAAATTGTAGAAATAACCGGACCATAGAAAAATACAGAAATTTAAGAAAAGATAAAGACTCAAAGGATTTTTTCTGTGAGATACTACCTCTTGTTAAATTTCCTCCGAAACTTGTATGGAAAGAGGCATTCTATAGGAATTTCATATGGTTCATTTCCTTTGAAGGCTTTGTTGGAAAAATTTCTATAGGAATAAAATTCTCTAAAATTTCTATGAATTTTCTTTGAACCAAAGGGGCCTTAGAAAAGTATGAATAGTATGAAAGCTAACATAACAATATTCTTCGCAAGTTTACTGTTAAAAACCATAGAATTAAGCTAACAAATTCCGCTGCAAAATGGAACCTTTTAAGAATTTGGGGCATTGACCGGTCAAAACAGGTAGTAGCAGTTGAGTCAGCATAGGATTCTAACTCTAGATAGAGACCCAACAGTTTAAACGAAGCCTCTGAACTTCTGAAAGTCTGAATGCCTGACTGACGAAATAAATGGAACAGGAAGGACCAAAACAGACCATCTTGTGCATCATCTGCCACCACAACTGAGGGCTCGTTTAGTTCTTAATTTTTTTTTAAAAAAACATCACATTAAATATTTGGACACCTAAATAAAGCATTAAACATAGATAAATCAAAAAACTAATTACACAGTTACGAAAAAATCTTAAGACGAATCTTTTAAGTCTAATGAGAAAGTGATTAGCCGTAAGTACTACAATAACCAACATGTTCTAATGATGGATTAATTAGGCTCAAAAAATTCGTCTCGCGGTTTCCAGCTGAAATCCGAAATTTGTTTTGTAATTAGAGTACGTTTAATACTTTAAATATGTATCCAAAAACTTGATGTGATGTTTTTGCAAAAAAAATTTTGCAAACTAAACACCACCTGAGAAACGTTTGCCACAGTATCAGTAAAAATAGAGACTTCACAATACTAAAAATGATCTTTTTGAATCTGATCGCTTTTCACAAGTTAACATCGTGGGCTCATTGTTGGTTCAAGATTACAGTATCACTCTTGAATCTGATTACTTTTCACCAGTTAACATCATGGGCTCATGGTTGGGTTGGTTAAAGACCGCAGAATCACTCCTACCAACAAACATGTCACGTTAGTCATCAGTTGCATACTTCCTAGTTGTCCAGCCAGCAAAATCCACTACGTGACAAGGTCCCATCAACCTGGACGGACAGATGGACAGTTCCACTTGCCATTGTCACTGTCCACCATGAGTGATATCAGTACAGCACTGTAGCTTAACATCGCACAGTCCACTCTTCTCGATCGGCGCGATGAGCATGGTGAGGTTGTTCAAGCACGAACCACAACAACGTACAGGCCGGCATGCTGTGTTTTGAAGTTTTGCCTAAGTTGCAGAAGTCCAGATAAAATTCCAGTACTCTGGAGGGCATCCTATTTCACCCCAAATGAACCAACATTTCATCCCGAAAATTAGACCATCTTGAAATACATCTTCCTTAATCATCTTCAGATGATAAGAATTCAACCATTTGCATTCCCCTTCCAGCAACAGCAATCCAGTATTTCTTCTCTCTACTGAAAATACAACAATCGTGAGAGAATTCAAAAGATAAGTTAATTACAAGGAAATTATATGCACACAGAAACACCTCACCGCTCATGAAAAACATCCAGAGTTTCTGGCTCAGGCACACTGATGATAACATGGGAATACTCGGTGAATCTACCAGATGGTTCCATCTTCCAACATCTTATTCTTTGATCAAGACCAGTAGAGAAAGCCCATAAACCATCTGTCCAGATGCCTATGACAAGTATGCGAATGCGTGAGCTACATCATCCAAAAACAGGATTGAAGTGAAAAAATAATAATTTAGTAAATTGGTACTAACAGTGACAGACCTTTAACTGCTGAACTGTGAGCAGAAGGAACCCTTTGCTGACAAATAACTTTAACTGTGCTATTGTCAGGTGAGTGTAGACTTGTATTTATCGAGCAATCCTGAAGAGATCCTAATGTAAAACAGAAAGAATGAACAGCTTGATCATCCCCACCACTTAAGACACAGTAAGACATGCCAGGAATTGAGTATGAGCAATCCTTCATCTCTGAGACATGGAGGCAGTTAACACCTGACTGGTGAACACCAGAGAATATATGCAGTGGTGTCACTACAGGTAAATTACATGATTGGGAGCTTGAGAATACATAGTTCTGGTTGTTTGTGGTACCAATTTCTTCCACACTAGAAGTTTCAGATGCATTTTCAGTGGCACTTGGAGTATCCGGGTTGCTCCTATCAGGAAGAGACGCCGCTTCATTTATCTTTTTCAAAGAACGATCTGGCAGTGTTCTCCACCTGCGACGACCGCCTTGACTTCCTCTTCCAGTTCTGGGCCGCTTTTGGCAATCAGTGACCATGTGTGGTTGAGTCTCTGATAGTAGTTGCATAAATCCATGAATAGTATCTGTAAGGTCCCAGAGAGTAACACTACCATCTGTAGATCCGCTCACAACAATGTATGTATCTCGACTGTATGCATTTTCTGGAAACCGGAATTAGAGCTTCATTGAACTGGACATCATTATCAGACACCCATCTTTCCCCAAAAGCCCCACACACACCCATACATAAAAAGGAGAAAGCAAAAGAAAAACATAACTAACCTTTGCAGTTGACGCTAGCTGCAGCAATAATATGCTTGAGGACCAGAACCGGTGATTCCTGAGGAGCCAACAAAGCAATATCAAACCTGTATAGAAAGGGGCAGCTGGTTATACAGCCAATAGTACTACAAAATACAAAGTTTACAAAATTATACTACATACCAAAGCCTAGAAGGCAAAAGAAGAGCACGGAGGACAATTGTAGCGTCAGAGCAAGCAACAACAACAAAACACACAGTCAATCTGACAAAAAAAAGAGAATTGGTTAAGATTACCCTTATTCTTTCAAGAGATGATAAAAATGATACACTAGACCCTATGCTGTCAGCAGTGCATGAGTATACACATATCATATCTCACTTGGTAGAAGGATGTTCCAAAAGAAATGCTGTAACTGAAAGATAACGCCAGTCATTTTCCAGCTGGTCCATGATAACCTGGTTGGGTTGCACCACAGAGTAATCCCCTTCATCATTATTTTGTTTTACATGGCCAATCTTCGACCTATTGGTAAGCTTTGGAGGCATATGAGTAGAAAGCCACTGAAACGTCATGGCAGGATCACCATCCCCCGTACTTTCAGAGCTTTGCTTGGAGTCTACATCTAAGACACTAGAACACACAAGTCTATTTTCTGCAACCTTAGGTTGTAAAACCCATGTAGTCAGGACTTGCTTTGATCCAACAGATATTAATAAGCCAATGTTGTCCTTGTTTTTGATTAAAATGTCATCAGAATCGCCCTTAGGTATGGTGTTACACGATTTATCTAACAATGTGTAGGCCTTCTGCACAAAGCATGTCGCCCTCACAGCTGACCCGCCAACATGCTCCCCCAGCAACTTGGAGGAACACCATCTTCCAGCACTATTAATTGTGGTCCTGTAACAAACATCAAGAGCAAAAGGTATCGTTTACATCCTTGCAAAATAAAAAAAGGTACAATTTACAGAACACCTGAAATGAACAGCTATACTTTTCCAATGCTGTATAAAATAGAGAACCAGAAAGTTATATCGAACTGTGTTTGATTCTTGCGTATCAAATATGCAAATCATTACCCTGTAAGTCGTACGGTTCCATCTTCGCATCCTGTTGCAATATACAGATTTGAGCTCTTCTCAGGATTTGAATAGCCTGCTAGATCTATGAAGCACAAAGAATGCACTTCTCTTCCATGGAACTGCATATGGAGAACTTGAGGAAGCAGTTTCTTGTCTTGTGTTGGTGTCCAGTGCCTACGAATGTGAATATTATGATCCTGCTAGAAAAAGAACAGCATCAATTTAACTATCTGAGGAAAAATATATAGAACCTCAGGTGACTCACTTCTATAAATTAATAATCGACACACACACACACACAGTAACAAGTATAGGCAGTCAACACACTGAAAGCCGTATAAAAGCAATATGAAATTGCAGATACAAAACAGCATAGGGGAAAAGGAACCACGAGCAAGAGAAACACAAACCTTAAGAAAGGCAAAACAATTCTGATACTCAGGGACCGTGCCAAGATAATACGAATAAGGACGCCGCCATCCTCCACATGATATTTGAAGCATCTACAGAAGATGAAAATTCAGAGTAATAGATTGACTGAACTATCGGTTGCTCCAACTTCCCAATTCATGTGGTATGTATTACCTACTTACCTTTGTTTCATTTTCTAGGTCCCAAATGATAAAATCTGCAGAAGTGAAGCCTATAGCATAGGTGCTAAGCAATTGATTTTCTGAGGCATGATGAGAAAAGACGGACTGAACAGTGCCCAGCTCTTTTACTTGTCTCATTCCAAAAAATTCAATCTTTTGCACATTTCTGTGACACTTGAACAAACAAATGCAACCATCTCCCCCTGTCTATAAAATGGTCAATGATCAAAGCGAATGCAGGATAAATTCATGAAAAAAAGGAATAACAAAGCACTTTAAACATACAGTGTGAATTTCAAGATGATCAGAAGTTGAGGTAATTATATGAACACTTGTGACACTAGAAATGCCATGGGCTCCTTTAAAACGATCACATGAAGGCACATTCTGTTGTATCCCATTGCTCTCATGTGCTACCAGTACTTTAGGGAAAGGAAAGGCAGTGATGTTACCCTTCTTATCACCGGCTATAAGGATCTGCATAGAATAAGGGCAATGTTACAAAAATTATATTCAAATCAGACAAATTTAATTAATTGTTTCTAGCAGGATCATATCATTCTCTTCTACCAAGTACCAAACAGGCTACCAGATACATTTTTTATCTTGTTTCACTATTTTTTCTGCTTGGTCTAAATCAGGCACTGGCATTCTAGTTATATAACCCTAAAGAATCAACAATCCTACAACCATAATACTAGCATCTGCTGCCCACACAAAATAATAGTTAGCAATTCAGCGTGTTTAATCTTGCCTTCAATGAGAAAAAAGTTTTAAAATAGTTACCTCATCCTGAGGAGATACATCTAAGCACATGATTCTTGCCCCAAAGGAAGATTCGAACACAGCGATAAGGGGAACCTTCTGAGATGTAGCATCAAGGGTGTCTGAAAAAAGGGCATTCCTTATGTCCCATAGCTTAAGCACACCTCTAGGATCGGCTGTGAAAATGTGTCTGCAAAAGAAAAGAAGAAAATTGGTGAGCATAATGAATGCTTGCTGACTGATGTATTTTAAGTAAGAAAAGATTGAGCATTCCACAGACCTACATTCAAGTGACTTGCACCAGTATACTCCTAGTAGTTGTCTATCTTTTTCTGCTAACCAGGTAAAAGATAAATCTATTTTAGGTCCAAGATCACTGACAGTTAAATAGACAACAGTAACATTTCCACGTCCATCTCCAAGGGCAATGATATCTTCCCTATTCGGTGAAGTGTCTGAATGCATTACCATAGCATCCATGCAAATAATTGGTGCCATATCAGCAATCTGAATAACCTCAGTCCATATTACATCTTTGGAATTAGAGAACTCCGCATGATGCAGATATCCATTGTTTGTGGCAATATAGAGATCATTTTCTTCTACAAAGTGTAGGCACCGTACATACTCACTTTTGCTGTGATCAACCAAACAGGCAATAACTTTCACCATCACACCACGAAAGATAGAGATAACATGAAGATTATGACACATCACAGAAATGCCATACCTATCCAGGGGACCATGATGTCCTGACACTGTAGGGGATGATATTGAAAAGAACTCAGAATCATGATTGGCATTGTCTGAGTCCACCTTGTCTTCTACTTTGTCATGAAAAGATGAGTTCCATAGATGGTGCACTTTGATAGCTGAGTCAAACCCAGCAGTGACAAGTAGTAGTGTACTTGGATCATATAAACACCGCCATATTCCTCGGCCACTACAACATAGAAGAAGCAATGGCAAATACAAGTTCTCCTTAGGGAGACATTCCCCCAATTCCTAATTGTTAAACTCCAGGTTACAGTGTAGCTAAGTGATCAGGCCAACTTACATGTGTTCCCGGAACTTCTTGATTAGCTTTCCATCCATAGCCCAGATGCAACAAGAACAATCCTCACCAGCTGTAATAACTATCTAAAAGGCCAGTTCAATTGGAAACATTAAGATATATTTAGGACAACTAAAAGAGTTCAGCGAGAAAAATCAAATTATATTTTAAGTTGCAAAAAAATAGTTTGGTCAACTTACAGAATCTGATACATAGCAATCCCATATTCTAGCACTATGCCCAAAGATTGTGAGTTTTGGTATAATCTGAATATCATCTTGTCCAGCCGCCTTATTGACAAAGTTTTGTGACTGAGAATTCAACATCCAGATGCGAGCACTGCCATAGTAACAAAGATAAGTAGATAACACAAGTAATACGGAGGACCGAGGTTTTAAAACAAGATCTTCCAGAAGGTGGATAAGAGAATCTGACGTAGAGGATGCAGAGGGAAGTGAGGGAAAATGAGCCAACCTACGATCATCGGAAACAGACATAAACTTTGATCCATCAGAGGACCAAGCTATTCTAAATATTGAACCTTCATGTTCCTTCAGCCTTCCAAGATGCATTGCTATATATTTCTTATCACTAAAATGCATATTCTCGTAATCCTCTACACCATGAGTGTTCCTTTTGTATGAGCTTAACAGGGATTTTTCCAGGGTTTGGGATACCAACTTCCAAATAAGAATCTGGGAAAATAAAGTTACTACTGAGAACAAATTTATAGACGAAAGGGAATACCATGCCTAAACCAAGATTCTTTTTCTCAGGATTTTGCCTGTTGTAGAGTGGAGCTGAGAGTACCTGGCAAACTTACCTCATTTAAAATCGTTCCAGAAGCCACGAGAAGAGATTTAACAGAGTCTCCCCACATTCTCATCGAATACAGAAGGCACTTCTCTGCATCCGGAAAGCAATACCAGAACCAAGTGTCAACAGAGCTTCCAGCACAGAAGATGCCATATCGTTAGGATAAAGGGAACACTGAGATGCTCAATTGCTCATCAAACCTGGTGATTTCACTCGGGTAAGAAACAAACGCTTGCTCAAATCCCATAATGCCACGGAATTGTCACTCAAACCGATCGCGAGTAGCCCATCAGCCTGCTCACAAATCATACTAGCCGCCATTAAGTAAAAAAATGGAGGTTTATCAGCGTAGAGCACGTAGCTAAGCATCATACCTCCAGGAAGCAGGCGTCCAGCACCCAGTGATCAAATCCCGGGAGCCTCTGCTCCAGCTCCAACCGCACGCTGCAAGCTTCCCCATCCTCCACGTCGACGCGGAGCCTGAAAACCTTCACCCTCCTCTCACCGAACACTGCCATGGTGACATCGACAGGAGACGAGCCGTCCGGGCAGCTCGGGGCGCCGCGGGGCTGGATGCCGTGCACGCGCACGCCGTAGAACACTTGGAAGGAGGCCGCAAGCCTCGCGGCGTCCACGTCGTAGACGAGCAGCTCCGATCCGGTGCCTGCAGCGGCAAACAACCATAGGTATCGATGCACACACGCCTGGAGTGACACGGAGGAAAGGAGGAGGGGGTGATACCGGCGAGGAGGACGGGGCGGGGGCAGGAGGGGAGGAAGGAGAGCGCGGAGACGTCGCCGAGGTAGGAACCCGGCCGCAGGTGGTCGCCGGCGGCCATGGGGAAAGCCGGAGGAGGGTGGAGCAGCCGTACTGGAGTAGTAGGTTTTTTGGGGGTTTAGGCCATGGCCTCTTGGGATTTGGGCCTTCCTTTGCGGGGTGGCTTTTGGGCTTTTATTTGCGGTGTGGACTTTGTCATTTGGGCTTTGATAAGCCCCTCGTTTTTTTATGTTTATAAGTAAATATTTAAATTTTGAAACTTAGATTTAAAGTTATTTTAAAGTTTTTAGCATTTATTTTTTATCACTAAGAATATATGTAATTCGTATCCTTAAATTTATTTTTTAATTGTTATTACGTGGTTCCGTTTATGTTTATAAACCCTAAAACAACGAGGCTATAGAGTTGGGCTTCATATGCCCTCTAGGGCTCTACCTTGTTGCTTGCTTGCAGGGATGAAAAGAGTTAGAGACGGTATCATTATTTTATTATTTTTACGAAACAGTAAAATCTCTATATTTATGAATTGGATTTAAGCATTTAGTTGTAACTTAAATATTAAATGGACAGTTTTCTTAAAGACTAAAGTTTAAAAACAGAAATGATAAAAAAGATATCATTATTATCATTATTGTATTAGTATTTGGAAGCCGCACCAGTATGGTCAGTAAATTTTCATACCGTTAACATGCCGCTTCCAAGCTCACACAGGCTCTCTCCGACTTCCCAAGAACTTCATTCATTCAGAGGCGAACTTGGCTGTATAATCTGAGTACTTCAAGCTTGACATTAAACTTCAAGACCCGGTTCGAAAATTTCATCCAAAACTCATAAAATTGCATAGCAAACACCCGCTACCACTACTGGTTATGATAGGCATATACTATATCGGTTAATGACCGTAATATACACGGAAAAGAGAGCGGGCCTAGATATCATCATTTATTATTATTCTACCGTGCAAAAACACTCACTTTTGACACCGAAAGCCTGATCGGTGAGTAGTCATAGATGTTGACTCAGCGAAATCCTGACAAGCTGAAATTCCTGAACCCTGAGCTGAGTCACTGATGTGGATGTTAACCGTAGCTTGAGAGAGAGAGAGAGAGTCAAAGATAGACAAGAAAATCAACATTTGTCAAGGAGGATTCCCGAACTGAAGCCTCTATTGCATGGAAACGCCTAAGAAGTTTTGTTGACAATTTGGCATGCTATAATGATCATTCAGGTGAGGTGAAGATGACACTTCACCACCCAGGAAGCCTTTATAAGAGACACCAAGGATATCATCCAACACTCTTAGTTCCCATTCTTCACATTTCTATCAGGACACTGCTATCACTGTCTGTCTCTTGCTGAGACATCAAAATTTCAACACTTCAGATGGCTCAGGTATATATTATCGTTTGATGTGTTCTTCTTCCTCCTCTTGATTTTCCTTCGCTTTTCCATGTTCCATGTTGATCTTGGTGTTTCTGCTACTGAATTTCGACATCTTCAAACTGAAACAACTTACCGATGGATGAGCAGAAGGTGGTGCTCAAGGTTCCAACCATGTCTGACGACAAGTCGAAGCAGAAAGCGATCGAAGCCGTCGCAGATATCTACGGTAAACAATTAGCACACCCTTTCTTGCTTGTTCTTTGCAGTTTGGATTACACGTGCTGTCGTGCAATACTCAAAAGACTGAATTACGTATGCTACTGTCTCGAATCTCTGAAAGTTAAATCTGCTATGACACTGAAATGGTTTGTTTCAGAGATTGCGACCTTCTTAGTTTTATTTCATTTTCTTTTCGTTCGCCGTTCGTTCTTCAATGTGTTGTCTAATTATTCAGAAAGATAGCTTTACAACTAATCAATAACTGGATTCTTGTGATAAAGAAACATCGTTAGGTGGAGCTCGATTGTGATACCTGATCAGACTCGGTGACGTGAGTCAAGGGATAGGTCGTCCACATGATATATTACTATAGTTTATAGGTGAAGATTATGTTAAAAAAACTTCTTATCATCGCATGTTTCATGGAGAGAGTTGGTGCAGATTGGCACGTTTCAACATGTGGATGATTGGTTATGACTTATGATGTACTAACATGATTAGCATGGTTGATTCAAAAAAATAGTTCAAATCCAACCACTGAAGTGACTGAAACTTATTTTTTAAAAATTAAATCAGCTCTGATCAGATGCAACAAATACAAACAATGGAGCATTATCCGTCGATCATTTCGTTTGGGTGCAGGTATTGATTCCATAGCTGCAGATCTCAAGGACAACAAGATGACCATCATTGGTGACATGGACACCGTCGCGATCGCAAAGAAGCTGAGGAAGCTCGGCAAGATCGACATCATCTCAGTTGGACCTGCCAAGGAGGAGAAGAAGCCAGAGAAGAAGGAAGAAAAGAAAGAAGAGAAGAAAGAGGAAAAGAAAGAGGAGAAGAAGGAAGAGAAGAAAGACAAGAAATGAAGCAACTCATCTTGAAATTAAATCCAATATCATCACGCGAAACGGCAAACAAAAGCTTGATCCTCCACCTGAGTGGTGTCCCTGTTGAGATATTATCACCTTGTAGTTTGCACATTATATATACACCCACAGCTGCAGAAATCAAACCGTTTATATGTCACATCGAACGTTGTTTCCTCGTCATCTTAGCTTAAGCTTAGGCTTTGTTTAGTTCCTAAATTTTTTTTTCAAAACATCACATCAAATCTTTTGAAACCTAAATAAAGCATTAAACATAGATAAACTAAAAAACTAATTGCACAGTTACGGAAGAAATCTTTGAGACAAATCTTTTGAGCTTAATTAGAAAGTGATTAGCTATAAGTGCTACAGTAACCAACATGTGCTAATGATGAATTAATTAGGCTCAAAAAATTCGTCTCGCGGTTTTCAACCGGAATCTAAAATTTGTTTTATAATTATACTACGTTTAATACTTTAAATAAATATCGAAAATTTGATATGATGTTTTTAAAAAAAAATTTATAAACTAAACACCACCTTAGCTGCCATGCACGCCGCCGCACAGGATGCAGAATTCAGAAAGACAAAATGCTGAGAATGTGGGCAACTTTCAAGCCATCCCATCAGATATTCAGATGCATGATTAGCTGCAGATAAGCATCACCAGCACAGCTTTCGATAGGAGCTCGGCGATTCCGGTGGCGGCAGAAAACCTGAAAAATTATGGACCGGTACCCATGCTGGTGCTTCTGGTGTTATGTTGGTTTTCAAAACAGTGTTGGTGAAGGCGAGAGGCGACCGGCGGTGACGGGCCATTGGAGGACCAACCCGTGCTCTGCTCTGCTCTTCCTAGCGGCGGTGACGGTCACCAATGCGCTCCTCAGAATTCCATGGTCTCCGTCACCGCACAGTGTCGATGGAGATGTTTGCATGCTAGCCTCAACTTGACCATGTTTGATTACAAGTATGGATCTTCTTTTCCTTTTGGAGTCAGCCATTTCTGCATGCTAGTAGTGCTGGCCAGGTTTCAATTCCTTTACCCTGCAGAGCTTTGACTCAACCGAATATTCTGAACATAAAATTACCGCTGATGTTTTATTTACCAGCAAATTGCATATTATCTAAACAACCTCTGTATTTTAATAGATGACAATTAATCTTTTTCATATCATTTGTCTTATTCGAAAACTTATATAGTTATTATTTATTTGTTGTTTTTGGATTTATTACCAAATGTATTTTAAGTATAACTTAAATTTTATAGTTTGCATAAATATTTTGAATAAGACGAATAATCAAACATATGACAAAAAGACAACAACATCGTATATAAAAATAACGATGGACTATTAATTTTTTGAAAAAAAATGGTAATATACATTACCACTCATTTTGGTTAAAAAAATCTACTATTTAGGATATAATTTAGTCAAACATTTAAAATTTCTTCATCAATATTTTTTTCTTAAAGGGTACCTTTGCCATTATTTAAAAGTACCAGGATATATTATATTTTCTAGTGTGAAACTAGAAATCAAAATTTTACATTAAAACTTTAGTACTTCCATGTAATTTCTTAAGAACAGTAAAAACTCTCTTTTAAATGTTTAGTTCAAATACAAAACAAATAATATACATAGTTTTTTTTCAAAGTGTACTATCATAATATTATAAACTTATTATGTTTTATAAATTATTCTATCACAAAATTGTTTTATGGAATTGTAGAATTTTAACAAAATATTACCCTAAATAATAATTACTTTTATCAGGGAGAGTATGTAATAGACCGCTCCACAAACATAAAGATTTAAATATGACCTCTATAAGACAGGGAAAACAAATACGACCATATTCATGTCCATACTAGTAAGAGCTTAATTTATCTTTTGTTATAATCCATAGAAATTGTATTTTAACTGGTATATTTATGGAGTAATATATCATATATTCACATGTTAGTCTATCTTATCAAAAATATTTAATTTTTCTATAACTAATTAGATGGCATGCACGAGTCACGATGACACATCTCCGTAGTTTAAAACACATTGCTTTATTTTACTTGATTGTCCTTTTTAGGTAGGCTATTGAACTTCTTTTGCATTGAGGCTATCATTCGAGGCAACACTTGTTTTGGAAGTAGCAGTCGTTTGTTTCAAAAGGATTTGCACATGAAAAGGTAAGAATACAAATTCATTTGATTGAATAGAGTAGGAAACTAGGAATACGAAATCCTTTGGATTGAATAGAGCATCGACGTTCGTTTCAAAGGAACGAATCAAAGGAGAACTATTGAAACTTTCCAGCTTATCAGGAGCCCCAGTGGACTAAAGCCCAAATGCCCTATCTATGTTGCCAAGTTGAAATTGGGTTTCGCAGCAGACAGCTTCCCTGAAAGTCTGAAATCGTCGATCGATGCATGATGCCATTTGTCTGCAGCGAGCGAGCGAGCGAGCAACGAGCACCTACCACCGGACCAACCTACAGAATTAATCACGAACGATTGAATGCAGTCCATACATGCCCATCGCCACTGGATCGGATTAATTGACGACCATGATGTCGATTATGGGCTTCGCTAGATTTGTCAAATCCAGACTCCCTGTGTATACGTACGTATATTGTTAGATGCCTAGCTACTGCTCCCTGTGTATACGTACGTATATTGTTTTATTAGAATACGAGTTTAAAAAAACTACTCTATTAAAATATAATCCACCCATTTTTTATTTAGTATCATTAACTTTTGAAACTACGTTTGATTGTTCGTATTATTTAAAACTTCTATGCAAATATACAAAACTATATGTCATCTTTAAGGTTACTACTCAGTAACATAGCAAATCATAACAGAATAATTAATAATATGTATTTTTTGAATGAGACGATGATTAAACGTATATCTGAGAGTCAACGACTTTAAATTTAAAAAAGATGGAGAGAGTAATTTTTATGACAAACATGACATTATTACATTTATATTGAAATATTTATCTATAATTATATTTTGACGTCACATAAATAATATATTAATAATGTAATAAACTATTATACTAACGAAACTTAAATACGTGATGTAGAGAGATGACTAATTAAAGAATGATCGAGCCAATTATATTTTGAAGTCGGTGACAAATTAAAGCGAAACAGTTGAGAGTATACCACATAGGAGTATTGCTGTAATTTAATCGGTCTCTTTGGATTTCTGTCAGCTCGCCCGATGGCCAAGATCAGTCGACCTCGTACAGTTGCTATTGGAATTAACTCGCTCCCATACACACGTGGCGGCATCAGCCAGGCCACGTGTGCATGCAGCGCCTAGAGCGGCGAGAGGCAGACGGCTGTGGCTACAAATACGCGGCGAATTCGTAGCTACAGCTTCAGCACAGATCGAAGTAGTAGCTAACAGCTAGCTGATCACTTGATCGATCGAGAGGAGAAGCGGCAGCACGCGATGACGCCGACGGCGACGACGATGAGGAAGGTGGCGGCGGTGGTGCTGGTGGTGGTGGTGGCGGCGTGCAGGTGCAGCGACGCCGCCGTGCCGTGCAACGCCGGGCAGCTGACGGTGTGCGCGGGGGCGATCGCCGGCGGGGCGAAGCCGACGGCGGCGTGCTGCTCCAGCCTGCGCGCGCAGCAGGGATGCTTCTGCCAGTTCGCCAAGGACCCGCGCTACGGCCGCTACGTCAACAGCCCCAACGCCCGCAGGGCCGTCACCTCCTGCGGCATCGCAGTCCCCAGATGCCACTGATCCATCCACAGCTTAATTAATCTGCTGCCTCCAATTCGATCAAACATCATGCATATGTCTGCGTATTTGTACGTTTTTAATTTACTCGTGGCGCCTCACGATGCGCAGCGTGAATAAAGGATGCATCCGTATGGACCGTATATGCATGTTACTGGCTGCGGCTTGCACCCCCTATTTTCACTTCACTTGCATTTACGTGGCAAAACTTAAATTTTCAATCAAAAATTTAGAACATTTTATTGTAGTTTATTTTTTAGTTTTGGATTTTAAATCACCGAGAATACGCATATAAAATTTTTGTTATAAAATATTTTTTATTCATTCGACCTTTTAAAAGACAAACGATCGCCTATACTTATTGGATGGGTTTGGATCACCTATGGTTACAACTGCAACCATAAGTAAAGGATTTCTATCCTGGTTTCTGTCGAAGGCTATCCTTTTCTTTTCCGGTTTTGGATTTTCGTTTACACTTAAGAATCTAAACGATATATGTTTTTATAGAACAATTATTTAAATTTATTTATTTATTAATACTCTAAAATAGCTAATGATAAAATTCAAACAATTGATCGATTTCCGCTAATGTTCAGACGGAGCTGAACTTTCAACGCGCATTGCATGTTGCTCTGAAACGTGCGGCCTTATGTATCTTGGGCCGGAATGGGAGTTCCACCTACGTGCGGTCCATAATCTGCAACGGAACTGCACTGCCACTTGTTGGGCTGGGACGAGGATCGCCACCGTCGTACGGCGCATATTGACACCACCGCTCGGTCGCCAGAAAGGGATTGCCCCGAACGTCAAGTTGGGCCGAACAGAGATACCGATGGCTTTGAGTCCTGTTACTGTGTAGCCTTCTGCCCGTTTGGGTAGGTCCTGGTTTCACTTATCGATTATCGCGATAATACATTATCGTCCAAGCCACCAAGACTTGATAACATATGGTGCGGTTTTATTCGGTAAATATTGCGATAATTTATTTAAATAAATTAGAAAAAAAATCTGAAATAAATTCATGATGATATATGTGATAAGCGTATATATATCTTGATAATTGTGACATATCACGCGGTTTTCACAAAAAAACTACGATAATACAAAGACTATCATAATTATCATCCTAGATGCGGCGATTATCGTTACTACCAAAACCACGATAATCATCCACTATTACACAATATCGTGTGGTTTGACCACTTAAACCATGACAATTTTTTTCTCAAAGAAAAATTAAATTCAAACCCATGTCGTTTATCCACAATTGTCCGATAATCATTTCTCCGACAGCTAACAATTTCAAAGGAAAAATGAATAAATGATAAATGCGACTAACAGTAGGGGTGGACATAGTAATCTAGAGTTGGTTTTAGTTCAACTAAGGCCCTTTTTGTTTGAGCTTATAAGTAGACTTTTAAGTCAAAAGGCTTAAGCCTAAACAAACAAACAATTTTTAATTGAATTTTTGAAGCCATAAGCCACTCTGATACGATTAAGCCAATGAGATGGATTCAAGCAACCTTTTTGGTTTATTTGAAACAGAGGTAGTACCTCATTATTATTTTTGAAGCTTTAAAGCTACCAACTTACAAATCATATAAGCCAAAATATCATCTTAAAAGCTTAAGCTAACAAGCCTGAGCCCAAATAACCATATTGCAGGCAGAACCGCAGAAGTTTCGCTTATCAAATTTATCAACTTGCCACGTTTGACAAAAGTTTGTTTTTTTATACAGCGCACGTGTTCAATCGGAGAAGCTGTATTTTCAAGGATGAGTTTGGGCTGGTACATTTATATGTGGGCAAAAGTATGCTTATCAAAAACTTCTCTTACCTTACTTGGGTCCAAATAGCGTGACAAAGTGTAGCAAGTAAACCAAGTACGTCTTCACATTGCTTTCTACACATGCATCATTTTTACTTCACATCGGATTGCTGTCTACACCTGCATCTTTCTTTTCTAGAGAGAGAGGAGATTCTGCATCCGTATGATGTATCTGATGGACTTAGCTCACAGTATATATATCTGCTAGGGAGGTGGGCATCAATCGAATCATGCTAATCAAGTACTGATTTAGCGACAGATTAACTCGTAATTATCTGCTAATCATATAGCCAGGTGGGCTCGATTAAGGAGACATCCTAACTGTTAGGTGGTGATACTGATATAGGATCAGAGCTGGCAACCAACACCAACACCACCATGCATGATATGACGATGCCATAAAAAGCTAGCATGGCATCCGATTGATTTAGGCGTTGTTCAGTTTGTAATTTTTTTTCAAAAAATACGGATACATATTTGAAATATTAAATATAGTCTAATTACAAAATAAATTATAGATTTCGTCAAGAAACGACGAGACGAATCTTTTAAGTCTAATTAATCTGTCATTAGTACATATAGATTAATATAGCACTTATGGCTAATCACGTAGTAATTAGGCTCAAAAGATTCGTCTCACGATTTCTCTCATAACTGTCTAACTAGCTGTTCATGTATATTTAATGCTCTATTTTAGATGTCCAAAAATTCAATGCGATATTTTTGAGAAAATATTTTGGAAACTAAAGAGAGCCTGATACTCTCGTATACACATCGTCAATTCGTCATCCATCACACACAGCTCCAATTCGCTGTCCACCGTCACTGTCGTTGGCCATGCACAAAGCTTTCTAACGGCTGTTGCTGCTGCCTAGCTAGCTCTTCTCCATTGCTTCGTTTCTAAGGTTAGATCAACGAATGCATCCACACTTGATATTTTTTTGCAGTTTGAGTATCTTAATCATGCACCAACATTAATTTTATCAACGTACAGAATTTTTTTTAGAAAATAATTATTAACGTACAGAGAATCAGCGAACAGGTTAGGTTAGCAGCTTAGATATTGCAGCAGTTTCTTCAGAGAAGTTTGGTCATACTGATGATACCCGTTTTGCTGATCATAGTTTTAGTTGCCTGTGCGTTGAGTTGAGCTGTTGTCGTCCTGGAGAATCAATGTACGAAACTGAATGATTTCTTACATTCTTTTCTACTTGCAACAAAGGAAAAAAGGAGTAAGAACAGCTAGCTAACGAAGCACTACTAGTTGCACGTAATGTTGTTCTGAAGTGGACTGAATAAATTAAAGGGGACAGATTGGCAAACAAAAGTAGGTAATTATCGTTCCACCATACTAGTACTACAACACCTAACTTTAGTATCTTCTTAGACTGATGATTGATGATTCTCATTAGACTAAACTAAAGGTCTCAATAACCTGCAATGTCTGAACTCGACAGTTAAGCAGATGTACGTTTTTACCTGCAATTAATGAATTAATGGACCATAGCGACTCTATAATGAACTAATCTCGGCCGAACTCATATGCAGAGCTAACTTGTACTTCGTCTCTGCTTCACATTTACTCTATTAGTTACTATAGGTTTTTAAGTTAAAGTTTTACAGAAAAAATATGGCAATATTTTCAACAGATAATAACTACGTTATAACATATATTTAATATTGAATTAAAAAAAACCTATTCGGTGCTGCGGATGGTACTACACTTTACAATAGACCCAAAATAACTTATAACATGAGGCGGATGGAAAAAAAATCTACAGCTTAATTGTTTGACTTTTCTATGTAAAATATCGAACAACATTATTACAAACAAAAAATAGCTTGTGAGTAAAATTTTCATATATATGGTTTTTAGCGATCTAAAAACAAATGATGAAAAATAAATTATGATAAAAACCCCTATGATAACATCAAATTGAAAGCTGATAATTTAAATTTTAACTTATAAATATAAACAGAAACGAAAAGATTAGTTACCTAACCAATTAAACGACAGGCAAGGATATACTACCTCCATCCCATATTAAGGTCGTTTTTCAGTTTTTTAGATACAATATTTTGACTCTTCATCTTATTTGAAATATTTTTATGATTAATAATTTTATTGTTACTAGATGATAAAATATAAATAGTACTTTATGGTGACTATTTTTTTAAGTTTTTGTATATAAATTTTTTAAATAAGACGAATGGCTAAAATATTGGATACTGAAATTAAAAAATAAGGTTATGATAGTAAGAGGTAGTGCGCGAGAAAAGGAGAGAGGAAAGCGGAGAGGAGTGCCTGTGCATAGGCAACGAACGAACGACCGAGTATTAGCAAACAACCTGGAACATGGAAGATGGTGGCTGTCATCGGCCCCATGGTCGTAAAGCAGCTTAATTGGTTGGCGCCGGAGCTCAGCTAGAGAAGCCAAGACGACATGACGCGCACCCATCACCAAATCATTACTCATATCATTATTTAGCACTAATGTATGCTTCTTATTTAGCTAAGTAAATAATCAATTACATTTAACGTGTACTACCATATTATATAACACTACTCTGTAGTCTGTACGACCCTGGATAGAATGTTGTAGCATCTAAAATCTGATGTTTTTTTTCCCCTGGGCATAAAAGATTATAATGTTAGTAGCGTCGAATATAATAATGGTGTGATATGCGAGCTCACCAGACCAGCTCACAGCCTGCCTGGAAACAGTACGTCGTCCATCACTCTTGCTAATTAACTAAGCCACCCTTGATTGTGACACTAACTCCATCCATCCATCGCCTTCTTTTTATTTCTTTTTTAGCTTTCTTCCTTCCTCTATATACACACATATATCCTCCTCCGGTCCAGCTAACGGTTTACGCCTGATTAGCTGTTGTTTTGGCGAAACCATTTGCTGCTCGCTCGTCGTCGGGAGCAAGAAGAAGGAGACATTTGTGTTGTTTTCTGGAGGTGATCTAGCTTGCTCGATGGCCGAGGAGGCGAAGAAGGTGGAGGTGACCAAGGACATCGCCGAGGAGAAGGCGGTGGTGCCGCTGCCGGCGCCGCCCAGCCAGCACGACGACTCCAAGGCCATCGTCCTCGTCAAGGGTACGTACAGCAGTTTACACCACCCTCATCTCCGCGATCGATCGATCGGTTGATTTCATGGCCACTCGCAGTTTCAGCAGCTGATTCGTCTCATCAATTATCTAAGTTTCAGTTCTGCTTAATTACTTGCCAAGTATACTATGTTCCTTTGGTGAAATGTCTCTGTGATATGATGCATGTTTCTCCATGTATGTCCCTGCTAGTTTTGCTAGCTTTTTATCTAGGAGTATATGGGATTTTTAAGAGATCCCTTTATCTAGTACTGATTTAAAACCTGATTTCATGAGAAAAAAAACTACAAGGTTTAAAGATAATGAAGTGAAACTTAGGCTTCACTAAGGTAAAACAAACTGGTACTGCATAATTTGAAAATAGATGTCAAATCAATGCGAGGTAGAACGATCATCTACCAAGCTATTGTTCTAACTGCTTATACAAGCAGAGTAAAAGTTCCCTGCAAAAAAGGAAAAAAAGAAAAAGAAAAGGAGTACTGAGTGTAAAAATGAATGTTTCCTTTTTTTTTTTTCTGAATTCTGACTTATCCTTTCTTGTTTCCCAACACCAGATGCTGAAGCTACAGGAGGTTCAGCTGAAAGAGGTACTAACACAGAAATGATCATCTGAATCTCACTGTAACCAGCAAAAAATACTTCAGGTTTCATGCTTATGTGCTCATATCATTTCGTTTCCTCGTTGTTCAGATGCTTACCTCGCAAAAATAGTGTCCGAGAAAAGATTGGTACTGATCAATGCCTGGGAGGAGAGCGAGAAGGCTAGAGCAGAGAACAGGTACTATATTTTAATCAGAAATATTATCCACAAAAAAAAGGGTACCATATCAAAATACTAGCATTCAATTAGTGGTTGCTTAAAAGCGAAAAGAATCAATCAGACTACTGTAGCGCGTAATTACTGACATGGCACATCATCTCGTTCGCTGGTTAGCCATATTTGATGGAGAACTATTCTTACGGTGCACTCAAAGAGCAAAGTACCTTTCATATCATATCTGATGCATGCACTGACGTTGCACTCGTACCAACACTAGCTTGTACTACTACCTGAAAAATGCTGATGAAATTTCTTTCTGTCTCTGTCATTTTTCTTTGTCTGACTGAACAACAACAAACAGAGCGGCCAAGAAGCTGTCCTACATCACTTCATGGGAGAATGCAAAGAAAGCAGAGATGGAGGCTGAGCTGAAAAGGATCGAGGTAGACAGATCATCCGATGATTGAAGTTTTACTAACAGTTAAAACTGTTCAGTAACAATCACTCTCATCTTTCGCTTCTACTCATACTTATAAACCAAAATTTAAATTTTTAACCTTAAACTTAGAGTTGATTTTAAGATTTTTCATTATATATATATAAGTTTTATTTTTAAATTATTTTTTGTTTGTAAATATACCATTAGCCAAACAATCACCCCCAATAACAGTTGAGTTACTCTGTGACTGCAGGAGCAACTGGAGAAGAAGAAAGCAGCATACGAAGAGAAGCTGAAGAACAAGCTGGCGTTGCTGCACAAGACAGCCGAGGAGAAGAGGGCGATGACGGAGGCGAAGCGAGGTGAGGAGCTGATCATGGCGGAGGAGCTGGCCGCGAAGTACCGTGCAAAGGGCGAGGCTCCGACGAAGCTCTTCGGCCTCTTGAAAGCCTGAGAAGGAGAAAAGGAAAATGACGATGATGATGAGATGAGATGATACACGATATTTGCTGGGATTTGGTGTTGTTAGTATGGGACTGTAAGTGTATGTGCATGCATGGCATCCGTGTGTTCGTGCGTTTCGTGTGTATGACGTCTAGTTGAAGGCCAGTTGGTTCGTGTTTTGTGGGTTGGATGGTGTTTGATTTCTGGTGCATTTTGTAAAGGAATTTGTGTATATGCATAGGGAGTGCAGTTCTGATGGATTATGGATACGTTTATTCTTTCACGAAGATTTGTTAGTAAAACATTGGTTATTAATTGTTGTATATTGTCAAATGAAGAGTTAAACTTGCTCCTCCTTTTTATTGAAAGGTAGCACATGAAATTTTCTTGTACCATAAAACAACGATCCAATGGAAACCCAGAAATCCGCCTCCGCGCCTCGGAGAAAGCGTATAGCACAACACACTACTACGAGGCCATACAGTAGATTACTGGAGCAGCGGGATCCAGTTTGGTGGGATCAGAAAACTCGGGGACCCACTCGTCAGCGGGAGGGTACCCTCCGAAGAGACAGACAAACGGCTGCGGCGCCCGAGGCGTGGAGCCCACCAGGCCACCACCACCACGGCGGTGGCGGCGGCGGCGCCACCACTACCACCAACCCCGCCCACTACAACTAGTAGCGGCCATGGAATCCGCGCTCGCCTGAGCTTGCGCTGCACGCGGCGGCCTATGCCTCACCGCCCTCCGCTGGCCCAGCTCCGCCGCCTCCTGGTGCCCTGCTCCTCCTTCCTCCCCGCCGCCGTCGCCGCCGCCGCAGCCCCGGACCCTGGACGCCGCCGCCTCCTCCTCTACGCTCGCGAGATGGCCTCCATCGCCACCGCCGCCGACGCCGCTCAGGCGCGGGCAGGTAAGCGGCGGCACCGGCCTGATTGATTTTGCCTGAGCAGTTTGGTATGGCATGGATGCTGCTGCTGCTGCGCTGTGCTGATGTGAGGGATTGCGGGTGAATCGGTTTGGGATGCAGGTGGTGTTGTGGCGGCGGCGGAGTACGAGGACGTGATGGGGCGGCTCTCCTCGCTCATCACGCAGAAGGTGCGGGCGCACAGCGGCAACCGGGGGAACCAGTGGGACCTCATGGCGCACTACCTACAGGTCTATTTCTTCCTCCGCTTTGGCAAGTTTGATTGCCTATTAGGATGGTTTGTTTCATTCGATCGGGTGGGTTTGGTTGCTGCGGTGGCGCAGATTCTGGAGCTGGAGGAGCCGATCGCGCGGATGAAGGTGATTCACGTCGCAGGGACCAAAGGAAAGGTAAACTAACTAACCGAGGATTAACTCCAGCTATAATGCTAGATGTTGTGTGGTTTCCATTTCGATGAAGAATGTTTAGAGAGTAGAGATGCACGCTGCACAAATCATTAAAAGAGCAGCTCTATGCAGAATCTTGATGCAGGTATGCAACCAATATGCAACATTAAGTTTACCAATGCAACAGTTTGATTCTGTTTGGTACGGCACGTAATGCAACCAATTCCAGAGCTTTCCTGCCATGCTAAAAAAAATGCAGAGCTCTACATACTGTAAAACTCATTTGCTTCCTTATGATGTGGAGTTTGAACAGCACATGGGCTTTATCTACAGGGTTCAACATGCACGTTCACAGAGTCAATACTGCGATCATGTGGTTTCAGTACAGGGCTGTTCACCTCACCACATTTGATGGATGTCAGGGAGCGATTCCGGCTAAATGGGTAATTTCCTTTCCGTTGTTCTCCTTTACTCATCTTTGCCTCTAATGTTGAATTGTTGATTGCTAATGTTTCTCATGTCAAATTTCTGGATCTAGATGTGCTATGCCACGTCTTTTAAGTTATTTGGATAACTATGCGTTTTGCTAACTGGCATCCCCAGTAGCGGTTGTCGTTTTTTACTTTGCTCTAAACATTCTGTATGCTCTCTTGGCTTTCTATCAAAGGCAGGTCAATAACCTGTTTCCTAAAAAAGAACTATGCATTTTGCTTGTTCTGATCTAGCTCCTAATCGTGAGAGTATCAGGGTGGATATTTCTGAAGAAAAGTTTTTGAAGTACTTCTGGTGGTGCTGGAATAAGCTGAAGGTATATGTCTAACTCTGCTGTTTCATATGTGTTGGGTGCTAGCAGTGGTTAAAAAAAAACTATGGCATAAATGCTACCAGGAATTTGCACATTTTCTACATAAGCTATCTTGAGTTGTTTTGCTGCTTTTGTTATCAAAACTTCTAGATTATTATGTACATGGTGTACTTTCAGGAGAAGACTGACGACAATATTCCCATGCCAACCTACTTCAGGTTCCTTGCACTCCTAGCATTCAAGATATTCTCAGCTGAACAGGTGAGATAACAGCAAACACTTCATTCTCTTTTTTTACATTATTACCATTTGCGCCCTTTTATCTACATGGAGAGGATTGTAGCATTCAAAATTTCATTTTCTTCCTCCATTTTACTTGAATGACACTGTAATTTTAGGATTTGAATGTACTAACATAGAAGCACCAAAGACATATATCACACATTGCCTTTTGAGACTTGGAACCATTTTTCGGGAGAAACATTCTTTGATGGTTTACTCCCTCTTTTTTGGTTCAAACAGGTAGATGTTGCTGTTCTCGAGGTTGGCCTTGGAGGGAAGTTTGATGCAACTAATGTGGTATGTGATCTGCTGTTCTAGTAATGTATAGCTAGAGGTGGTGTGCACGTGTTCATATTGTGTAATTGAAGTGCAAGACTAATTTGAGCTATACCATTTTAGTATTGAAAATCTTGTTCGTATTAGGTTTTTTGCTATTTTTTTTCCGATCATCCTTTCATCCCACATAAAAGGTGTGATCACAAGGAAAACTGTAGAAGTAGTTAAAGTTTAGCTATATTCATTCAGGTATAGCCATATGTTGGTGTCTTCTATTTTAATCAGAGTTAAAGTTTAGCTTCTGTTTCTTCTGAATATTTATGAACTCATTCAGATCAAATACTGCATGTTGAAGACATGATGTATAAAAAACTCAAGAGCATAAGCGTGCAACAGGTCTAATAACTTTGTTTATCCGCAGGTTGAAGCACCTGTCGTTTGTGGAATATCTTCCCTTGGATATGACCACATGGAAATTCTTGGTTAGTCATGGAACTGACTGTTGATCCCCCTCTATTACTAGGAAAAGTAATTTCATGCTTTTGTCATGTGCCCAGGAAATACGCTTGGAGAAATTGCTGGGGAGAAGGCAGGGATTTTCAAGGTCTTTTTAGCTACTACCCTAACAAAGTCATGTACTACAAATTTAGGACGAAGTGTTCTATTATCACTTTCACTTGGAATTTTACCAATTAAAAGAAAACGTCTACCTCATATTTCTTGATTTTTTTGGGTTCCCTTTTGGCGTCTGATTAACAGAAAGGAGTTCCGGCCTACACTGCTCCACAGCCAGAAGAGGCAATGATTGCTCTGAAACAAAGGGCTTCAGAATTGGGTGTATGTTTTACTTTAAAACTTTTCCTTATGCGCTGTAATATTTGTAAACTTGATAATTAACACAGCTGAAAGCATCTTTTAAAATAAGTTAGTCTATGCCTCCTGAAGGTTTCACTCCAAGTAGCACATCCTTTGGAACCCCGTCAGTTAAAAGATCAGCATCTTGGACTGCATGGTGAACACCAATATTTAAATGCTGGCCTTGCAATTGCATTGGCTAGTACATGGCTCGAGAAGCAAGGACATGTAGATAGAATACCACTAAACCAAACTGTAAGTTTCAATCAATAATTCATGCTAATTTTTATATATAAAAAGGTTGTTGTGATAACTTCCTTCTTCTCTTATGGAATTTAGGACCCTTTACCAGATCAGTTTATTAGTGGGCTGTCAAATGCTTCTTTGCAAGGCCGAGCCCAGATTGTTAGAGATTCACAAGTGAGCTCAGGAGAGGAATTGGTTTTCTATTTGGATGGGGCTCACAGTCCTGAAAGTATGGAAATTTGTGCTAGATGGTTTAGCCATGTTACTAAGGAGGGAAGGAGAGTACCATCTCCCATGGCACCATCTCAGTCTTGTGGCAACTCTCAAAAGGTATGACTCACAGCTTCTCTACTTTCATGTGTACTTTCATCATACTTGAGTAGACTTTATTTTGCGTGCACCATATCATTGGCTTTCCCCTTATATGAAATTTACTGTTGGTCCAATTACAGATTCTTCTATTCAATTGCATGTCTGTGAGAGATCCTATGAGATTGCTTCCGCATCTTGTGGATACATCAGCTCAAAATGGTATGTAAAAGTGCTTGGCATGGAAAATAAGTTCATATACACTCATTTATCTAATACTTATGCATTATATTGTGTACTGGTTGTTTGCACTAACAACTAGAGTTTTGCACAAACTTCTTTATTCACTGCTGATTCCACTATTAAGTCGAATTTGTTCCTGTTCTTGGTTGAACATTTGCATTTACTGTTGTTCAATTTTGTTCAGGGGTCCACTTTGACATGGCTCTTTTTGTGCCAAACCAATCACAATACAACAAGCTTGGTACCAATTCATCGGCTCCTGCAGAGCCTGAGCAAATTGATTTGTCATGGCAATTGTCACTTCAAAGAGTGTGGGAGAAATTACTTCATGGTGATAAATGTTTTTCTTAATCTGATTGCTTTTAGCCATGCATGCTGCTTCTATTGTATCTATGCAGTTTTCTTGTTGAAACAAGTTATTTTTAGCCTGAAGATGGTATCTGAATTTAGAAGCAAACGGTGCAGGTACGAACAACACAAATTCCAGTGAGACCAGTCTGGTTGTTGAATCACTTCCACAGGCTATCGAGTGGCTGAGGACAAATGCCCGACAAAACCGATCGACTTCTTTTCAGGTAGGTGTTTTCATCAAACTATTACCTGTAACTTAGAAGCGTTAATGTTTCATCCCAAATGTGTTACTTCATGTTCACCATCACTGTCCTGCAATCTGTTATCTTTTTATATTTGGCATGTGGCCATGTTTAATGATCTTTCTCCCTTTTTTCCCCATAAATTCATTTTTGGAAACGCTGTAACATGTCTAAGCTAGCTTCACACTTCGTACTGATACATTTATGTCTGATACATTGAACCAGGTCTTGGTTACTGGCTCCCTACATCTCGTTGGTGATGTATTGAGATTGGTCAAGAAATGATACTTCCTCTTGGAATGATATATTTAGTTCAAACTGAAGCTGAGCATTTCGTGGTTTATGTTTGAGATCCCCCGGCGGCAGCCGGACGGTTGCAGAATACAACAATTTCAGGTGTTTTAATATCTATGCTGACCAGGTAGCGAGCTTCGTGTATACTCTCTTTTATGTGTTTTCATGGTTGTTGCTGCCACTGTAATCCGTATTCTTTTACCCAGAAAGCTTTAATGCCCATTATAACAAGTCATAGATTGAATACTCCACTTGAATAAGATGGTGTTCATGAGTAGGATATACTTTTGTAAGCTCCTGTTGAAGATGTGACGATTCATCTTTTGACGTTCATGTGCATTTAGTCAACTCTGAATGCCTGATCACAGACTTGCATGATTGATCTGATGATTTCCACTGATATCACAATGATATGAGATAACTGTATTTTTCTTTGTTGCGTGTGCCCGTGAATACTGCTCTCCACGCTCTTGACAACGCTGCTGCACCAGACTCGCGACCTGACATCTCTAAGGGGCCAACTCTGCTGTTCCTAACTCTTAAAAGATTAAGACTGCTCTTGTCCTGGATGAAGATGACATTAGCTCTACTGTTAAGGCCTTTAATCCCATATGGCATGTTGCCCTGATGAAACCAAATGGTGAGCAAAGCATAAGCCAACCCTCCATTGTCCAGTAGTACTTTCTTCACTAAATTTTACTAGCTAGTAGTTGGGTTTGTCTTATCAAGAGGGGATAGATAGCTCCCTGTCGATACAGATGGCCCATCATCGTACTCCCTCTGCCGCTCTTCTTGTCTTGATCACAATAAACTTTTAGCCGGCTATCTTAAGGATGCACTAATTTTTTTAACCTATTTTTAAACTACAATATCATCGAGTAACGTTTGTGAGTTGTGACTTATTTGGCTATAAAAGTGAACAGCCAAGGCAACAATTTCTGGTCAAGATATCTTGTAGCTCCATCTTCCAGCTAGCTTTAGCTCTTCCATTTCCTCTTGGCGTTTCTTGTAAAAGCACTCTATCCTCCTCCATTATGAGGTCATGGAGTGTGCGCTTAATGCTGCTCCTCACTCTGCTGGGAACAGAGCTGGCAGGCCTCTGCCATGGCCGGATAATTCCGAGCTTAGAGGTCATCCAGGTGCATGAAGAAGAAGCTGAGTTGCCGTTGCCGTCGCCGTCGCCGCCGAGCAAGGGCTACGGCGTCTTGACGATGGCGGAGAAGGCGCCGCCCGGCGATGCTCCCCGTCGCCATTACTACAGTAGCAGGCGTGTGCAGGAGGAGGATCATGGCGTGTCTGCGTCCAAGCGTGTGGTGCCGGAGGGGCCAAACCCACTGCACAACTGAGGCAGCAGATGAAGGCCGAGGCGTTTGTCACCTGCAGAATTAATCAGCGGACGAGTGTGCATAGCGAGCTTGCGATCGATCGATCTATGGATGTAACTAAAAGGTTATATCAGTTCATAGCTTAGCTAACTTGCTTGATGAATGACAAAATTAAGACAAGGATATATAGTGCAATCGTTTGTGAATTCATGAGCATAAGAATCAAATACTGCATTCATGTCATGGCAAGATAAGACAGGTTCAAGGTAGTCTCGTTGTTGCATCTTCCAGGCAATTAAGGAAGGCGTCTAATGAGCACGACAGCATATGTACAACCTCAAGATTTCGTTTCGATGCCTTTCCCTGATTAGCAACTCAAAAGAGTTTACCAACCATACGTCCAATCCAGGACTGAATATTTGTCAGCTGCTCGATCAGAATCTACATCAGCTGGTTACCCACGGGGTCGACTGTGAAGTGTAGCACAAGAGATTTCTCCACAATCGGTTGAAATTTTGATGCCCACACCTGCATTTCACAAGTCATTGTCAGTTTTCAGTGCTTTACATGGTGCACTTGTTAACAGAGTGAGTACATACTTTTGCATGCTTGCTTACTGCAAACAACTCAACTAAGGGCTACGTTTTGATGCAATAATTCAGTGTTCAAGCTTTCCTCTGCTAGTTAAAAGTGTAGCGTAAAATCATTCTGTAAACTGTTATCAACCCATTATATATGTATACAACAGCAGGTTCTGATTTTTCAGTATCCTACTTTGCTATGAAGGAATTGAACAGAAGGCAAGACCAATTTTCAGGGTTGTTGGGTTCTGCTGTTCAATATTGTTTGCTTGTGTGTGTGTGTGTGTGTTTATTTATTTTTTTTAATTTTTGGTCCAGATAGCAAATGCGGATTCATGCAAGTATAGAAGCCTTACATCCTTGTATTCCATGCCCTCCCTGAATAACTTGAAGTCGTCAACTACAGGAAACATAAAATTCAGTAAGGAGCCTTATTATACGCACTTATCCAACTTTATTCTACATTTATATGGATTTTTAATTTCAACGACAGGTTTAGAATTATTGATCACTTACATGATGGAAAACGAATAACTGCAGCATGACTGTAACCACTGTCCACATGATTCAGACAGCAGCCTGATACATGTAAAACAACACACTTTGTTATCTGAGTAGGAAAAACGGAAAGTTTTGTGAAAATGTGTCGGAAGAAATTACATTGACACCATTTTGTCATACCTAAGGTTGCCTGAACAATGGAAGAACTGCATTGACTGATCAACCTCTGAAGAGAAGATAATGCATCCTCCACTGAATCTCTGGATGCACTTTCCAAGAAAGATATCAGTAGCATGAACTCCACTCCGTAGTTAAAATCCTGTTGGAAGAAGCAAACTTAGGCTCACATACAAAGTTTTTCGAATATTTTACACGATCAACCACTGAATAACAATGTGAGCCAGCTTGAAGTCATCTTGAATTACCTCTCCCCTACGGAAGAGAGGGATAATGTCATCTTCAACTTCAGATTCAAAATCTACAGAAACCGAGCCCTGTAAGTTATCCAACTAGTGATTCTCACAATGCAATGAACAACAAATAGTCAGAATGCTTTAAGAACCAGAAAGAAGATTACATGCTGAGGCGTACATATGAAACAGGTTTTACGTGCTCATCAAGAATTTTGTAGTAGTAAGGACTACTCTGGAACTTTGCAATGTCATCTTTCTGCTGAAAACGCATGAAGACAGCATGCGTAAAGTTCTCCATATTGGGGTCCTCTATGCGCCCTGCATCAAGAGATAGATATCAAAATGAAACACATAACTTTGGAGAATTCTTCATCAATGAGAAATAGATATAAGGTTATCACCTAATGACACAGCTAGAATCCCTCTCATCTGATACTGAGAAGTATACAAGTAATCAAGCATGTCCTTTTCTTCAGCATCCGAAATGTTCGGCTTGGCTCTGAGCAGAATGATGTGCTCCACAATCTTTCTGCCAAAGTTCACCAAGTCAGGTTATCCATAAACTCCAGATTAGCATGTAGATACTCAGCTCTTCTGAAACAACTTTACAGAGGAGTACCCACTGTGTTATAATCAGTCCAGGAAAAGTAAAATAGTATACGAAAAACTCTTTAAGGTTTGAAAGTAAGTAGTGTTCGTTCACAAAGTAAATTTGAGGACGGTAATTTCTGTAACAAGCAGTGCAAAACACAGTTCCCACACCTTTTCTTGACAAGGCCACCAGATGGCGCGCCATTGCTGGAACCTAGCACACTGCGAGTGCAAATAACCACCTTCCTCATAGGAATCTGCAATCTGAAACCTGCACAAGGAATACGGTTAGCTTAGCTTTGGCCATATGCTAAACTGGAAAGCCATGAAGATTGAACACAAGATGAGATCAAGAACTCACGCCGGTCAGAGTTATGCAGGCGCCGTCCATGCAACCCATAGTAACTTGCAACAGGACGTATGGTGTGATGAGGGATCTGAGCAGAAGCTGGCATCAACATGCTGAAAATTCAGAACTTGGAAGCTTAACTCATGGTTGTTGCAAAGGTTATATGGCTTCGATTTGGGGGTGGAACTGGGGTGTGGTATCTGCCAGTTGAAGTGGGATTTTTTTTTGTGGGGTCTACACATTGTGGCGGGCAACTCCTCACCATAAGTGGGTGGCTGAAGTGTGTAGCACTGTCCTTTTCTGTTCTGCTTCCCAGATTCTGATATTTGTTGGGGCCGGCAATACTTTTGTCATTCTGTTTGTGATCACAATTCAGAATTTACAGTACTAACGCAAAAACAAGAATATATAATCATGAAAAGAAGAATAAAACACTCTTAGTAGAGTGCAATAACATCACACAGCTCACCATCGAATTATATAAAGTTCAACAATCAACAATCTGCAGAGATAAATCGTACTGTTACAAGAAATCACAGAATCATAAGTTTGTTTCTGCATGTATCAACCAAATAGAGGTTGACCACTACCAGGTTGCAATCTATGAACTCTCATTTCGTAAAACAGGAACTACTAAACCATAAGAGAACCAGAAAATATGTCAAGTCTTCTCCAAGCTCTAGGACCTCCAGTGCACCTTGCACTCATTACAAAAGCTTGTTCACTAAAATGCATTCAAAGGAGTAATGATGGTAACCATCAGAAACACTTCAGAACAGCAATTGAGCAGCCAGATTTGCATATTAAATGTGGCACAAAGATCAACCAACAGGTTCTAACTTTGTTAGTAACAATAAATCACAGAACTAACAGTTAATTGGATAATTTAGTTTACATCCCTGCCATAGATGTCTTTACACTATCCAGGATTCTGAAATAGTCATAGAATAGTGCGGAGTGCTCGCCCTCCAAACCATCACGGTGGTGACGGTTGCTGCCAGCAAGGTTGTTGCATGGACTGCCCCCGATCACTAGGTCAAAGCCCCCAAATCTTCTGATGAATGATTCTATTCTGTCAGGAGTAAGAGTCCTCACATCAGCGATTTCAATCAGCGTGCCAGTTTGTGTCTGATCCCACCAGCTCTTCAGAACCGTTCGGTTCACTTCTGATTTCTCAACTGATACCACTGCTTTCATGCGGATGCCGAGTCTGTGGAGAGCTACCTCTGCTCCTCCTATACCAGAAAACAAGGACAGAACATTCATGCCAGTAGGAAACATCTCTCTCAGCACCGAGAGATGGTATGCAACTGTATCAACTTGGAATGAATTCCCAAGAGCTCTATATCTCTCTGTCCTGCTAACTCCCCTAGTGTGGTTCCTAGGGTATCCCAATAGGAACTCCATCTCATCAGGCTCTAGAGGAGCAACCTTGTTCTTTCCAACCCAAACAAGGTTCCACTTCCTACATTCTTCCAGAACGTACTTTTGAACTTGGGGGGGTGGTGCATCACCGACGCTACCAAGAGCACAACGAATTCTTTCTGTAAGCTTCGCGCTTGCCACACAAGTTTGCAAGCAGTTGAACTGCCTTCTTGGATCCCAGGAAGGCCACCACCTCTTAGTATTAGGAAAGGCTTCAGATATAGTTTTGGGTGGAATAGGAAGAACGGGTGTCCTGTTCTCAATTGGCAGGTTATGAATGTAACCCCGTTTCCTAGCAGCAGCACAGAAGTACTTGGAATCTACAAACTCAGGCTGAATATCATACAAGAACCTAGAGATGGTCGCCCATACACCTTTTGGAGCAAGGGCCACGTTCTCGTAGTAAAAGAACGGTGGTCCAAATGCTTGATCAGGAAGGTTTCTGTGGACTGACCGTAATCTGTCACTTGGCAAACTGAATCCCACCATTGGATTTGGAAGAGGCATTGACTCTTCATGGCTGCCATCAAATGGCAGTTGACTCCCTTGTGGCCCACTTCCATACCGCTTTCTCTTTTTCTTGTTCCCATTCATGAATATTGTTTTCTTTCTTCCTCCAAAGGAACTGAACTCTGTATCCTGCACAATTATAAATATGATGAAAGTGCAATTAAATTGAAAGAAATGAAACAATTTCTTGAGTCAGATGCGTTAGTCACAAGGTACCTCATATTCAGATGAGTTTGCAGAGTACCCATTCCCTGCAGTCTGTGATGCAAAGATTGAATCAGCCAATGTATCTACAGATGCATCGAGACCTGCAATATTTTAACCCAACATAGGCAGTGTAAGGTTACTTCCTGTCAAAGCAGCAAATTAAATAGAGGCGTACCGCATCTAGTTATGGCCATCTTTGCTTCATCTTCAGGAAACCCCATTCTGACTAAAGTTTTGATTTTCTCATCATTCTCTGACATCTCTTGTAGGAAATCCTGCATGAAAGCACATGAAAAGCAGATTGAAAAAAAAATGCTACATCTCACTCGTGACTTGCAGTCCAAATAACCTCCTGATAAAGCAACTAATACAGGCATCACATATACACTTGTAGAATTATATGTTCCTCTCTCTGATGGTTCTTCAGTAGTTTTGCTAACACTGACTATAAAGGCAGCATAAAAAACACTACTGAAGAAACATGGAAGCAAAAGTTGGATCAACAAAGCTCCTTTAACAATTTGTAGATAACCCAAAAAGACTACAGCATAAAAGTGCAGCTAAACATCTCAACTTTACTAAGAGTGAACAGAACATACGCATGAAACTTTTCAATTTATGGGAACAGTAGTTCATTACCATAAGTATTAATGAGGGAACGTTTTCTTAGCATGAAAAAGGTGCAAAACATGGCACATAAACTGCTGAAGAAATTGATGTGGCAAGTACATCTAAATGTATAATGACCAAGGAGGGAGCCATGTAAATACCTCATCACCAGAACCATCAGAGTCAGGAGCCCTGGCACAGTTACCCGCAGCATCATCTTCTTCCCAATTAACATCATCATCATCATCATCTTCTTCTTCTTCTTCAATAACCTGGGGGGTAGAGGTAGAAGCAGAGCAATTACCCACTGAAGGGTCACCGCCTATCGCCTGCATTACACAGCATCACTTGTACAGTAGAGCATTATATAACAATAAACAAAGTAATGCAACCACTTGGGCAAATACCTGATAAGTGAGAAGCAACTCGAGCAATTGCTCTGTATCTGTATCCCCTGAAAGAAAAGGCAGCGGTTGAAACAAATGATTCAAAAAAGCAACCTAATCAAATAAGAAGAAATAGATTATTGCTATCATTACCAATCTCTTTGATGGCTTTCAAGACCATTTCCTTTGGGAAGCCCATTCCCATGAAGTCGGCAACCAAAGCTGGTGGTGCTGAACCATTGGCCTTCCCATTAGCATCCTTTAGACAGTTCCACAAATAAACACCATAATTTGATTATAAGTATAGCAACGCAATATCACAGCTTCGATAAATGACTAGGCCATGTGTTCAAAGCTAGACTTCTATCTCCTACCTCCCTCGGTCTTGTGGACGGACCAGGAGCATCCGCGTTCCTCAATGCTGCAGCAGATGAGGGCTCGGCCTCACCATCATCATGCCAACAGAACTTGCTGTCATCGTCGCTATCGCTAGCCCAATCCTGTGACATGAGTTAAGCATCATATCTCAAATATCCCGACTTACAGTGAAAATAAAGCAATTCGGAGGGGGGGAAAATACGCAAGGATTAAATCGAGTTAATGTAGCATCTTGTGTAAGGCATACTGCCACTCCCCATATCACATAGCCTCATCAAATCTCAAGGGGATCGCTAAACTGTTAAAACCCTTAATCGAAGGGGGGTTGGGGATGTTCTGCCACGAGCGACATCACAGATCGAATTCTAAAGTAGTAACAGATGATTTTAGGATCCAGAATGCATCAAGTATACAGAAAAAATGATAATCACTTCGCGATTAAATAGACCAGGAGCCCCCATCCCAATCCCAGAGGGAAACCCCAAGCACCGCACAACCGAATCGCGCATGAACAGCAGCAGCACGAGCGTCCCCGGAACCATTGGGCGCGGCCAAACCGACGTCGTACAGGGTGGTAGGAGGGGAGAGCAGAGGAGAGAAGAGGAGGAGGGAGCGCTTACCACCATTCTCGAAGGTTGGACGCGGGCTCGAGGAAGAATCTCTCGCTCCCCTCCCTCTCTCTCTCTCTCTCCCTCCCCTCCCCCCGCGCCCGCGGCCTCCCTCTCTCGCGCGCGAGAAGAGCGCGTCCCGCCGGCTAGCCCAGGCCTCGCCGGAGAGGAAGCGCGCGGCGGCGGAGCAGCGGGAGGAGAGGGTGAGGGCGGCGGCGACCACACTGCGCCCCTCTCGACGACGACTGGTACAGAGACGGTGTGTTGCTCGTGCCCAAAGACCAGGCCGCTTCGCAAGGGATTCTCTCTGACCGGCGGGACCCACCTGCTTCGTGGGCAGGCTTGTCAGTGACTGTTCCCAGGGCGGTGTATTGGATTGGCCCTGTGGGTCTACAGACACAGGGATCTTCTGCGGAGAGGTGACCTGTGGGGTAGCCTGCGCGCAACGCATTCCCGGCCACGTACAAAGGACCCTTGGATGTTTGCCTGTTTGGCAGCACACCATAGTGCCACAGAATCTTTCTGTGCACAGCAGTACAGCACACATTTTCACGAGTGGTGGAAGGAGAGAGAGAAAAGGTGGGTGAACCAGGATACTGTCTTTTTTAGTTGTCAAGCATTTGTTTTATTCGACCTGATATATTTTTATTTATTATAATCTTTTTTCATGAATAATTTTATATATAAACTAATGTTTCACGGCTGATATTTTAAAAATGGATTTGATATATGATATTCAATGAAAATTTAGGATAATTCTTACTTTATTGGTTTGCTCCATTATTGTGTTCACGGGTCACGTGAGTTCTCCTGAAGTATACCGATTTCTTACGATTAGTTAAGTTTTGGCGATTGATTCAAATTTAGGATATAAAAAGAGAATGCATGAGGTGTTCAATTCAATTTTAGAGGGGATTGTAAAGAGCTCAGTGATAGGTGGCAATGATTTGGAGACATTGAAGCAACGGTGAAGGCGTTGAAGCCATGAGGCAAAGGAGAGGAGGGCGGAGGGTGATAGAGGCATTATACTTTGTGTCTACAATAAGTGTTGATTATGAGAGAATAGAGATCAAAGAAAAATAACATAAGAACTAGAGGCAGAAGATACGAAATGGAAAATAGAGGTGGGGAGTAAAGAAATTGGATATGATGAGACCAATGACGATAAAGATGGTGGTAAGGATGCGGAAGACGACAAAAACAAAGATCATCCAAGAGATAACTATGGTATGTCAGGTTAGGATAAAGCAACAATATAGAACTAATAAAGGTTGTGTGTAAAGATCTTAACCCCCACCATTCGAACCCAAACAAGAAAACTTAAAGTGTTTAGGAGATCCTAAATACTTCGGATATGACAAGTATGATTGAAAACATGAGTATATCTTTGTCCCAAAACAAGTTGATTGGTAGCAATTCCAAGACAAAGTTGTTATTTGAGTAACATCTATCTATTATATATACAAATAATAGAAAATGAAATCATCACGTTCATTCTCATGGGCTAGAAAATCCCGTATTAATAAAAAAACAATCCAATTATAACTATGATTTTAGAATTAAAAACAAATAAACATAATAAAAAAGAGTGCACGTGTAAATACAGTTTAGAATCATTCAGATTTTATCCAAATCTCATATTAAAAAATTTAAAATAATTGATATTGACAAAAGAGTCCATCTACAAATACAATTTGGAAACATCTAAAATTTCGGTTACAAATAAGTAAAATTAAGAGAAAGTTGACACATATAATTACAATTTAGAAGTATCTAAAATTTTAAATTAAAGATTAAATGTAAAAAAAAGTTTATGTACAAGTATAGCTTAAAATACAGGTAAATAAGAACAATAAAAAAGAATCATATTAGAAATACTATTTCTAAATTAAAAATAAAGAAAATTAATAAAAAAATAGCCCATATGTAAATACAATTTGGTGAATTATTGGTTTGTTCATCTGTGGGCATCAAAAGAAAAACCGTTTGATATATAATACGGATACTTTCAGGATGTGCCATTTTAATGCAATACTCTCCTGCACCTATTTTCTGAATTATTGGTTTCTTCATCTCAAAATAAAAGTACGGTCTGATTCTAATCACACTGGAAGATTTGTGTGGATTGGAGTCTGTTCATTTGTCGATAGGGCGTACTGTGAATCGCTTGGCGGCTTGGGGATCTCTCTTCAAGCTGGGGTTGATTCAATTTTAATAATTCTTCCCTGTCGACAATGCATAAGCCCCTATAGCTCAGTGGTAGAGCGTCAGTCTTGTAAACTGAAGGTCCGTAGTTCGATCCTGCGTGGGGGCAGCTTTTTTGTAGGAAATTTTCTTCCAGAACTACTAATTTCTGCATAACATTTTTTAAAGTGCAGTGCGGAAAAGATTTAAGTAACATGCCATGCAGTGCCACTCTTATCCTGTTAGAATTGTAACAAACCTTTTAACTGTTTGGTGAATCTTTGATTATGACCGGTGAAATTCCTCCAAAAACAGTCCATTCCAAAGGAGGCATGGCATAGTTTAAGAAAAGTAAACTGAAATCCTAGGGGACAGCAATATGGAAGAACGGATAAAGCCACCTCTTTATTAGTCAAGAGAACAAGTGAAGAACACACATTCTGATTCTTTCCCTCTGATCTATATATTGCCTATGTGCAGTTCTGCATTGTGTACAAAAGAATAAGCTCCAGTAAGCCCCAAAAGAGGCACTCCAAGTCCCAAACTAGTATAATTTATGACAGGAAACAACTGCTGCTGCTTTGCTGCAGCAGGTTCAGCACACAGTATGTATTTAGAACTCTAGCGTATAATATATCCAACACGTCGTTTCGCAGTTTCGCACCACATTTGTAAGTTATGGAGGAGGTGTTTCTGTGTGTTTATAATATCCACTGCCTGAACTAGCTCTGCTGTTTGGTTGGGGAAGAAATAAACCAAACCCTGAACTTCTCCAGGCTCCAGGCCCTTTCGGCACCAATAACAACCTGTATATGCAAGGCATATAACCAAGCTGCAAACCATACTAATCTCTGGCAGCCTTATTTCTCCAAGCAGCAATTTGCTTCGGAAAGCTGTCGAAGATAGGCTTTGGAATGCTGTCGAGAAGCAAGATTGGGAGAGGGAGGGTGAATGCATCTGGTTTTAAGCCCAACTTGCTCTTAAGCCACTCAGAAGCAATGCTGTTGTCTGAATCTTGGAATTCAGGAGTGCTTGATGACTTCCTCACAGCTTGCAATCCATCACCATATGAAGGTACTGCAGTCGCTACAAGATCCTGCTGGCTGTTGTTTATATCTGGTCGATTGCCAGATTTAGGCCTCAATGCCAAACCTGGGCCCGCCTTCATCAATACACCACCACTATTGCCCTCCCATGTTGAAAACTCGCTATCAGATTTCTGGCGTCGTCTTATTGGCTTTTCGGCATCATCAACCTCCCAAGTAGCATCACCATTTACAAGAGAAAAACCCGTTGATAAGCTTCTAGCTTTCCTATTCTGACCTGGATGTGAATCAGATTCATAATTTAGTTGATTAGTTGATCTCCAAATCATAGTTCACATCTAAGCAAACAGTAATGGAATTACCTATACTGTATGTCGCCATTTCGGTGCCTTCATTTTTTGGGTCCCCCTTTGCAGGTTTTGAAAGGCCATAGTAACTGTGCAAGAGGTTCATGGAAGACGAAACTGTGCTCCGTGGTGGTTTCAGGAATGGATCGAAGGCAGCATTTTTGGGAGGGCGACAGGTAGCCCATTCTCTGAAATAAATTACATTGTTATTGCAGACAAAGCATCAAATATACACATGAAATGTCCACGGATATTAAGGGACTGTAGTCAGAACTGTGGAAAGGCGTCACATGGTACAATCATTAAACTAGAAAAGAGCAGCAGCTAGCATATGAAAATGCCAACTAGAGGGAAGTACTATTGAGAATCTACATCAATCAATTATGCCGTCCTTTTACACTCGAACTCTTGAGAAGCAAAGCAAATTTTGTGTGTGTGTGTGTGTGTGGACAGTCGGTGCTATGAAATGTTCTCATGGGACCTTAATCTATTCCCATGTTCTAGATACTTTTCTGTGAAGAATATAAAAAGAACTAAAAATGTGTGGGCACTGGGCAGTGAGTGCAATGCATGTGGACTTGTGGAGTGCAGCACATCTGTTCACAGGTAGGATCGCAATCCCCTTTCCTCAATTCCTCGTTGCTTTACTATGGATGTTCCCATCACTCGCAACCCAGTGGCAGCCCCTCTTTTCGAAGGTTCAGAAAGGAAGGGCACTCAGTTGCCAGTTTGACACTATGGACTAAGCGTCAAGTTAGCGTTTAATGCTGAACAGTGATAGCAAGAGTGAGACCAGCGGGAAGAAGCAGCCAGTCGGTTTCGTGTGGATTTCAGCCAAACCTTGCCTACCTCCTCACCGAGTTAGTTCTGGACTTCTGGCTCGTTTTGTCAAATTATGCACTACTACAAATTTGCGCACTACAGGTACTAAGATAGCAGCTGCAAAGTCAGCACAAATTTGTTCAGATTTTGTGCCTGAATATATTGACTTTGTAACCGTGGAAAAGAAAATTGTATGCAATGAACCGCACAGCGTGGACAAACAAACGGGCAAGACTTTGCTTCACGTAGATTAAGGTGTCTTAGACATTTGCAAATCTACCATTTAGTCGGGAAATGCAAATCCCTTGAAACGTGCATACCTGGGACGATCGGTGGCAGCGTCGGCAGCGTGGATGGAGAGGGGAGGAGGATGGGATGGGGCCGAGGCGGCGGCGGCGGGTGGGTGCCTTCCGGGGAGCGGAATCCGCAGCGTCTTGTGCGCGAACATCTGCAGGTCCGTTGTGAGGCCGTTCACCCGCTTCACATCCGCCACCTGCACGAGGAGCCGAGCAGGCGAGGCGCCATCGAATCACAGGCGAACACACACGAGGCGTACTAGAGATCATGGGGAATGGATTAGGCGTGTACGTACCTCGACGCCGTACTTGATGGCGACGCCGGCAAGGGTGTCGAACCTGCAGACGCGGTGGAGGATGTAGCGGCCGCAGGACGACATGGGCGGCGGCGAGGCCGACTGCTCCACCTCGAACAGCACGCTCCCAGCGTCTCCGCCGCCGCCGGGCCGGTGGGCGTCGCGAGCGGAGGGGACGCCCATGTGTCGCGCGCCCGCGGGGGCAGGGCCGCCTATTTTTGGCAGGCGGGCTCTGCCTCTCCTCCCTCCCTGCTCCCTCCCTCTGCTCCTCCTCCTCCGGGGCGGGGCGAGGCGGAGGCGGAGGCGGAGGTGGAGGTGGAGGAGAGGCTTCGTGCTCGTCTCGTGTGGGCGAGTGGCGTGGCGTGGCGTCGGTGGGTGGCGAAGGAAGCGCGCGCGAGTCGAGAGTGGAACGGGTCGGTGCAAAATAAAAGGGAGATGGGAGGCTCGGTCTCTTTGACTGGTCGCTTTGCTTCACCCGTCTCGCTGTGTGTGCGCGTGTGTTTGGTTTGGTTTGGCTCGTTCGCACCACCACGCGGCCACGGCTTCGGTCCCTTCCCTTCGCTGCTCTCGTCGTGTTGCTGTTGAGTGTTGACGCGCCTCCTCAGGCAAACCTCTCCAATCAACAAGCGTTTCTTGTTGCTAGTATTTTTCCTTTTTTTAAGGGGCAATTGTGCTTTTGATTCTATTTTAAAGTCTAGCTAGCAATACAGCCTTCATTTCTTATCTTTGGTTCTTTGACTCTGCTTTTCAAAAATAAAACTAATGTCTAGCTCTGTTCCGTGATGTTAGGTTAACATGGTTAAAATCATGACCTAAATGACACTGGTGGCCTTGCTTTACTTACTTAAGATTTTATTTTTATAGCAAGTTTGAAAACAAAATTGATTGAACATTGATAAATTCAGCATAAATCTTGACACAAACAAAAATGTGAGAAAACTAAGTGTATAAATAGTGTTTTAGTCTTGAGTTTAACATTGTTAAGCTGACTTCATGTAATAGAGTTAAACGGCAATTTTATTTTCATATGGGTAAATTGAGACCACCGGGTTAAATAGATATGTACATCTCGTCCTTTTGTTTCTGTTTATTTTTATAACCTAAAATTTGAATTTTCAACTTTAATTTTAGAGTTGATTTTAGAAAAAAAATTTACTAAAGTTTATCTTTCAGCATTAACTTTAAATCACTGAGAATACATATATATAAAAGTTTTATTCATAAATTAACTCTAAATTTAAAGTTAAAAATTTTAATTTTAGCTTATAAATATAAGAAAAATGGAAAGACGAAGGCGCTATCGGTACTTGTTTTAAGGCCATCGGTTTCCCTTCCACGGCTAATTGTGCTCTACTGCTCTTCAGCCAACCTTGCTTTCATAATAAGCGGTTGTATTTTCTTTTCAGATTTCTCGCGATGACAGCGCGCTAAACGACTATGATTTTTAAGCAGTATAGACTAACCGCCTTATCATCAAAACTCTCGAGAGTTTGGTGTTGTTCACCGTTATAATTACTGTGTGGAGCACGTGGAAACTTTGGGATAGGGCTAACGAAACGTAGAATGATAGTGTCAAAATACGATGAGTAATTCTTTACAAGAGTTTCAGAGTGGATTCGTAGACTGTCTTGCATGTATACTGACGTACAGTTACAGTGTTCTTCTATTTCAGGTTTCAGCAGATTAGTGCTCTGCCCAATTGAAGCAAAATGACGCCATGTCCGGAACCGATCTTGCGTATACAGCAGAATGACTGTTAATCACAATCGAAGTACCTTCCATTCTTCAAAACAATCTATGTCAACTCTTGGTAAGTCTGACTCTTTTTTAAAAAATTCTGATTAGAGAACGGAGGAACATTGGGCGGTTCTGACTGTCACTGAATTTTGCAGCTCACTCGTTGATGCTGACAAAAAGAACAGAAAACTACGTATTCAAATGCAGATCCCAAGTGTCTGATGGATTCGTGCTGTCACTGCAAAAAAGTGCCCCATTTCCTTTTTACTTCAGAGTTCAGTATAGCTGTACTAATTGTACATTAGTACATGCAATTAGTATCATAATGACACAACTGTTTAACAAATCTATACATAGGGCAACGCAGGCCTATGAAATAGTAGTATAGATTATGTACCCAAAAGAAACTTCAGTAACTAACTTTTTCAGACTTCACATCACCAAAAGTCAGCAACTGAACACATGACAGGCACCGAATAGGTCAAATAAGGTTTGGCATGGACAGGACAAACAAATGAATCTCTCTAACTGATGAAAGCGTTTTAGCTCATATACTAATAACTACCCAGCTTATAATCAGTCTCTTTCCTGATCTAGTGGCTCTGGTTAGGTAGTTTGGAATGGAATTCCTGGACAAAAAAGCAGCTTTCTAGTAGCAGTAGAGCATTATTATTATTGTACTAATGCCATTATACCAGTAGTAATCAAAGCAGACTCGTTCTACACTACAATATGGTCCAGATATTGTCTTTCATCTTGTGTTATGGATTGCAGGGCTCGGAATATAATATATCAATCAACATGCAGTATGAGTGTCATCGCCGTCGAATTGGGACAGAAAAGCCTTGCTGTCCAGAAAAGATGGGCTGCTGTTGCTGAAGCATTGCCTTGTGTCGGTGGCGTGATAGGCTCACTGCTCAGTGCAGTGATGCTTTACCACACTATCCTTTTTGCTATTGGCTGTACTTACAAACTAAAATTTAAAATTTTAATCATAAATTTAAAGTTAATTTTAATATTTTATTGTAGTTTTTTTAGTTTTGACTTTTTTTATCACAATGAACACGTATATAAAAATTTTATTTGTGAATTATTATTCGTTTATAAATACGTCGTTTGACTTTCTTCTTGAAAAAGCTAAAAGATGTTGAGAAATTTGGTTATTTGAAGGGTAAAGATGTCTTATCAGGTTACAAATACAACAGAAATGGATGAGAAAATATAGAAAATACATAAAATGACAATGAAATCAAGTATTATATGTTTGGAGTCCTAATTTTGCGAAGTCCATGTTTCAAATAGCAAAACTACGAAGCGCAATGTTTAGAGTCTCAAATAACCAAATTTCTCAAAAGATGTCTCCCTCGTATTCATGCTAGCTGAAACTATCAACATAGTGACACACGTTAACACAATTAAGAGGGATTAACACCTGTTCAGTGCTCTCATTTCTCGGTTTGGAGGACTAAGAGAAGCCTTATAATTACAGTGGACATACAGAGAGCTAACGTAGCTGAGATGGTGAATTGATTGTGTTGGAAAAGAAAATGGCGGACCGGTGATGAACAGCAGCGAGGCCGATGAATGGCGCCGTTGAGATTACGGAAAGAGTTTTGGTTTGAAAAGGCAGCAGGTTTTGCTCCGGCCGGTTCCCTGCAATATATCCTGGGCATGGGCAACTGCATTGCTCTTGCCTTTTTGCGCTGAAACATTGATGTGTGGGGATTGATTCATCCGTTGATCACGGAGGGGCATTTGGCTTTGCCTGTTGTCGTGGATTAAACAAGCAAAAATGAATTGAAGTGCGTACAGTATGTTCAGAGAAACGAGAGTGAATGGAAGACCATGGCTCGGTTCTTTTAGCCCAGATTAGGGTATGTTCGACGGCAGTGGGCTCTATCTCAAGTCACGTCAGCAGAAAAAACTTCTCGTATAAAGGACAGTCTCTCAAACTGACACTTGTAAATAGATTTTCTGCTCGTAATTCTCAATAGGGCCCCCTTTCTGTTCAGTGAAGTGAGGCGGGGTCGCCGAACGAACGACGTTAGTTTACTTGCACGCGATCTCCTTTCTGATCAGTGTTTCTAATTAGAGCCAGCACACGTACAAAACAGATTTTATGGTTGTCTCCTCGTTTTATGCGCCAAGAGGCGATGTTTTGCTGACTTCATACAAAACAACAAATTTTCTCTCCCCTATCGTCTCTATTCCACGTCAGCGAGCATGCATCAATAGAGACGATAATTAGAGCCCTTTGTACGCGCCCTTATCCATCGACTTTTACACGCATACTTACCCAAGTATCTTTTAAAAAAGCTTCTATAAAAGCTCGTATTTTATCTTTATCAAGTGGATTTTAATTTTATAATAATTAATTTTATTGTTTATATTATTAAATAATAATTAAAATGATAATATTTCCCATATGACCATCACGTATGCATTACATCGTCGCCCTGTCATGTCCATATAACGTGTCGTGGAATAGATGGCGATGGCGGTGTGATTGGTGCAGTGCAGTGAAGGGCGAAACCGTGTGTGCATCGATCTATCGGTGTGTGCGACTCCGTGCGCCATGTGGACGAGAGATGTGCATTGAAAGCGACCACGCTGGGTGCTGCAGTGACGCTCTCCTCCGTTTCGGCATTCGAGTGATGCTTCTGCTAGGACCAGTGCAGATCGTTTATCTTTTCCAATTTAATGTATTAAATATTATAATATTTTATTATTATTTTAGTAAAATTTAAATTATAAATCTTACAAGCATAAGTTTGAGTGAAAATATGGGCTTGGACATTGGGAGAGATGGAATTGTTTTTCCAGGCTTCCAACAACAGCAAGCGACGTTTAGAAGAAACGCGCGCCTGGCAAGAAGAAGCGCAGCCTGGCGGTAGATTGATTTCTTGATTGCTCGGTGAATTCTTGAATTCGTTCCGATCCGTAGCTACCGAATTGAAGATGAGATTCTTGGCGGGGGACATTACATAGACCCAGTGGCGGAGGTGTCGCTTCTCGATCGGACGCGGACGCCGATGGCGACGAAACGAACAGCTAGTAAGCTGCGTGTGCGAGATCTGCGGCGTTTGGAACCTGCAGCTGCAGCGGCGAGGGCACAACCCGCCGCCGTGCAAGCTGAAGCAGCGGAGCCCCAAGGAACTGTGGCGGCGAGGAAGAAGGGTTTACGTGTTCCCGGAGACCGGATACGCGCGTCCTCGGCTAGCTCACCGGTATCAAGAACCGCGAGAAGAAGTGGAAGTGCGCGCCTGCGCCGGCAGCCTCGTCTTCTTCCAGTCCTCCCTCCACTCTGCCCATGCATTGCCATGGCCATGGCCGTCCAGACTCCAGACAGCTCACCGTTTCCAGTGACGCAGGCGCCGGGGAAGGCGACGGAGGAGGGTACGGCCCATGTTCATTGGCCCGAAACGGTTACATGAGGCCCAAGAACGGGACTGCCGGCTTACGTACGGTGCTGTAACTCACGTGCGGCCCATTTCCGTTGTTGGGCCTGAACGGGATTTGATACTGGGTTTTCCATTTCGATTATGGAGTAAAGTGTAGTATTTGCTACTCTCAGAGGTGATATTTAATATGACACAGAGTGGGTAATAAATTGTTAAATATGTTACTGTAGCAAGTGATAAATAATTAAATGCCCCATTCCTCGTACATATGGACCTGGAGGTCTGGAAAGGGACAGAGGAATCACCATCGGATTGCAGGTTGGTGGAAAAAAACATAGCACTCCCATTATTAATCTGCTTCTCTTGCTTTGGGTAAAGAGGTCGTAATTCCAACCCCACATTTTATCCGCGAGCACGGAAGATAAAACGATTTCGTCGCATACACAAGATGTGGAATGGAACAAGGACAGGGTGGTGGAAATAATAACCTCTAATTCTTCATCGTCTACGGTACGCCCCTGCATACTGTAACAATCATTTCTTAGCTACGCACTTCATTTCAATTCAAAAGATAGCCGTCTGACGCAGCTGATAATTATGCCTTTGTGTAGGGTGATGAAACCTAATAAAATTCCATAAACAATAGTGTCAAATTAAATTTATAAAACTTAATATATTTATGATACTATGATGATAGTACTTTTCAATAAAAAAATCTATATATATCATTTATCTTCTATTTAAACTAGGTTGTTTATCAAAATTTTAAAAATTTGACTAAATCCCATTCTAAATGAGAAATGTTTTCGTGACCGGAGGGTGTATAGCACGCACACAGTTACATTACACACCAGGTCTACCAACTTAGAACATCCAGTAATATTTATATACTCGAGTCTCAGTAGACTAGTTTTACCACCAACATGCAGCTGATCCATTTTACAAGCCAGATAAAACTACCCACTTCTCGCTAATTAGTCTCATACTAAACCTGTCTCTAGTGCAGTTTTCACCACAATCCCCTTGTTGATACTTGAACGCAATTTCACCACAATCCGAGGGGCAAAATGAACACACATGCCGACCCAAAAAAACACGTACCGCCGCGCCAAAACGAAGCAAACAGATTAGAGGCAGAAGCAGCCGCCGGCGTTGTACTTGCCGTCCTTCCTCACCGCCGGCGAGCACGGCGTCCACTCCGCCGCCATCCGCACCCGCGCCCACCACATCCACCCGCCTCCGCCCTTCCGCTTCCGCCTCGCCGCCGCCGCCGCCGTCGAAGCCTCCGCGGCCAGGCGCTTGTTCTCCGCGCGCAGCCGCTCGATCTCCGCCATGCCCAGCTTCCGCTCCGCCTCCCACGCCGCCATGGCCTCGTAGCACTCCCGGTTCCGCAGCTCCAGCCCGTACACCTGCGACTGCAGCGCCTCGATCTTGCGCCCCAGCATGCACACGCGGTGGTCCTCCCGGAGCTTCACCACCAGCCGCGCCATCTCCGCCGCGCGCCGCCGCATGTACCCCAGCTCCGCCGCCGCGGCCGCCGCTTCCTCCTCGGCCGCCGACGCGCGGAACCCGAGACGCGCGTTCTCGCCGAGCAGCACCAGCCTCTCCGACTCCAGCACCTCCAGGAGGCTCCCCTGCAGCTCGATCTTCCTCGCCGACTCCGCCTTCCGCCGCTCCGCCTCGTCGGCCAGAATGTCACGACCAACCCACGCAAGCACCAGCTCCGCCACGACCAGCTCAGCGTCGACAGCATGAATGCTGCTGCTACAACTGCTGGCAGGAGCAGCAGCAACGGTCCCATGGATGACGGCGGGGGGAGGCTGGTACGAGAGGGAGCTGTCAGCGTCGGAGGAGCGGTCGTCGACGTCGGAGGAGCCGCAGTCGGAGCCGGACGCGGCGGCGGCGTGGAAAAGCTGCGGCTTGTTGGCGAGGAGAGACTGGGAGTAGCGGTCGGCGAGGTAGAGGTAGCGGTGGTGGAGGTCGGTGAGCAGCGCCAGCAGCTGCGGCCGCTTGTGGTAGTAGTTCTCGGCGCGCTCCGCGAAGGAGTGGTCCGTCGCCGTCGCCGCCGCGTCGTCCGGCAAGCTCACCGCCAGCGCGCGCACGCGCTGCTCAATGTCTGCAAAACCGAAACCATCACAAGTTGCTCGTCAAGAAATACAAATTCAGTCACGAAAATACAAATTGCAATATAATTTTGTTTCGTTATTTCACCTAATCTTGTTTTGTAGTAACTCCTAATCAGGTTTGTTCAAACTCAAACCAAATCATACGAAAGTTCAGATAAATTTTTTGGTACTTTACGAAGTGCAGCCACGTCCTAAGCATGTACTGAAGTAAAATGAAATGGCGGTAAAAAAAGGGGAGTCTGGGTGGAATGATGTTGTCATGGAGATGCCAAGCCTAGCTACACAAGCTTTGTCCATTGTTCTTGTCTTTTGGTGCAGCTGGTGAAATGGGCTGACTTTGGAATGATTGCTGCCAAACATTTGTCATGCATTTGAGAATTCCGTTCAAATTTCAAATTTCGAAGCACTCTAGCAGACGAGAGCCCAGGGTAGAAGAAACAAACTACTTTACGAAGTGCAGAGATTCCCCAAGACAAACACAAACGAGAAGCACGAAACACACGTCATGAATCAGCCACATTGCATCATTCACGCTGTCACACAGTGACAGTACTCTCTTCTCTCTTCTCTCTCTCACGGTCTCACCCACGGGACGAGAGTGATCAGTGGGCATGGCGAGAATAACTGTAGCCTACGATCATGAGATGCTCATGTTTGATCCATGGCAGATCAGACATCAGAGCAGAGCATTGAGCCAGTGACACTGGTTTCTTGGGACAGCACGAGCAGCACGGCTGAAGCATGAAGCATGCAAAGCCAATTCTATTTTAGCTGGAGGAAATATAAGACTGATTTTCTGAACTTTATGACAGCTGCTTAATAACATAAATGATAAAATTAACAACTGAAAATTTAAAAAAATCAACTTTAGATATAAGAGAGAAAGAAATTGGTCACGTAGAAGTCGAGAAAAAAAAAAGAGAATGAAGAACACAGCCAAAGTAATCTACCACTGTGCAGTGAGGGTAAATGGAGAATCATGGTCGACATGAATGCGTATCACAGGACACCCGTGATCTATCAATGTCTGCTCGCTGTATCAGCTCAGAGATGTCATCACAGGGTGGATGGATGAGTGAAGAACAGAAGGCTGAAGGCATAGAAGTAGAATTTAACCGCGAGATCTCTCCACTGTTCTGTGCTGTGCCAGAGTAAAATCCCCACTGGCACTGCAACAGAGGATTTCATTTAATTCCCCAAGTTCAATTTTACTGCTAGCAGCAGTAATTTCGCATGGATAAGTGAGTGATGAAGTAGAGAGGGACAAAACATTAATAGGATGAGTAAATTAAGCAAGTGAGAGTGAGCAAGTAAAGAAAGGGAAAATTGAAACCGAAGAGATCGAGATCGAACCTGCAATGGCCGCCTGGAGCCAAGGTGGGCACGTGGGCAGGCGGCACGGCAGCTGCTCTTGCTGCTGCTGCTGCTCCGTCTCCATGTCCATGGCGACGCCACGAGAGATGATGCTCTGCATCTCCTCTCCAACTCCAAAACCCAAACCAACGAGTCCTGAATCCTGATGCGATGCGTTCTTCTCTTGCCTTGTCGCTGCTTGGATCGCCTGGCTCGCTAGCTACGGGCTACAGCTAGTAGCAGCAGCAGCAGCTCGGCATGCCTGCAGGATTGGTTTGGCACAGCCTTGTTCTTGCAGATGCAGGCAACCTGACACAAGGCAACCCACGACAGGGGTGAACAGTAACATGATCAGTATTCGGTACTCCTACCAGACAACGTTACACTGCACAGCTTCGTCTCTTTCCTACTACTGTACTGCTTGTGTACAACGTAGAGTAGTAGGCTTGCGTGTTTTGATTGAGAAATTTTTTTGGAAGTACGACGTATGTTTGATCCAGTATAAAAGGGATTTTCGAACACGAATGAAAAAACAAATTTTTTAACTAGGCTGGAAACTGCGAGACAAATCTTTTGAGCCTAATTAATCCATCATTAGCACATGTTAATTACTGTAATACTTATAGCTAATCATGGACTAATTAGACTCAAAAGATTCGTCTCAAGATTTCTTTTATAACTGTGCAATTAGTTTTTTATTCATCTATATTTAATGATATATTTAGATGTCAAAAATTCAATGTGATATTTTTAGAAAAAAATTTATGAACTAAACAGGCCTAAAAAAAGGAAGAAAAACTACAGCTACAAGTAATGCACTGTAAAAATCTCGGAGAATGCTGTATTGCGTGTCGTGGTGGGTGGTGAAGGCAGTAGCAGTAGTAAAAAAAAGAAGAGATGCAGAGCAGTCGTCACGAAAGGCGCGGCGAGGGCGAGGAGTTGTCGCTGTTGGAGGCGGGACATGACAGGACACGGAGAATTTGACCTGTTGCGTCGCCCGTCCCGAATCTCAACGCAAGCTGCACGACCATACTGTACTGTTGCTGCTGCTCCTATGCTCCCATGGTTCTTGATTTTACAGCGATCGAGGCTTGTTAGAGTCAGTGTGCAAAATACAACTCATTAAAAAAATGTCCTTAATCATTAAAAAATGTCCTTAATAAAGTACTAGTACAAGGATTTTCAAATGGTTAACCCGGCTACCTCACTGTCAGTACTCAACCAACAGTGGATTAGCAGTACTACGTTTCATTCTTTCGGATTTGCTTTTGAGTTCAAGAAAAAAAAAAGAGTTTTACCCCGAGAAACCAAGAAAAGAAAAGGTGGTTTTGGTGATACAGTAACACGGTTGGAGGAGGGAGGGATAGCAAGTGTCATTTTCATTGCACATGAGAGGACAACATGGCCATGGGGCAGCAGCAGTACTGGTGCCCCCAGCAATGGAATTACTCGCTGTCTTCTAGTGCATCTCTTCTCTGCTACTTTTATCACTCAGGAGATGGGGATGAAGGGTTTGAAATCGTCACTCTTTTTTCTGATGACGAAACATCATGGTTTGTACTATCAACCTAGATACTTTTGGAAGCAAAAACTAAAAAAAAAAGAAGAACAAACAACCGACGAAAATATCAAAGAAAGCAGTACATAATCAGTTCTTCAGAATGATGCGCAGTTGGGCGGGCGTTTAGTTACAAGGTTTGCAGCTTGACACGGGGGTTGAAAGTAATAACTGAAAACCAGCAATGGTAGAAGCCAAAAAAGAACAGATGTTGCGATCGATAATAGTAGGTATGAACTACGACTCTGCGATAGCAAACCCAACAAGCTACTTGAAAAAAAGATTCGATTATTCAGAAATGGGAACATATGACGAGAGATCACTCTACGGAGAGAGAGAGAGAGAGAGAGAGAGAGAGATGAGCTTACAGGCCTGTCCAGTCGATCGGATGCAGATGCCTAGCGGGAAGTGGAGAACGCCATTGTTGTTGGAGGAAGCAGCTCAGAGCCTGGGAGCTGTAGAGTGGTGTGTATGTGGTCAGGTCGTCTTCTTCCTCGCGTTGTACCACTGGACATATATATGCAAGCGAAGCCAAGAGAACACTGGACACTGCTGCGCTCGTGAGGCTATCACCCTTCATCTCGGCCGTCCAGATGTTTCTGTACGGATGGAGCGAACGGTGTGGATGTGGATTGTGACTCGTGCTTGCTGAGGTAGGCCAGGGAGAAACCCAACCAACCAACCAAACTTACTACTACTACTCCGGAATCGATAATTTATTTATTGCAACTTAATAAGAGAAATGAAATTCAAACAGGTTTTTCTATGGAGGCATTCGAAGTCGGTCGCCGGGATCTGAAATTTGGATTGAAGAGTTCGAAACAGATACACATCTGACGATTTAGCTTAACTTTCAGGACGGGCGTTTTGAATTTATCAGACGATGAGCGGCCACCGGCCAACGCTCCTGAAAACTGGTGGTAAAAAGGAGGGAGATAGACAGAGGAGTTTAATTTCACCAATAATGATATGGAGCTTGGATTAAAATGAGCTTGGAAGTACAGCTACGTAACTACTATGCTACAATGAGCAGTAAACACACACGGGAAGGGACGAGGGACTAGGAAGCAAGATAGCGCTTCAAAAATGTACTACAGTGTACAGCTACGGATACGAAACAAGCTGGTCTATATACACATCATGTAGCTGTACAAGTCAGGCAAACTGGCTAAGGCATGGCGTCAGCTACAGATTCGAGAAATTTTAGTGTATAGTGGACTAGATTCATCAACTTCTTTGAAACATGCCAGTAATAAAAAAAATCTCTAAAAAATGGCTGATCTCAATCGAAATGTTGGCAACAGGAGACTATAAAATCTTCCGGCAGAAATTCTATGCCGTCTCCTTGGATGGACCGTCTTTGCTAGCCTCGTTTTTCATGTTGTCTTCGCCATCGGCTTCAGCCTCGCACTGCCCGCTTTCAGGTCCAGAGACCTCCTCTGGGCTCTGCTTCCGGCCTTCGTCGATCGCGGCGTTATCAGAATCCATTGGCACAGCACCTTCTTCTGGTTCAGCCCCACTGCCGCCACCATCGGTCTCCGGTGTGGCCGAAGCAACCTGAACGTAAGAATCCACAGCAAAAGATATCAGCGGCGCATTGCAATGGGATGATTGTTTGGTTTTTCTAAGACATATTTGCAAATGAAAAATAACGTGAATAAAATATTTATACATGTATTCTTAGTGATCTAAAAACTGAGATTGGAAAATAAACTTCGGTGAAAAACCCTAAAATCAACTCCAAATTTAAGGCTAAAAAATTAAATTTTAGCTTGTAAGGATAAGCAGAAGCAAAAAATGAAAGTGATTGCTGTTCCTGCTCGTCCGAGTTTGATCAAGAAGATGCGTCAATTACCTGTTGTTCCTTGGGTTGAGCTGAAGTGCCTTTTGCGTCTTCCCTCTTAGGTCGTTTAGCCTTATCACTGGGCTTTGAATAAAACTTGGAACGGACTTCAGGTGGCAAGAGTTCTTGAGGTACAACTCCTTCAATACCATAGTCACAAAACTGCAATGCGATGGAATAGTGGTTATTAGAGGTACTCACTGATATAAGCTGGCAATCCGTCATACTATACTGCAAAGGACAATGTTGAGGCATACCCGAGAAAACCCTTCCAAATCTTGCCTGGCTGAAAAACGTAACCCTTTCCAGCAATACACCTGTCAAATAAATGTTGGTCATGAGACAAAATCATATGGAAGAGATAAAAATGACATGCTGTTTTCTTTATCAGATCATATAGGAAAACAAAATTCTAGAACTGAGTGTCCATGGAAGTAGTATGAAACAAGGTCCATGTTTTCATCATCACCGAGGCCCCTGACAGATGCTCAGGATCTTTTGTTTCTTTCTAATGTGATTCAACTCATCTGTATCATTGTGTGGGACATGCCATCCTGTGACCCACCACTAGCCCAGAACTGTATCGGATTCTCTTTTGCTACACAATACACATCATAACAGTCTACAGTATCATTGTGTCAAACCAATCATGGGCTTGGTTTTAAGAAAGCGAGAAGTGCCAACGATTTATTTACACAATAGACATTTTCTTTGAACCATGTAAGCATGGAGGCGCACTTATCCTCAGTTTAATTCCCACATGGATCAAAGTACACGTCAAATATGAGCAACCAATAGACTAGCAAATACCATTCCTAGTGAAAAATTAGGACCTGGAGACATTCTTGGATGACACTTCTTCATATGGTAATAGATCCAGGACTTCTTGGCAGTATTTTCTTAGAATAATAATTTGAATTTAGATTTATCTTCCAAGCCAAATCAAATTCTAAACATGAATAGCGTATGCAATATCTTGTTCTAGGACAGTCGTCAAGGGGAGGGGGGGGGGTCATCTTTTGGGTTTTTAAAAGAAAAGGACAAACGGCATATTTAACGGAAAATAATTTGTGAATAAAACTTTTATATACGTGTTCATAGCGATATAAAAGTCAACTACAATGAAAAAACCTCGAAATCAACTCCCAATTTAAGGTTCAAAATTTAGCTTATAAGCATAAGCAATAGCCAAAAGATGGGGGTGAAGATCAAAATTTAGTATAATCAGCTCGACAGAAAATAGTGTTGCAAGGTTCTCTACTCACACGATTATTCTTGTGGTGATATTCATCCTCAATTCCAGCAGATGGATCCATCTGTAAGTTACACATAACCACATTGACATTAGAAGATTGCATTCATAAATTGTTTGACTCAAACCAAAAGGACAAATATAAAAGGTGCAAAATGACACTACACAAATTGAAGCACTTACATCTTCTGCAAGCGGTTTCCAATACTCTGTTACTGATGGCATGCAAATGCGTTCAGAATCAGTCAGAGCATTCTGCAGCTCACATATAAATTAGAAGTCAGATGCAAAAGATAAATGCTAGAAAAAAATGAATGCCTTTAAATGTTGGAGAAGTTGTATTACAAAATGATAAGAAAGTGATGAGAACGGCACAGGAGAATTTCGATTAATAGATGCTGTATGCCTTCAAATGGTGTTGTTTTGCATGACAAAAGGATAGAAAATGACCAAGAAGGGCACATATATGGAACTCGACGGATGGAACCTTTAAACTGGATATATGAAAGTATATTCATAACAAACAGAACAGTAATGGGATGCTTGTTAGAACATACAGGGTTTTGTTCTGCCCATTTCCACAGTTGGGCAAGTTCTTTGTTTCCCAATCTCCACCTTGGCTTCCTAAAAGGAAAGCAAAACATCAAGGAATTAGGTTGCAATTGGGCATGGACTTTCTTGTATTAATTCATATTACAAATTCATATGAGAATGTGAAGTAGAATATTCTCCTATTAAGTCAAAGATACATGCTATATTTCCAATCAATTTGCCTTTTCCTACCTTTTCTCTAAATAAACACAGACCACAAACAATAACTCAATGAGGCAATCGATATCAAAGACCATGCTTACATTCTTCACCCATGGAAAATATCAAACTACACATATTAGGCTATTAGCACAAATGAATACAAATTGTGAACTTCATACAGCACATCTGAAACTGCTCATATATAGAAATGCTGATCTGAAATAGGAGAAACTCATGTTTCTTGCTTATCACAAACATATATAAGAAACTGATAGTACAAAATTACAACATAACTAGCCTATCTACCATATGGTAAATCAGACAAAGGTATTTGAAGTTAATGCTCCCAGTGACAAAGAGATGGTGCTACCAGTAACATGAAAATTATAAACAGTAGGCTTTTCCGGACATATAAGGATGCCATCTTTTGGATTTTTAGTGGAAAAAACAAAACGGCAAATTATAAACAGTATGCAAACAAAAAATAATTTGTGAATAAAACTTTTATATACGTGGCCTTAGTAATCTAAAAGCCAGGGCTGGAAAATGAACTGCGGTGGAAAAATCTCAAAATCAATTCTAAATTTAAGGTTGAAAATTCAAATTTTGACTTATAAGCATAAGCGAAAAGATGAGGGTGTATAATAATAGCATAGTTGATTATTGCAGAGATCAAATGTAACAGTTACTCATTATGACAGATCGACACTAGATCCAATAATAGACTAATGGCAAATTCAATGCCAGAAGAAAGAAAATAGCATACCGTTTTTTGACTCCAGCTTGGCCTGATTTCTTTTCAAAAGGTTGTTTTTCAAATGCAAGGCATCCATCTCGTTTCCACCAAACCTTCAAGTTGAGGCAGCAGGAACAGAATCACTAGTTGTGAGAATTATTACAATTAAGATTAAAAAAATTGCTTGCATGCAGCTAAAAGGATACCCAATTTTTCTCCCGCTCAAGAATGTGCTCAATGCTTTGTAGGAATTCCTTTCCTTTTGGTGGAATTATCTCCAGAAGCTTCTTAACACGCTCTTCACAGGAATCAATTTCCTCTTTCTGATTGTAGAGAGAATATAGTCAATACAGAGTGCATAGTGGTATTGGGATTCTTAATTCCCGATTGTCTGTACTAGCCACTATAGCCCAGTTGTATCAGTCAGGCAGTTAGTATTAATTGGCACAGTTACTGACTGATACTACCACTGCTTAGGCAGTCAGTATTAGTTGGCACACTTATACGGAAAGATACTAGCACTGCTTAGCAACTCCATACTGTTTGAACAATTTGTGCGATCAGTGTTTGCTAATACTTAGAGACCCAGTCACTGTGACAGGTATGCAGAGAGGTGATAGCAATCGGTTCAATATGGGCATACCTACAATCTCACATACACCATAAGTACAGGAAAATATTAAAAAATGGACTGTGACTTCAGGAGAACTAATGTCAAGTTCGCCACATTAGCTGTTGTGACTATCACAAATTCAAGAGCGATCATGTAGTAATAAGTGGATACTAAAAATTTGGTAAGAGCACAATCTCAGATGGTCAAATCTAAGTTAAATAGCTTTCCATGGAAAACAATCGGACAAATCATTTGGTGGACTAACCATGCTCCCAGTTGGACCTTCTTTGTCAGTCTTTCCAGGTGCCTTTAGAAAGTCGAACAATATAAGGCACTGGACAAGGATGTGGCGTCGAAAACTTGGGTCCTTCAACTGTATAGAAGCATTTTCTATATGAGTCCATGACAACAGTGAGCTTATATCATATGATCAAAAAGTTATTACCTCCAAACCCATCAATTTACTACTTGTCAGGTACTTGATATTGAAAGCAGCATCTTCCTCTTGGTCAAGATTGTTAAGTTTTCCATCGTCCTCACTGAGAGGCTGAGCTTCAAATGTGCTTAGCACAACCTGCAGTTTCATTAGTAGTGAACATCAACCAGAAGTTAAGAACTAACATTTTGCATTGGGAAAGAAACAGGGATGTACCGTTAAATTGGAAGCAAAATTTTGCCATTTTGTCAGATTTGCAGCAGTCAAAGCAGGGTTACTAAAATGCTCCTAGAACGTAAATACAAAGATACATGAGTAACAAAACAGCATAATGTTTAAGAGTTAAGAAGCATGTCAGGGATCAGTGATGGTTTTTGAATCCCAAAGAATGAAAGGGTACAAAATAGTCACCTGTAGACTCCACAGGGTATTGTAGAAGTTGAAATCAACAGAAATTCCTGAGAAACAACAGCTTACATTAGGGACTGCTATCCTTCACGAAGAAAATTGATTGCAGATATAACAAATTGAATAAAGTGATACCAATAAGGCACGAAAAAAATCATAATATAATATTTTTTTATCAGGACAATCCTACTCACCATCTGTAGCGTCTTTCTCATACTTTGTTTCATTTGATGTGTTAAAAACTCCCTTAATATTGAGAGCTGATAAAATAGAAAAAACAAGAAAATGGTAGTTATTTGCTCCTGACCATTAAACAGATGTCTGTAAGGAGGGAAATAGGAGAGGTAATATTCAAACCTGAACGTTCCGATAACGGGAAGAAATGTGCTAGAAACATGATTATACGGCCGCAGAATACCACATCATTTGCCTGTGATATTTCAGTATAAAGGATATCAATGCTAGTACAAACACAAATTTAGGCAGGCAAAACTCCAAGAAATATAAAGAACACACTTACTAGATGCTCACTGAAGCAACAGAGTTATGGCATTACACATAGAAGGGGATTTTTATGATATGCCTAATAGTTCGGTATTTTACAGTATAGAAGTAATTACCAAAGATCTTACTGTTACCAGCAGCGACCACAGTATTCAGCATTTCAGCTTATTACTAGATAAAACTGCTCAGCATGGAAAACAAGGGGAAAAAAAGAATGATTTCAATCTACAAATATTAGGACCACGACAGAGTAGCTAGCACTAGTAGAGTACGCAAAAGAAATACCTTTGATAATCTTCGAAGTAGTTGGTTGCAGGTTCTTAGCATAACTAGCTTGCCACGCCCAAAAAGCTCTTGCTACAAACAACTCAACAAGATGATCCCCCTGAGCAAAACAAAGGCATACGCCATCTGCGCGTAACAATGCAGTGCAAATAACAGATTCTCAATTACCTTCCCCAAGACATCTTGTTTGCTCTCAATATATCCAAAGACATCTTTGCAGTCTTTGATAGTTGACATTTCTGTTAGATCTTCTAACAGCTGGAATACCATACCTCCCTCAACATGCCCTCTTTCGCAAAGGTAAAGCACGATATCTAACACGAAAACATTTTGATCATCCAAGAGAAAAGAGAACTAAAATGGATAAAATCAATAAATAGCGCTCAGGAGCCCATTTGAAAAAAAAAAGGAATGGTGAAAGGGGTCCAAGTTCCAACTAACCAAGAAGCCGTGTTATTGGGCAATTACTTTCTCCATTATCCAGTGAATTCCCGTATTGCATAATTCTTTTACCAGATTGAACTGCAGATGACTAAGAATATAAATATAAAACAAATCAGCAACCGAAATTAATTTGTAGGGTTGCATGACAAGCAAGGACTGAACAATTTCAACAAGATAGTAAACACTTCAAGTCAGTTATGAATCAGAATATGTATTAGTGAAATGTATAAAACGGGCAGGAACAACTTGTATCCAGCTCATTTATAATAGTGAGGCAGTGACCAAGTGACCAAAGAAAACATCGACCAGTAACAGTTTGTTATATAGAACAAAGGCTAGTGTCGGAGTGGGAACATGGGTGGTAAAGAAGCTTACTGCAAGTTCCTGCAGCAAAGCTCGTAGAGCATTTTCTAAAGATTGGTTCTCCTCTAGAACCAGCACTGTTTGCTTCTGCAAAATCAGATTAGCAACAAACTTTAAAACTGCACAAGACAGCACCGGGAACACAAGCATGCCAGACTGTGGTGCATTGCGTACCTGAGGTTTAATCGCTTCCTGAACCGCCTGAAGTGCGAAAGCTTCAGGGGATTCAGTCCTAGACAGCGCATCCCGGAACACCCCCTGTGAACAAGATCGATTTTCATATTTCACGAGGCGTACAGAAACGATTCCACGCAAATTCATGGGAACCCTCCGCGCATCCTCGCTCACTGACGACAGCCCGGGCGCCGTACGAGATAGAGAAGGGTGGAGGAACTCACAATGATGCGGTCGCGGTCGGTGTGGCTGGATACGGCGGCCGCGGCGGTAGCGGGCGCAGAGGAGGAGGAGGAGGCTGGCGGCCGATCCTTGCTGAGGAGGATGCGCAGCCCGGCGGTGGACGGCGGCGGCGGCGTGAGGTCCGCCATGGCGCGGCGGATCAGAACGGTTGGCCAAGCTAGGGTTCGGGAGGGTGATGCGAGCCCCTCCCTCCCCGCTTCCGAGCTGGCGTAGTACTCCGCTCCGGCGACGTGCAGCGGCGAAGGCCAGCCGGCGGCGGATGCGGGTTGAGGCTTCCAAGTCCAAGGGGGCTCGGGGAGAGATGGGATGGTATCTGATGGGCCGCGTTTGGATGGGCCTAAATCGCAGCCCATTATCAAGCGTGGCCCGAAACTTTGGGCCTAGCCAAACACTGGCCTGATCTATATCGGATGTCAACGATGCAGCTCACTCGAACCACACAGCGCTTATAACGTGGATTATCACAAAAATCAGATACTTTTATATTTTATCTTCAAACGCAGCCTAGATATTGCAAACTTGAAATATGTATTTATTATATTTAAAAAAATTGCACATAGATTTTTTTTTTCAAAATAGATCATTTTTTTAAAAAAAACATACTAATAGAACATAAGGTACTACACGAAAAACTAGTCGATGGAGGGAGAGGACTACGATGGGAAGAGGATGCGCGCTGTGTGATAGATAGGGTGTATTTGGTTCGTGGACTAGGTGGGATGAGTTGGACCCTTTTTTTGTTTGGTTGGAGGGATGAGATGTGATAGAGTGAACCCATTTCCTGTTTGGTATAAGGGATGAAACCAAACAATTGAGAGCTCCCCTCCCCCGACGCGGCCGTGGCAAGCTCCCCCATCCTCCTGGCGCGGTGAGCTCCCCCCCTCCCCCGTCGGCCCGGCGAGCGCCCCTCCCCCCCCCCGGCGGCCGCGGCGAGCTCCCCTCCTCCCAGCGGCCGCGAGCTCCCCCTCCTCCCAGCACGGCGCGACGAGCTCCGTCCCCGGTGGCGCGGCGCGGCAAGCTCCCCCCTCCCCCCGGTACGGGGAGCTCCCCTCTTCCCCCGGCACGACGAGCTCCCTCCCTCCCGGCGCGGCCAGCTCACCCCCCCCCCCCCCTCCCCTGCGGCCGCAGTGAGCTCCCCTTCCCGGTGCGGCACGACGAGCTCACCCCCCCCTCCCCCGCGGCCACAGTGAGCTCCCCTTCCCAACGCAATCCCAGCCCGTCCTGGGTTGCCCCCGTCCCATCCCGTCCTACCATTTTGGTGGAACCATCCCACCCAACATATTGAGGAAATATTCCCTACTGGGTCCAACCCAATCCACCTGGTCCATAAATCAAACACTACCTAGGATGGGATGATTCTATTCTACCTAGGATGGGATGATTCTATTCTATCCCATCTCATCCTTAGCAACCAAACACACCATAGAGATTCGCGGAGAAATTTGCGTCTTGACCGGACTTCGCCCGTGGAAGCTTCTTACCAATCAGTATATAAATGCAAGCGACGACGAGATCAAACCTCAGCCTTTTTTTTCCTTTTCGTTGATCATAGCATTATTCATTCTCACATCTCCTCATGTCCATGTCTGTAGCCTCGATTAACTAGGTCATGTTTCATGATTATGGATTTACGGTAGAATTCAGTATGGTTTCCCTACTTTGAACAAACTATCGTGGGAAGAGTTAGCAGCGCAGACAAACAGATACTGGGCCGCAGCAGATAAACACTACATAAAGCGATGTTACATTCTTTCATGCTACCACGTATTTCATCACACAATCTGCAGAAACAATTTAGCAGCACAATCTGGTTTGTGAGCCAAACATCACAAAGTAATTACAACCAACATGGATTGGTTACACAAATACAATTCGAAAACCAAATGTGCACAAGCCAACAAATACAACCAACTGTTTTACCTAATTTGTTTACAAAATGCAAGGTACGGTCTCCTTAAGCTCCTAAATCATTGGAACAGGCAGAAAGTAGGGTAGAAATGCAGGACGTGCAACTAATTTGGATCTCTGAGAAAGGTTGACAGTATGAAAACCAACCATCAACCACATGGCACAGTGATGTGGTGCAGTAAAACTAATGAACGGGCATTCGTTATTAGTTCGGGGTTAGTAGTAAAGCAAAATTATTAGAGTCATTCTAGAGTACACCCACCATAAATTCAAACATTTTGAGCAAAAGGTTCCTTATGTTAAGTAGAGATGTAAGGGGAAAATAAAACAGGAACAAGTGACAGAGTTCAGTTTCCAAACTAGTGTTTGGCTGCTTGCATGTCCAAAGCCATGGATAAGTGCAGAGAATTTAAAGCATTCACTTATAGGAGAAATGGCCGATAGCTTTCTGGGAAGATAAATAGTCAGAAATCAAGTTTATCTGAAGATAACAAGCTTTTTAGGTGCCGGACATGTTATTGTAACTTTATAAGGTTTACTTATTTTAAGTCTTGAAAACAACTACTCCCTATGTTCCATATTGTATGACTTTGTATAAATTCATCAATTAATTGATGTATATAGTTTATATATATGTTTAGATACATTAGCATCCATATGAATCTAGAAGACTTAACAGACAGAGTAATCAGCAAACATTGATCCGGAATCTTGCTACCAAAATTCCAACAGTATGTTAAACTCTACACACAAAAAATGCTAACCAAATGAATGAATTTTTTTTTTAAAAAAAAACGCTTACCTCATGAACTAAGTGAATATAGAATATGCGAACCCAAAGAAACCACGCCTAACATACTCTAATTCAAAAGAAGCTGACAAGCATTCTGTAAAAGAGATTGGAGAGACAAGCATTCTGTAAAAGAGGTTGGAGAGTCACAGTCATGGTTATGGACAAGTTTTAAGAAGAAACAGTATACACATCAGCCGTCGCCCTACGGTACATGGAAGAACAATCGGTTTACTCCAGAATGGCTACTTCGTCTTTGTCAATCCAAAATGGATGGATTACCAAACTATTAGCACCGTCAATTCTGCACATTGACCACAGCTTCACAAAAAGGTGAGTAGAAAACTAGCTACAAATTACAATTCACCAAAAGTTGTAATATATTGCAATTTTGCTAAGCAGAAGAGCCCAATAGATTCCATGTTTAATGATCAATAAATAAGGACACTTTAATTTCACCTTCATCACGTGAGAAAACATCAAGAACGTATTCATAATTTGTTTCTTCCCCAAATCACACACGCACGAGTCAGACAGACGCAACACAACACATATATAGGTGCTAATAGTATATACCCCGGGAATCCACGCGATCATTTTATCACAAATCCTTAATATTCCATCGGCAAGACATCCCTAGTTCTTACCGCCGACGTACTGTTCGGCGTCGTGGATGATGACGTATCCAGCCTTCTTGGGGCTCTCGGAGTCGGACAGCTCGTCGTCCTCGTCTTCGCCGTAGACTTGTTCGTAGGAGGGAGCGCAGGTGGAGGCGACGAGGGACCAGACGAGGTACATGGTCGCGGCGGTGAGGGCGCCGCAGCCGAAGCCGAAGAGGAGGCCGGAGACGACGACGAGGATGTCCTTGGCGCGGTCCTGGACGGACGAGGCGGCGTCGGAGGCGGCCGGGAGGGGATCGGGGCGGCGGATCTGGAGGGGCTGGTGCGGGCCGAGGCGGCGGACGCGGAGGACGGTGACGACGGTGGTGGTGACGGGGGTGGGGTTGGTGGGGTCGGGGTTGGGCCTGGAGACGGAGGAGAAGGAGATGAGGAGCGTCTGCGCGTGGCCACAGGGGCGCCCGGCGGCCGCGGGGGAGACGGCGGCGAGGAGAGCGACCGCGGCGACGAGGAGGAGGAGGCGGGCGGCGGCCATGGCGACGCGGTGGATTTGGGGAAAATCCGATGGCTTGGTCAGGAGGAGGAGGAGGAAGGAATAGAAGGTTTGACTTAGTTGGGAAAATCGAGTTGTTATTTATGGGCGTGGGGTCTTTTTACGGTTCGGTCCCTGGACTCTGTCCGTTTTCGTACAAGCGTGCACAGTACGGCAACCGCCAGCGAAGCGAATCGATTGGTTGGGATTAATTTCGGGGTGTAAAGTGGAAAATGGTCATCAATGTGAATATGTGGTGCGACCGTGGCCCAGCTAGCGGATTGAGGCCTTTGGGCTAGGCCTATTAAGCAGCTCAATCTTTTTGATGATTTTTTTTATTTTTAAACATTTTTAATAAATAATTTTATTACTAAACCTCTTATAAAAATATTTTCACCGTATAAACCTTTTGGCCAATGATGGTGATCCTTCTGGTGTGCCTTTATGGAAAATGGCCAAAGATGATCAAGTCAGGTTAAACAGGTACGCACCCGTCTCAAAACAAACCATTTTTTTACTTTTTACTTCTTTGTGTTATTAAAAAAATTACGGTTAATATTTTTGTTTTTATTAGATGATAAATCATAAATAGAACTTAACTATTTTTTTTCATTTTTTAAAAATAATTTCAAATAAGACAAGTGGTCAAACGTTAGACACGGAAACCGAAGAGTTAGTTTACTGTGTGACGGAGGGAGTAGGTATTCGGATGCATGTCGCTGTATACAGGAGATGACATGTAAATTATTTTGTTGAGCTGATACGCCAATAGAATGAAATGGTTAAAAATAAGTAAAATAAGTTGATACAGTGTAGGGCAGGTAGATATAGTTGAGAGAGTTTTTGATCAGACTCGGTTTGTGGTTGAAGGATTGCAATCGGACTCGGCCGGGAGTTAATCGGACTTTTTCGGCTCCAAATTAACCAACCCAACCTGACGATCGATCGCTTGACTCCGGCCCAACGCCCAACCTGAAATGCAAGCGAGAGCGAGGGCGGCGGCTTCTCCGGACCAGATCTTCTCCGGCGGCATGTCATCGTCGTCGAGGTATCGGAATCACCCAGAGGACCTGGCTGCGTGCCGCAGCAGCAAGCGCCGGCGGGGTATGGTCGCTGATGCCGCCGCCACGACTCGTGGTTCGTCATCTCCGTGGGCGTCTCTGCACGAGGATCTGTTGGAACCGATCGCGCGGGAGGTGCTGGCCGGCGACTTGGTGGACTACGTCCGCTTCCGCGCCGTTTGCCCCCACTGGCGGTCCAGCACAACCTGCCCGCACGGCCGCGGCATCGTCGACCGGCGCTTCCACCCACGGCGGTGGATGCTGTTCCCTGAGGGCCACGGCCTCTACCCGGGCCACGGCAAGCTGCGGGTTCGTGCGCTTCTTCAACCTCTCAACCGGCGCCTTCATCCGCGTCCACCTCCCGATCTTCAAAGACCACTGCGCCCTCTACTCTGAGGAGGGTATCCTCCTGCTGCAGCGAGACCACGACGCTGCAATCCGCCTCCTCAACCTCTTCACCGGCGACATCTTGGACTCCCCGCCTCTCGAGACCCTGCTCAGGAGCGTGAGTTCCAGCTTGCCTGGAGAAAAGTGGTATTATCTCAGAGATATCCGTGCTGCTTCCATCAACGTCAGCGCGGACCAAGTCGTGTCGCTCATGATCTGGTCACAAGGTATGGTGCAGATAGGCTTTGCTACCTCCAGGGAACAGCAATGGAGGGTGTCTAGCTGGTGCTTCAACCAAATTTTCAGTCCATTGCCGTTCCAGGGAAAGCTATACGTGGTGCATAATTACGTAACTTACGGTCAACCAGATATCCTAGAGATCGACCCACCTCAGCTGGAAGGGGCAGAACTATGGCTGCCACCACCAAGGTTGATTGCCAAATGTCCAGCAAGCACGCCTCAAACCAAGTTTTGCTACATTCTGGTAGAATGCGACAAAGAGATTCTGCTGGTCACTCTAAGCTGTGGCTTCCATAAGAACATTAATCAATCTCAGTTTACAGACTGGCTGACCTTATGCTGGGAAGGACTGTCAGGGTGACATGCATTGGTGGCAATGCCCTCTTCATTGACCAGAGGAATCTGTGTGTCCGGTCTAAGAGCAGGTACAATAGCAGGCTATAAGCCAGTTATAAACATATTTTAAAGAGATAAGAGGGGAGAGAGAAGGGAGGTGAGCTACTAATTTATAGCCAGCTACACGCGGACTCCAAGAGAGAGAGTGTATATGACATGTGAGACCATGTACTGATGTTTTGTAGGTAACTATTATATGAATTGGCTATTAGATTGACTATAGATGAATTGGAACTAGTAGTTGGCTATACGATTGAGCTTGCTCTAAGGCGTTTCCAACCGTTGTGGGTGACACGATTGTCTTTTTCCATCACAAGCAACGTTATCTTGCTCAATATCACCTCAACAGCGACACATTGTTGCCAGCATCAGATGGATCTATCAGAGAATTCGCTATACTAAGCCATTTTAGCATCATTTACCATATCTACACATGTTGCTACCGTGAACAATGGTTGGCAGGACCGTTCCTGGGCCAGGGCGAGAGGGGCGCCGGCCTAGGGCACATGAAATCAAGGGGCCCCCAAAATACATATACATATGTATATACCTGTATAATAAAATGGGTCAAAGAAAAGAAAATACTTCGTATCAGGCCCAATGGCCCATCAGCCCAGGAGCAGGAGGCCAAGAGTCAAGGAGAAAGGATTAAGGAACGTTGCTGCAGAATTAGTGCAGATCGCTCCCGCATTGCCGCGTATCCGACGTCGGACGCGGAAGCTATTTCTTTATTTTCGCCGTCTCCTCGACTCCTGGTCTCCTCGTTCCCCTTTCATAGTTCCACTTCCACAAAACGCAGCGTCGCAGGTTGCAGCCACAGCAGCACAATGGCGCAACTCAATCCGTCAATCGTCGGTGGCGACGCTAGGAACATCCGTGGGAGTGGGAGAGATCAGTCGGCGCCAACGCACGGCTGAAGCCTGAAAATCCTGGGTTTTTTCTTCTCTAATCCGGTAATCCCTATCCAATGTCTTCTTTGGTTGATGCGAGATCTATTAGATTATCGTAGACTATAATTATGTACCCTAGATGTACTGAATATTTTTACCATTAATATAAAACATATTACTATATATTGTGTTGAAGCAAAGGGCCCTAAATTTTATCTCGCCCTAAGGGCCCCAAATTTTATCTCGCCCTAAGGGCCCCGAAATAGTAGGAACGACCCTGATGGTTGGTGCCTGATTTCTATTTTTCATCATTGTTCTCTTTGACAATAATCGCTGCTTTTCATGGAGCATTTTGTGTTGCTACATAAGCTCATTGTTTTCCCCTCTGCCTGTAGGAACAAGGGACAAATAAGATTTCGGGGCGACATTAAGGGGTGGAGGGTGAAGCGGAAGTGGAGACATGGGGTAGGTCTTGCCTCTGTTGCAGTGTTTCTGTTTCAGTGTATGCATTTTCATCTAGTACTACACATGATTATTCACCCAAGTCTCATCACATGATTATTCACCCAAGTCTCATCGCAGCTGATTGATCAATTTCTCGGATGTTTCTCTAGTATTCAAGCTAAACTGTTTGTAGTCCCAAATCAATATAGTGGCTGTTGCTTTCCCTTTTAATTACCAGGATGTAATGCCGTTAGATATGCACACAAATTTTGGTTGGGATAATCATAAAAAAGTACTTTCGAATACAAATGTAATAACATTAATTTTGTGTCAAAAAAATCTATTATAATAGAGTAACCGTTGGTCAAACTCTTGTCCAAATGAAACAAAATGCTCTCAATGTTTTGAAATTGAGGGAGTAGCAAATAGAAAGGTTCTTGAATTGTTTGTGGGTAGGCGTATCAAACACATACTGCTGACACGTTGCATCCAGAAGTTGTACAAGGATAGTGTTAGCATGTTGATTGGAGATGCTAGTTTGTTCCACCAAAGCAAGCCAAATGATTATGCTGACTTCACATCTAGAACACACATTCCTTTTGGTCTTCTGCATATTTAGGATCTCATAGATTTTCTCTCATCGTGCATGCGTGGTCTACTGTTATATTTGATCAGATTGGTTCAATAGTTATAAACGCTGACTTGACGCCTGCTTTTCTACTTGTATAATGCTAGGCGTAAACGGCTCCTGTGCCACCGTGGATTGATGGTAGTGCCTGGGTTTCCTTCCTCCGCGGCCTTATCCATCTTATTCTTGCTGGGGTCGCTATGACAGAGATGCTTTTCTACACTTTTAAATTATTACTCCTGTGTAGGCTAATCTATTTTGTCAGTGTGTAGGCTAATTTTAAGTTGTTCTTGCTGTATCACTATGTATTTTATATTTTGTCAAGCTACTAGTTCATGTTCAAACGGCTAACTTATGTTTCTGAAACGTAGCCAGCAAAGCTGGTGTTATACTAAGAAGGATGGAGATCTGTATAATGTGTCATCAGTTTAGGGAAGACAGATGCTACTTAATGGGTATGCTGGCTAATAGAGAGTCCAGAGTTTCGTCTCAACTCTCAATGATTTTACTAACCAACTGTTGAAATGTCAACTACTTATTTTGGAATGCTCATTCCATATATCGAAAAGCAATCAAGATGAATACTTGCCTCATAATTTTTGGCTTCTACCGTTGAGTCAGATAGTCTGCTTGTGTCATTTCAAAATGGAGTGATTGTTTTTACAGGATACATTGATGTAGAGTTTACTTAATTTTACTGGGAAATGTGACTTTTGTGTGACTTTATCAAAATTGAAGTCAAGATTTGAAATGCCTGAAAATTCTGTTTGAATATTGTCCAAAGTTCATGCCAAAATGGTTTATCTGAAAATAGGGGCAAATACACAAGTGCCCAAATATGGCTAAATATGCAAGTATAGTTCTTTATTTTTTATCATACATTTAATACGGTTCACAATAGAACAAGGGCAATCCGCTGGTTCATTTTGGAAAAAAAAACAGAGGCAAAATCACAATTACAATCAAAAGTCGGGGCAAGTTATGTAACACTCTTGTAATTATTTTGCTCCCCTTCGTAATATATTGACACTCCAATTTGGGCTTAAAAAAAGATTGTGGTAACATACAAATTGTTGCAGCAGTTTTTATTGATATCTATTTAGTCTTCACAAGGTGTGAAGTTAGCAATGATGGTGATCCCTCTGGTGTGCCTTTCTGGAAAATGGCCGAAGACGACAAAGTCAGGTTAAACAGATAGGTATTCGGATGCATGTCGCGGTATACAAGGTTAAACGGGATACGACGCACTCACTCACCCCGTCCTAAATATTTGATTCCATTGACTCTTTGATACACGTTTTACTTTCGTCTTATTTATATTTTTTATTAAATATGTAAAGTTATATATATATATATGCATAAAAATATATTTAATAATAAATGAAATGATATAAAAACAATTAATAATTATGTAAATTTTTTAAATAAGACGAATGATCAAACATTTATAAAAAAAATCAACGACGTAACGACGGCAGTATAAATTATTTTGATGAGGTGATAAGTGGCCCAATTACTGCATTTCTTTAACACAGTGGTAATGCATTTACTGGTTATGCAAAGCGATTTCTTGTTAATTAAAATGCCCCTTTTCGTTTTGCCAATCCAATTGCTGCGGTCCATCTCTCAATTCACTGATGGTCATGCGGCACATAAAACTGAGCTTGTTGTGTTCAATTTTACTATTTACTTGAACAACATTTCATCGCAAACACACCTGATATTCTGATCTGACTGAAGCATGTATACTCACAGACCGTGAATTCTAAACTCTTGAGAGGCCGTCTCCTCATCGGCTTCTCGTCTATTGCATACTATTTAAATAGTCATCAAAAAATATAAAAAAATTTATGAAGATAAATTAATATGTGATATATCATTACACAAACATACAAATTAAAATATAACTTCTACAGTTTAATTTGTTATTTTTGCTATGAATTATAGAAGTTATATTTTAAGTTGCATGTTTGTGTGGTGATATATAACATATTAATCTATTTTCATAATTTTTTTATATTTTTAATGACTGATATGTAATCGACGAGCGAACGTCACCTTGAGAGTTTAGAATAGTCTTCCGCATGCTCACATTTACAACACAAAGCAAAATGGCCGAGACAGTAGAAGAAGAAGATCATTTCCAGTTCTGGGCTCTCTTTCGCGCCAGAAACATCACCATGCGCGGGAAGAACGTCGACTTCTGCTTCGCCCCCTCCGCCTCCGCCGCCGCCGCCGCCATCTCAGTCCTCGGCATGTACCCTCCTCTCGGGCTCAGAATGTGAGGGTTCCCGCCGCCCGACGCGTCGTCGAACACGGAGACCTCCGCGAGGCCCGTGCGCGGCGAGGCGGTCTCGCCGGCCAACCGTCGCTGGTGCTCGTGCTCGGCCCGCCACTGCCTGAGCTCCCGCTCCGCCGCCAGCTTCCCGAACTCGGCTTCCTCGGCCTCCGCGCTCGCCGCCTCGAGCGCCTGCCTCCTCTGCTCGGTCTGCTTCGCCAGCTGCGCCAGCTTGTCCAGGCTCCGCACCTCCGCGTCCTTGGCTTCCTTGATCTGCTTCACCGCCTCCGTCACCCGCTTGCCAGCGTCCTCTTCCGTCTCCCGCGCCCGCCGGCTCAGCTCGTCGTACTCCTCCGCCGTCAGCGTCACGCTGCCTTCCACGTCCTCCTGGAGTTGCGCGTTCCTTGCCGGTTTACCTTCCTGCAGCAGCGCCGCCGCCGAGGCAGCGGCGATCCCCTCCGACGTCGTTGCGGCGAGTATCTCCCGCTTCACCGCCTCCAGCCTTGCCTCCATGGTGTGGACGGCGGCCTTGGCAAGGACCGCCTCTTCTCTGGCCTTGCTCACCGCCTCCTGCGCCGACCGGGCCTTGGCCTTGGCCTTCTCCGCCTCTCGCCGCGCCTCCTCTAGCTGTGCTGGCATCTTGGTCTCCACGCCGCCGTCCTTCGCTCTTGCGACCTGCGCCGCCGTGAGGCCGGTGGTTACACGGCTCAGCTCCTCCTCGAGCGCCGGGATGGACGTCGCCGAGAGTCCTTCTCTCCGCCGCAGAGCGGCGAGCTCCGCCTTCTGCTTCTCCAGGTCAGCGCTCAGCGACGCGGCGGCGACGCGCAGGCACTTGGCCTCGTCCTTGGCCTTATCGACGGTCGCCTTCACGTCCTCGAGCTCCTTCTTGGTCTTGTCCAGCTTCGCCCGGGAGCTCACCGTCGGCTTCTCCTTCTCCGTCGCCGCCTCTTCGCCGATTGTTCCTTCCACCGCGCGGGCGAACAGCTCGGCTCTCAGTCCCACCAGCGTTTCGGAAGCCGCGGCTACCTTGGACTCGAGATCTTTCGTCGCCATTAGCGAGTCCGCAAGCTTCTTCACCTCCTGTTCGGCCAGCTCCAGCTCCCTCCGCCATTGCACCTTCTCCTGCTCCAACGCCATTGCCACTCTCATCCTCTTCTCCTCCGCTTCGTCATGCGCGAGGTGACAAGCTTCCACCTCTTCTTTCACTGCAACGAGCTCGGCGGTGAGCTCCTCGACGGCCTTGACAGCCTCCTGCGACGAGGAGACCGTCACCCGCGCTCTCGCCGCCGCGGCGTCTGCCTCGGCGGCAGCGGCGGCATGCTCCTTCCGCAGTAGCTCCAGCTCCGCCTTCACCGACCGCAAGTCAGCGATGGCGGTGGCGTGGCGGTCCCTAGCGACGGCGAGCTCCGCCTTCGCAGCGGTGCTCTCGCGGACGCCCTGCTGCGTCTCCCGGAGCCGCAGCTCGGCGAGCTCCGTGTCCTGCCGCGCCCGCGCCTCCTCGGCCTGCGCCTTCTCCAAGCTGAGCCTCAGCTCATCGATCGCGCCATTGGCGCCGCCTAGCTCCTGCGCCGCTCGGGCCATGCCGGCCGCCGCTTCCTGTGATCTCTTCTGGTAATCGGCGACCTCCTCCTGCACCTTGTCAAGCTCATCCTGCACTTGCTTCCGCCTCTGCACGCGCCGAGGAAGACGAAACGCTCATTAATCACTGGCTTAAGCTTAGCCAGAAATCTAGTAACAATGGAGATGCAATTCCAATACCTCTCTCCAATCAAGAATTCCTCCGAACTTGCTGACAGCGCCCTTAACCGAATCGATTGGCGCAGTGGTGTCGATGTGCACCTTACCGTCAACTGCATCTGCATGGTGATGCTGATCTCCCTCGGATTCTTGCTGCGAGGTGGATGAACCGAGAGGTGCCGGAGCTTCGTCCATCCCACAGCATAGGTGTATGATACTGAAGATATATCTGACGGCAACATGTATGCATAATACACAAATTAAACAAAGCTGTTCTTGTTTGCAGATACTCCTAGTGTTTAATCATTGTTGCATCATTCAAAGCTGAACAGACAAACAATTGTTCCTACTGAAACCTGTAAATCCGTGCTCTAATTATCAGTAATGCAGAAATTGATGCAAGCAAAGGTAAGAGCGATTCAGGTGACAATACATGAAAAGGCAACACCATATATATCGCAATGCAACACATGGTAAACCAAAAGAACGTGAATCTATCTGCAATGAACTAGCTGCTTAGCACTCATACTGTTCATACATGCTTGGTCGGAACCTGCACAAACCTCATAGCTTTGCACTTGCGCTGACAAGAAGAGCGCAAGAACCGATCCTATCCCGTTCAAGATTTTCTTGTACGATTCATAAACGAATAACGACTAACAAGAAAAAAGAAAGGGGGAAATTTGATTGCCCGGTCTGAAGAGAAAGAATGCGGACGAACAGGAAAAGGGGGACAGATTCACGAGGAAATTCTGCAGCAAAGCACATACCAGGATCGTCCTCGTCCAGCTCCTTCCTGCGATGAGAGAGCCAAGCCTGGCGATGAGAGAGAAGAGGAGAGGAACAGATTGGAGAGAGAGGAGGTCGCAGCTTAGCTTAGCGTAGCCTCGGTTTGGGCGTTGTTGCGGGAGAGTGTGGTTGGGAGGCAATGTCGCGCGCGAGCCGCGGACTCTCTCGTCTCCTTTCCTTTTTCTTTTACTTTATTTTTGGCGCCATGGAAAATCCGAGATGGTTTTGGAGGTTTGCTCGAGCTGGTTGGGCCGAGCATGGAGGCTGTCTCTGTCTGGATCGTGATAGCTTTGGACCCTCTTGAGATGGGCTGGCCTCTCTTTGGGTGGATCATCTCAAGTATTTTAATTCCCGTTATTGGGCCTCAACTGATCGATATCCTGTTTCGGCCCAATAAAATATGAGAAGGGAGACAACACCGGCTCAGCTGGGCACATACCGAGGGCTATATCGCTGCATAAAATATTTGACTTGTGCTGACTTTAATCAGAGACGTCAATAAGATGGAGTGTGAATAAGGAAGAGTATGATGCATAAAAGAGTCAGCTTGGAAGACTGTTCTTTGTACGAGAAGTTTTTTTACTGGCATGGCTTGAGATAGAGCTCATAATAAGCTTCACCATTGAACGTACCCTTAGGAAATGTTCAAAAGTAGAGCCTAACATGGACATATTTTCTATCGATACCAACAACAATGATTTTATAGTAATTTGTACAAAGATAAAGTTAGGTATGGTTTCTTTATTAATACAACAAAAATTTTTATATTACTCTCTTTCCTTTTTATCTACTTTATGCAACAAAATTTTCTTAAATAAATAATAATAATCGACTCTAAACCGTTTTCATGCATAAAAGTCAATTTTCTCTTTATTCTATATCATCATATTTGCTCGTGTAGCAATAAAAAAGAGTTAACTAATAAATAGCCTTGTACATGCCCTTAATATATGCCACACGTAAGCCGGAATATTCCCACCCACGTAAAGCCTTTTGTTTATGCATATACTTAAAAATTAGTTATAATTTTAAACTTAAATTAAGGTAATTTTACTATTTTTTATCATAATTTACCTTCTGTTTTCTTACTTTTAGATGGGTAAGAGTACCAGGCCATTGAACAAGTAAACCAAATTACCGGCCCAACTAATTCTGGGCTCAATGGCTTCGCGAGGCCGGCCCGGCGGAGGAGGTCCCGGAGGCCGGAGGCGGAGGAGAGCAGCCGTCATCCACCGGATCGCCGCGACGACGCCATCCATCCACAGCACCTGAGCTGAGGCCGCCTCGTCGAGCCGCGCCGCCGCAACCGCAACCGCAAAGCGGATAGGATCATAGGAGATTAGGAGGAGGAGGAGGACCGGAGGAGATCGACGAGGTCGCTGAGATGAGGCCCGCGGTGAGCAGGGCCGCCTTCGCCTCCGTGCTGCTGGCGCCGCGCGCGGTCGGGGTCGCCGCCCGCTGCGCCTCCTCCTCCTCGGCCGCCTCCCCGTCGGTCGCCGCCGCCACGTATGGTGAGTGAGCCACGAGCTTTGCTGCTCAGTAGCTGAGGGTTCTGACAAGCTCGCCTGCTGGCTGCTGAAATGCAGATCATGCGTCGTTTATCAAGGAGGTCGCCGCGACCGATCCGCCCGAGCATCTCAACTCGTTGCTGAATGTGCTCCAGGCACGAGGTACGATACTTTCTGGTGATGAAACGAGGCCGGTTTTATTGTGTTCATGTATATTGTGGAAGTGAGAACACGCCATGTAACTGGAAGCCATCTTGCTCTTTGGATTTCAGCAATAGAGTCTAATTGATTCCATCATCTTAAGTAGCACTTGCACATTAAAGTGGCAAACATTAAGTACTTTGTAAAAAATATATTTGCCAGGTGAAAAGTTAGTTTCTCCAGGGGCGAAAAGAGGCCTGATTCCACTTGTTGTTCCTTTATCAGAAAGTCCAGCAGGTTTGAATTTGTTCCAAACTGGATAGCCACTTGATCGAAGATCACAGGCGTTTATGTTATTTAAGTTGAGAAACCTCCGGTTACCTGACATATTAGTCCAAATGTAGGCAATTTAACATCACTACTGAGATGGCCGACTGCTCCTAGTGGGTAAATTGCATCTCCTTTCACTACATGTTGTACCTCTGGAGCTGGTATCTAATTTTAGGTATGTATGTATGTATACCTTTAGGATGGAAATGCCTGTAGTGGAAGTACGTAATTATGGGCTATGGCTTTTGGCTAAGAATGTAAGTTAAGTTGCTTCTTGATTACAGCGTTCATTTAACTGTAGGTAAATAACTAAATATACAACATATTACTTTTTACATTTTACTCGTATTTATCAGGTGAACCAATATATTCACAGAATGCTCGTGGAGGCTGATGTCACCACTGATAACACTGATGATTTATGGTCTGCTGTGGGGGCCGCTGGTAAAAACCTTTACACAAAAGGTGATTTCAAAGAGTCGCAGATGGCAGATCTTGATGCCTATTTGTTGAAGAAGGTTGAGTGTTAATTACAACACATCGTTCTTGATTTCTGGCTAAAAGTACTACTGTTTAATTTACTGATGTTCTACTGTAGGTCGGCCTCTTTCCAGATGTTATAGAGAGAAAAACATCACGCCATTTCGAAAAAGGAGATTACGTAAATATCTTTTTTCCCTCCGTAGATGCATTTGCCATGTCCATATGGGCATATGGCACAACAGGCATGTGAACTGATCGTGCCCTTCAGGTCTCAGCTCTGATTACTGGAGAATTCTACACTAGAGATCAATTTCCCGGATTTGGAAGGCCCTTTGTGTTCAACGCAGAAATTTTAAAAAGGTATTGGACTAAACATAGAGCAGTATACTTCTGTGTTGTTCTCATCGAGCAATAACATTTTTGAGCTAAGAGGTTGTATTTTCTGTCAATAGGCTATCATTATTTAGGGTGTGTTCAGGAGAGGAGGTTGGGAACCCTTCTCCCTGGCACACAAAATGGGTTGGCTTATTAGCATATCATTAATTAAGTATGAGCTATAAAAATGCTTGAAAATTAGATTAATATGATTTATTTAAAGTAACTATATATATTTTTTTTTGCAAAAAAACACCTCATTTAGCAGTTTGCGTAGCACGCGCACAGAGATCGGGGGACTAGAAATTGGGAAAGGGCGAAGCCAAACACAGGCTTACTTATGCTACCGCACACACAACCATGTATTTTGTACTGCTTAACAGTTGCAAAATATGAGAAACTTGTTCTCAGGCTATTCTGCGCTGTCTGGCCATTCCACTACAAGTACCTGCTGTAAACCTGGTCTTGCATGTCTTTAGTTATGCTTCCTTAGACTAACTACAAATTCAAACCTATGTAGCAAGTTTTGATAAGAATTCTCATTCAGCAATCTTTTTGTATGGTGTCAAACTCAGAATCTAGAAAGTTATCTAATATTAGCAACTCATAGACAGAATAAAAAGAAGAGGGCTACTGGATGGTAATTGTGTTGCCGTCTGTTCTTCTTTTAAGATACTGGAAGTTTTATTGATCTAAGTCAATTATATCAAGGATACATTTGTTGTAAAGAACACTCCTGGCCTCTGCACCACGAAAGTGCACACAACCAAAACACAATCATACGAAATCAAGAAAAACAAGAAAAAGTTTAAGGATCGTCTGTTGTATCGACTGGCTAGCACTTTGTACAAGGGTCCCGGCTTTGATATTTAGTATAACGTGCATAAAAAGAGTTATATCTTCATAATCTTCCTTGTTGCAATTCAAGAGTTGGGCGTACAACTGAAGCCAAAGATTCAGCTCGAGTGGCTTTGAAGTCACCATGGTGGACACTGGGCTGCAGTTACGAAGTATGATTTCTGCCATTGTAAACAATTTTCATTACTGAGAAGCAGCATTTCCCTATAGTATGTTTGCCATCCTCCCAAATCATAGATCAATATATATCTGTTTTCGTTATCACAGGAGGCTGCTGAGTTAGCTGGGTGGGAGGATGAGCAGATTGAGTTTATAAGAGAGAAGGTAACTGAGGAGGGCAAGCGCGACGATCTGAAGAAAGGAAAAGCTCCAGAGCAGGTGGTTCCCTTATCATGATTTACTGTTTACTCCCATCATCTGTGATGCTTTGACACATTATGTTAATGAGTTATACGGAATGCTCAATAATTCGCAGGTGGTTCTTGACGAGGCAGCATTTCTAATGGATTTGGCATCGGTGGATGGTAATTGGGACGATGTTGTTGATCGAATCGCTGGATGTTACAGAGAAGCTGGACTTGATGACATTGCGAAGTTTATTGCTTACAGGGAATAGTTGTTTATAGTAACTTTGTATTCCTTCTGAATTAAAACACTCTTGTCTTTTTACTTTTACTTATAAAATCAAATTTTAAATTTTCAACCTTAAATTTGGAGTTGATTTTAAGGATTTCTTTTTTTTATCGAGGTTTATTGTTTAGTCATGACTTTTAGATTGCTATAGAGGTGTTACACTAGCAACCACACCGGATCCTAATCCCTTTACAACGTAATTAGTCTAAAGTTAATACTATGTTTGTCTCGATATAACTATATTTTTGGATTACGTGACCAACGTTTGATCGTTAGTATTATTTAAAAAATTATGAAAAAAAACAGTCAGAAATAAGTACTATTCATGGCTTATCATCTAATAACAATAAAAATATTAATAATAATTTTGTTTAAAGTAAAACGAATGATCGAATATTGAACATAAATCGTGCAAAAATACAATTATTGTGGGACAAAGAGAGTAATATCTTTGCTGTTGTATGTGTACCGGTTCCTCCAAGTCCTAATGTTATGAGTTGCCGATGACACATTTATCTTTTCACTTCTCAACCTTAATTTAAAATTAATTTTAAGTTTTTTTCGCTAAAATTTATTTTCAAATCTTAGCTTTTAGATCGCTGAGATAAGTATACAAAAATTTTATTCACAAATTATTTTTCGTTTACAAATGTCATTTGGTTTTCTTCCGTAAAAAAAGCCAAACGATCACATCAAAGCTTATAATTCTACTTTGGGTTGACTTAGTTAATCTGGACCTCATCTTTTATTTAAAAAAACGTATGATAGACTTCGTCGTGACGTCAGCTCGTTACCTCTAGAACAAACCGACCATCAACAGGCGCATAGCCCTGACAATTTGAAAAAGGTAGGTCTCAGTCTCATTTTGAAGATTACATTTTCCACCGGACAGAGAATCTTATATTCACCCAAGCAAATACTAAGGTCAATGCGGAACTGGAAACCATTGCTATTTGAGTCGTTATAGAATCTAAATTCCACTCATTTGGGCCTCGTGTAGTTCCTAAATTTTTTTTCCAAAAATATCATATTTTTTTAAACATCTAAATAAAACATTAAACATGGATGAACCAAAAAACTAATTGTACAGTTATGAAAGAAATCTTGAGACAAATCTTTTTAGCCTAATTAGTCCATGATTAGCCATAAGTGCCACAGTAACCAACTTGCTAATGACGGATTAATTAGGCTCAAAAGATTCGCCTCGCGGTTTCTAGGCTAACCGTGAAATTCGTTTTTTCATTCATGTCCGAAAACCTATTCCACATTCGATCAAACATTCGATGAGATGTTTTCGCTAAAAAATTTTGACAACTAAACACCACCTTGGTCTCTTTTCCCCAAAGGTGGCCCCACCTGTAAGCCACGAAAACGGAGGGGGCAATACGGTGGAGATACCGCAACTGGCAGTTGGGTTTCGTTGGCCGCGGCGCCGCGCCAACTGCGGACTCTGTTGATTGATTACGTTGCCGCCGTGGTGATTTGCATCGATCCCAACTGATCTTCATCCCCGCAGGATCATCCGTCATGGACGAAGATGAATTGATGTTTGGCGAAGGTGAGGTAATAATTCTTACTCAGCTTTTGGAATCGAAGCCGCCACCGGGCTACCCGGAGGAGGGGAGATTCCCGCCGCCGCATGTCGCCGACGGCTTGGCCCAGCCATCGGCGATGGGCGGAAGCATGGATGCGGCTGCGGCGTCGGTGTTCCCGTACGGAAACGGCGACGGCGACGGCTCGGCCCTTCCACCGGCGATGTGCATCGGATGCTGCCCGGGTTTGAGCAGCCGGGAGGAGGCCGCTCGCTTCGCGCCGCCCAATGCTCCTCTGGATTGGGTAAAGGTTGTCGGCGAGATATTGGAGGAAAACGCCGGCACCATGGGGGATAACGATCAGTGGAGTCCGGCAGCCGGCGTCGCGCAGCAGGAGTGGCCGGCGCCGCAGCTCCAAGTCCAACCCTCCGTGATGGACTACGACGTGATGCCCTGGTCGAACCAATTCGACGCGAATCGGATGGGGATGAATCAAACAACCTTCCCGAACCAATTCCACGCAGGCTTGCTGCAGGGGGCGAATCAAAGGATCATCGACAACTCCGCGGCGGCCACCGACCAAGTCCACATGCCGCCGTTCGGCTACTACCCACACGAACAAGTCGAGATGGCGTTGCAGTACTACCCGCACGGCTCTGCGGAGGGCACCGGCTATCCGCAGCAGCACATGCTCGACAACGAGGCCATGGAGATGGCCGAGCTTCGCCGCGTGGCGTCGGAGTGCGGCGACGAGGCGTCCGTGGTCTGGTCGCCGGAGGAGGATAGGGTGTTGCTCGACGGCCTTTCTCGGTATGTGCAATGGATGGATCATTTGCCTGCAAAATCACTTTCGGCGATCAATTGCTAGAAAACTCTTGTATCTCCTTATTTGAATCTTTCGCTGCTTCTCTAATTTTGTAGGCTCGGAGATCAAGATATCGTCTGCATGTGCATCGAAATTGCGTGCTGTCTTCCGAAAAAGACTGCAATGGATGTTGCAAAGCGAATTCGATGGGTCCAGGTAGTGTTTTTGGATGATCGTTTTGCTTTTTCTTGAAAAAAAAAATCAAACGACATGTTTACAAACGAAAAATACTTTATAAAAAACTTTTATATATACATTCTTAGTGATTTAAAGCCAAGATCACAAAATAAATTTTGGAGAAAAAACCTAAAATCAACATCAAATTTAAGATTGAATATTCAAATTTTAGCTTATAAGCAGAAGCAAAAAGATGATGATGTCATATTTTTTGGTTCTTTGGATATATATATATATATATATATATATATATATATATATATATAACATACTACACGGTATCTAATACATTTTTTTATCACAAGCCACTTAGACCTTCTCATTTTCTCATGGACAAAATGTACTATAGAATATGTAAATAGGGTTTAAATATAACTATGTAGACCTTCATTGAGCAAGCTTTTGGCCTTGTAGAACAAGAACATATCTCCTGCCCAAACAGGAGTGATTTCAAAAGAATCTAAAGGAAGGACGACTAGAAAGCCCCAAGCAGGAGTGGGTTCGACAGAATCTGCAAGAAGAAAGGGTAGAAAGGTAAAACACATCTGTCCATATTTTTTTTGCCGAGCCACATCTGTCCATATATATGTTCTTTCCGGAAGAAATACGTTTTTAAAAGATCCAACAGGGTGAACAGGTGATGCACATAGACTTACCGCAACTAGCTGAACCTGAACAACTATTGTTTTGGTCGGCATGCCAAAGTTTGTTGTGATTTCAATAATCAAGATTGTTGTAACTTGTATCAATTAAGTGGGGCAGTCCTTTCGCACATGTACTCCCCACTTTAACTGACCCGAAACACTCAAACCCTTGCACCATCCTGCATGACTGCTTCCTGTAAGAAATATTCTGCTATTCAATCCTTACCCTCAGGAGTTGTTTGGAATATTTAGACAATGCATTAATGTTATAGCACTTAAACGAGTGCTGCCTTAATATGACTGATCTTTTGATAGCGGCAAAAATATCGCTGGATAAATAATCACTCTTGATGTTCAATAATGTCGATATATTGATCAGTTAGTTTATGGAAGGTCTTGTGCTTTATTGTTCTGATGTAATATTTCATTGGACAGGGAAAAGGAAATGAGGGTCCTAACGTGAAAAGGAATAAATATGTCCCTTCAGAAAGTAGGTTTAGTGCTCCAACAACTTTGGCATTTTCAGTTTATTCAGGATTTCCTGCTATGATCACTTATTGTTACATTATTGTTGGTGCAAACGTTATTAATTGTCTTTAAAGAAAATGTATCAATTTTCTTCTTTGACATAAACTGTATCAATTTGCTCGTCTGGAATACTTCAGTTTTGCTGTTGCTCTGTCAGTTTCAAAAGATACAATTGTTGGTGCGCGCTATTTTTCGTTTATAGTTTTTTAGTATGGACCTGGGCTTTAGTAGAAATTGATTACCTTGTTTACGTTTATGTTGTGACTAATACCCCTCTTTTCTTTATATTGCAAAATCTCAAGGCTTCAAGACTATTCAGGCTCAAATCCGAGATAATTCTAGGCTTATGGACCGTATAGATGACAATTTGAAAACAGGCCAGGTCTGCTTTATATTGCCATTTTCCTGTGCTACATCTTTATATCATATATATAGCTCCGTCTGCCATTAGTTTGTTGATTTTTTTTATCTTTATATGTTTGTGTCGAAGTTGTTTTGTTGACTAACGTGCACCTTGTTTCATAAGAATCTTCGGGTCATTGCAATTTAGCGTGCTAGTTTCTAAAAACATTGCAATTTAGTTTGCTCTATTGACTTGTTATTTTGTCTATCTTACGGTTTGACGATAGAAGATCCATGGACATGGATCGCTAAAGGGCAATATGCAAGAGAAACATATTCACTCCACATTTTTTATCCGATACGGATGACTTTTAGGTTTATGTTTGATCATTGACTTATTCATAAAAATTACATAATAATAATTAATTATTTTGTTGTAATTTGATTCTTTTTTACTAAAATCACTTTAAGTATGACTTATAATTTTGTATATTTATACAGAAATATTAGATAATGTGAGCGGTCATCTGTGGATATAAAAATCAACGGTGTCCAATAAAAAAGATAGAATATATTCTTTTTATTTTTTTAATGTTTGATGTTATTGACTTTTTAATAGAGCTTTGACCATTTGTTTTATTTTGAAATAAATATGTAAGTACGTAAAAAGTATAAGTCCTACTTAAAATACCAATGATAAAAGAAATCACAACAAAATAAATAATAATTATATAATTTTTTAATAAGATGAATTGTCAAATTGTGTGCTCATAAGTTAATGATGTCAAACATTAAGGGGTGACTGTTTGGCTTTTTCACGGTATATTTGTAAATAAAAAATAATTTATGAATAAAAATCTTATATATGTACTCCTATCTATCTAAAAGCCAAGAGCCAAGGTTAGAAAATAAACTTTTTTTTGAAAAACCCTAAATCAGCTATGGGGGTGTAAAAATCGAATGGAGTATTTCGTGAAAATTGATTGATGCAAGACACGTTGCAAACTCAATTCATCATGGTTTGATCTGAGTAATTTGGCATGCAACCTTATTTTTGCTGCAGTTGATGCATATTCCAAACATTTTTAACGACGTGACGACGAACATGGGTGCTATATTGACGAAGTAATACGACGAGATCCCTACCAGTTAACAACATTTGAACAGTTAAGTAGATTCTTTGGTACTCTGAAACTAAGTACTGTTGTACTGTGGTTTTGCAGAATGAGGGAAATGGGCATTAGCACTGATCAACTCAAAATAGACGTGGAAGCTCTTGAAGAGGTCACTCAGGGTTTTCCTCCACCGGTAATTTTGTAGCACTTTTCCGTTTTTTTCCCTCCATCTATTGCCTTCTCTGTGATCTGATGGTTCTGATTATAGTACTTGTTTTCTGCTGGTGACACAATTTTCAGAGTGCAAATGATGCGATAGACTACCTGCCGATACGTCGTGGACATGTTTCTAACAGCATGTGACAAATACGCACGCAATTAACTGTTACAATCTATGATGAGCCGTGCTTTGATCTGTGCACCTAATTCGAGTTCTACAGAATTTTATGTTGAGCATGGCCAAAGTTCAGTCATGTCTCGAGAACATTTTATTGGTTCATCATTTACGTTTTCCTCGCTAGCCAGAACATTTTGTCGCTTACCATTGACAGCCTTTGTCGATCATTGAACTATGCATACTCCTTTATTTCTAATCTTTAATCAAATTTGGTCGGCCAAAACTGCCGTCCCGGAAAATTTTGTGAAAAGGTAATTTGAGCTTATGCTCAAGCAATTATTCAATTAGAACAGCGAAACATTTTTTTATATGCTCACTTAGTCACTTGTGTTATAGGCTATAGCAGGTTGTGAAAATCTAATTGAAACACTTTTTGAATGATGCGACTATTGCTTCATGTTGGCAAATTCATTGCATCATTCTGTTTTTTTTTTGTGTCTTGTGATTAATGTAAAGCCTGGCCCTTCATTGCATAATGAGGAATGTTTTGTCTGAAGTTTCTGTATCAAGTTACCTCTAGTCTTATTCCGACAGTTTTTGATTTAGTACTCAAATTGCATCATCGTGGTTGATTTTTCGTGTTGTGGTTGATATTTTCTGAGCTTACTGTAATCGAGCTATCTCTACCCTTATTCAGGAAATTTTCATTTTATTTTCACCCAAATACAATACATATAATTTCCCTTTCCTCCAAACAAACAAATTTACCAGTACAAAAATAATTTGGTTCTTCCAAAAAGAAGCAAATTCTACTGGTAGCAGGCAGAGTTAAATTACAGAAGCAAGCGGGTATGATGAGGTTCGCCCGAGAACCCGAACCCGCTATCGCGCGCGTGCATCGCAGGAATCGGACGGCCAGGATCGACCCCGCGGTTGTTAAAACCCTAACACCGAGGAAAGAAAAGCAGGGCCCTCTCGCAGTGGTTGGCCTCCCGAGCCCTATCTCCTAATCCCACCCTCCTTTCCCCTCCCCCCCATCCATTCCCCTCGCCGCCGCCGCCGCCGCGCGCCGCCTCCTCCCCCCTATCCCAAGGTGAGACGGCGACATATCCTCCTCCCTCACTCCCCCGCAGCGCTTACTAGCTACTTATATGATGGTATATAGTTCCTGGTTGCTGCCGCTTTTGTATAGACAGATTGGGATTTATACCTTCCCCTATTTTTTTTTCTTGTCAATTGGTTATCACGTCGTGGTTTAAGAGACAATAGGCATGTATGGTGTGATTTTTTCCGGGTGTTTTTTGTTTTTTTTTCCTGGTTGCATGGTTGGGGTTTTAGGCTTTTGGCACGCGCGTTTAGGTAGTTCCATCCATGGCTAGATTTACTCAGTACGCAAGCAGCGGGGCGCGTGATAGGTTTGATTTGGACTGCTCCTCTGCTGAGTCTTGTTGTAAAATCATCTCTGGATTTGTGAAATTGTAGTCCAGCTGCTCCTCGCAGGTGGACTTAAAGTGTCGAGAGAGTAAGTTGACTGTCATTTCTCCCTCTGCGGCTTTACTAAAAGCAGAGCACCATGTTGTGTTTTCATGCAGATGAATGTCGACAAGCTTAAGAAGATGGCGGGTGCTGTGCGCACCGGTGGCAAGGGCAGCATGCGCAGGTGTTTTTCTTGTTTATTCTGATCGTCGGCTAGTAATGCTATTGATTGGCAGTAATAATGGTTGATTCGTGCCATTAAATATTTGAGAAAATTTCTAGTTGTAGATCTAAGTAGTTTTCTCATATAAGGATATATGAAAGGCGCTAACTGGACTTCTTGATTATCATGCACTTATTGATGCATCCTTTCCCAATAGTATCCCTTCCTCCATTTTACTGGCCTCTTCATTTGTGTTCTTAGGCATCCATCTAACTATCTAGATGTGCTGGCCTTGTATTTTTGAACTTATAAACAATGTCATGTGCCGTGGAATCGAATAAATACTTCTTGTGCGTCGATGGCAGGAAGAAGAAGGCAGTTCACAAGACTACCACCACTGATGACAAGAGGCTTCAAAGCACCTTGAAAAGAGTAGGAGTGAGCAGTATTCCTGGTATTGAGGAGGTCAACATCTTCAAGGATGATGTGGTTATTCAATTTCAGAATCCTAAAGGTGAAATTCCACCATGCTGAAACCTCTACATAGTTGATAATTCACTCCTGGATTCTTCTGAAATTGCTTTCTTTTCTTGCCTTCCTGCAGTGCAAGCATCTATTGCTGCAAATACCTGGGTAGTGAGTGGAACACCACAGACGAAAAGTAAGTCATTGCTTAGTTACTAACATTAATAGGTTTAAATATTTCTCTTGTTTGTGATGAATTACATTATAAAAACTTGAGATGAACAAGCCTTTCAACGCTAATTCACATGTGCATTGTTCGTGCTGTATTACTAGGCATAACAGTATTCTCATCTTTGACTTTGTAATTTGGACAGAGCTGCAAGATCTGCTTCCAACAATCATCAACCAGCTGGGTATGATTCTCTTTTCCTGGTTTTGTTGAATACGAGTTCAATCTCTTGCCGAGATACTTATTACGCTAATGCTTTTTTAACACAACTAACATATGGACTAAGCATTGATCTTTAGATGACCCACATAGTATATACATACATTTGCTCACACAATTACATATATGTACAGGTCCTGATAATCTGGACAACCTGCGGAGGCTTGCTGAGCAGTTCCAGAAGCAGGTACCCGGTGCCGAGGCTGGTGCCAGCGCAGGTGCTGCTCAGGACGATGATGACGATGTTCCTGAGCTTGTCCCTGGAGAGACGTTTGAGGAGGCTGCAGAGGAGAAAAAGGAGCCTGAGGAGAAGAAGGAAGCGGAGCCTGAGGAGAAGAAAGAGTCGTCCTAGTTTTGTTCATCGCCATCGTCTATTATTGTTGGTTCAGTGTTGCCCCCCTACCATGCCTGGGACGTGCTCTTGTATGGACTCCGACCTGCCTTGCTCGTTTCCATGTGGTCCGGTTTTGTCTTGTACGAGGATTTGGTCTAATTCAACGGTGAAATTGAGTTTTACGACGGTCAAAATTATGCTTCCGTTCGCAAGTGTTTTATACCCACATTGTGTTTATCTCGACGTGAGTTCGGAATATCTTTTGTCATCCAATGTTTATGTGCCAGTCTGCGAGAGTGTTGTATGATTGTATTGCGCCAACTATGCCGAATTGTTCCTCAGTTATACTCTCCTAGTTTCTATTCCGTTTCGTTTCATATTTTAGGGTGTATTTTAAGACGTTTTGGCTGTGTCTATATTTATCTATTTATCGATGAATCTTGTTACAAGTATTCATATGAAATAAAAAGTCACCTGTGAAGGATAAACTTGTGTCCAACGTCATGTATAAGGGCGAAGAATTTGGTCAATTTTCCTAACGCGTGGGCACTCTGAACTTGATCCTAATTTTGTTGGGCTGCAATCCTGGCCCTTAGATTATACAGCCCATTGGTAAAAGCCCAAAAGTCCAGGCCCATCTAGCGAATCCATAGTCTTGGAATGGACGGGCGAGATGCACCCGATCTTCGCCGCGGCAAAAACCCTAGCCACCACGGCTCCTAAAAAGCACTCCCCCGAACGCCGCCGCGCGCCCACCCCACGCAGCAACACAGCACAAGTCCGCCGCCGCCGGAGAAGGAGAAGGAGAAGGAGGAGAGGAGCGGAAGAGCAAGATGGGGCGCGTCCGCACGAAGACGGTGAAGAAGACGTCGCGGCAGGTGATCGAGAAGTACTACTCGCGCATGACGCTCGACTTCCACACGAACAAGAAGGTGCTGGAGGAGGTGTCGATCCTGCCGTCGAAGCGCCTCCGCAACAAGGTGGCCGGCTTCAGCACCCACCTGATGCGCCGCATCCAGCGCGGTCCCGTCCGCGGCATCTCGCTCAAGCTCCAGGAGGAGGAGCGCGAGCGCCGCATGGACTTCGTCCCGGAGAAGTCGGCGCTCGAGGTCGACGAGATCCGCGTCGACAAGGAGACCCTCGACATGCTCGCCTCGCTCGGCATGGCCGAGCTCCCCGGCGTCGTGCGCCAGGCCGACGTCTCCTCCTCCGCCCCGCAGTACGGCGCCCGCCTCCCCTACGCCCGCCGCGACCGTGCCTAAGGTGACTGCATCCTCGTCATGCTTGCTCGCCTCCTCGTCCATTGCTTGCGCTCGCAGCAGCAGCAGCGAATGCAAGAAATTTTATGCTTTGATTGCAGTTTTGTAATACAGAGATTCAAAGAACCACCGCGTCTATGGTTATTATTGTCTTGGTCATAATTATGAGATCATTCAGCTTGCCTTGTTAATCGCTATGACTGTACGTGCGTGTAACCTTTTGCGTCATGCTGCTGCTTGCTAATTGCCATTACATTTACTGCTTATCTGAATATCTGTTACTGGTAGCTGATCGATCAACACGATCAAGTTTCATCTCGCTCGCTACTGGTGAATACTCCCTCCGTCCCAAATTAAATGCATCTTTCTAGTTAAATTTTGGACCAGAAAGATCATCTTAGTTTGGGATGGAGCCCTGGAGGGAGTAGAGACATGGGGGCATCCACAGAGTTTGCCATATCGCGTTGTAACCTCGTGCGATAACTGAATCAAGAACTGTCGTTTCTACTTTTTCTTTTTCGTTGTTACTGGGACACCGCTGGGTGACAATAATGCTTATAAAGGAACATTGGAAATCTATGCATTGCAAAATCTTGGTTATGTTCTTTTCTTTCTACAGCTATTCCCTTCGTTTCATAACGTAAGATGTTTGAATTTTTTATTATAATGTTTGATCGTTTGTTATATTTAAAAAATTATGGAAATATCATTTATTTTGCTTGACTTGTTATTTTTTATACTTGTACTAAGTTTTTGAATAAATTTTTAAATAAGACATAGTCAAATGTAGTCAAACGTTGCCAAAAAAAAAATCAAAGGTAATATTTAATAGTGCGAATGATAAAATTAGCTAGAACAAAATTAAAAATATAATATAAAAATATGAGACGACAATCTTCCAATAAGATCACATCCGATAAGAACATGTTGAAACAGGGCGTGCAAAAATCAAAACGGAAAAAAGGCAGAGAATAATATGGAGAAAGAACACGACCTAAGGTTTGCTGCTGACCTTATAGCATCCCCAACAGCTCATCTAAATTTGATCATTTATATTTTCAATCATATATTTATTTGAATGATCATCTAAAATACTTTTATCCTTTATATCCCTTTATACTCCAGAAGATTATCTATATATAGCATCCTCTATACCTATTTAGAGGATCGGACAGATTACAAATATTAGCTTTCCAATGATGTTCTTTTGTACCGATTCCACTATAGCTCTGTATGCTTCTTCTTGGCCTGTATTCAAGTTTTTGAATAAGTAAGTGATTCCCAACTTACTCTCTAGCTTGAAGGACTCTGCTGCAATTTCTAAGCGGCGAAAGAACTCACTCAATCCAATCCGTCTCGCTCGTCCGGGGAAGAAGAGCAGGCTGTTAGGCAAGCCGGCTTTAATACAACCTCTCTATATCTATTTAGAGGATTAGAGAGATAACATCTAAATATAGAGTTTCTCTCTCCTAATATAGATGACATCTAAAAATAAATGATAAGATAGATGTTCTGCTGAAAAAGCTGTTAGGAATGCTCTTGGCTGCAAATCCAATAGCTAAAAATGGCGACGCCAATATTTAGTAGCGAAATATGGACTGCATTTTGGATGAAACATGCCAGTGTCAATGCCAATGCAGTTTAGACACTGCAGGTTTGGTCTTTTACATTGATGCAACCCCCGAAATCATAGATATATCATTCTGGCCGACGTATTATTGACTAATGTAGACCCTACATGTCATTAAGATTCCAGTTACATACTTTTAACTTTGCAAAATTATAATGACACGGTTGCAAATTTTCCAAAACTAAAACACCTGCCCGGTACTGGGGTAGTTGATAGAATGGAAGCGAGATTTGATTTACATATGCGAGAATTTTCGCAAATTCTACTAGATTCCCAAGGTCTAGATCTAGTCCAAAACAAGATTTTTAATTAACATCACAGTTTTCTCCCGTCTTGAACAAGCAAAAATGAATCTTCACTTCACAATGGATGGTGTATGGTCACACAAAGGACCAGTTGACGAAACAGAAGGCCAGGCAATGGACATTGCTGTCCTCGCCGAGCACCTTCCATGCCACGGCCTGATCGAAAGAAACATGCCGACCCATTCCTGACATGCACACGCCCGATGGCAGGTAGACATGGCCCTGAACACGCAGAAAAAGGTAAAGAACAATTTGATGAGCCATGTATAGTAACTGAATTCATTTCAATTCAATGATTTTTGCAATGTGTAGTAACTGAATTCATTTCAGTTCAATGATTTTTTTATCCTATTTAAGGGTGGGAATTGCGGTGAGCGCAAAAGGCTAAATGTTGTTTCTACCTGTTCCATCAATTTGGGGATGTTTGAGAACAATGCTTCTTTTCCAGGCTCATCAAAGATCCTGTCCAATGTGAGGTCTTGTAAGGCGACAAGGGAAGTTTCTAGCATATCCAGACCTGCCTTGTTGGCAAATGTAAACACCGGTTTTTCCTGAAAGCATAGAGTGCCAAAACATAACTGTCAATACAAGATAGCAAATAATGGGGTCTGCAGATTGCATCAGTATGTCAGAAGTGTAAACCTTGAAAGAAAACTGGAGAGTTTTATTTGAAGGCAAAATATAGTAAAATCACCTTGTAGATAATATGTTTGAGGTTCTAAGTAATCATTAGTCCCACACTGTCAGAGCCAGTTCTTTCTAAGTAACTATTAGATAATTATCAACAGAGCCAGTTCTTATTAGATTTAAGCATGCAGGCAATGGTATGTAACAGTAATTTATAGACTTAAATGATACTCCCTCCATATTTTTATTAATGACAGCGTTGACTTTTAGGATTATGTTTGACCCTTCGTCTTATTCAAAATTTATATCCAAATATGCAAAATTATAATGCATACTTAAAGTTCCTATAATAATAAATCATATTATAACAAAATAATTAATAATTATATAATTTTTTTGAATAAGACGAATGGTCAAACATAGACCTAAAAGTCAACGGTGTCATATTAAAAAATATGGAGGTAGTATTAGATCAAATGATAAATAGTAAAAGTGAATCCAAAATTGCAGTCAGAATATTTCTATGTTGAATTCATCAAATACCTTGAAAGAGCAGCACAAAATAGCATCTTGGTAATGCCATAGCATCTTCAACAACTGTTCTGCATCACCGTCTGATTGACTAAGTAGCTCTACCCCTAGATGATAACTGTGTGACAACAAAATGTTTTATCAACTTGCATCTAACATGGAAAACCATGAAATATTTTGATTAAATATCACTAGGGGCACATGAAGAAACTAGGACTACACTTACTGATAGCTCTGGCAAACCCATCTAGCAAGAGTTGGAGCTTCAGGAAAACCAGATATTATCCTCTGTCCAGCATTTAGACCAGATTGAGAGGGAGAGATTGCCATTGACACTCTTTGCACGGCAGAAACAATGCTACGAACATATTGGCGAGCCATAGCTGCAACACTGTCTTGGAGATGCATCTCATAAGGGAATTGAAATGCGATCGTCAGCACAGATCGCATGTTACAATCATCTGGAGATGCATCTCCAGAGGCTTGAGTTGTGGTTGAACCTACTTCAAGACTAGATGCCAAATCTAATGTCCTACCAGAGGATGCTCCATCCTGCATACAATGTGATGGTTAAAATTTTGGTCACTCAAAAGGAAAGAAAGTGCACAAATGTTTACATTTTAGCAAGTTTGGTTCGTACATAAATGTTTTTGTTTTTCCAAGGGAATATTTCCAACCTAATGCCCCTATTAGTGTTCATTAGTGATGTCATCAGATGAAAACATCCAATTTAACAGGAGTTTACAAAATTGTATACTGTTTTCCGTATTTGTGGACAAAGCTGAAACATTCAAATCAGGCTGGAGGGAGGACAAGTTAAACATTAGAGCTAGCTAGAAGGTCCCCGCCCCCCCTCTTCCAATTGAACAGTTTCTTTCCACAAAATTGCAACAGACCAAATGAATAAACTAAGGTTACTGTAAAAGCTAAAAGACATCCACGACCAATTATTGTAAAAGCAAACAATGACATAAGGGAAAAGTTAGAATGCTAACAATTTGGGGATCCTTACTGTTTTCATATCGAGTGGTATAACACGGAAACCAGAAGAAATCAACGGAGTTTCATCTGGGAAATCATCAATTGGTGCAAAGACAAGCTGAAAGGAGGATCCCACAGACTTCTCATCTATTCCAGTGCAGAGCTGTAAAAATAAAGGACATATTAGCAAACAGAAATATGTACAAGCCTCATAGAAAGCTTGACATCTTTTTCTGTACTTTGAAGGGGAAAAAAGAGCAGCAAGAACTTAATATACCCATGTAAATATAGGCGTGTGGATTGTTGCATACAGCATATTTTACTGTACTGTTATTTAATAAGATGAAATTGAACCAAAGATGCTCAATAATAGAAGCAATGATCAACTTGTTAGGCATGAAATTACTTGTATTAAAATGATACTGGTTATTTTCTCAATCAAGAGGCAACACAGGACATACCCAGACAAAATAGAGCAACACCATTCAGGGTCTTACCTGAAGCAGGTGGATATCCCTTGAAAGAAGAGCTTCATCATGAGTAAGAGGCTGACCTTCAAGGCGAACAACTTCGAGAATCTGTTCATTATTTTTGTCAAGTTAACAAAGCTATGGTCGATAATGAAATTAACAAGTCACTATCAACTATGGCAATGTGAACATATTTGTTAGAAAGAAAATAATTTACTATAACCATTACTCAAATCAGTTTAACAGCAATAAAGCTCACAAAGAACACTGATTTTCCACAGATTGAGGGAAATATACCTCCTCATTCTCCACTGTGTGGGCAAGTGGTATGATGATTTGGCTCCCAGAAAATCTCATGGGCCGCAACCCAGGAAGCGAACATGCACTTGTTTTCAGTGTTGAAGCCAAATATGCATCAATATTGTAATCAGCCCATTCAGATCTATGCTCCCTTAGAAATCGAACCAGTACTGCTGGAGGAACACTCTAAAATACCAAAAAAGATAGATGTTAGAATTTAACATTGTTTAACAGCTAAAATTTTTGAACATAGAAACCTAATTCCAAAGAACTCAATTTCTGTAACACTGTTTTTCTCTTAATACCAGCCATGGTAACAGTTTTATCAAAGTTTGAAATAGGTGAACAAATTATCATCAGGTGCACAGCCAGGGAAAGAATACAAAAATCTCATTAGGATCTCACTATCAAATGTCAATACAGTGGAGTTTATTATGTGCTTGCTTGTGTTGAAAAACTAACAAGTTTTTTTTTCCTTCCTTGGAAAATTGATGCAGGGTAAAGGGGGGTCATCTGCACCCAAATGAACTAAGGATTATCCTTACCTGCAGTAACATCGATGCCTTAGCACATATAATGCCTCCAGGGGCTCCAAAGGCAATGCAAGCATTGCTGCCAGTTTTAATTTTCTTAGTTGAGTTGCAAGCAATGACTACATCTTCAACGCCATCTCCACCCATTATAGACCATCCATCATCATTGAAACCACTAATGGCATCATTAAAGCCTCTAAGAAAAATAACACTGGCGTTATTAGCAGGTGAAAAAGATCAGTTGTTGAGTACTCCCTCCATCCCAACATGTAGCTACCCACGATGAGATGGAACACCTCCAAGGACTATGAACCTGGTCTACATCTGTCCAGATTCATGATCTTAGGATGTGCCACATCCTGTACTAGGTAGCTACATTTTGGGATGGAGGGAGCAATAGTTTATCATAAATTCACCTGCTCAGCCGTTGACTAAAAGTCCGTAGGACTGCTGGTTGCCTCCCCAAAGCATACACAACTTCCCCGCTTGTTTCTTGAGCAATTTGTCTGATGTGCCGGAGGGCCTTCATATATATGATGGACAACAAAAAGTTAGCATAGAGTAGATTGGAGACAATGAATGTTCAACATATCTAAAAGGTAAACATTATCATTAATTGTACCAACCCCTAAATCATTTTCATGACATATTCAATATTATGAAACTTGAAGGCTCATGAAAAAAAAATTGTTTGAAATGGTGATCTCGTAATATATCGATGAAATTTAAAAGTGAAATTTGAACTTAAAAACATTTCACAAGCGCTTACTGCAGTAGTCATTTTCTGAGCAACGACCCTTGAAGATTCATAGAGCGGCCGAAGCACCTCAGGCACACTCCATGCCTGAAAGATTAAACCAAATTGTAGTATTAGTTTTGAGTGTTTCACAGTGCAGAAATGATCCTACATCAAAGGACAAAAAATATGGTTCAAGGGCACAAAAGTGTAAACCATACCTCAAGATCCAGATGGTCCACTATGTGCACAATTGACCCCCCACCTTCACATGGGCGAACTAGATATCCACTTGGAAGCATTTCTGCTCTCACATATTGCTGTGCAGAGGCTGCACTTGGACCTCCCCCCGTACCACTTAAAGATCTCTCACAGACCTTAGATATGGATGAGTTTTAGCAAGGGTGGCAGCATGCCTCAGACTCAATATAGCGTAACAAAAGTGTTCATGCTCATACATACCACAAGGCTGCCATCTTCCATTGTGGTTGTGTACCGTAGCGTCCAAAAATCACGTGCAGGGACTAAAGTTGTTGGAGCATACAACTGTAACAAAAACAGATAATAATGTTCATAGAATGAAGCAAATGCATTGATAGAGACTGAAGAGAACATTACTCAACAAAAAAAAGGGAACAGTGCCAACCTGTGTGTAGACAAGTTCAACTGTTCCTCCATTTCCTGCTGGAAACATTGTAAAGACTTCCAGGTTTCGACAATCACGGAACCAAGATGGACGATCTTTCAATATCTCCACCACCTATGTAACAAAGTTCTATCAGTTGGCTACTTTCCTGAATAAAGTAAAAAAAGACAAGCTATCTACATATCTTAAAGATTAAATTTGACGAAAACCACCAGCAGACAAAATATACGATCATGAAAACATTTGATCTCGAAATCGAACTCTTCAAAGGTAAGTATTTATTATCATGTATTACAATCTATCTTAATTCCACACTCAGCAGCAATGTGCTCCATGAGCCGCTTTCTGTTCGGAACCTTTTTTTTGTTTATAGATGCCTAACCATTTGCACACAGAAAACCAAGTCCTGGTGGATCCATGGATGGACTTACTATCACACGAAATAGATGCTTCAGAAAAAAAAAATACAGATAGCGAATCTTCAGGCAACATAAAAACACTTACTTTTGTTGGCTCTAGATTCACCAAACCACAGGCACGGGCAGCAACACCACGGCAACCATGCGAAATGGCCACAATACCAACCGAATCCGGACCAGGCTAAATCCATGAAAACAAAGGGTAGTTAATACTTCGAGTAAAAACCTCTTTAGCAGAAATCACAGAAAATCCAGCGCTAGCATGGAACCTTCATCCCAGGCATCTGGACCCAATCAATAGCTGTACCAGTAGCCTTTGAGAGGAACTCTGTTAAGGTCTCCTCTGCAATAGAAAGGAGCCTGGAACAAGAGAAAAGGCCAGTTGAAGATAGCAAGCCCATCCCAATAATCATTCCTGATTCACTCAGAACTATTTACTTACCCAGAGGGGTTACTCGCATCCCTTAGAGGGTTTTGAGGGGTAGTCACATTTGATTCACAGCTTGTATCATTTGCCAACGGAGTCTGCAGCCGAGCAATTGATAGTATCAGTGAAAAGCAAGTTAAAAGTAGAATAACATAATCAACTCATGGACATCCTGAGGATTAATTCATACATCAATTCTAAAGGAACTGTTCCAATGGACCATATATATTTTTCAAGCCTATTGGCTGTGTGCCTTATGGCAGAAGCCGAAGATGTAAACCATCTCTATTATCCAAAAAGAAAAGAGTACTCCAATGGAAGAAACAAGCATGAATTTGGATACAACATCATTGCAGGTCTAGCTACACCACATACATGAAAATTTAAAAGTTATGCACTAGTAGTACCACTACCATACTCATCAACAAATACGGTACAAAACTGCACATTCCCGCACATGATGTCTGTAGCAAAATCCACAATAGTAACAAGTAATAATTCAGTAAGAACATTTTTTAGATAATGATTCAGTAAGAACATATTTATGCATGGGGTACAACATCAGCACCAGCACATCAAGAACTTACATTCTGCAGCTGCTGTCGCATGTGAGCATTCTCATGAACCAATTGGGAGACCTGCTTCTGGAGTCGCTCATTCTCTTCCATAAGAAGCTTGTTCATTGCAGTCAATTTTCTGTTCACAGCCTGAAGACGTGAAGACTCCTTCCGCTGCTTATCGCGGCACCTAGAGCAACACAAGCATAAGTATCCACTTCAGCGAACATGAAGAACGAAAACTCAAAACCATGTACATGTTGAGCCATCGGCTATAGTAATACGTTTTGCTGGTGCACAAAACAAATGAATGATAAACAATTGACATTGCAGCTCCCCCCATATCAAAATATTGATAATCACGTCATCAAAGCAGCATAGCATCTTCAGAAGGAAACAGGCCCAACATTATTTTCGTCGGAGATGACACAATCAGGTAAAACTACCAACAAATAAGTTTTTGTGAATTCTGTTACCATTACCTTCTATTCTGGAACCAGACCTTGATCTGCTTTGGCTCAATGTTGGCAAGTATAGGGCACTCACGCAGCAGCTGCTGTCTGCGCGAGGAGGTTGGCTTGGGGCAATCGGCGTACACCCGCTCGAGCGCCTCCACCTGCTCGGGCGTGTAGCGCACATATTTACCCGAGTCCATCCCAGAAACCTTATCAAACCCACCTCCATCACTGCTACTCCCTCGCATCGCCACTGCCGCAGCCATTGCTACCTCACCAATGCAAACTTGCAAAGTATCCAGGCAAGCACAAACACAGGAGTAGAGTCCACTGCCTCCTGCGAATGAATCGTTCCCTTCTCACACAATTTGAACGCGGCTCTTAGCCCACACTTCAACTTACAGCTCGCCTAGATCCCTGAAAGAAATGGAGAGTTAGTTTGTCTCAGCATTTTGTGAAACAGTCGTTCTGGAATCAAAATCCGCTGCAAAAAATACAAATGCCAGAGAGGGATTGAAGTGCACGCAACAGAAATGGTAAAGCTGGGTAACTAAGAAAGCGGGAGAAAAAAGAACAAAGCTATGCTAAAAGAAACCGCTTCCTAGAATGGGGGAAGTAAAGGTTACTCGAATTCACCCAGAAAATCTCAACAGAGAAACACAATCAGTTGCTAGTAGATGATAAATGTAGAGTGACCCGGAAATGAGCAGCACAGATGCAATTAAAAAAAAATCTCAGCACGACAAGCAGCAGAAGAGAGCAAGAAAAATGGAAAATCAATCAGGAACCCTAGCTACCTAGCCCTAGCTATAGATCTCGGCAGCAGAGAAAGCACGGCAAGGCCTGACCTTTTGAGCCGGAACCGATCCCCCCTCGCCGGCAGGCGCGGAGGGGAGCGCCGCCGGAGGCACCCTCACAGCCTCCCCCCGGCACCAAACCCACCCATCGATCGCCGCCGCGCACCACGCTCGGATTGGCCCCAGCACGACACGGCAAGCGACGGATCGAAGGGGAGAGCGGGCCGGACAGGTGAGCAGGGCAGCGAGAAGCTACTGCCGCTCTACTCCGCGCCCCGCGCCGTAGTGCTTGCTAGGGTTGGGGGGGGGGGGTCTCGCTGGTTGCGGCGTCGTAATTGAGGAGACGGAGAGGGGGAGAGCACGGGAGAGAGAGAGAGAGAGGAGAGGAAAAGGTGACAGCTTTAAAGCGGAGACAGACAGAGATGTGGATGGAGCAGTCGCAGGATAGAGAGAGAGAGACGATGGCGAGCAGCAGCAGCACGCGCATGCACTGCTCCACTCGGCTCGACTCCACCTCCACCTCCACTCCACTGTGCCAATGGCGCGCGAGCCCGGACGGCGAGGCGAGCAGCTAGCTATAGCTCGCACAGTACTGCACCTGCACCACCTATATACTCCTCCCCCACCACCACCACCACCATGGGGGGAGAAAGAGAGAGAGAGGCGGAGGGAAGAAGAGGACGGGGGCGTTGGCGCCATTGGTAGGGTGGGGCCCGCGTGTCAGCGGGGGTGGAGCGTGGTTGGGCCGCCTGCCAATTGAATTGGGGGGGCTAGGCCCACGTGACGGGAGGAAGGGACGGTGGGGCCCACGGGGTGGTACTACACGTAGCGCCGGGCGCGCGTGTGGGCCCGCGCGGCCGGGGGAAATGGACGCGCGTTCCGAGGGCGGGAGTGGGGGCCGCACGCGCGCGCAAATAGGGAGCGGAATTTACCGATATGCCCTCCCTCCGCTCGAGCTCGATACGTGGACCTGGTGTTTCTGCACCGGTGAGGGCTGCGGGTGGGGCCCGGCGTCCAGCGGTGGAGTCGGTGTACGGTAGATACGGCGCCAGTCGCGGTGAAAAATAACACACAGCAGAAGAGCATTTACTTTTACCGTTTTACCCCGTGTTTAGTAAATGTTGGTCGCTTCGCTTGCTCCCAACCAGCGCCTGATATTATCAAAAATTCTTTTTTTTGGAAGCGTCTCTGCGTCTCTATTACACGCTTAGAATTTTGGGGTGCACACGTGTGTACGGAAAAATTCCGGGTGAGAGATGCAATTTTTTTTGGGTGCACACGTATGTGAGGGAAAGTTTCAGGTGAGAAACTAGTTGTTATCCTCAGGGATCGAACTCGCGCCGACGGCTCGTGCGCCCGCGCGTCTGACAAACCGAGCACCGCTCGGTCTAAAAAAAAATCTAAATTTGAATGTTATCTTCGTCATCTAAAGATTTTAGACGAGCGGCTGGGATGGTCTTAATTGTTAACGTGACCAAGGTCGGTAAAACCGAAAAGGTATTAGGTTTGGTAACTTACTTGACAAGTTGTAGCAAGAGCAAGTACTGAAGTATGTTACTCCCTCGATATTAGTTTTATATAGCACTCACGTAATAAGCGTATGTTTAGAATATAAATTTGTCTCGCAAAAATCGTATTTGTGAAGTACTAGGGCGGATGATTTGGCTTTATATTTACAAACAAAAAATAATTTGTGAATAAAACTTTTATATATGTACTCTTCACGGTCTAAAAGCTAAGGTTAAAAACAAATTACGATAAAAAAACATCAAAATCAACTCTAAATTTATGATTGAAATTTAAATTTTGACTTTATGATTATAAGCATCAGAGATAATATTCTTCGGTTTTTATTTTATTTCTTCCTTATTGCATAATTGCATTCGCTTACATGCTAGTTTAATACTGTCTCCATTTTCTAATGTAAGATATTTGATTTTTTTATAACGCTTGACCATTCGTCTCATTCAAAAATTTAGTATAAATATAAAAAATAACAAGCCATACTTAAAATTCTTTTGATAATAAAGTAAGTCACAAGAAGAATAAATGATATTTCTATATTTTTTTAAATAAGACAGATGGTTAAACATTACGAGTAATAAAGTCAAGCATGTTACATTATGAAACGGAGGGAGTATAAATTTATAAGATGAATGTTTGACCTTTTTATAGAAAAAGAGTATGATAAAGAGCCAATTGACAAATTTACAAAGGAAAAATAACATTTAAATACAAATTTTATATGTGTATTTTTTGCGATCTAAGAACCAAAGGTTATAATATAAACTTATATGAAAAAAACTCCAAAATCAATATTGAAAATATAATTTTATAAATAAGCAGAAGCGAGAAAGATAAGGTGATAGCCACTAATTGAACCCTGCTATTGAACTTTAATGCTGCTACTACGGTGGTACTAATAGGAATATTAATTAGTTCCAGTGGATATATAGCGCAGCTAGCTTGGTGTTTCGTCTAAGCAACGCTATGTCGATGGCTTTAACTTTGTACTAGTAATGTTGCTTTGCTTTTCTTCCCTTGCTCGCTCGATCGGGTCACTGTACGCTGGCCCATGCATATGTATAGTATACCACCTAATTACTACTACAATATTAGAAAAAAAACTAATTACTTGCACCAGCCGACGACACTGCTCTAGTTTTATCTATTTACTTAACGATTAATTACCACAGCAAGCCGGACCCTATATTATATGCAGGGCGACCGCGCGGTAAGCCGAAGTTAGTAGTAATGTAATAGTAGTTGATCGAGATTGTAGTCGGCAAGAAAAACGGGATATATCGGTAGCAGATGATTACAGTGTTAACTATTGTAAATTCTAAAAATTGAGTTACTTGATTCTTTAAGAAAGTTGCGTGCAGATTTTCTATAAAATATAGTATTTTTTAGCTTGAAAAACATGATAACGAAAAACTGAGAAACTAGATTATCTCAGCTCAGCATCTAGTACCTATTTGCTGGTGAATGTTGATTTTTTTTTTGCCATTACATAGCTAATCTACAATCAAATTTGCCAAATGCAAGCTACAACCTGAATGTTTAACTGAAATGAAGTATAAAAGAAACAACTTACTTCTGCATACATATTTTAACAAATCTAAAAGCAAACTCAGCTCAACATCTAAGACAAAGTGGAGGAGCAGAAATAAAAAGCATATAGTACCTCTTTGCTAGCGAATGTTGATTTTTTTTTTGCCATTAGATATATCGTCTACAATCAAAATTGCCAAATGCAAGCTACAACCTGAATGTCTGAATGTTTCGTTGAAACTAAGTATAAACGAAACGACTTACTTCTGTATACATATTTTAACAATTTAAAAATAAGCTATGAAAAATAAACTAACATGAAAACATAAAATCAACTCTAAATTTTAATTTTAAATTTAAATTCTTTTTAATAACATGAACACACTTGAAAAGATGTAGTGTCACTCTCTCACTGGGCAGACACATCCCACATCCCAGTCTGCCGGGTCATGTGAAACGTGGATGCAACTTGACACTAGCTAGCTTAATTGTGATCCACCGAGTCGTGAACGAGAAGCAAAGGAAGGAATTGGGACATGCATGCGAATGCGATGGCACTGGATCCTGGAGCCTGGAGCTCTGGAAGAGGCACGGGTAGCAGTGACGGATCTAGGATATGAATGCTAGAGTGGCTAATCATCTTCTTCCATCTTTAACCCCTCTCTTCTTCTTCCTCTCTACATAGGAATCCAGCGCGTAAGGGGCTAGAGCCCCGCTAGCTTCCCCCCTAAATCTGTCCATGCTGGTAGGGCAATAGGGCATGCAGCAAAAGTAGTCATAAGGGGTTATTGTTTGTTTTATTTAGAGAAAATCAAAAAGTATATTTACAAATAAAAACTTATGAACAAATATTTATACATGTTCATAACGACCTAAAGATCAAGGCTAAAAATAAACAATGATGAAATAACCATAAAATATACAAAAATTAAATGTTAACTTATAAACCTAAGCGAAAAGACGAGTAAGGCCTTGTTTAGATACTTCAAAATGGCAAAAGTTTTGTCATTTTGGAGCACTTTTTGGCAAAATGGATATAAACACTAGGGTAAGAAAATGACAACTTTGCATTGGTCATTTGGCAATCTAGAATAGCAAATTTCGCTAAAAGACGCATATGGACGCGGATTACCTCTCACTTTTGGCAAAAAATGATAACTTTTACATGCCTTTAAGCACCAACTTGCAAAAATGGAATGCCAAAACTTTTGTCATTTATCATTTGCTATTTCAAATGGATCTAAACAGGCCCTAACGCTGGCTTTGCTGGGCTCCTCCTCTTCTGCTTTGCTTCCTTTACAATCTTTCCTTTTCTTTCATCTGTTTGTTTGTTTGTTTGCTGCCTCCCCCCATGGTGGTCGCATTAGCGGTTAACGAGCTAGCTAATCCCTGTACGTAGGAGCCTGTGATAAAATCTGAAAAGGTGAAGGAGAAAAAAATAAAGAGAGGTTGTGTGGTGGTATTTGTGTATTCATCCTCAAGCAAAGCCGTACGGCTGCAACTGCAAAAGCTTTGTGTTATTTTTTTTATGTCAGCCTGCAGTGGTCTGCTGAGACAAGATAAGCGTAATTAAGCTGATTGTATTCTGTTTGGAGGTGTTAATGTCTCGAGATAGATATATGGCTCATCTTACAACACTACTGAGATCTTATATATTTTTAGATCAAAATATATAAAAATTCAGTACACTTCATTTCCCTTAAATCTTGTAGGCTAAAATGGGGCTCTGTATCGTCCTGAAGCTAAAATCTATCTTCATGTGTGCCAAGTGAAGAAGAAGAACCATTATAGATAATACACATTCACGGTAAGAAAACGCACGCATGCATTAGAAGGTTATAACAGTGGAATGTATATACATTCGTCATGCACGCGTGCGTGCCATCTAGAAGAAGAATACACATGCTAGTATGTGATTAAAAATTACTAATAGGCTAGGCCAAGATTAAGAAAGGAAGTTTGGTGGTGCACATGTGTGCGTGCGTAAGATTAAGAAAAGAAAGTAATCTTACGTTGTACGCATCCATGCACACGCCAGAAAAGAAAAGAAAAGAAGGCCGGCCACGCACGCATGTATATATTTCCCAGCAGCACACATGCACGCCTCAGCTCCAGTCAGTCCATTGTGCTTCTGCGCATGCATTTCTCCTCATCCTCTTCTCCTACATCTGAATACTAAATAGAGCCTGCTTAGAGGAGCTTCTTCTAGCGGTAACTTTTTTCGAAAGCTGCTTCTGTTAGAAGCGGCTCCAAACGATCCACAATTTCTGAGAATCTATAGTTACAGATTATAAAAAATAAACTTAAAAGTTCAAAAACTAAAGAAGCTAGATTTAGAAGCTTTTCTATATTCTCGGATAATGCGACACCAGTCACTGACGTTTGTGTCCCTCGACACCGTCAAGCATTCTAATATTTATATAGTGTATACATGCTCCCAAGGTCCTACAATGTAAAGAATGTAAGAGCGTTTAAAGTTCTTTTTAGAGAGATGAAGGCTCATAGAGTAGAGGATTAGGATTGCCGAGATAAAAAAAGTATGTTGTGATTGGCTTATACGAGTAGGCAGGTGAAAGTGTTTTCTACATTGTTGATATGGGAGTTTAAACCATAGATGTTCACATATATATTTTTTGAACGGTGTAGGGATTATAGGTTATTTGTCAGAGTCTAAAGATTAACATAAATTTATTTGAAACCTGACCCAAAATCCCTTGTATTTAAAAAAAATCAAATTGTTAACTCTAAATCGCCTATATAATTAATCAGACACAGGGGGTATATCCACAATCCATATGTAAATTATTATGGTGCTTACCTGTACGTTACTCCCTTATATCAGCAGACAGAGGGAGTTAATAGCAATAGGCTTGGTGTGGGTTTAATGAAATTTAGTTAAGTTATGTGCTGTGGTTAAGCTGGGATGGATGGATGGATGGAGCAGGAGTGCGGAAAGTGCGGGCACGTCATGCTTTATGCTTTGCACTCTACTGTGTCCCTGTTTCTTTCAGCTTGGGATTATTATAATCTAGAAGAAAGCTGAAAGAAACAGATAACCTATTGAAGTAGCTTATTATAATCTGGAGCCAAGCTTATTATAATCTGATAAGCTCGTTTAGGTGAGCTTTTTCTAGCTTATTGGCTAAAAAATTACCTACTATGCCACCCCACTCCCTCTTTAGACTTACAAACCCAATAATCTATGCTCTAATAATCTAGAAAAGAAACGACTCACAGCTTATTCCGTTACAGATTATAACAATCTAGTTTATAATAATCTGACTCAATAATCTAGAGTATAATAATCTTAAACTGAAAGAAACATGGCCTATACCTCGCTTCTCTTTGGTTTTGGAGACAAAACTACAAACATTCCCCTGCCTCAGCTGCTGCTGCTGCCCTCCATGTTACCCTCCTTTCCATGATCCATGTTGATATATAATCGATCCCGAGAAGTCGCTTTTCCCCCATCAATTTCTTATGGTTCAAGTAACACCAGAAAACGATATTGGCCATGATTTTTTATATTCAAATGTACTGCATGGGACAATTTTATTATCATTAAAAAATATCTGCAGATACCAAAATTTAAGTAAATTTTGGCACAAGGTAAATGGCGGCACTAAATTTTATACTAACTCTGGTTATTTTATTAATGGTAAAATTACCCGTACAACATGACATCATCTTGATTTCTACTTTACTATCTCTATGTTAAAACATATATATTTAAAATAAAATTTGACCCATGATGAAGCATGTACATATTCGAAACCCTGAAATAGACAGATAGCTACATTATAAAATAGAGGAAGCATTATTATTTTACAGGGAAAATACACATACCCCTATTGGCAGGCATAACATCCTATCCCATCCACTTTATATCATAAAGGCAAAATTTGCTATAGGGCATCGAAAAAACGTGTAATTAGTCGGTGGAGACCGTAAGATCACGAATTTGCTACAGGACACCACAAAAATATGGTAATTAGCTATAGGGCACTCCGGCCAATTTTTTATTATTTTTGGAGTCAAAAATTTTAAAAATGACGATATTGCCCTCGGTAGCCAACCCGTTATGCGCCCTCGCCGCAGCTAGGTCGCCGTCGTTGCTGCCTGCTCACTTGCCCTATAGGCTAGGGTTTGGGTGTGGTGCGGCGCCGAGACCGATTTGGTCTGGTTCGACTGAACCTAGTCAGTATAACGGGTTGATCACTAAGGGCAATCTCATCATTTTTAAAATTTTTTACTCCGAAAATAATAAAAAATTGGCCGGAGTGCCCTATAGCTAATTACTATATTTTTGTGTTGTCCTGCAGCAAATTCATGATCTTACGGTGTCCATCGGCTAATTACACGTTTTTTCGATGCCCTGTAGCAAATTTTGCCTATCGTAAAACATTTTCAACTTTCTGTTGTGAGCCAAACTTATTTAAGGTTTATAGAAGGCAAACAACAATAAGTACCACACCAAATTAGTTCCACTAAAACAGTATCAAATACATTTCAATAGTTTATTGTATCGTGTTAGAAATATTGTCAGTACCTTTTATAAACTTAATCAAAGTTATCTAACGTATACGAAAGTGAAAACGTCTTACGAAATAAAAGGCATGTGCAGTATATAATAATGTTCCACACTTACGCCCTTAGGTGCATACCTTGCATGAGCAGTGGAGTAGCCACTTGCATCAGGTAGCAGAATGTACATCGGGTGTGGTTTAAGTACGTAAAAAAAATTCCTATGTTTTATATTAACATATATTACAAGACATTCTGATATATACGATATTATATAGATTTATTTATATGCTAATAAATATATATATATATATTAATATACGAGTAAGATAAACTCAGAAATGTTATAATATGAAATGGAACGGGGGAGTAGTACTAAATGGCAGTAATCACTTGATTAGACGGCAGGAACTGGTCCCTGTCGTTGTAATCTGCTTGCAGATGCAGACATGCACGGCTTCTGCCTAGTGGCAAATTAATTAGTCGTTGAAACACAAGGCTATCTATAATGACTTCATCTAAAACCTATTGACTTCAAACCACAGCACGTATCGTGGCAAGAGGGCCGGAGCAGATTCAACGACTGAATGATTATTATCGTCTCTCTGCAAATCAGAACACCGAAATTACAACTTCCTGCTACCATTCCAGCTAAGCTGATATCTTGCCGGATCTGGAAACCATCTGACAACCAGTAGCAGAGCAGCAGATAGGCTGTCTGTCTGTGTGTGATGGATGGCTCATTTTAATTTGGATTTTGCATGGTAATCAATCAATGCAGAACAAAACAATCGCATGCCAATATACAGGTACTGTAGCAGTCAACATGTGAGCAGGAGCAGTCACATGAACACAGCTTACCTGGAACTCAGTTGATTTTGGCTTTGCAGAGAGCAGAAGCTTCAGTAGTTAGCATGATTACCATGGTCTGAATTCTGACTGTAGGAGAGTCAATGCAAACCGAAATCAATTGCCAAGAACGACGGGACTGAAATTGAAATGCTGAACTGATGCTTTCAGTTGAAATCTTGTCGCTACGTTTGTTATAAAATATAAATATTTCTATTTTACTTAATATAGAATAAGAATACATTACAATATTATCTTTTAGTCACTTCGATGATTAATTTTTGATTTTTTTTTGAATTGATTAGATTATAGTTCGAAGTATCTGTTTGGCTTTAAAATCGTTGGAATGATTAAAATAATGAGAATCAATACAGAAATGGTTATAATACTACTATTATAGTACAAATTTGAATTCTAAGAATATTTATACTCTAGAACGGAGAGAGTCTTGCTACAGATACTTATAGATCGAAGGTTAGCCATATGAACTTGTCGGGTTACGTTGCAGTCCGTCTTGTACAGCCTCTGTTCCGAGTGAGACGCAGAAATTTCAGTAAATCATCATGGCAAATGAGAATCGGTTAAAGCTTCCTTTTGTTTGTGATTAATGGGCCAAATTGAATAATGGCAGAAGTTGGGCCGATCCAGGGTGGGAACTGATTAATATCCAACCCATAACATGAGCCTCTTTTGCTTTCATTCATTCAATAATCTGGAAAGGCATAAGAACACTGTTCAACACGTACTTCAAATTTTAGATAATGGAAATGGTTTATATCTCCAAAACATCATTGTTTCAATCAACTCGCAACAATCTTAAAACTTTGAATTTGATACAGTAACCAGATCAGGTGAATCTTTGGCACCTGGTTTAGTGCCAGTTGATTATCAGTTACTGGATCTTGAACATTGATATAGGGCTGATTAGGGGCTACTAGGTACTTTACCCAAACTGACGACAAACTCCATGCTACGTAGGAGCAATAAAAAAGAAGAAAAAAACTAGGCATGCAAAAGAGAGAAGATAATCTAGACTGGTTAACTAGCCATGCACTACTATTACATAGATCGGATAGAATTAACTAGCATGCTTGATCATATATATAGTTGCTGGATTCATCTTTGCCTTTCCTCAGTTCATTTATATCTGGCTGGGTACAGGCTTAATTAAGCTCGTTGCAGCAGCTTAGAACCCTAGATGATCTGCCTCCCAGTTCAGCCCAGATGCAACCCTATCATGGTAAGGGACGTACTCCTGCAAGCATAGAGCAATTAAAAGTAAGTCAGTATTAGTTTCTAACAAGTGATTTACTCGATTAATTAATAATGTACTAATTCCCCTATGATGGAGCTGTTAATTAACTGAGACAAGCTACCTCGAGCTTGTCCATGAGTTCCTGTGCCGTTGGAGCAGACACGATGATGCGGCGAGCGCTCGGGCTGATGAAGCCTTCCTCCACGGCTTGGTCGATGAATGTGAGCAGGGAGTTGTAGTACCCATCGACGTTCAGCAGCCCAACCTGCATGCAGAAATATGCATATGGTAAGTTCATCAGTAAAAGAATAAAACCTGATGTCTGAAGATGAAATGGTCAACATGTAAGAGTGGAGTAATTAGTGCACTGAATTATACAGGAGCCATGCATGCATACCGGCTTATGGTGGATGCCAAGTTGCGCCCAAGTGATCACTTCAAGCAGCTCTTCCAGTGTTCCGTATCCACCTGAATTGTTTCGCTAACTAGGTTAGTTTTTTTGGTGTGCTCACAACAGTAATACAGTAACAAGTGTGCCACGTTGCCAGTTGGCGTATTATTACTTGTCAGACAGACGCTATTACTACAGAATTATTTAAGAGCCATTGAGATCTTGTTGCCTTGACCTGACAATCCAGAAATGGAATGCAATGCAATGCAATGAAAGAACTATGAAAATGCAGGGTATGCAGTAGTAGTACCGGGCAGGGCTATGAATGCATCAGACTGCCTCGCCATCTCAGCCTTCCTCTGGTGCATGTCGGACACTGGCCTCACCTCCCCTACTGTCTCTCCGACTATCTGCAGATAACAACAACATCGATCCATCATCTCCTTCAGTATTGTACTCCTAGTATACTGTATATTGGGTTCTAAAACAAGTTCCAAAGGAAAATTGCATTACATTGCAGTGCTATGACCATCATGCATTAACCACGAGAAGACAAACACTACCATGCACACGTGGCAAAAGCCAGCTGTGTGACTGTGGGTAAGTGCAACGATATTTACTACTAATCACAGCTTAGCTGTTACTACAACTTGCAACAGCCATCAAGTAATGCATGATGGGGTGATGTAGGTAGCTGCAGAGATCACTGCCCTGCCCGTGCCTGATCAAGGTCTTCATGGATGTCCGCATGCCTGGTTCTAAACCTCATGGTTGGAGCTAATACTACTGCAGTACTGCTACTACAAACAAGAACATTCTTTTGAGAAGGCTACAGAGACAGACAGGCAACCGTTGCCTCGACTTCCAAGGGAAGCATGTCTTTGGGGAATCATCTGCAAAGCTGCTGAGCTTCTCTAGTTTATACTCACGCTCGGGTTTGGATTTGTGCCGCAGGCATGTAATCGACTGCAAGTACTATATTCCAGGTGATTAAACTGTTGTTTTTCTTTCTTCTAAGCAGTGCCTGTTTACCAGGAGACACTCGACCGATTCAAGTGCTCCAGGATTACTACTATCTGATAGAGTGTCAATTAGCCCTGGGGCTTAGTAACACAAAAAAAAAAACTAACAAGTGTCAGTGCATTGCCACGATTGAAACTTAAAAGGAGCGCACTTATGGTCAAGGTAAGTATAAGTAGAGGCGTAGTACAGTAGGGGAGATGTGCAATTCATACCTCGGGGGTCATGAGAGTCTTGGGAATGACCCTGCACGCGCATGGAAGGCAAGTAAGCAACAAACAGAATGCGAGTACTTCCTTTTGTACTGGAACGCATGCATCAATTAATGGACGTACTGCTACTAGCAATGTAAGATACTAGAGTACTCTTGAACCAGACTTAAACTGTGCATTTAACCTAAGGTAAACTGGCAAAACGGAGTAGCTATGGCATGCCACAGTAACACTAGTGGCCTTTAACAGCATACTAACTAATGCTGGCCTGGGTATAGAACCTGAAACTTGACTGTTGTGCTGAATAATTTAGATGGGTAAAAAGAAGATGGAAAGAAGAAAAGCACTGACCCGATGACATGTCTGCCACCGTCGTAGACGGCCTGGGAGACGAGCCCCATGAGGCCAATGCTGCCGCCGCCGTACACAAGGTCAATGCCCCTCGCCACCTGCACCGGAAAGGTATCAATGCAGCTCTTCTCTTACCCCAAATGCAGAATTGCAGATGCACCGGTGAATTCTTCGTTGCAGAGACAACAACGGACAGAGGTTTCCGTAGGAGATGCAGAGAAAGCATGCTTACAGCATATCATTTTAAGACACGACAAAAACCAGTAATACGAACGCAAGGCCATACGTACAAACTCCTCTTACACAGTACGTACGTACTACGCGTTCAGTAGTAAATTCGTGGATGCAGACAGAAGAGCCATAAACTAGGGATAGATCACAGACAGGTGATGCAGAGAAACGCATGGGCATGCCATTATCTGACACGACAATATTACTATTTAGGTGGTAGGAATGGAAGCCTGTACATGCTGTACTCCCCTAGCTTGATGCAAAAACGAAGACGTGTCCCCTCGTTTTCCTTCTATTCTTCAAGGAAAAAACAACAACAAATGGAGGCATGCGATATGTAAACCTTTTGTTTCATCAAAGTTCTATCGAATGCAACCACTGCCTGTATTGCTTCTTACCGTTCCATTGTTGGAATATCTTCTAACAATCTAGGGTGCAGAATTAGGTCTCCCAAAACACACATGAGCGGATCAGCCCACTCTCTCTCGTAGATTGTGAACTAAAACTCGCCAGTTACATCCAACATGTCAAGAAGTATCTCTTTATTAATACTTATTTGTTTCATATTAAAAGTCACTTTAGGTTTGCTTTAAGTCAGACATATTCATGTTTGAGTAAGTTTATAGGAAAATGGGCTAACATCTATGACATCAAACTAGTTTAATTAAATCCACCATTGAATATATATTTATACTATATTTATTTTATGTTCAAAATGTTATTATATCTTTTTATAAACTTGATCAGATGTTTAACTTATAACAAACATAAAGTGACTCGTAATACATAGGAGGGATTACTAAGGCCCTGTTTGGTTTAGGTGACTAATCCATTAGTCCCTTCACTTTAGTCTCCTTTAGTCCCTAAAAACTCAAACAAGAGGGACTAAACGGGACTAAAATTATATTAGTTTATAAGTCCCTTTCAGAGGTATTAAAACTTCCTTTCACACCTGTCCCTTAACCAAAATTTATATATGATGCACTTTTAGTCTCTCTAACTAAACAGTAGGGACTAAAGATTGTAGCCCATGGACAAATTTTTAGTACTAGGAACCAAACACTATCTAAATACTATTACTACCATACTCTGCTAATGGACATGCACTATGATCTGTCTTTCCACCATTTTGGGATAAAGTGACGTTATGATGTATGTAAAGCAGCTATCTAGTCTAATTGAAGAGAAAAGGGGTTGGATATCGTGTCGATCTATTGTAAGTAAGTTTTATATATGAATAGAAGTGTGTTATTGCTATTTAGCGAGATTAGTGGTAACACGACAGTTATCTAAAAAACATTTAAAGAATGATAAACTTTACTATTTTCTAGAATTTGGTCGTTAATTATAAGGAGTCACCAAGAGGTTTCCTTTTCTGTAACACTAACGGTGAGTCTCGTAACTGACGATAAGGAAAACACTTGTGCAAAGTACGTGCGAATAGCCATGCAACATGCAAGTCTTAACATGGCAAAGGCTATCTTCAACTGTACGCATATAATACATAAAGTGTATATATATTTAGCTCGATCATAGTACTATTGTTTTATCAAAATTTAAGACCCAAAACTATATAGAAACCTTCGGCCTCATGCTGCTTTAAGGTGTAATCATAGAAAAGAACATGAATCCAATTAAGTATGGAACACTAACTAAACTAACGATGAAAGATTAACTGATGATGCTGATAAGTAGTGAGTATTAATTACCTCCATTTCACAGTATCAGATTTAAAATGTTACATAGATTTATATAGAAGTTAATAAATATAGACATAAATATAAATAATATAGATTAATTAATAAATAAATCTAGATATATATAACTAAAAACTTTTACGATATAAGATGCATGGAGGGAGATACGATGCATGTGGTGTATACTAACCAGCTCCTTGGCGAGGTCGACGGCGGCGTCGCGGTAGGTGGTCTTGTTCCCCTGGCTGCTGCCGCAGAAGACGCAAGTCCTCTTGAACCTGCTCGCCTGCTGCTGCTGCTGCTGCTGCCTCATTCTCCTCTTATCTCAATCTCTCCTACTATATTTCTGCGCTCTGCTGCTACTACCTTGTAAAATTGTAAAGCTCTCCTCTTTGAATTTGTGTTTGTGTTTGGGTGCGCCACCTATGGCTGCTGGCAGCTGGTTTATATAAAGAAAGGAGATGGAGATGGGGGCCAGGCGACCTATCTTGCTCTGAATGGGATGGTCAGTAATACAGTATAGTGCTGGCTTGTGTTTGTGCTTGATGATGATACAAACACACGTCGTCCCATTCGGCTCCCTTGCTCCTTGCCTACCTAGCTGTTGGTACCATAGCCATAGGCTGCTACACACTCATTATCTTATTGCCACACTGATATATATTCGGTGATTATTTGACTTATTTAGAGAAAAAAAGTCAAACAATATAAAAAGAATTTGAGAATAAAACTTTTATATACGTGTTCTTGACGATATAAAAGTGAACTTTGATAAATAAATTATTGTAGAACACCTTAAAATCTACTCCAAATTTAACGCTAAAAATTCAAATTTTCGCTTATAAGCATAAGCACAAGAGAAAAGATTGGGTTGATAGCGAGCAACAGTGTGCTATATATGCCGATTCAGGTAAATCAAATACATCAAGCATACGCCTACAAGTTAGCAAATCGACACACCTTCTAAAATACTATCCATGTTTGTTTTGGTCATCTGATCTGATCTGATCAATTTTCATTTTTATTTTTGGCAAGAATAAGGATAGGAACACTGAATCATGTGCTTGATATGCAATCCTCTTGACCTGGAAACAGTAAGAACATATGATGATTTGTTACTGTTATAATTTCTGGTCCTCCCCATCCCTGTCTGGCGTGGACACGTACATATATAATATGTCTGACTTATGGTTTCCTATTGTCTTTACCAAACAAGCTGGCTGGTACGCTGGCCGGTACACTGACATCATCCACAGCTCCACAGACACATGCTGTGTTACTTCTGATTGGGCCTAGTAGCTCTCTAAAAAAGAGAATTGAGAACGTGAAGGTAAACAGTATAATCCCTGTTAATTAGTGAATGCATGCTGTTAGTGTTGGGGCTATCTAGTGCGAATAGACATCAACACATACTAGACGTATAGCCAAATGATATCCAAGTTGAAGCAAAAAGGATGAGAGCTAAAGAGCAAACAACCCTATGATATCTACGACGTACTTTTCCCCCCGGCCTTTCGTTACTCAGTTTTATGCATCAAGATCCAGAAAATCGAACCTCAAATCGAGCTTTGTCCCTCGCTTTATATCTAGCCCCATGATAACAGAATGTATGATTTGTCTGCTACGAAATTCTAGCTTACAGTAGTATTTAGCTAAGAAAATTACATTTGAAAAGCGCTCATTTTTTTTTCTGATTGAATCAGTTGCACTTTAGGCCATAGTTAATTTGTTACCAAGTTTCACTTTTGGACCAATTAAGTTTACTATCGTTATAATTTGGATCAACCCGAACGACTTTTCCAGTCTCATGAACGGCTTTAAATACACCGTCAAACTCCCATTTCTATATACCTCGTCTATTTATTACCAAAAAGGAGGTTATTAGATATGGCTAGAAAAGCTGTTTAAGGTGATTCAATTAAACCATAAGACCCCATTCAGTTCCTAAAATTTTTTAGAAGAGAGGTCACATCAACACGTACGATCATACATTTGAAGTATTAAACATAGTTTAATTATAAAATAAATTTCAGATTCCGCCTGGAAACCGTGAGATGAATCTTCTGAGTCTAACTGTAACACTTATAGCTAATCATGTACTAATTAGGCTTAAGATTCGTCTCACGATTTCTCCATAAATATGTAATTAGTTTTAATGTTCATGTATATTTAATGTTTTATTTATGTATTTAAAGATTTAATGTGATGTTTTTGGGAAAAGTTTTTGAGAACTAAACAGAGCCTAAATACCAAATTTATCTAGTCAAAAGTAAAAAAAAATAAGTTATTTGTGGTCCATGAAAAACTTAGATAATGAAATATAAGCTAAAGTGAAACTAACTCTATTTTTTTAAAAGAGATAAAGCAAGTTTTATTGAACTCAATGAATTACATCAATTTGATACAATTACACTAAGAATATTATTGGTATCTGCCCATATCGAAAACATGCACATGTAAAAAGAAAGAAAAAACAATTAATGATCATCTAACCGAAGAATCAATTGCTAACCAAAATCATTCTCATAAATTGGATGAAAAGAAAGGAAAAACAATTACGGACCATATATTGGATGGGTTGTTTAAAGCATAATTTTGTGAATTTTGAAAATTAGTACAACCGCCGTCTCAAAATAAATCATTTTTTATTTTTTAGATAAAATATTTAACTCTTCGTCTTGTTTAAATTTTTATAATTACATTTTATGGTTATTAGATGATCAACCATAAATAGAACTCTACGGTTACGGTTGACTAACTTTTTTTATAATTTTTTTAAATAAGATGAATAATAAAACACTCGACATATAAACTAATAAATATTATTTTTAGGACCGAGCAGTAAACAACAGATGCTAGTAGCATAGTAGCATGCATGAAGGTTGAAGGCAAGCCTTTTTCCTTAAGAAACACGTGTGATGATGAATTATTTACAGGTCAAGCGAGTGACAGAGATGCTACGTGACATTCGGCAAGCATATATACAGGCTGTGTGGTAGTGGCGGTGCGACCCCGGTGGGCAAAGGCGACGGAGCGATCGACAGATGTGTTTTTCCTACAGAAACCGCAACAAGGCGACACAAGTAATTGGTGGTCGTCGCAAAAGCGAAGCCGACGCGACAACTCCATGATGCATGCATTGCCATTGCCCGCCTTCTCTACCCCATCACCAACCAACGGATCGCCGCCGCGTTAACACCATCCATGACTTACTCTCAGCAGCAGCAGAGTGGATGGAGGTCAGGAGGATGCGTACACGGAATTCGGATCGTGTGGCCTACTCATGCATGCATGGGTGGTGATCTTATCCAACACCCACAAAGAGAGGCGAAAGCTAACGTGCGAAAAAATCGAAAAGGTATAAGTATCCATCTAAAAACAAACACAGAATAAATACGAAAAAAATTCTAAAATCAAATCTAAATTTAAGATTAAAAATTTTCATTTTCGTATATAAGAGAAGCACGATGGTTAAATTCATTAGCTATTGGCTAATTAATGGCATTGTTCTCTTGTAGTTTGGTTGGTCGATTAATTTCTTGAGAGCAATGGAGTCAAACAATGACGTTTCTCCCGAGCAGGTTGGGGTAGTGACCAACCGGAGCTCTCCGCGTGGATCCCTCAGCTGAGCCTTTTTGCACCCACTCACTCGCTGAGTGCAGTGCAGTCCATTTCCAAAGGCTTTCGGTCAAATCTGTGTCGAGCTCGAGCGATAGCTGTTCAGCTCGTGTGTTTTGTACGCCTCCCACAGCGCCACGACAGGAAAGGTAGGAGGAGCTTTTATCTTGTTATCGTGTTGGCTAATCGATCGCTCCTCCGTTTGTTTGGCTGGAATTAAACTCGTTCATTCAGAGAAAATTTGGTTAATGGTGCACTCATGAGCACTCATGTAGTAGTATTGTGCACATTTGGGAAACCATTTTCGTTACTCGGTGGATATACTTGCTTCTTTCTAATATGCTACCTATATATTCTCTTCGTTTCAGGTTATAAAACTTTCTGATTTTACCTAAATTCATTCATATATCAATATATATGTTTTGTATATGTGTCTAGGTTCATTAGCACACATATGAATTTAGGTAAGTTCAGAAAGTTTTATAACCTAAAACAGAGGAAATATTATTTATTATTTTTTAAACAGTAAGATATATTAATATGATATATCATTTCATGAACATGTAATTCCAAATTTAACTTCTACGATTCGATAAGTTATAACAAATATAACTATGAATGCATGTGTAGTAATTTTAATTTAATTTTTATAATTTATAGAAGTTAAGTTTGTAGCTATATGTTTATGTACCGATATATCTCACATTAACCTATCTTATTAAATTATTTACAATTATTTAGATAATAGGTAAGAAATTGGTGGATCTCCACTGAGCATTAAAAATCCATCTCCTTGTATTCGGTCCATGGTGACCGGATGAATTGCTAAGCTAGCTGCTTTGGGGGTTTCACCGCTGGCTGGAGCACACTAGAGACATGGATGGATTGGACGCCGACCAACCACTCGATCGAGACTTGAGAACAAGCAAGGTTGTGGTCGAGTGCGAGTAGAAGCAAGCAGATAAGAAGAAGAAATGAAAGAAACTGTTGATATAGTGTTCAGCAATGTTCCATCTCCTAGATCCATATTTTTTTTTATGGAGTTAAAAGACCAACTAAAAAGCTATATAAAAAAAATAAACTAGAGAGATACCACACTCTACTTCAAACACTTCTCCAGATAAACATATCGTCCTCTCACACTGCTTCAGAAGTTAAATTTAGGAGTCCAAGCCTTGCTAAATAGACCTATGGTAGCTAGCAAAGGCGAGGATATGAGCATGGATTGGGTGGGGTCGTGACTAGTGAATGGTATGACGGGTGTGGCAACGGGCAGCCGGGCAGGCAGGCAAGAAGGCAGGAGATATGATCCAACGTGTTTGGGCCCCCGGCAGGGGAGGGACAGAAAGCGAGGGATCGACGCTGCAGCGCTGCCCGCTGTCGCCGCGCTTTGCCGTGGCATCATTCCTCGCCGCCGGCGGTTGCGTAGGCAGGCAGGCAGGCAGCTGCCCGATCGAGTGTGGACTCTCCGCAGTGTCCTCCGATTCAGCTCCCACTCATACCCATTTCTGCATCCATGCATATGCATATATAGCTAAGGACTTAGGCTTTGGCCACCGGTCGGATATGATGATTGGTGAGCCACCAAGGACTAGGAGATTCATGGGCAGTGAATTTGCAACCACCCTATCCATTCCAATGCACGCTCCAAAACGTCCAACAAATCGATTTAACATTCTCGCGCGACAGTGCCTAAGTACTGCTAGCTAGGCATGACCTGGAGTTCACCGATCAACACGCGCACGAAAATATCATTTAAACTTTAGCAAAACTATATCACAATATGCTTCCGTTTAATTGAATTACACGTACCAATTGACAATCCGTGTGTTGCGTGGGTTATTTTTATCGATGTTACGATTTTAGTTATATGCTAAATTACATTTAATATGTTGATTGTTTCCCAATTATAGAGGCTAAGATAAATGTTGAGAGAACAAATGAATGGATTAATTATTAGAAACTTGAAAAATAAATTAGTTTCTCTAAGAAATAACGATGAAGAAAAGTGTTTTTTGAGAAACCGCACCGTTTGGTAGATTGGGAGGTTTATCCACGATAATCCATAAGCCGAAAGAAACACGAGTAAAGCTTAAAAGCCCGTGATGTTCCGGTGACCACCCTTCAAAATGATCTACAATAATTATAATACTATTTCGTTAATCAATAGTCAGATATTTATGATTAACATGTCCAATTAACATAGATTTTGATACACCGTTTCAACGAACCAAATCATCATCTAAAAATGAATTTAAAGAAATAAATATCAATACGTCAAATGCTACGAGGTTCAACTAATTGTAAGTAGCAATTCTTAATGTAAGTCAAAGAGCACAAAAAATGTTGCACCAAATTAACTTGTTAGATTCAAAACTTTGAGAGTAAGTAAAAAGATCATAAGTCATAACTTAATTACAACTAAAATAATCATAAGGCAAATTAAATAAAACCAAAGTTAAAGTATTTTTAAAAAAATACTTTTGGAGTAAATTCATATGACTACACCAACTTTGGTAAAATTATCACAACTAACCTTACAATCCCAAAATTGCAGACTTAGGTATAACCATCACCGAACTACAGTTTTAGTGTCATACTTTTCAGAAAACGACATATAGAGCACAGATTTTATCCCAAAACTACACATGGTATGTATAGAGATGGGATGGCACTGCATCTATAATTTTGAGATATAATGACTTAATCTATAGTTCTATGATGATATCAAAGTATCAGTATTTTGTGAAATTTAATCATAATTTTGGGGAGAAAGTTGTACTTATTATCTTATCTCGTCTCATATTCAATTATGGCTTCATGTAGAACCAAGCATAAAAGGCCCAAGCCTGGTCAGCCCAACAGCCTTAACAGGCCAGAGCTAGGAAACACCAATACAATAGTGTAGCACAAATCGAACCATATGCATGCCCGCCCCGCTCTAGGCTTGGCAGCAACCTAGCTAGAAGTTCTCTGTTAACACATCGACGGGAATTTTCCATACGTCATAAATAGCTAATGGTTATTATTATGTAATATCCCTAAGGCATTATCTTGGTCCACAGCTCCACATGGCATCAAAATGGAAGTGCAGACGGTAAAAGAACACACAAATGGCTGTGGAACCACTACCGAATAGACGATATATGTACAGAACTACAGATGATGGCTCTAGTTGGCATTGGTGATGCTGTTAACCGTACTATTGATCAACTGATGCATCAACGCACCTTTGGCATTGGCTTCTTTGGTATACACGTCACCTCTACACAAGATTGGTGGTTGACATTGACATTCCAACGCAACTCCCTATCCTATCTGCTATCGACACAGTATCACACCCACTAACATGGGTCAAGTTGGGGAACAACAATGGGCGCGTTCGCAGCCACAGGTGGTAATTGGGCTCATTAGCGCACGCAAAACGGTGAACACCATTAGCACATGATTGATTGAATTTTAGCTTTTGCAAACTTGAAAACAGATTAATCTGACTTTTTATACAACTTTCATATTTTTTCAAAAAACAAACAACTTAGCTCTTCAGAAAGATTGCACACGGGAAAAAGGAAAAAAATAGCCTCAACTGTCAGTTGCAAACGTGCCCAATCTCCTGTACATTAGTAATTATGAGTGAACTAAATTGTAGAAGAAAAAAAAGGAGAGATAACTTCCTAGCTCTAAACAAGGCTTGAACATGCCACTGCAATATTTTAGTTAGCAAACAGGTATAAGTTCTGCTAAGGGATGAGAGTGAGTATTGAGTAAGGGGCATATGATCTGAGAAAAATACCTGGAATTACCCAGCTGAAGGCAGTGCGTGTGTTCGGTGATGTTCCGAGCCTTGTCAACTGATATTTCCGCGAGATAAATATAGATACATATAGCATCCCCATGTCGATGATAGCTCATAATTTCAAGCAAAAATGGTTGCTGGCTTGTCAAGATGCACTGGAAAACGTATCCACAAACCTGATATGCATACCACCAGAATATCAGCAATCCTGCTAAATCTGATCTTGAACATCTTACTATTCAAACTGTTGGTCGGTTGACTTGGCTTTCTGTGTCCTAGTCCTATTTTGACACGAATATTATATTGACCCTATGTGTTACCAATATGTACTCATGATAGTTCCATGGCTCACGCAATTTACATATATACTTTGGAAGCTAACGAATGGAATGCTATTCTAACGAGGCATCCTCACCGGAAAAGAATGGCATGTTCCTGCTTCATTATAACCGCAATGTCAGCTACTCAGCTCATGCTTGGAAGAGATCAACACATGAAAAAAAATCAAGTGTGATCAAACGCGTATGCGATATCCACAAAAAAAATATAAAAAAAATTGGTTAGGTCGAGCATCTAAAAAATTGAACGAATGCTTTTGAATCAGAGGAACAGATCGAGCGCTATGGAAACCCGGAGGATTAGAGTAATCTGAGCTATTCAGTGAATTCAAATTCAATCCCACTAGACAAATCCGCCGATATGCCTCATCAAATCCCTAATCCCTAATCCCAAACCCAAGGAGCAGATTAGAGAAGCTGATCGCCTCGAATCCCCCACAAACTGTGGAGCCTGATCGAAACGAATTCGTAAGAACCACGAGAGGGGAGGCTACGAAGTTGCGAGATCGGACCTGCGGCGTCGGCAGGAGAAGACGCCGGGTGGCCGCCTCGCAGCTGGAGCGGCGGCGGAGCCGGAGCAGGAAGAGCGCGAAACTTCTGGAAGGTTCGGGAAGCGGCGGGTGGGGGAAGAGCGATGCGCAGCGGAGAGTGGTGGGCCGTGGGTGGCCTCTGGTTGTTGCGAGGCGACGCGGAGTTCATCTCGTGCTCGGAGTGACTGGGTCGGAAGCTGAGGCCCATCTCGTTGCTGATCTGAGAGGCCCAAGGCAGCTGCTGGCCTTCTTCTTGGGCTGAAAGGGTCTGTGCCTACAAGCCATGGCCGCTCCCAAAAATGCAAAGGAATATTTTAGGAGAAATAAACTATCAGCAGTTCCGCACATACCAACATTGCTTTTTAAACTTATGTAAATTTGATAAAATTTATAAAAATTACATAAATAACTAAAACATTAATAGTTTCACTAAAATTTATCATATATTTTTTTATATTGTATTTGTTTGATTTGATATTGTAGATGCTATTTTTTTCTATAAACTGGCAAAAACTAGAGACATTTGAATTTGGAAAAAACATAAAAACTAAAATGTATTATATTGTTTAATAGAGGCAGTATAACCCAACCATGTTGTTATAGAAAATAAAAATAAGTTTACAATTCATTAGAAATAAGCTAAACAAATGTTAGTGATGGATAATCATCATGGGCGCAGAGAAGTCACAACTGTAAATGTTCCTCCCAATCTCCATCATAAAAAATGTCAGTTGTACAGCCATTGATTACGAATAATGGTGTAACTGGTGTTAAAATAGTTAATTAAACCTATCGCTCTAAACTTAACACAAAAGCTGGAATAGCTCAGTTGGTTAGAGCGTGTGGCTGTTAACCACAAGGTCGGAGGTTCAAGCCCTCCTTCTAGCGTTATTTTTATTTATTTTTAAATACCACATTCAGCTTTCTTTCCTTCCACAATACTGCTTTAAAATATTTATATTTTATTTTTTAAATACCACATTCAGCTTTTTTTTTGCAGAATACCGTTTTAAAATATGTTTTCTGTTTAAAAATATTTTTTTATCTTTTCCAATCCCCACATGCAGATTTTTTTTTCTAAAACGATCTTCTATTTTTAAATACCACATTCAGTTTTTTTTCCTTCCAGAATACTGCTTTAAAATATTTATCTTTTATTTTTTAAATACCACATTCAGCTTTTTTTTGCAGAATACCTTTTTAAAATATGTTTTCTGTTTAAAAATATTTTTTATCTTTTCCAATCCCCACATGCAGATTTTTAAAATGTCTTTTATTTTTCCAATCCACACGTGCAGCTATTTTTTTCAAAATACCACATTCAGCTATTTTTCCAGAATACCGTTTTAAAATATGTTTTCCGTTTAAAAATATTTTTTATCTTTCCAATCCCCACATGCAGATTTTTAAAATGTCTTTTATTTTTCCAATCCACATGTGCAGCTATTTTTTTTTTCAAAATACCACATTCAGCTATTTTTCCAGAATACCGTTTTAAAATATGTTTTCCGTTTAAAAATATCTTTTGTCTTTTCCAATCCCCACATTCAGCTAATTTTTAGAATACCGTTTTAAAATATCTGTATCTTCCGATCCCCACATGCAGAGAATACCGTTTTAAAACATGTTTCAACTATCCACATGCAGCTGATCTGTTGATGCTGCTTTGTTGTTTCTTTCAATTCCGATTTGAAACATCTTGCAGGATAACATCCATACCATATTACACTGAGCATCATTTCAATCCACATGCAGCTAATTAATCTGTTGCTGCTTCTTATTAGTGGCACAATTAATTAAACTACCTGTAGACTGCACAATATCTAAGCAAGCAGCATAAGCTACAAGCCTACAACCTGATGACATCCACCCATTTCTAGGTTTTAATTTGTACTATACGTGCACATGACATTAACACCGTATATATAATGAGTTTTTTTACCATCGAAAAAATATCTCAATGTATCATATTTTTATTTTTTTAGTGTAAAAAGTATTGTACCTCTCTGAGATACTAAAATTTACGCTAAAATTCTTAATACCTTGAGATACTTTGTAAGGATGGTAAAAAAACCGACCTATAATAGATAGCTCGAAGTGGACTCGATCTGATTCATATACAGGAGTATCCATTAATTAATAGAGCTGCGAATAGTAATTATTGGCGTCTTGCAGCACACTGCAGTACGTCGTCTGGAGGCTCTCCATCTCCGTGATGATCTCCATACCGGCGCCTGGAGCTTGCTCAAACTCCAAGAAAGCTGGAGCTTGGAGCACTGAATTAGAAAGATCTAGCAGCTGTTGCTGCTCGTCGTTTCTGCTGCTGCAGACAATGCGCTGCTGATGATGATCATCTTCATGCAGCTGGATGCTCATGAACTGATCCTGCTCGCTGATAATTACTGGTGCAGCCGGTGATGAGCTGATGAGTGGTGACGATTCATTGTCCACCTGCAGCTGCTGCAGATGATGAGTAGCTGGCGCCGAAGAAGAAGAAGAGGGTGTGGTAGTGGCAACAACGCCCGTCGCTTGTTTGTGGAACACCCTGCACAGCACCCAGTCCTCTTCCTCCTGCATATTCTGAATATATGAACTAGTAAATGAATCAAGCATGCAGCAGATAAAGCTATAATATGACACAGTTAATTTTTGTATTTACGTTTGATCATTCGTCTTATTTAAAAAATTATATAATTATTAATTATTTTGTTATAATTTGATTTATTATTATATGAACTTTAAGTATGACTTATAATTTAATATTAATTATTTTGTACTTTTGCTATTGATCATACGTTTGATTTTTTGTTTTTCTGTCAAACACGCGCGTAATCCATAGAGGGCTAGAGAGGAGGGCGGTTACGTGATTTTTGACTCGTATGCATACCTTTAGATTATTATCCAACAGCAATGATCGGATTTGATTGATGGAATTAAAAATTTCAAACATTTAATCAGTAGGCCGGACCCAAATTTTGAATAGGACGAACACGATCGAAAAATTAACGATGTTATATAGAAAAAAACAAAGGTAGCAGTAACCTTTGGGTTTGGGTGGAGATGAAGAAGGCGGAACTCGTGCATGACCCAGCCGCTCTTGCGGCCGTTGGGAGCGCGTCCGAAGTAGAACACCAGCGTCTTCCTGGCGCCGGCCACCGCCCTCCGCCCGTCTTCCTCCTCGTGGAGGATCGCCTTGTCCTTCCCCGTCGCCTTCCAGTACCCTTGCTTGGTCGCTCGGTTCCTCCGCGACCCCGTCGCGTACTTCCTGTCCCGATAGCTGAAGAAATACCACTCATCCGCTCCCATCTTCGCCACCTCTACATGTTGCAAATTACAATTAAATTACACGTTGATTAGACAAAGTGCCATGTCCTTAATTATTACTAATTAGCATCATATATATGTGTATGTACCTGGTAGTTCCCATGGCTCGCAAGCATGGAGGTCAACCTCGACGAGCATGGTGGCCGCCGCCGTCTGCTGCTGCTGCTTGTTCCGGAGGTAGTAGCACACCAGCTCCTCGTCGCTGGGATGGAACCTGAACCCCGGTAGCAGCCTCGACTCGATCGCCCTCAACCCGGCCATCATATCGCTCTCGATCAACGACGTCGATCGTACACTCACTCTAGCTAATAACCAAGGAAAATAAGGTCAAGAAGCATGCAATTAATATTTCAGCTAGCGAACTCTGAAGAACACCTGATATATGGTTGCGAACTCGGAAGCTAGGAAGGGTCGTATATTTATACGCACACGAAGAGAGAGAGAGAGCAGCAGCAACTGTCTACGTACGCATGCATTCATCGTGTGCCTGACTTCATATTATCATATACTTGTCGTTTTCTATATATCTTCTTGGTTATTGTTTTTTTTTCAAAAAGAAAAAAATGATTCCTGGCTGATCTTGCAAGATATATGTGAGTAGGAGCAGCAATCGGTGCATGCATGATTAATTAGCTGATTAATGAATCAAAAATCATTCATTATACAGTTCATACCATGCTGCTCGGTTCCTAATAGTCAGCTAGAGCATACTTGCATTCAATGTGTGTTATTGTCAATCGCTTCGTGCGTGAGGGGTGTAATATGTTATGCAACGACAGAAATCTGACTGGACTGCATATACATTTCTTCCATCGTGATCTACATATAAAGCTTGCGTGTTCCTTGATTTTTTTTTATTGCACACATAGTTGGTGAAGAAGTCATGCATGCATGTGTTAGTACACCTTGACTGATTTTCTAAAAATTAATTTTCATTTTGATAAAAACTAATTTCTAGTAACAAATAAGGACAGCATGCTTTGCAGGCTGAAAGAAAGCCAGTGTTTCTGAATGCCCAAACTGAACCAGATCAGGAATGCCATGATCTATCTGATGATGCTTATAAACGCGTAATTAGCTGATTGATTGTTCTTCGTCGTCTTATGTTAGCTTTACTTTTCAGGCTGTTACGTGTGAGAGAATGTGTTGCATGCGACAAGACGGAGGAGGCTGTATGTGACGACGAGATATCAAGGGATCGATGAATGAATTTCCTTTCCTTTCCTTTTCATTTCTCCTGAAATTACTCGTCGTTAGATGAGGTTGTACTGTCCTGTTTCGCCAGTTTCATATCGTATCCAACTTAAACGCAGGCGTGTTGTTCTGGTTGACTCCATTCATGCTGCACCACAATTAATTAATATAACCTAATTACTTGTAGTCAGTGCATGCAATGTAAACGTGAAAACAGTGTTAGATTGACACTCCATTTTCAGCTCATTGTTAACATGTTCAATTCATCTTAAAGAAAGAAAAAGCGTACTCCAAGCGGTGAACCTTTTTGGAAGAACAGTACGCACATAGTAGATCCTAGATTGTTGTTTGTCAAGGGACCATGCATATGGAATTAAGGAACAGTTAGGGACTGCATGCACATGTTACTGTTTGCTTCAGAAAACAGTACTACAGTTGAGCTAGCAGTACAAATCTATACTTGGGTAGCTGATCATGCACGAATGATTAATGAGCTTGTGGAACACAATTGTACAGCAATCTTGTCGGCAGGTGATGCTAGCTTGAGGATGTTTCCAAAGTTTTTGCTTCTGGCACAGTTGCTAACTGACAAAGTTTCTGAACTGTATCCTAACCACGACAGATGTTGAAGTCTTGAAAGCAACATAGTCCCTCCCATCAGGAGGAGCCTTGATCGAGTCTCTCACATACACAAGCAGACAATCCTACGGTGATCATGCATGCATATATTTGCAATGTGTTCAGTTGGCATATATATTAATTATTTCTTCCCATGCAGATATACAGAATGAAAGAAGGGCAAATTACCCTCCTGCCTAATTATCCCATGAACTAGTATACCAAATATTTTACGCCCCAAAGTTAATTATAAAACCGGATGAATTACACCCCAAACTCATTCTGGAGCGGTTTTCATCTTAATTACGTGATGTACATGTGGCGGTCGAGTAGATAAAAATATTTTCTAAATTAAGGATCACAGTTAGATCTTCAGCCGTCTCCCTCGACCTCCCTGCCTTCATCGATCGCCCTTCCCACTCGGCCGACAACACTTTCCCTAAGGGATCTTAAGCTGTGAAGATAATTGAAGAATTAATATATATAAGGCCCTATCCCAAAAACTTTTCCCTAAAAACATCACATTGATTCTTTGGACACCTATAAAGCATTAAATATATATGAATATTAAAACTAATTACACAGTTATGGAGAAAATCGTGAGACAAATCTTTTAAGTCTAATTAGTACATGAATAGTCATAAAGTGCTATAGTAACCAACCTATGCTAATAACAGATTAATTAGATTCAAAAGACTCGTCTCGTGGTTTTTATGCGGAATATAAAATTTATTTTATAATTATACTACGTTTAATACTTCAAATATGTGACCATACGCGTCGATGTGATCTTTTTCCTTAAAAACATTTCCTAACTAAACGGGCCCTCAAACGTGTGTACAATTATGCAGTCGGCTCTGACAATATATATAAATCGAATATGTACGTACTACATGCTAGCAGTTGAGGTGGACGTACGTATGTTGCGTCCCTGTCAGAGCATGACTTGGAGGTTGTGTCATACACTGGCAGTGTGCATGGAGCAAGGTAGGCCTCCATGATTGGATCGCCATAGCCCATAGATTTTGAGTGGTCGTGTGCACATATTGACCCAGATAATAGAATTGAAAGATCTTATGGCTTTGATACTGTACTTCCTCAATTTCAAAAAATTTGTGACTAAAGATTGCGCTACTAGCTAGTACATTGTCTGTGACATCAAATTAATATTATTAAATTCAAATTGAAAAATGATTTCTTACCATTATAGTTTTGTGTCATATAAGTGATACTCGTAAATTTGACAATTCATTCCATTTTAAATAATTTGATAATTCATATAGTTTTGAACAATGACACAATCTTCAAACATATTTATGATTATGGTATTCTGTTATAATATACACTATAAATACATATTTTTTATATTTATTAAAACATTGTTAGGTTTATCTATACATGTTGGCACAGTGTCTCAAGCTAAATATTTTTAAAGTTATTAATAGTTGGATTTTAAAAGTATAACTATAAATTTATCCAAAACAATATAAATTATTAAACCATAGGATTATATTAATAGATTAGTCTTTGGTCAAACATTTGTTCTAGCGAAATAAAATATATTTTATATTTTGAAATGAATGGAATATAACGTGTGCATGCATGGAGAAGCAATTAATTGACTACTATCTTGAAGAGATCAGAAACTGCGTGGGGTTTGATTTCTTCTTCTATTAATTGAATTCAGCGTGTTGTTAATTACGTGCTCACAGCTCATGCAGTTATCTAGACCTACGGTCTGATAGTAGTAGCTAATTAATTAACTAGGTGTGCATCATCATGCAGGTACAGATAGTCAAATTAATAGTGATGGGTGTGTCTCGATCGACCGAATTTTTGAATAATCATGCATGCATAGATATTTATTCTATTCACACTGAATTCTGAATAGTAATGTATGTATACATACTCCCTATTGAATTATGTAGCAGTATCTAGGTAGCAACTAGCAAGATATGTGATGGCAGCCTGATGCGTAGTTTTTTTTTTGTTTTTTTTTTGGTGTGTGTGATCTCCTGCATGCATGCTTGAGCTCTTGGTCAGCGGATTTGTCGAGATGCAGCTAGCTTTGACTTGGATAATGGATAACATTCTGGACTTCTGTAACTAATCCTACCACCGTAACCAGACTAGAGTACGTATGTCTCAATAATGGGTTTGGCCAGATAACAGGTTCGTAGAGATTAGCAGAGCAAGCTAGGTTAGATTCTAGAGTACGTGTAGAGGATTACCGGCCATTTTTTTAAGATAATAAGATGTTTCGACTTTTATTAAATTTATATAGATACTGTATAAGATGTGAATGTGGCCAGTATAAGCCAAAATTTTAATTTACATTCTTAAATTTAGAATTGATTTTATTTTTTATCATAGTTTTTTGGTATTTTTGTTTTTATCGTTAAAATCACGTATATAAAAGCTATATTTATAAGTTATAACTTACTTTTTAATTATAAATATATTGCTTCTCTATTTTCTCCAAACAGCTAAAATATATATAACCGTCTTAATTAAGAAAAATACATCAAAACTTCTTATAACTAAAAGGGACGATTGAATATTATGATCGAGGCGGCGCCGGCGACAAGAGTGGACTACTGTTGCCTCGTCGTCCACGGCCCACTACATGGATATGCATGCATGAACATATATATGCTCCATTAATTTGCATGCACATATACCATTCAACATTATGGAAGTCAGTTGCACAAACATGCGTGCGTGCGTTACGTGTAGCTTATCGATCGGTCTTTACTTTGTTATCTAGAACAAACCAATTAATCAAATACACATGTGAGTAGTATGTTTTTATATTGGAATCTATTTTGCACCCGGCCCTCGATTGCAAAGTTAGCTATTGGGCATCCCTTAACTATAGAAAGCGATGCAAATCGAGCGTAACATTTTGATCTAGTCTTCGTTCGATGCGGTGTTTATGTATAATTATATTTAGCAACAAAATAAAAGTATAATATGACCTACTATTAGTGAAATGTGTATCATAAAAATCAAAAGAATTAATTGATCTAGCTAATTTATCTTTTTTTCTACTTTTGCTTGTAACACCACGTAAATGCAGTGTGATGGACACATAGGACGAAAACCAAGTCAGTGCGCCACATGGGAGCCAGGTCAGATAAAACCATCGAGCGATTCAATTTGCACTCGCTTTATAAGTTGAAATATACTTATATCCAGTTTTATGTTGCAAGGATGAAATGAAAGTCGACTGATTTAGTTCAGGTTAAAATGGACTCTTTTTTTTTTTCTAAATATGGGCCGAAGTGTTAAACAATAGTAGCATGCGTCCAGCCCAGCCCAGCCCAGCCCAGCCCAATGAATTAATCTCCCTTCGAAGCGGCCCATATGGCAGCGTGAAGCCCAGCAGTCGAGAGATACACCAAAATCCACTACGACCCTTCTTCTCCAAGCCTCGAGAGAGAGCGATGCAGGCGGCCGGGGGTGGGAGGGAGACCACCAAGCGCATGCGCACCACCGCCGCCGCCATGGTATACCAACTCCTACCTCCCTCCTCCCGCTTCCCCTTCCTGCGATGCGATGCGATCCGATCTGGGGCTGGGCGACGGTTGGTTGCATGGGCGTTTGGTTTTGGTGTTTGTTGCGGGGTTGAATTCGATCGAGAGCATGTTGCCTTCCGCCGTCTGATTCATCCGCGTTTTTGAGTCGGAAGTTTTGTTTGATTTTTGTGCAGAGAAACGATGAGGGGGAGGAGGAGTCGCCGGCGGCGGCGAGCCAGGGGAGCGCGGGAGGGGGAGTGGCCGCCCCCGCCACGGAGACGGACGACATGGCCGTCGCGGAGGAGGTGGCGTCGGCGGAGACGGAGGAGCACGTGCAGCGCATCCTCCTCGCGATCGACGCCTTCACTCGCCAGGTCCGCCTCCGCCTCCCTCCAATCTCCCTCGATCAAACCATCGCCAACCTGGGATGCGGTGATGAACTGAACTGAACGGAATGCAATGCAATGCAGGTTTCGGAGATGCTGGAGGCGGGCCGCGCGCTGTTCAAGAACCTCGCCGCCGACTTCGAGGACCGCCTCTGCTCGTAAGAACACCAACCTCCCATCGCATCGCTCGTATGATGTTGATCTGCTTTGTTCGTGAACTGGACTAGTTATTACTACGTTGCGTAGGATCCACAAGGAGCGGGTAGAGAGGTGGGAGGAGGAGATCCGGGAGCTGCGCGCCCGCGACGCCGCAAACGAGCACGCCCGCGCTCTCCTCCACAACGCCCAGCTCCACCTCCTCGCCACCGTCAGCCATGACCACTAGACCACAGCCCTACCAGCACTCTCACAGCTACTAGTTAGAGAGTAATTAGTTGCCTTTTGCATTCCATCTTTCACAAATCACAGCAACTACACCACCTAATCAGTTTCTCACTCACCAATAGCAATGTATGCATCATCAGCACGGATGCGAATTCAGTCGAACACCATGGACGCATCATCAAAGCCGGTTTTGCAAATTCTATATCTGTGTCTCTGCCCTAGAACGAACTCTAGGCTAGAGCTAGACGCATGGCACGTCGTGCAGCGGGTGGCCCTTGGTGTTCCTCTCCATGACCCTCCTGGCGAGGGACACCTGCTTGCCGACGGCGAACACGAACGCCTTGCCGTTGCCGGAGGCGCCGCGGGCCGTCCGGCCGACGCGCCGGACGTACTCGCTCGGGTCGCGCGGGTAGTCGAACAGCACCACGTGGTTCACGTTCGCGAAGTCGATGCCTCGCGACGCCCTGCACCCCACCAAATTCAATCAATCATCACCATTTTCCGATCGAAATTCAGGAATCTGTTCGTGCCTACCTATCCGTGCAAACGAGGAACATCGAGTCTGCTGTCTGCCTGTTCAGGAACTCTTTGATGTTTGTGATTCGCTGTTCCTGGTCCAATGCACCATGGAAGGGGAGAACTTTGATCTGTGAAGCCTTCTTGTCCAGCCGCCTCACCACATTCTCAACCTTTCTGCATGTCTCAATCTACCAACAACAAAAAAATAAACTTCCAGCAGTCAGATACACTGTAATTTCTTTTCCCAGATCAATGTGCTGGGATACAGCGTACAAGGTCTACCTTATTGCAGAAAATGATTGTTTTTCGCACAGGAGATTCCTCGATGATCTTTACAAGTGCTGATTTCTTGTTCGAGAAGGCTGTCTCAGGATTCTTTTCCTCATTGTCATCTCCACTGCAGTCCACAAGAATCTGCAATTCATCAATCTCTACAAATGTAAATATGCGCGTACTATGCTCCAAAATGTTCTAGAAAATTATGAAAAGGAGAAGTGACCCACCTCTTCCAGGCGAGAGCTTGTTCGGTGGACGCCTGGCCCCATGATTAATTCACAGTCTGGAAATGTCTCAACAACCTTGTTGTAGATGTCGAGGGGAAGAGTGGCAGTGACAAAGAGATATTGTGTGGTCAATGGTGCAACAGTAATCAACTGATGGAGCACTTGTTCAAAACTTTCTTCACCATATAAAATATCCACTTCATCCAACACAACACTGCTCATAAGTATTTTTCACTCATTAGTTTCATACGTTCTCAGCTGGAAGTTCAAACTGCAAAATGGAAGGAATGAACAAGAAGAGCATATACCATCTGAGGTTATTTAATTGCACAAAGCATTCCTGAAGAAGATACAAGAAACGACCGGGTGTTGCAATAAGTACATCAAGCTCTTGATCAAGGCTTTCTAACTGTGTCTTCTGTCGAAATCCACCAGTTGCAACCATGGACCTAAAGGGAACCCCAGACTTCGATATTGACCGGCAGTTGTTAAGGACCTGGCAGATTAAGGGGTTGTTTAGTTTGCAAAAAAATTTTGCAAAAATATCACATCAAAACTTTAAACACACATCTGAAGCATTAAACTTAGTCTAATTACAAAACAAATTTCAGATTCCGCCTTGAAACTGCGAGCCGAATCTTTTGAGTCTAATTAATTCGTCATTAGCACATGTTGGTTACTGTAGCACTTATAGCTAATCACGTCATAATTAGACTCAAAAGATTCGTCTCACTATTTCCTCCATAACTGTGTAATTAGTTTTAATGTTTATATATATTTGATGCTTCATTTAGATATCCAAAGATTCGATGCGATGTTTTTGGAAAAAATTTGGGAACTAAACAGCCCCTAAAAAAGTTACAATTGTCACTTCCACCTTTCCCTAATTTGAATAAAACAACCAGAAAACAATTGCAGCATCACATTCAAGACAACAAGAATACCTGAGAAGCAAGCTCAGCAGTAGGCGTCAATATTATCACTCGTGGGTTCCTAGGAGAAGACCTATGGAGCCCCTCAACTTCTTCCTTCCTCAAATTTTGTACAACTGGGCAAAGATATGCCAATGTCTTGCCAGATCCACTTTGATCACCGATGATGCAGCTTTTGCCCTCCAAGACAGGTCGATATGCCATGGCCTATAACAGTGTAACAGGCTAGTTAAGGAAAACATGTTTAGGAACAGTACGGAAAGTCCATTGTTGTAGTGTGACGATTAAGTGCAGATATACACAATCACTTATGACAGCAATTCAAGATGTTCTTCTTCACAACTAAAGAGAATAGCGACTTAAGATATCTGCTCCAGGTAGAGTACTTTGTTCTGAAATGTTATTACCTGAATATGTGATGGACGAGGGAAGTCAAAACTTCTCAATGCACTTAGAATTTCATCACTACAGCCAATTTCATTGAAAGACCTGCGACTGAAAAATCCACTATCTAAAGGGCTCTTTCGCCTTTGATCCTGTCGTCCATACGTAACGTCACCGATTTTACCCCATCTTTTGGAGTCAGAAGTAGCCTCTGATTCCGGAAAATCCGAATCATCAGCACCTCTATACTGCCTCAGGACAGAATTCAGAGAATGCGCACCACGGGTCCTGTCGTCTCTATTGTTTCGCCTTGCATCTCGCGCCCTACCTCTTTCAAAATTAGTCTCATCTTCATCATAATCATCCAAAGGTGATTCACTAAACTGGCTGATGCTTCTACGACTAGAATTCTCTCTCTTAAGGTGAGCTGATCTCCTCGCTAAAGATTTAACTTTCTGTGCCTTGAGTCTGCCAAAATTTCCAATACTTGTACTTCCCCCATTTTCTGTGGTGTAAGAAACATGGCTTCACTTTAGAAAATTGCAAAGTTTATACCAAAGCAAACTGAGAGATAACACAATCATCACAGATTACAGAAAAACAAAATTAGTGAACTTTATGTCTGACGTGGCACACTGGCAAGAAGGAATGCGTACTAATTAATCTCGTAGCTAACCTGTTACGATCAAATTACGGCATATCCACTGGGAAACAGTAGCAGATTATTTTGAAGATGAAATACAATCACGCAACTGTACAGAGACAACATTACCTTTTGGGCGGTTGGGGACGCGTGTAGTAGTCCTGGAGAGCACCGCCGGGGAAGGCATGCTGACCTCGTCGCCGTCGTCGGAGCCGCCCCACACGATGACGCTGCGGCCGGTGGTCCGGTCGACGAGGCGGTAGGCGCCGGGGGTGTCCATGGGCACCCTCTCGTACCCGCGGCCCTCCTCTCCTCGTCCTGCTTCCGCTGTGGTCGCCGCTGCCCAGCTCCGGCGGGCGCCGGCGCAGGAGACAGAGCCCCGGAGGGATGCGGGGCGGCGGAGGAGGAGGGGGAGGACGCCGGCCTGAGCACCCGCCACCTCCATCACTGGCTCGCCGCCGTCTCCTTCCTCCTATCCGATACAGAGGAGCGGTGGAGATATTGTCGAGTGAAGTCTTTGGGCTTGGGCTTACCTGTTATATGGGCCTATTTGGGCCGTTTCTTTCTCGAGCAAAAAAGCCCAGCACCACCGCGTAGGAATTCGCCGCGCCAGCGACGGCGATGTTTGGACATGTTTGGGAGCTTTGTGCCAGCTATTGAGCTATAGCTTCTAATATATTCCATCTTTTCACATTATAAGATTTTTTTTAATATTATCTAAATACACGTTATAAGAGTTATTGTTGGTGAACCCCATTTAATTAGCTTAATATTCCGTAATTGTATAATTAAAACACACTATATATATGCAGGTTCAACTTCCCGCTAAATCCGACCAAGTATATCCCGTTTTATGGAGGCGTGGAATACCATGACTACCACCATTTCGTTGGACAGAGCCAGAGCAACTTCTCCTCTATCTTCACCTTCTGTGATTACATATACGGGACAGACAAAGTACGTACTGGTCCAATAATTTCTCAGTTAACCCTTTAGCCTTGCAATTAATTACGGCCAATATATTATTGCTAACACCAAAAGTTCAAATCATGTTCATTTCAGAGCTACAGATACCACAAGGCAAGCTTGGCCAAGTTAGCTGCTCTGCTTCTACGTGCAGTTCTGGCATATAGCTTCGATTCTCCGTTGACTATAATAGATGAGAATAATATTTATTGTTATCGGTGTCGCTATGCCTAACGTTATCTTTCTATTTCTTCTGCCGACGGAATAGCTCAATAAATGACAGGAGAGGAAAATGGATTCGGCAACGGGAAACAGGATTAATTAGAGGCTAACTGCAATTGTAGCAGTCCTCACAAGCTCGTGCAGAACTTGCAGTACTTTTCTGTACGGTACCCTCCCCACACAGGAAAATGATCTGTATCACTATATATAATCAATGAACCAGCATCTGTACCCAGCCAGGGAGAACCAAACTTTCAAAGGAAAGTCCCTGATTATAACAAGGGAAAGTCGCTGGTTATAATAAAATACGGGACAAAGTAGTTAATACTTAACAGCAATGTTAGTTAGTTGTCATTGAGAAAGTTTGCCTGACCTAAACACCTCCCTGAGAAATGTAGATGAGTGTAGAAATGTAGATGAGTGTTTGGTGCCACCCTGATGCTTCTACGTCCTCGCCTGGCCTGAAGCAATCTTTCGTGTAATTAGCTTGAGCCAGGCGATTGATTTTGGTCGCCTGAGCTCTAGGCGCCGCTGTTGAAGTTTGTAGACTCCATTGGATGAACGGGAATCACGCCGCAACAAGCAAGTAGATCAAAGATTTTGGGATTTGCAGTTCTGCTGTATTGGTTAATCACCGGATTCGCCTCCGCATTGTTTTGTTGTTCTGCTGTATGGGCTGATTTGGATCTATTTTTTCTTCATTTCTTTTTGTGTTCTTGTTCTTGATGTATGCAATCTATTTAGATCATTGAAAGCAGCGATGCAGTATTGTAATGGAGGTAACATTGTGTTCCCGTTAACATTTGATTAGTAGTAGTAATCAATATACCACCTAATCACATATTTTCTTCTCAGGCAGCCATGCGCAACCAAACAACTTTAGAGACAGGCTACCTGACCAGGCAAAGTTCGTGGACTTCTCTGTGCCTAGCAAGCATGCAAATTTCTCGGGCATAGTGCTCAGGGCACCAACCAAACAGCCTCTCATTGTCTAATGCTCTTGGCCTTGTGCCAAAGCAAATATTAACAGTATATTATCTCCGGTTTAATAATTCTTGCCATTTCGAACGACAACACGGTCTACCAAATATATCTTTGACCGTGATTTTCTATCAAAATATATACAATAAATAAATAAATGTTTACTTTTATTAAAGTACTCTTTATGACTCATTTATATGTGTTGTCGAGTGTTTTCAAACAAAATATTTTAAAAGTTATTAATAGTAAAACTTTTAAAACTTTGACCACATCCTTGTCTAAAACAAGGACCTTGTCTAAAACAACAAGAATTATGAAACTAGAGGGAATACCACTCAAGAATTCAAAAAACATAGTAAATGTATCTTAAGCAAGTACTTGCCAATGCTTCATGGTGAGTTGCAGGGTTGCAGCATTCTTAAGGACATCCAGACCATAAATAATTGGATAATTCAAGCAAAAAAGCACAAGATTTCAGCATTATCTATTTCGTAAGTAGTTACTCTCCAAGTCTCAAGCTCTCAGCCGGATCAGCTGGATGATGATAAATTTAATATTACTACAGATGTCACAATATATATGTATGTATGCTTTATGCACAACAAATAGACAAATTTAAGGGCAAACAATTACCCTCGCAACTGAGCTTGAACAATTTTGTATCAGTGAATGCAGGTTGCATGTATATAGGTTTGTTAATGACAAGGGATCTCTATTTGTGATATAACACACACATACATTCTCAAGTGGAGTATAATACAGTAAAACAAACCAGTGATTGCTCTTCGTCAGTCCTCTTTTATGACCTCACTTTGGCAAGCCTTTCCCTTATATGTTCAAGCTCATCATCATCATCGACAGCTTCTGCAATAGCAGTTCTCTGCACATTGGTGCAAATTCCATGTAAGGTATTTCGGAACTCAGTAGACTATTTTCGAAACATGAAGAACTCCACCATTGCAGTTGTGACATCTGGCAATTCAGCGTTCCCTAGAGTTTGGTTCAAATGCTAAGGACTCCCTGCCACCTTCATAAGGACACTAAAACGGAGCACAAAAAAGAAAATTGGGATCGAGAAACAGCCTTTTTATTTCATTTGGGAATTGGGATAGACTATTTTCGAAACATAAGAACTCCACAATTGCAGTTGAGACATCTGGCAATCCAGCGTTCCCTAGAGTTTGGTTCAAATGCTAAGAACTCCCTGCCACCTTCATAACGGCACTAAGACGGAACACGGAAAAGAAAATTGGGATCGAGAAACAGCCTTTTTATTTCATTTGGGACTGTGCACTTCCAACACTAATACCATTAAGACTAAATCAGTCTATTCGGAAATCAGAACTAGAGGAAAGAGAAACTCAGGAACAAGAAGGCACTTGGGGCTAAGCATGACTGCATGAGCGTAGTTAGCCTGAGATTGGTGTTTAGAGACTGGTTAGATACACTTATTTAATAGCTACTAGTTACGTGGACCTATATTGTTTCAAAGCAGCTAGTTTAAGCCAGGTATAGCACCAGGAAAAGCACTCATTTGTAACCAAAACGGTTATATCAAGAAAGAACGAATTGCTAATATCACAAAATGTGAAGGACATGTGTGAGCTTTATGACATTACCTCTGCAGGTTCACTTGTTGAAGGTTGCTTCATCTTCTCCTTTTCCTTCCGGACAGTGTCTGGAAGTTCGGAGGCAGTCTCCCCAGCGATTGCAGAGAGGACCTTGTCAACCTCCTCTTCAATCTCCTCCTCAATGTCCTCATTGTCCAGCGCTGAATCCACAGCATCGTTGACCATTTCTTCCATTACACCAGCCTACACCACAGCAATCATGAAGTAGGAACTAGTATGGTATAGAGGGCAAACCTTTGGAATAGATCTGATCATTTCATAATTCATACCTTGGTCATCTCTCTGCTGAATTCCTGCATCGTGGCAGCCACCTCTGGGGCTTTCATAAGGTTGTTGACAAGTTTCATCACTTCAGTGCTCTTGGACAGATGGCCAACTGTCCTGGCAGTAGCTGAAAGAGGACAGTATGCAGTGTATCATCAGAACAAACACCACTCTGTTAAGAAACAGAATATATGGGAGAAATACAGTATGGGCATATGTTCTGGCCCTGTCAAAGCGGTGGGAATTTTGGAGGATTTACACTCTTTCCTGGAATAAAACAATTTCTGTCGAATCACTAATTCCAATCACAACTCCTATTGGTTTCACTACAAGAAGAAGTAACAGCTAGTGCCAGCATTAATAAGCTTAACGTTCTATTTGTGATATTCTCCAAACTCGTAAGCAAGGGGGCAGATGGCTTGCTGGAATGCTAGTTTCCAGCAAATGTGCAGCTTGAATAGCACATTGCGAATGCGCAAATGCCCAACCAACACTGGGCGTGACGGCGATGTGCGTGGTGCTCTACGTGATGTGAGGAGAGATAGAGGGTAGGAGGTGATTACCGACGATCTCGCCGAGGTGCATGGAGATGGAGTTGAGCTGGGCCTTGTTCTCGTAGAGGCGGTTGACCGCCTTCCTGGACCTGACCACCTCCTTGGCCAGCGCCTGAACAACCAACGAGGAATGGATCAAAACTAACTCATGGATGGATTGATGGTGGATAGTACTAGTACTAGCACGTACCTTGGCCGATCCGATGTCGTTGCGCTTGGCGGCCTCCCTGATGGCCTTCTCCACCTTCTTCTCCTCCCTCTGCACATCTGCGCCGGGGATCCATCCGTCAACGAAGCAGGAAGGAAAAGCGAGTGGAAGGGCGGATCCAGGTCCAGGCAGAGGAGGAGGGAGGGAGGGAGAATCCGGCTCCAACCTCGGATCTGGCGCTCGATGTTGCGGCACTCGTTGCGGAGGCGGCGCTGCCACTCGCGCAGCTGCTGCTGCGGCGTCGGCTTCGGCTTGAGGAGGCTCTTCACCGCCTCCATCGCCGCCGCCGACGAGGACGACGACACCTCCGCTCCGCTCCGCCCCGCCTGCGTGGGGAAGACGCACTCTGTCTCGCCCAGATGCTGCTTCCTCCGCGATGGGCCTTACAACTTGGGCTTCTCCTCGCGAGGTCGTCCACTCTTTAGCCCACTAAAAGTATACGTCTTGCTGCTTCCCCCGCCTGTTCGGCCCATTGTTACAGCCCAAACCAAAGTGGCCAAGCCCACCTCAAAAGATAAACTACTCCCACCGATTTATTTTAATTAACGCATTTGACTTTTTATTTACGTTTTACTCTTCGTTTTATTCAAAAATTTTGTCCAAATATATAAAATTATAAAAAAATACTTAAATTTACTTAAATAATAAATCAAATCATAACAAAATAATTAATAATTATATAAATTTTTTAAATAAGACAAAAAGATCAAACATAGATTAAAAGATCAACGACCGTCAATTAAAAAATAGAGGGGTATATAATTACATCCCTACGATCTTCTGAATAGATATGGCTTCTATTAGCTCTCCAGCTAGTTTATATTCCCACTCAGAATCTGAGAATTATTATGTATGCAAAACGAGCTAGCAGTCAGAAACCGGTAAAACCATATTCTTTTATGTGTTTTTTTTATTATATTTGAAAAGTATCTCAAGGTACCAAAAATTTTAGTATAAATTTTTGGTACCTCAAGGTACTACAATGTATCTTGAGGTACCACACTTTTTATATTAAAAAGTGTGGTACCTTAAGATACTTTTTTGATATACTTTTTTAAGGAGAGTAAAAAAGCTCTTCTTTTATAGTCTTACCAACTGGTTACTTAATAGCTGTTTTCTTTTTAGAAAAATTCTCTAGCTCACTAAACATGATGTACTTCCTAGAAGACAACACTAAAGTTGAGGGGGATATGTTTGAATAAATTTGTCGGACAATGCGTCCAAATTAGGGAGGTTGTTATGCAGTAGTATGTGACATGGGACCCGAGCACCATCCATGCATGATTGTTATCTTGTGCATAGTAATCAAATTTGATTATATATCTTGCTCATGTACACACCAACTGTAGACTAACTAACTTATAGCTCAGTTTCGTTCGTGAGCAGTACTGGAAGGGATAGAATTAATCATATAATGAAAACAAAATCAATTAATTAATTAAATTAGAACAGGTAGATATGACTAATTGAATATCTATATGAAGCCATACCGATTAAATTGATTTGATCGATCCCCTAATTCTTGTCCTGCACATACTGCGGCTGCATGATCGATCGATGCACGATGCATGTCCTAGCTCGATGACCACTGGATCGTACAACCTCTGCGTTGAATAAGACACCAGCAAAATAAATAATATTTTTATAATTTTTTTAAATAAGTTAAATGGTCAAATATCGTAGATAAAAAATCAAACATGTTACATTATAAACGAAGGGAGTAGTTAACTTTAATTAGGAGAGAGGTCATTGTCTAAATTGATAGCATGATTGAGCTAGCTAGCAATATTAGCTGCTAGGTGCCGTGCGGTTGGTTGCTTTGCTACACTACATGCATCTGCATGCATGCATGTATCTGTTTCTGCATGCTACAGCTTTCAGCTTTGGTCACTACAACTGATTTGTGATTCAATGACGATGAATAAGTATCACAGAAAACTTAAATTTGTCATAGATGATCCCCTGTGACAAATACAACGCGTCACAAATATCGTCATGGAAGCCGCGTCATAGAAAGTTTCTGATGACGAATCACCTTTTTTTCGTCATAGATCTATGACGATTTTTCTAGCGTCATAAAATCTATGACAATATAGTTATGTCATGTATTATCCAACATTCGTCACTAGCTAATCCACGTAGATGCCTTCTTATAGTTGTAGCTATGACATTGCAAATCGTCACGGTTCACCATGATGCTTACAATTTTTTATTACTATTTTTGGTTTCTAGTAATTCAGTTACCAGTACATGCTCAAGTAATATTGTAAACAAACTTATATAGTTGCACATGAGTGATGCCAATAGCAATTCATATATTTCATTCAATATGTCTATAACATAGCATAAAAGATACCATCCAGTGTTTCACCGTAAGATAAGCATCCTACTGACATATACAAAAGAGATACCACACAGCTAAGTTAGACCATCTAAATCAGAATAACTACAATTCAACGTCATGCCACCAAAACACAAAAGTCATTTCTACCACTTAAAAGTATCATACTCAAAAAATCTTCCCCCAACAAACTACTTTGATGTTCCTTGATCCATTGATGATTGGGTCTGCTGCTGTCTTATGAAAAATCGGAACATAGCCTCCATTTCATCTTGTTTCTTCCGAAGACCATCCATTTTCTCATCTTGGCTCTTCTTCAAGTTGTCCATCTCTTCCTGATGCTTCCTTTTCAATTCAGTAATTTCTTGTTGCTGAGATTCAAGTTGTTCAGTAAGTTGATGCTGCTTCCTTGCATTATCCTCTTTCTCTACTCTTAGCTGATCACGCAGCTCTTGCACCTGCATAGATGAAGTAGTATTGCCAGATTTTTTATTGGGGAAACCCATATTTACTAGAAATGTGCTTGATGTGTTTCTTTCAGACAAAACTTCAGCAACAATTTCCTCGTCAAGTTTCGCGTGTCCACCTTCCTCTTGATTTTATTCTCTTTTACTCACCATAGCATTCTGAAAATTAAATATGTTAACCTATCTTTAAAGGGCAAACATGATGAAAAATATGCGAGGAAAAAATATACATAGGCTTCCTGTGCATCATCACTCATGGAACCTTTCTTCTTGCTGAAATGGCTCTCTTTGAAAAAGTCAATAGCATCTGGTTCTTGATCATTGTTATTCACCTTCTGCAAAAAGATTTTTAAGATCCAATTATTTTCTCAGATCTACCCATTATATGTACATAATTGCTAGAGAAAAGATCAGTAAGTTACCATAGAATGGATTGCACAAACATAACTCCTAGAACCTGTAGTTTGGTGAAATTTAACATGTTCTCGATTAATTTTATTCTTTTCACAAGTTTCCTATATGAAGACTTTTTATTAGTACAATACACTTCTAATGGAATATATAATAGTTGTTTACTTGTTTCATACTCATACCTTGTGCTTTGGATCAGTCCATTTCTATACAAGTTTTGCCCAATCTTCCGGACTGACACGTGGTGGTGGGCCTTTTGAAAGCACTTCACTAATAGGAACATTATTAAAATATTTGCTCTTAAGCCTATACCGCTGTTGCCGGATACCATCCTTAATAATATTAGTGCATGTTGCCCGAGCCACTTCATCATTTGCATTCATGTCAAACTTTCCCTAAAAAAACTAGAATTAGAAACAAACATATGTTAAACATGTATGATCCACACATCTAAAAACTCGACATGATTTAGAAAACAAGGCTATATGTATAGAGCAAGTTGGAGTCACCGCTATAGAAGTGATAGCAGCTGGGATGGCTTTCTTGTAGTCATTTGTCTTGTACATCTTTCAATGTGTTGCAACACGCAGATGGTTTTTAATGTGAATTCCGCATTCCAATGCTAGCTTCGAAGCTTGGGTTGGATCCTGTGGTCTTCGCTTACAATCAGTGAAAGAGATGTGCATTTTATGATCTGTCCTCTGTACATACTTCTCAAGTCCATGTCCCATAGTCTGTTTACGTTTTTCAGAGCTAGTTAGTGCATCTAAAAGAATGTAGACAATATTATTATAAAAAGTTGGTACAATACATTACTATATAATAGAGTACATTAGATACATGATTACCTTCAGCTTGCAATGAAACAACCATACCAAATTGTCTAGTAGTTTCACTGACCCCATCACAGTTATGGGTAGCAGAATTGCCATCAGTAATATCATTGCTCAACCGAGAAAATTGAGTTGCCATAGGTGAATTGCTTGGACTTGGTGTGGATTCTTGTGGATCCCTAATTTGGTTCCAGTCTAAGAGATGGTTGCTAACTGATGTTATAGCTCTTCCAATCCTTTGATCAGTCACATGTGCATTATCCAATGGATTCACCCGAGAACGTGTTGACACAGGGTTAGATTCATTGTTGGAGGAGATTTTAGCCCTCTTTTGAGGTCTTGTACCAGGTGCCATCTTTGAATTTATCAGGGGCTGCATATTAAAAAAATTAAGTCAACAAGACATAGTAATTGCAGAAAGAAATCCACACAAATAAAAGTTGAGAGCTAGACTAACAAACTAATAATAGTGTAACAATTCTCATATCATATCTATGTTATGCTCAATTAACCAATGAAAAGAAATGATGAAATTAGCACCTTAATCTGATGTAACCTAGCAAGAGTTTTTCCATGCTTCTGTTGAACCATTTGTCCTAGGCTGTTTACATCTATGTCATCACTGTCTGTTTCAGTTTCCTCCTCATTTGGTTCATAATCCGATCCAGATTCCTCCCGATTACTAGTATTTCTCCGCTTCTTCGCTAAGATAACTTGTTCACTGCTATTTCCCTTCCCATGAAACATACTAAAAAGAGACTTTTTCAGTTCAGGTAAACCAAATGATTGTAGCACCTTATTATTCCTGTGAATTTGTATGTTACTCTTCCTCTCATAGTCTGTTAATTCCATTTCCTATAGATATTGGATTTTTGTTCCTATACAGTAAGGACTCATATAAGAATAGCTGATGTAACCAATATTCCAAATAAGGTTAATTTCTAATTAAGCAACTCAAATCTGTTGTCCAATCGTTTAGAAGGTAGAAATGATGGGAGCAGTACCCATGTGGTAAGTAAAGTGCATAGCATAAGTATACACAGAGTTAATATAGAACTTAGCACTGCATTAATATCATTACATGGAGTATGGGACATGTCACAGAGCAAGCTACAAGAATATATACTTTTTTTTGCCAACTATGGAAATAAGAACAATTCATGTTATAATTATTGTATTGTCTACCACCACGTACAGAATAGTTCAGATGTTAACAGATCAATTTCGATATACATGCGTAAGAAAGTTTTACTTGATCTCAATATGACAGATAACCTTCAACGGAAATATGCATGTGGATGTTGTTCAGCTCCTTGTTCTGTCGATCTGTAGAAGTAAGCAAAACACATAGATAGAAATTAGGACCAGAAAAAATGGCATCAAGCAAGAAAGCCCGGAATCAAGAAATCCCTAGGTTTAATAAACCCTATTAACCAGATACCAGGCATATGAACCACAAATCGGGATTTGAAAATGAAGAAGGTTAAGGTGCCTTAGTGGGAGGATTATAAGTAGAAGGTTTAGTGGATTCAATGGATTGGGAGTGGATCGAATGGGGTGCAAGCTAGGGGGAAAATCAGGGGAGTGAAAGAGAGAGGGGAGAGAGGGGGTGGAGAGAGAGAGGGAGGTACCTGAGTGGTTGAGTCTTGCATCTGGGTGTGGAATTGTGGAATTCATCGGACACAGGAGATTTTAATGGGTTTGAGCAAGTACGAAATTACCCTTGCTACAAAATTTTCATAGAAGGCTCGGTTATGGGCAAAAGTGGAACTTTAGCCTATATGGGACTGAAATGGTGCGATTCTCCCAAATTTTTTGGCGCGCTAACATTTCTGGGAGGAATTGGCAATTTGGCTACTAATTGGCTAGTGTTTTATTTTTGAAATAACCTTTTCTAAAAAAAATTAAATGGCATGCATATCAGTTGATTGTAATTGTAGAGTTCAAAGTAAAGTCGTTCAGTACAAAATAACATTTATTCTTATTCCTTCAAATTTTGTTCATCTATTTGTATTAATAATTGAAAAAAATACTCGGGTACAACTAACTAAGTTAATAATTGGAAAAATTGACTATTCGTCCGCCTAGTTTTTTGGAAAATATTGGTCTATTATTTTAGTAAAAATAACCAGCAGTTAATTTTGTATAGCTTGAATAGTTAGGATTTTGGTGTTGTCTTTCTAAGTCAAATCTTAAAGTTGACTCAAGTGCTCACAGTCAAGGTTGGCAGTATCCTGATATGTATCCTAATAACCTACGATACCATGAATCTGCAATATTGTTTTAAAATAGAGTGGATTAATAATATTATGAGTAAGTTCCTTCTAAAGTTACATAAATGAAATTAAATTTAGCAAAATCTAATATTATAGGATTTAATGTATACTATAAATTATAAATCTTATATAAAAATTATATAAAAACATGTATTTTAAAATCTAGTAGGATCCCGATACTTGATACTGCCAGACAAAAAAAGATACTACCTGGTATCTTGATACTGATTACCTTTCTTACAGTTACGCTAACAAATGTGTGCAAATAGAACTTATATGATCCCATCCGATCCAATCCGAATACATGTCATATATATCGGTTGGCCCCTAGTCCTATCCGACGTTGCCGCCGCCCGCGGCCTCCCGGGCTCACTGGCACGGGTGAGCCCCTCCAACCCTTCCCTCCCCACTCACGTCGCCGATGTTGCTGCAGACGAGTAGTACCGCAATAGATATATATATATATATATATATATATATATATATATATATATATATATATATATATATATATATATAGACACACACATACACACACTACCTCTGCCTTAAATGTTTTACGTCGTTGACTTTTTAACACATGTTTGACTATTCGTCTTATTCAAAATTTTTTATAAAATATATAAAACTATATATGTGCATAAAAATTTATTTAACAACGAATCAAATGATATGAAAAGAATTAATAATTTCGTAAATTTTTTGAATAAGACGAACGGTCAAACATTTATAAAAAAGTCAACGACATCAAACATTTATGGACGGAGGTAGTTTATACATAAGAAAAAAAAGGCAGAGCTTGTTTTCATCTATTTCCGAGAAGTTAGTCTGCATGGTATATGTGTCACGCCTAGAAATTTTCACCAAATTTCTGAACAATAGCATGCATTAAATCTCGGTCCAGGAATCAGCCCGAGTACACACTATGACAAATTAATACACAGTTCCACGTCTTAAAAACAAATAAAAACAATTATCTATCGAAATGCAGCGGAAAGAGGAAAACAAGACTAGACCATCTAATCTTCAGCTTCAGCTGGCGATGACGGCTCCACACCACAGGCACTCTCGACGGCGGACTGAACCTTACTTCAACCTTCGGAACAACCTTCTTCTGACACAGGCTCTGGCACTTGCTCTGGTGGGGAAAAATTAAGCAAGGCTGAGTACAAACCACCGTACTCAACAAGTAACACCCAAGAGGGGGAGAATAATGAATGCAACAGGGTAACAAGGATAGGCTAAGGTTAACTTGCACAAAAGCTGCGGTATTTTAGCAAAACAGTAGATAAAATAGACTGAAATAAAAGTAAAGTAAACATTTAAAATAATCATCCACTGTCCAACGTTACACCACGTTGCAACAGGCCCAAACCGCTGTCGAACGTTACACCACGTAGCGACAGGGTCAACCCTCTGCCCAACGTTAAACCACGTTGCGACAGACCCAAACCACTGCCAACGTTACACCACATTGCGCAGGGTCAAACCAGTTCCAAGATTAATAAAATTATTAAAGGGGTTCAACTAATCCCAGTGAGTCTGTCGGTTCGCCCAATAACCGCGGGCACGGCTATTCGAATAGTTTTACTCTGCAGAGGTGTACAACTTTACCCACAAGACATGGCTGCCAAGCATGTTACCATGCCCCAACGTATCACCACGATACCTCAGTACGGAAACCATGATAAGACCTTTCACCCTGCCCTCCCTAGACAATCGCACCACACTTCAGGTTTCACCCCCTCCTTCACCAAGTCGGGCAGTCCCCTCTTGTGCCTTGGTAGATCCGGAAGCAGGAGAAGCTTTCGTTACACCACGATTGCCCGTCCATACTCCATCACGCCTACCCTTGCCTGGGTACGTCGAATAGGGATAAGCTAGATTACGAGTCTCACCGTTGCCCATTCTGGCTTGTGGTTAGTACGTGTAAGAACTTCAGGGTTTCCTGAGAACCGGTCCTTAATTGCCATGGGTGCGACTCTCAAAACCATGCACCCACAGCCCACCATAAGCAATATTTTAGTTGTATTAATCCTCAACGGGAAATGAATAATGGTAGCAACCATTAAAGGTCTATTAAAGTTTAATCAATAATTAAATAAGAATTGGTGAGCTAGTTGAACTAAGCATGGCTAAGCATTGACTAACCCTAATTCTAGTCAAATTAACCCTGGGATGACAATAATAATAAATGGGGATCAACGGGTATATTGGTAAATGCCCAATAGATAAATAAAGTAAATACATTTGAATACAATGCATGTTTGAATGTAAAAGCGGGGGATTTTATAAACATAGGTTCAATATGATCAAAGAAGGGTGCCACTTGCCTTGCTTAGATCCACGAGGAACTTCGGCGACGACTTCGAGAACGAACGGCGCTGCGACGGGGTCAAAACCTACGACAAACAAGGCAAAACAAGAAAAACAGGCTATAAAACTACTGAAACAGGGAAAGAAACTATTTTTAATGGATTCTTGGCATTTTTCTGGATTTAATGAAACTTGACTGGACCTAAACGGAGACTAGATGAATTACTTATGAATTTTAGAAGTTTTCTGGGTTTTTTTAGCTAAACAGAAAAGTCCTAAATCAATTATTGCGCAATTAATGGGGCTGCTGACGTCAGCGAGGAGAGAGGAAGGGAGAGCTGACATCCGGGTCCCACTGGACAGTGAGACCAAAGGAGGAGAGGGGCTGACAAGGGGGCCCAGGGGGAGAGAGAAAGGGAGAGATGGAGGGAGCTGGTGGAGCGGGCCCCACCTGGCGGAGAGAGGTGGTGGCTGGTTAGTGGGCCCTGCCAGCCAGAGGGGAGGCAGAGCAGAGGAGAGGGGTGGAGAGCTCGGCCGACGGCGCGGGGAGTGGGCGGCGGTGGGCGGCAGCCGGCGTCGGCGGCAACGGGCCCCGGTGGCAGCGACTAGATGGCGACGGTGGCGCACGGTGGGCGGCGACCAGCGGGCGGCGGCGCACGGAGGGCGACGACCGATGGGCGGCGCGGAGGGGAGGACATCGGCCGACGGCGCGGGGCGGAAACAGCGACGACACGGCGAACGCGGGTGCACCCTGGCAACGGCGGGGTCGCGTCGGCGATGGTGAGGCGAGGGAGACGACACCGGGACGGACGGTGGCGACGGAGAAGGTAGTGACGGCGAAGGGACTACGACAACAACAAGAGCGCGCACGCGCGTGGCGGCTGCGTTAGCTTGGCAGTGGTGCCCGCAGGGGGAGAAAGAGGGGAAAAGGATGGCGGTGGCTCACCGGCGACAAGAACGGCGACGACGAGTCGGTGGGATCAGGTGGCGGCGGAGGACGTTGGCCGACGGCGAGCGGCGGGCGCACTCGCGGTGGCACGAAGAAACAGAGGAAGGGAGGAGAGCGGGCTCACCGGGGTGGCGCGGCGACGACGGCCGATGCGACGAGATCGATCGGCGCTGGGCGACGGTGGCGCGGCAGACCCGGCGGCGGAGCAGCGTCGGCGACGCGAGGGAGAGGGGAATTTAGAGGTGGCGGCTACCGCGCGTATGGTGGGGAGGCGGTGATGGCGCATCGCGGCGACGGCGGCGGAGGCGGCGAAGAGGGAAGAAAGAGGGAGAGAGGAGAGGAGAGCTCACCAGCGGCGACGGAAGGCGACAGCACGTCGGCGAGGAAGAGGCGGAGGTGGAGACGCGGACGAGCGGCGACTTGCGACGTTTGGTGGCGAGACCGGCCAACGGCGTCGAGACGACGGGGCACGGCGGCGGGAGGGACGAAGGGGCGGCGATGAAGCTCGGCGACCACCGGTGGCGACGAAGGCCGGCGGAAGGTTGGCGAAGACGAGGCGACGGTGGTGACGCGGGTGGGCGGCGACGTCCGACGGCCGACGAGAAGATCGGCGGCTGACGACGCGGCGGGAAGCTTCGGGCGGAGGGGGAAAGTGGCGGCGGGGCAGCGGCACGGGGATTTTATAGGTGGCAGCGCCGGCTAGGGTGGAGCGGCCGGTGGAGACCGAGTCGACGACGCGGCGGACTCGGCGGCGGCGGTTGCGGCGGTGGTTGCAGCGGCGGCGCGGCGTCCGGAGGAGTCGGGCGGAGGCGGCTGGCGCGGCGCGGCGCGGCGCGGGCGCGGGCTGGCGCGGACGAAGCTTGGTCGCTGACAGGCGGGGCCCGCCTGTCAGTGGCGCAAGGGAGGCGAGGCGGACTTCGCGGCGGCGCGGGCGCGGACGCGCGAGTGGGCGAGCTGGGCCGAGGCGGCCCGGCCGGGAGGAGGCGCGCGCGTGCGCGGGGACGGAGCGGAAGGCCGGCTCGGCTGGGCCGGCCGGGCGGGGAAAGGTAGGCCGGCTCGGCTGGGCCGGCCCGGGAAGGAGGAGAGGAAAAAGAAAAAGGAAAAAGAAAAGGAAGGGAGGAAAATTGGACTTCGGCCCAATTAGAGAAGGAAGGGAAAAAGAAAGGAAAAAGGAGGGAAAAAGGAAAACCCCACTTTTGCCGAGTTTTAAATTAATTTGTTTGGCCAAATTTTATACTTCTACAATTTGAATTTAAATCCAGTTAATTGATTTGCGAGCCTCGATTTAATTGAATTAATTCCTTTTAGAGGGATTCTTCCTGAGTTAATTAAACCAATTGTTATTTACGAATTTCTTTTTACGATTTTAGGCTTAGGACAAAACTCCGGGCGTGACAATATGTCCATTGGATACTCATATACTAGTTGGCAAAAAAAAACCTGTTTTAAAGCTAAAAAGATGCTGAGCAATCGATAGTTCACGATGTTCATTAAAAATATAAAATGCACACATCTGTACTTGGATAATAGTAATGCAGTAAGTAATTGTTTCAAATATTACAAACATATTCCCAGATTACTTATTAAAAGAAAGCTACTCATCATCAGTCTCACTAAGTGGACCATCAACTCCATTGTCATATGGATAGTCCCGGGTATCGTCTTCACATTCTTCTTCGCTGTCACTACTATAAAGTTCATGAGCAATATTTTTGCCTTTTTGGTCTCGAATATTTTCAACCATTTCAATCTGAAGGTCCAAAACATCTTCATCATCACAGTGAAGTGTGTCTAGGAGAGGATTGATATCACTTACGATGAATTCAATAGAAGAACTCTCTTGTTGGTACGCATCTTGATTATTCATTTGAAAATCATCATTTTCGTTGGTCTCTGTTCTTTCTTTTTCAAGGACATCATATACATGCCTATGTTCAAAATTCTGCACTACTTTCCAATCCTTACCAAATCTTGTGTCATCCAAGTAAAATACTTGTTTTGCTTGGGGTGCCAAAATGAAAGGATCTTTCTTGTACCAACGACCACGAATATTAATGCTTGTGAAGTACCCATCGTTCCTCATCCGTGTCTTCCGTCCATCAAGATCAAACCAATCACATCGGAACAAAAAACTGATCTGTCCCCATTTTTATTTGTTGTGTACCGCAACTCGAGAATTTTTGTAAGAACACCATAAAAATCAATGATTAAATTTTTATGTGCACCCTCAACCTTGATGCCACTGTTTTGAGTCTTTCGGTTCTTTTCACGATCAATGGTGTGGTACCGAACCCCATTCTCATTGCAAGCTGAGTACACTCTGAGACGCCTATCTGGACCATTTGCTAGAGAGTACAAATCATTTGAAACTTCTGGTGCTCTATTGTAATGTAGCTCCTCAATCTATTACAAGGTTTGCACATTAGATATGCTCTAATAGTTTTTTAAGATCTGGATAATTGAATCACTTACATAATTCTTGAACCATTTTGGAAATTCTCTCTCAAGTCTTGTGTCAATATCATTCACACTGTTCTTCTCTAGTTCTTCTCTGAATATACTAGACAAAACATAAATAGGTATTTAAAACATTATTATAATTCAACAGTAGCAAATTAATGCATAGATTTAAAAGAACGGTGCTTACCTTTTATATTCATCTATTTCAGGAGAATTATTAAGCACATACCAAACCATTTTTTTCATATTCAGTATGAAAATATTTTAGTTTGGAAGGACCAAGTGCATGGGTACCATGTGAAAAAATTGGCAGTATATCGGGTGATACATTTTTTTTACCATCCTTGTTCCTCTCTTCCTTGTTAAATCTTGTTTGTATATCATTGAAATATCTTGAGCAAAAGGTCAGACACTCATCAACAATATAGGTCTCAGCTATTGATCCTTCCGGCCTTTCTCTGTTTCTCACATACTGCTTAAGCTTACCCAACCGTCTTTCAATGGGAAACATCCATCCGTACTAGACTGGTCCTCTAAGAATTGCTTCATCGGGCAAGTGAACAGCTAAATGCACCATTACATCAAAGAAAGCAGGTGGATAAATCTTCTCTAACTTGCACAGAATCACAGGAATTTCAGCCTTTAATCGGAGCAAGACATCAATTTTAAGAGTCTTAAAACACAACTCCTTGAAAAAGTTCCCTAACTCAGCAATTGCTTCGTATATATCCTTTCGCACAATTCCTCTAATACTAACTGGTAGAATTCTCTGTAGTAGAATATGACAGTCATGAGTTTTTAATCCATGCAATTTACATTTTTCAAGATCCACACATCTTGCTTAGTTCGAAGCGTATCCATCTGGGAATTTCACACTGGCCAAAAATTGCCAAAACTTATTTTTTTGCTCCTTATTAAGTGTATAGCATGCTGGTGACTTGAGATACGAAGTCCCATTATTTATCAAGTGTAACTCTTTCCGAATATTTTGATCTTGCAAATCAAGTCTAGCACTCACAGTATCCTTGGACTTACCCTCTATGTCAAGCAATGTCCCTACAATGTTGTCACAAATATTTTTTCGATGTGCATTACATCAAGGTTATGGTGTAATTTCAATTGAGACCAATATGGTAAATCAAAAAAACTGGCCTTTTGACTCCAACTTGGATGATCCTTATCAGGACGCTTTCTCTTCTTGTTTTTTTGGATGTTTCCCAGGAACAAAGTCTGTGAGGTTCCCTAACTTCTCTAGCAATTCATGATTGGAAAACTTTCTCAGTTTTTCTCTATTCTCATGCTTCCCATTAAAAACTTTGCTTTTTCTCCAAGGATGGTCAGTAGGAAGAAATCGCCGATGCCCAACATATCCAATTTTATTTCGAAGTGACACAGAGCATGGGTTCTCATCACAGTGCACACATGCAAAATAACCCCTTGTGCACCTCATTGACATAGTGCCTAGTCCAGGATAATCGTGAATACCCCAAATTATAGAAGCATGCAAGGAAAATGTTTCATCTTTATATGCGTCATAGGTAGGAATACCTTTCCACAAAAGTTCCATATCTTCCATTAAAGGTTGCATATATACATGGAAATCCTTTCCTGGTGATCTTGGTGCAGGAATAAGTAATGCCATTAGGAAATTTGATTGATCCATACACATCCATGGTGGGAAATTGTATGGCATGACAAACACTGGCCACACACTATAAGAGTTGCTCATGTTTCCAAATGGATTAAATCCATCTGTGGCAATACCTAATTTTATATTGCGAGGATCGTTGGCAAACCATCCATAATTTCTATCAAAGTCTTTCCATGCTTCACCATCAGCCGGATGTCTCATAATATTTTCTTCTTCGCACCTCTTCTCCTTGTGCCATCGTGCATATTCAGATGTTGCATTTGATACAAATATTCTTTGAAGCCTTGGGATTATTGGGAAATATCTAAGTACCTTGTGGGGAATTCTTTTCTTTCCTTCCATGTCTTTCCATCGTGATGTACCACAGATTGGGCAATGATTTTTGTTGGCATGCTCTTTCCAAAACAGTGCACAATCATACTTGCAAGCAGGAATCGACTCGTAAGCAAGACCAATTGTACGAAGAACACTTTTAGCTTCATTGTATGACTTTGGTAGGCTATGGTTTTCTGGGAGTACCATACTCAACAATTGAAGCAAGGAATTAAATGCAGAATTTGAAATTCTGTTGTAAGATTTGATATGGAGCAACTTAATCAAAAGTGACAATCTTGTGATTTTTTTACATCCGGGGTAAATCTCTCTCTTGGACTCATCAATTAAATTTGCAAATATATTTGGGTGACCACCACCTTGATTTCCACCCCCTTGATTTCCAGCTACGTACAGATCTTGTACTAAACTCGAAATATCATCGTCGTCATCCTGGTCGATATCAGCATTTTCTCCAGACATATCAAAATCATCATTATCCACATCAAAGTCATAGGGAGCCTCCTCATCATTTTCTTCACCATGATTCTCCATGAAAAATCCACCTTGTGTATGTAACTGACATACCATTCACATGTAGGTGTTCCATCACATCTTCTTGGGTGTGATTTTTCAAATTAAGACACCGGCGACATGGACATAATATCGTTTTCATTAAAATGATCTTGAACAAACTGTCTAAATTTGCTCAACACCGTCTATGTATGTAGCACTGAAACGTCGTGCTTTTATCCAGCTTCGATCCATTTTATCCTAAAACAAAAATATATTATGCCAAATTTTTAATAGGGAAGACAAACTTAACATGATAATATATATACCTTACATGGACAAACAAAAGTTGTAAGGTTGTCTTTTGAGGAAAGTACACACACCAGTTTATTACTATTGAAATTACTTGCATGTGGGCATTTCATCAAACAGTTTGACCGCACAGAGAGCAAACAACATAGTTTTCTCCCAAAATCACTAAGCCAATAGGTGTGTCTAGTTTAGAAGAAAACAAGTAGCAGGGAATCACACAAGAACAATCAATTATATTTAAAATTGTTGGAGAACTAATAAAACAAGATCAATAACTCGATGTGCTTTCAACACTTCCTCATAGAAAGGGAATGGAATGCCTCTTCTTCCAACACATGAACCAGAATAAGGCATCGAAGAAGTAAATCCAAAAAAGAAAAACAGAAAAGAGGTATCTGAGTGCCAATTTTGTGACTATTCATCAAAAGGTCTTCTCCCCCATTCTTATCTTGTTGGTATAGGAAGAGGAGGTGGTCTGGCCACCTTATCTAATCGGCACTATATACATGACGATGCATTATTTTGTCACAAACAGAAGTTTCTTTTCCAATATAAATCGTCATAAAGTATATACACTGTGACAAAAGATCTATCGTCATAATAATCGTCATAGATTATTTTTAATTGCCCGCACCACCCCCCATAGAACATCTATGACGAAACATAGTCTATATTTAGTGACAATTTTGATAGATCGTCACAAAAATTAGCCTCCAGCCAGGTCTTGTGACACGGCACTAAGTATCGTCACAGATTATACTGTTCAATGACGAAACCATTATTTGTCACCCTCCTTTTGTCATTGAACGTCAGATCTGTTGTAGTGGGTATATATGTTAAATTTTCTTTGAGCTAATTAATTAAGCTGTAATTAATAGATCGAGTCGTTGAGCAAGGAAAAGGATGGGATCATACCGGTCGTTACAAAACATGCATAAGTTGACAAATGTGGTTAGCTAGGGCCATTGCACATTGGCACATGCATGGTCGGTCTAACGCCATGCTTGCTATTCCACACACACTAGCTACTTGGTGCCATATACATATATGTTGTCTCGTACATGATTAATTTGCATTAATTCGGTCAAGAGCCCCACCTCGATCTTATAATTGAACATAACCATATGTATATACGTATGCTTATATATGTGTGTATCATCTGCATATTCGATGGGCTTGTATGCAACTTTGTTGGTATGGATCTATCTTTTTTCTGAATAATCTGTTGCAGTGAGAAGTTAGCTTCTCTCGGTACTTAAACGTAGTTGGGATGGAGCAATTTGAACAATTCGAGAAGTATATGCACGAAAAACGAGAAAAAATTGGTTAGTAATGGGAGAAAAAACGTGGTCTTATCATATCAATCACTTCGTATTAAAATTTCTTCTCATTTTATCACAACCTATATATCTTTCTACCTATATTCATTTCTTATTACTGGAGGACACTATAATTAATATTTTTTCTCAATCTTAATACCTGCCAACAACTTAAAAATAATTTATTATATTTTGAAACAGAGTTACTGGTTAGTCGGTAGATACGGAGTATGATTCTTTCGAAACGGGGCCGTACGCGCGTACAAGCTAGTAACCGCTCTCAACTGTTTCAGTCTCCATCGTCTCTTTTTTCTTTTCTTCGATCGATTTGTCAACAAAGTGATCCATCATATCAATCGAGCAAACGCAACAAGCTCAATCATTCATATTCACACATGCATATATGCATGCATTGCATGGACACCGGTCAGGCCGCACGATTATTGACGCAACTACCAGCTCCTAGCTTAACTAAACTTGCAGGTGAAGCTAAATTCAATTAATTCTTCAGAGTTTGCATGCACGTACGACGGCAAACATGTGTGTCTCCTGCTTCACTAGCTTCAACAATTAGTTCTATATATAGTAAATTAAAAGTTAATCTTACATGCATGGCTGCGATTATATATATTTATCGATCCATATGATACTAATTATTAATTAACTTGCAATTGTAGGCACGATGGATGAAAGGGAGGAAGCTAGACGTTAATTTATTGGATCGATGTTGCAAAGTCCAATGTTTAGACTAGCTTCTTTAATTCAGTGTACGTCGTGTGCTTAAGGTTCAGGTCTGGTTGGTATAGTACATTAACAGGAGAAGCAACCGAAAGCAGATGATCGGGAGGGAATGCACTAATTAACCGCCCAGCAGACAGTGTTAGGTCACAGCGATCAGCTTTTGCTACTTCTAGAAAAAGTGTGCGTGTTTGTGTGTTACTGCATGCACAAAACACTCTCTTCTTCTTTTTTCACATCATCTAAATAGTTCTAAAAGATTCAGCAACGTAGAAAATCAAATTAAAACTGGTCACAGTATGTATAAATACTTTCATTTTTTAAAATCAAATTAATTCCTTGAAGTTGATGTATACCAACAAATGATATATTTATGTCAATGATTGGGGATCGAGTACTACAATACATATATAACTAATCTGCGAAATTTCTGGAAATTAAGGGCTAATTAAGCTAGCCCAGGCCCACGGTACGTACGCAGGTGGTAGTAGACTGATCATTCATTTCGTGTCTCCACCTGTGCATGCCTAATTAACCACGTAATGTCCATGCATGCATGAGCAGCCCAGCCCAATCGATCCTATATATATAGCCGGCCTCATGCCAGTGATGCTGCAGCAAGCTAGGCCAGATCCGATCCAGTAGAAGAAATTGATTAAGGATCGATCGATATGGTCATGGAGATCAAGAAGAAGCAAGCTGCCGCTAACCATGGTGGCAGCAGGTTTGTTGGTTGTAATCTGGTGGTGGTGGTGGTAATGGTGGTGGCGTGCAGCGGCGGCGGTGCAGGAGCGCAGCCGTCGCCGGGATACTACCCGAGCAGGGCGACGAGGTCCATGGAGTTCGGCGAAGGGTACAGCAACCTGTGGGGCGCGCAGCACCAGACGCTGTCGCCGGACCACAGGGCGCTCACCGTCTGGATGGACCGGAGCTCCGGCAGCGGCTTCAAGTCCAAGCGCTCCTACCGCAATGGCTACTTCGGCGCCTCCATCAAGGTCCCCTCCGGCTACACCGCCGGCGTCAACACCGCCTTCTACGTAAGCTATCTATCTATATCCTCGTCCTCGTCGTCGTCGTCGTCGGCGGCGGCGGCGTCCATATGTATATATGCATGTATCAATTGGAAGTATATGTATGTAGCTGTCGAACAACGAGCTGTACCCGGGGCAGCACGACGAGATCGACGTGGAGCTGCTGGGGACGGTGCCGGGGGAGCCATGGACGCTGCAGACGAACGTGTACGTGCACGGCACCGGCGACGGCACCATCATCGGGAGGGAGATGCGGTTCCACCTGTGGTTCGACCCCACCGCTGACTTCCACCACTACGCCATCCTCTGGAACCCCGACCAGATCGTCTTCCTCGTCGACGACGTGCCCGTCCGCCGCTACCCGCGCGCCGCCGGCGCCGGCGGGCTCACCTACCCGGACCGCCAGATGTGGGTCTACGGCTCCATCTGGGACGCCTCCGACTGGGCCACCGACGGCGGCCGCTTCAAGTCCGACTACCGCTACCAGCCATTCGTCTCCAGCTACCGGGACCTCAAGATCGCCGGCTGCGAGGCCGACGCGCCGGCGACCTGCCGCCCCGTGCCGGCCTCGCCGTCGGGCGCCACCGGGCTCAGCGCCCAGCAGAACGCCGCCATGAGCTGGGCGCAGAAGAGGTCCATGGTCTACTACTACTGCCAGGACTACTCGAGGAATCACGCCAACTACCCAGAGTGCTAGCCAGTGTGGTTGATGCATGCCCCTCTCATGTGTTATATGGATTCTGCATTTCATGTATGATTGGATTGAGGTGTGCAGCTGTGTCACCCAAATTTCAGTTCATCCTGCAACCATGTTACAAATTAAACCTCTGAAAAGTTTCATGGTGTTTGGAGTACTCTTAATTGGTAGGTCAGATGCAACACTCTGCTTAACTATTACAGGCATCAACTGTCACAACTGTCATTGCAAATTTGCAGTTTGAGAGCACGGAAGTAGTAGCAAGTGATAAGTATGCATTGCACATCCGTGACATTACTGAAGTTTTCAGAACACAGCGGCAGCAATGGTCGCAGAACTGCTCTGCTTTCAGGAAGACCGTACTGTACATAGCAAAAGGCATTGTTTCTAGCTTTCATATGTACAAACTATTTATGTTCGTCAGCGTGTCTATCAGAGCTACAAAAAAGGGTCAGGGAAAAGCAAAAGCTACCCTAAAATCAAGGTTTTCCATCCTTGACATGCTACCTAATTCTGAAAACCTGCAACTTTTCCGTGCTCAGGTACCCCAGAAACCTCCCTCCGGTTGAACTTTCTGCATACCTTAAATCCATGACCGGTTGCTGGAGGGTGCTGATATCAGAATGCATCTCAAACGAAGGCAGTCGCCAGGTCCGGACCCCACGCAACGACTCGTCCCCATATGCAAACAGCTGCTGGTTGTTTCCATAAGGTATGATTGCCGATTTCGACATGCGAATTTCGCTCACGAATGCGCTGCATGTCCTGTCTTCGGTGAAGGATGATGAGTTCCCTGCCCTCCGGATGAGGGCATGACTACCCAGTTTTCCTCTACCAGAGGGTGTCGGCGTTTGTGATATATACACTTGAGACGATGTAGCATCCTCTGACGGATCAACCTTTGGCCGAAAGGAAGCTACTAAGAGATCACTTGATGGAGGGGCACACGCAAGAGAGATGCACACCCGTTGATTATCTGCCCCTAATAGCAGCTTCGGCCTGCAACCGAACACAAAGGCAAACATGAGATCCATAGTACACCAAACTACATGTTTCCACAGATGTTCGTGGATTAGCAAAGCATCAAGGCATAAGTAATTAGAGTTACACAATGTAGTACTGCTTTTAAACTGTTACTTTTTCACATACCTGCCTTGATTGCCATCAGTATCCCACATGCAGGGGCCTATAGAAGAGGCAGAGAGAAACTTCGAGCTGTTGTTATCAAGGACTGTATGGAGAGTATGAACCGGGTGTGTAGATAACCCCACCATGTAATGCAACGGTCTTGAGGTTTGACGGATATCGAAGATAATAAGATTGCCATTCTGCAGTACACAACAAAACAGGTCACATCAAACTTTGCAATTACACGAACAATCTTCAGATCAGGAGATACTGAAAGATTAACCTGCAATCCAGCACAAATCTGATGCGAAGTTTCATCCGCAGAGCACGACCAGCCAGGAGACTGCATGGCATTATAATAGAGAAAGCAATATTAACAAGGAAGCATAATCCGAGGTGCTCTGAACAATTTGCCTACGGACAATTTGAATTATTTAATCAAAAGATGCGTCAACCAAACAGGCTAACCAATTAATGACAAAACAAACATTTTCCCTGCAAACTTCTCTGGAGTAAAAGGATTCGCAAACATATCCAAGGGCAGTAGATTGAGCACGGTTAAGTAATTACCGGCAAGTCACACTGAAGGATGACACGATCAGTCGCCATGCTGGATTAAGAACATAATGCAGTGTTATAATAAATAGTGTTAATACAAAGTAACAGACTACTGAACTGAAGACAAACCTAAACGATGATAGCTTCCTGCCCAGTGATGTAAAAACAGCAAAGCCACTAGGTAAGATACATATATCCCTGACAGCTTTAGTATCAGCAGGAAGTTGTATGTTCCGAGCTTCGTAATGGGAAAAGATGCTAAACTGTTGAGAAAATATAATAAGGTGAATATTATAAGAGTTAGTGGTGATAAGGATAAATAGCATGTATTCATTTTAGCAAAGAAACCAGTTTAAATTTATATACCTTAGAAAGAATATGTTCCTGTCCTACACCTGGTGCCTTTCCAGATGCAAGAATTGTTTGGTTGCATGCATCTATGGCCATGACTCGAAGTCCATCCATGATGAATTCTTTCTACAAAACATGGTTATCAATTGAAAAGAATGACATGGGTCACTTTAGTATGAAAATAAATGCATGCAGGATTCAGTCGCACCGCACAATATTTTTTGTCAAATAATTGACACTACAAAGATGCAAGGATAAAACATAATCATCTGTTTTATTACTTACAACAAACTATTGTAACTATCTAACAGGTGAAAATATAACTGCCCGTTCTGTCACTATTGTCTGATTTTCTTAAAAGCTCAGATTAATAGCTATGGCAGCAAGCCGGCAACATTAAGTCATCTTGCTATGAATATCAGATTTTTGGCAAAATTCCAAAAGCATAACTGCATAAGATGTAGATTTACAGGTACTACTTCCTCCAGAGTAACCAACATTGACACATATTGTCCATTTTATATGTCATGGAAGCTGGGCAGGCATTATAAAGGATTAAACTCTTATAGCCTAACACAAGTGTTCTGACTGTGCTGTTTCTTTGAAACCTCCCCATTTATTTATAAATTTAAACTGATGAGCACTGCCTGGTAGTGATTCCTTTCCAAAAAAAAAAAAATGAATCATGAAGTCCCTACTAGTACTGTCTGGTAGTGGTTGCTTTGGTGTAGTAATTACTACACGTACAATATGTTTAAAGTTAGCATAATATGGATGAGTACAATACTCAGTGTACACAAGATGTCAAAAGCAGGGAAGCATGCCAACGGAAACTAAAACATAAGAATAAGAGCATATTGAATTAGTATAACATATGACATTTTTTTTAAAAAAAAAACAACCTGGAAGACAAATTGGCAACTGTTGCTAGAGCTAAAATCTGCTGTGGCTGAGGTTGATGGCTTCAGATATGTAGTTCCAACCGAATGCTCTCCCATTTTCTTCAGTAGAAAAAAATAGTTTCACACGGATACTCCAGATATGGTTCCAGGTATTGACCATTGGAAATTTAAATTAAATGGCATTACCTGTCTCTTTGAGCTACCATCGTTGATTAATCTCTGCTCTGATGCAATCTGCCTCTGCAAGGCACATGCAATAAGTAAATATATGTGCATAATCCTAGTGAAATAAAAAAATACTACATATATTATCTGACACAGGAACAGTCTGTGAACAAACATTGGCATGACTGTCATCATTTATAGTTTGAACAACACAATATGCAGTTAAAATGGCAACAGGAGACAGCATACCTTCTGAGCACTTGTAAGTTCAAGCAATCTCTCATTCATCTCATCTAGCAATTTCTCATGTTTCATCACCTTTACTCAATTAAAAAAATAATCAAACTAGGGATATAATAGTTGCTGATTCCAACTTTAAATAGAAATGATACTTCTTTTGCATACATGGTAACTGAAAGAGTATATGGCAGGGACCTAAATGAACACGCAGATGACAGAAAGAAAACTATACCTTTTCCTCGAGGGATTCAGATTTTCCCCTTAAATACAATACTTCCTGCAGAAATGAAACAGACTTCTTGGTCCACAACAAAACAAATGTCCAAGGGTAGTAGTAACAGAACAAACTCGAACCTTTTCCAGATCATTATTTGGAACTGCAACCTCCGGCGCATAGAGATTGATGATGTCCTTATGTTTGAACCTTCTCCCACATTGAGGGCACTATGCAACAATATACCAATATACAATTCGGTCACTGAACGACAAAATTCTCATAGATGTTATTCCAAAGTAGTAGTACTAAGGGGGTGTTTAGGTAGTGCTAAACTTTTTAGTGTCATGTCACATCGAATGTTTGGACACTAATTTAAAGTATTAAACATAGACTAATAAAAGAACTAATTTCATAAATGAGTGCTAATCCACGAGACGAATTTTTTAAGCCTAATTAATCCATAATTAGAGTATATTTACTGTAGCATCACATAGGCTAATCATGGATTAATTAGGCTGAATAGATTCGTCTCGTGAATTAGTCCAAGATTATGGATGGGTTTAATTAATAGTCTACGTTTACTATTTATAATAAATGTCCAAACATTCGATGGGACAAGGGGCTAAACTTTAGCCTCTTGTCCCAAACAGCCCCTAAGATCCATTGGCATACGTACTGGTGCAGCGGTGTTCCTTTTCTGCCTAGCCAACCACTTCTCCAGGCAAGATCTCCCATAGACATGCCCACAAGGATTAATACAACTGCACATATAGAATGCACCTCAATCATCGCAAGAATAGCAAAGTGAAAGCTTTCATGGATAATGCCAGGCAGGTAACACGAATCGAATCGAATAAATATGTCGTGAGGAGTTAGGAGGGAAATTTTGGGGGAGTCACCAGATGCGATGAGCGCCTTGGGAGGTCCAGGCCTCCATACAAACGGGGCAGGTGTGCTTCTCCGCCGCGCCGCCGGGAACCCTAGCCTGCTCGGACGGCCCGCATCCCTCCCCGATACTCTCCTCCCCCGGCTCCCCCTGTCCCTCCTCCTCCTCATCCTCATCGCTTTCCTCTCCCTCTTCTTCTTCTTCTTCGTCGTCGTCGTCGCTATAGTCAACCTGTACATCGAAGTCGATGCCTTCGTGGAGTTCCTGGATGAGCGGCGGGGCAGGAGGGGGGAGCAGGCGCCTTCGCCGGGAGCGCGACGGCATGGGAATGGCGGCGGAGGGGAGAAGCCGTATCGAATCGAGACCTCACCGGAGAGAAAGAGGGAGGGAGAGCGGGCAAAACCGCAAGTGAGTAGGAGTACACTTTTTTTTTCCTCTTCTTTCCTTTTTTTTTTTTTCTTCCGTTTTCTTCCCGAGGGAAAGAGAGATCGAGAAGGTTAGTGGGCCGCGTGTGAATACGATCACAAAAGCCTCCTGGGCCGAGGGATAATCGTAGTACAATGACTCTTCGTACTATTTGAATTCTTTTATTATTAATATTTTTGTTATTATTATAGATAACAAAATATGAATAGTTTTTTTTATGCTGACTAATTTTAGGATGGAGGTAGTAGATAATTAGATATACAAAAAGCACTTTGAAACGAAACACTAGTTCTGTAATGACACGATTGACTACAACTTCTGTTGTGATCTTTAGAAATTAAAAACTCTTTTAAAACATCGCTTAGATTCGAAGAAACTGCTGTTGTAAATCCGGAATATATTTTCAGAGTTGGTGCACTTTATTTTCCTTTTCTAAATTATAAGTATAAAACACTTGCATATCACTATATATGCAGAAAACAAACTACATTTTTTTCACCATATAACCAACAAATTATACTCTTCACTATTATTCTTGGTATCTACTCTTGATTCAGTACTTATGATGGATTAGCATATATGCTGCAACCTTAAAATCAGCAATATGATCGAAATCTAAATCAAGCCATATGCGCTATGTTCCTCGGTGTTTGGATTATGATCACCTGTTGTCTTATCCGTTTTTACTTATACTTATAAGCTAAAATTTAAATTTTTAATCTTAAATTTAAAGTTAATTTTAGTTTTTTCTTCATTGTAGTTTATTTTCAGGTTTTCTTTTAAATCGCTAAAAATACACGTATAAGAATTTTATTCATAAATTAATTTGTGTTTATAAATATGACCATTTCACCACCTTGTGCTCTTACATCGTTTAGCTTCCAAAATGAGGTGCAGTGATTTTTCTTTCTGAATTATCGCCACATACTGCAGGTGCATAGTCCATCTTGTGCGCAAATATATCTATCTATCTGGACTATTTGTCAGAGGCTAAGGAAGATTCAGGTGTAAAGAATATCATACTCAAGCACATTATTAAAACTTTGGGTCTCGCTGTATGGATCGGCATTTGTACTATATTGCTCCATCTACACTCAATAGCAGCCAAATGTCACTTTACGGCATGTAAACTGAAAAGTCATAACTGAGAGCCTTCTGCCTCATGTTTTATGCTTATAGGCTAAAATTAGAATTTTAGAGTTTCTTATCGAAGTTTATTTTTCAGCCTAGCTTTTAGGTTTTATTCATAAATTATTTTTTATATGTTTTTTGGTTTTTTCATAAAAAAATCAAACAATCACCGTTCCGTTCCAAAGAGTCATTATAAAAAATGGTGTCATTTAGCTGAAAAGTTTTACTAGTCCCTTCGTTTTTTTATTCAAAGTCGTTGACTTGTAAGTGTATGTTTGATCATTCGTCTTATTAAAAATATATAATTATTAATTATTTTGTTATGATTTCGATTTATTACTAAAGAAACTTTAATAATAACTTGTAATTTTGTATATTTAAACAAATAACTTGAATAAGATGAATTGTCAACAATAGATACAAAAGTTAAAGGTGTCAATTCCAAAGAAAATCGGGAGGAGTACGTTCTATATAGTATATATACTTGACGCATATATATTATTTCTTTTATAACAAATCTTCAATCACTCGTAATTTGGGATAAACACAATGAATAGACCAAAGATGAACGAAAAATTCTATAGAAAATTAACTGGAAGGTTTCAACCATGAACAGCCTTGATCGATCGTAGAAACGCATGCAATTCTTCGAGCTCTTTGGATAGTTGGGCAGTTTTCGACTCCACTTTCCTTTCCAGCTCCTCGTATGCACACCTATAATACTCTCCTGCCTCCTGCACACACACAACATCAATTAATTGATCATTGCTACTGACTCCGTTTCAGAAAAAAAAATGATTTTTATGAGATTGGATATGGACATGGGAATTCGTTTTATTTATACTGTTAATTAATTGGAGAAAAAATGATAAATAAAGTAATTAATTGTCACTGACATTTGCATGGTTTTTGCAGCAACCGTCCCATATATTAATTCCCGGTGCGTAGAGGTTAATAATGTGGTCTCGCTCGAACCTTTCACCGCATTGAGGGCACTGCAGGATCAGATCAAATTAAACAAAAGAGAAAATTCCGTACAGCTATACGTTTAAGGTGTTGCATCATAAAATTACAGATCTAACACTAATTTGTCACAAACTATAATTTCACGATGAATTATCACACAACTACAGATTTAAACGATAAATTATCATGAAGCTATAGATTTTTAGAGACTAATTAAATCCGTCCACCACTGTTTTTCTTGAGTTATAAACATTGGAGTTTGTGATTAAATTGGCACAAAATTTATAAATGCGTACATGCACTACGTACATTTGCTCCTTCTCCATTGCCGATGCTTTCATCTGCAGCAATACTATGCTATGGTTCAGCCACTTCTCCAGGCACGATCTGCCGTACACATGTCCACAGGGTATGCAGCTGAAACAAATTAAAATATAATGCAGTCAATCAATATATGTGCGCATATTAAGGAGCATATGTATATACTCTCTCTGACTTTTCTTTAGTTGACGTTGTTAATTTTTAAATTTACATTTAGCATTCGTTTTATCTAAAATTTTTGTTCGAATATATAAAATTATAGATTTATACTAATTAAAATTATTTTATAGTAAAATCAAACCATAACAAAATAATAAATAATTATATAAATTTTTTAAACAAGATAAAATGTCTTCCCGAAGCGAACTGTGTCAACCGATAAAAACCGGAGAGAGTAATCGGTGGCAACTTTGCAAGCGAGCAATCGATCGAGAAGCATGATCTCTCACGTATGTACCAGATGCGATGCTCGCCGTTGCGGATCCAGGGCTCCATGCAGATGCTGCACGTCGACGCCGCCTCATCATCGCCTCCTCTTCCGTCGACGATGCCCCCTCGCTCCACCGCCGCCGTCGCCGGCGGCGAACCTAGCGTAACCTCGCCGCTTGTGACCGCAATCTCCCTCCTCCATCGTCGCTACCGCCGTCGTCTCGTCCATCGACGGACGGGTATATATCGGCATATGTATGGCAATATCATCGAAGCTGCAGGTATATACCGGGTACGAATCAAAATAGGGTACGGATTACGAGTAGTACATACATATGCAGGTTCATCGTGAAAAAATCTAAATAATATATTTACTAACAAAAAATAATTTATCAATAAAACTTTTGGGTTGCATCTGTATCACATACAGCTTTCCGTCTTCGTATAATAAACAAAATTTTGTTGACATTGTATATATGAAAAGTACAAAACAATGCGACTCTCAAGTCTAAATTAATTTATTATATGTTTAAAAACAAATTTCTTTGTGTCTTATTATATTACATTAAAAAATATTTAAATCAAATATTAAGTAATGATATAGTTCATAACAAATATTTATCGCGCGAGTTCTTGGTAGTTTAAAAAATATATGATAGTTTTTAGCAAAGTGAAATTACTAATGATATTTTTCATTAGTTGTGTTCCTAGATCATTATTATCAGTAGATGCACATATTTTTTCATGATTTAAAAAAATATTCTACAATAATGCGTCATTTAACAAATAAAGAAATTTACTTATTTCACATAAAAACATGGTGCTAACAAAATACTTCTAGAACACTATATACTCATTCATATTTTATCAAAGATTTATATATGATATTATTGTTATTGATTTGACTATTTGAGCATCCGATAATAGTGGTCTAAAGCCTTTATCGATGCTATGTTTAGCGTAACTATCGTATGGCGTTATCATGAACATCGTATTGCTATGATTGTTGGTGTTCTAATGACATGATTGAAAATTATGATTGAACTTTGATTCAAAAGATATACATGCATATTTGTAGATATTTATGATCAAAATTTTATATAGTTATCTGTATATATAAAATATAGTATATATAGAAAGAGTTTATAATTGAAAAGATATTTTCTAACCATGGAAACTCTATAATTGGTAAGATAGTATCTAATACTAAACGGGCTGGGATAGAGTGGAGGCCCATCAAAGAAAGAACGAGAGAAAAGTGTACTAAACGGGCCGAGATAGAGCCGAGGCCCATCAAACCCACCACAATACCCGGAGTCCGACGGCGGCGGCGGCGGCGATGGCGAGGGGCGTCTCCTACGTGTCGGCGGCGCAGCTCGTCCCCATGCTCCGGGACTCCCGCATCGCCGTCGTCGACGTCAGGTACCCATGCCCGATCGATCGCTGTGCGCTTGCTTTTACAGTTTACACCGGTAGATGCTGACCTGATCTGATTTTGGGGGCAATTCCTTTCCGTCGGTTTGGGGGGCGGAAGGGACGAGGAGAGGATGTACGACGCGCACATCGCCGGGTCGCACCACTTCGCCAGCGACAGCTTCGCGGAGCGGCTGCCGGAGCTGGCACAGGCCACCACGGACAAGGAAACCCTCGTCTTCCACTGTGCCCTCAGCAAGGTCTCAAATCTTCTCTTCTTCCTTTTTTTTTCCCCTTCATTTATTCAACTTATTTCCGAATCACTTGTAAGCAATCAGCGCCGTAGTTATGTTCATCTACTATTATGAGTTGGCTGGATTAGACATTAACGGACTTGATATGATTCAAGACCTAAGTTATCTTTTGTTGCTTGCTTGCCGTTTTTAAGTCCTCTACTACCGTCCTGCGAAATGTATTATACAAAATATTCTAGCATTTTTTATAATCTGGAACTTTTCTCTGAAAATGCAAATAGTGTTTGCGCTACTGGACAACATTCTCAATCTGTTCCACAGGTATTCCAGTATGCAAAGAATAGTGTATCATTGTATTAAGAAGGAAATTTTCTTCATAGAACCAGAAAGTTATATTATTTGCTATGCTTCTTGGTAAATACACTTAGCTTTGTATTTCTGGTGGTCCAGCGATGGCATCGTTAATCGGTAATCACAATGCAAAATCTGGATCAAACTATATGTGTTATGTTTCCTCCTATATTTCAATTGTTATCACTTTTGTTCTTTCATCGCAAATTCTTTTCCGAAGTGAGGGCATTGCCATTGATTTCTCTTGTGACTTATCAACAACCTGCAGGTGAGGGGTCCATCTTGTGCACAAATGTATCTGGACTATTTGTCAGAGGCTAAGGAAGATTCAGGCATAAAGAACATCATGGTCCTTGAACGTGGATTTAATGGATGGGAACTCTCAGGGAGACCTGTTTGCCGCTGCAAGGATGCTCCTTGCAAGCGTGTGTGCTCTTGAGCATCCATAACGAACTATGCATAACTGCACGATTGAAATTCGGTTGCTATCTGCAAGCTGGCCATTTATATTTTATGGTTACTACAGCTCATTAAAATTGTGTATCTCGCTTTGGTGGATTGGCAATTTGTTCTATATGCCTCCAGCCATTGAATACCTGTTAATGTCACTTCAAGGCATGTAAACTGAAAAACACATTGGTCATTATTGAAAATATTCTGCTTCTTCCAAAGAATCATTTTATGGGCAGATTAGCTGACTTTTATGTTCTCTACAGTATACTTGCTGCTTCGTTTACTACTTGAATTCCTTTTTTCTTGTTATAATGGACAAAATGTTCATTCGGAATTCAGGCTAGTGCTATTGCATTCCCTACTTCATTTTATTTTTGCCACAACTTTGCTTGCTTAAATCAGGCAAGTTCATGCTCAGATCTAGATATCGCTCATATTAAGTCATGACTTTTGAGGGGTTTTCTCGCTACTTGAGAATACTTTTATGCACTGTTATTGCGTAAGACCGTTTGTTACTGTCGTTATTAAGAGTTGTCTTGCTCAAAATTCAGCGAGGCGTTCAAGCAGCAACGTTTTATTGTACTTTTCCCTGATAAGGCCGCCCAGGAAGAAATTTTATAGAATCCAATATTGTGTTGAAACAGAAGAACACATACAACAAAAGCATCCAATTTCAGTGGTGTTCAATGAAGTTGCAATCTGAAGCTTCATTTGTTGTGACTCAATTCAGAACTGTGACTGTATAAAGGTTGGGAGAGGAAAGACTGAGGATAGCGAGCGACCCAGATTACCGGTTTATCTTTTTTTTAGGTTATTGTCTACGCTGAGTGAGATGCATGTCTTTTTTCTCTTTCTGTTGTTATTTCCATTGGAATTAGCGAATGATAAAAAGCTCGAACATGAGATCCGAAGTGCGTGCTTATCTACCTTTTTTTTCCCTGACCCCAATCAACTTTTTGGCCAGGTACCGTGCAAACAAAACGTTCAGGCAACAGTCGTCGAGACCATGTGTTGAATCAGAGTTGAGAATTTATTCTTCAGGGAAAAGAACAATGAGAGTTCAGAATTCAGATGACCTGCTGAATGCCATGCCATGTTTTCTGACCCATGTATTCTCAGTTTCTCACCAAAATCAGAATACCTTTCTTTTGCTACAGAATCTGATATACAACAGTGTGACATTGCTTAGCAACATAATTATATATACAATAGTGCGACATTGCAAACAAATCCGAAGACCTTCAAAGATCATCGTTCTATACTTCTATAACTCAATCTTAAATCTTCCTCTCTCAAGAGGAAAAAAAAAAGGAGATTCACATTTCTCCCAAGAATAAATGAATAAAGTAATTCCCTGTACACAGCTTGCCAACTTGTTAGCCCAGAATGTCGTTCTCTGATTGGACACAAATTAGTACAGCAATTGTGAACTATACAGTTGACCATTCAGGTCCATGCAATAGATGTTACCGATTTGTTTTGTCAGTTGAGTAGGACGTACAAGCTGCACGCCACTGTTGTCCCAGCTGCAACTGAGATGCCACATTTCAGCAGCTAAGGAAATATCCTTACCAGACCTGCTTGATCCACTCTGTTTTTAACTCCTCCACGGTCCAGCATACCTCCTCTGAGAACGGTCTAGCAAAATCTCAAGCTCCCTCAGCACTTGCCATGTGGCATCTCCCTCTTGCATTGGACGGTTAAAAACCAGTGCTTTACGTTTCACAGGGTCCCACAAGTTCTTCTGTATTACAGTCAAGTTGGTTGCCACAACATGGTCTAGCACCATCTCAAGGCTGGCAACATCCTTCTCGGCAACTTGCAATGAGATGTCTGACCACTGTAGTACGGAAGGGAATGGCAGGCGTATATTATCGGCAATTATGACAGGAATGCAGCCAAGGAGAACCGACTCCACGAGACGTGGGCTCCATGGAGCCCATCCTAGTGGGCAGAGGCAGAACAAGGAGCGAGCCATCTCTGATCGATAGTTACCGTACCGCTTTCGCTTAAGGTAGAACTTGCGATTCCGACCATAATTTTGTAGCAGCTCAGTCCTCACCTTCCTGTTGAATGTAAAAGGTAAGGGCTAGTAACTGTGACCAATGAAGTTTGATTTGCTGTTCAGGATTCTGCTATCCATATGTAATTGATGAAAGTATAGTAGTTATGAATGATGCCTCAACCTAAAGGTATTTGTCTTTCAATTTTGCAAATCAACTAAAGAAATAACACTTTATATTACAGAACTATCCTTAACATGATATTTATATTAGCCTCGCCCCCCCGTGTATAATAATAACTGATTTTCAGCTATATGTTGTGGACATATCTGAAAATCCAAAATCAGCAAATCGCAATTGTTGTTCTCCTTGCTAGTCCATTTGGGATAATTCCTAGATGAAGCAACTAAAATGAGGGTTTGCAGTATGTGCTTACTTGCTGTAGAAGCGGCCACTAATGTTCTTGGGGTGGACCTCCATCTTTCCCCGGAAGAAGGCAAAAATATCCCTTTGTGCCTTCTCTGGCTCAGGTAGCTCAAAGGTCACCTCTGGAGGCACATGAGGCGGGATTACCACATGGTCCACCTCCTGACACACATGAGTGCCCTGTACACCGAATGTTTGTAGCAGGATTGACCTCTTAAGGAATTCAGGTATGCCATCTGCAATAGCTACATCCTCCTGATCAAACAAAAGGAAATTTTATTGCGGTGCAGGTGTTTTCCTTAATCTGAAAGTGGTTAGCAAAACTGTGAATCTTAGAGTAACTAAGTTGCATTGTGAGTTGTGACAAGTGAGAATACAGAGGAAGAATTCCCACGGTTGATTCTTAGGCATGCCACATCCAAGGATGGTGAATTGCACATAATTTAATTCTAACAAACCAAGCTCCATTGTGAGTTTCTGACAGCAAAAGATGACATTTTTTTTGTTGTTGTGGGGAAGCAGAATAGGAATGTGATGCTTTGGTTCGAGAAATTTGTTCACCAAGGTCAATTAGGGCAAGAATATGATTATCAATCTTCGATTGGCCTATATTTGGGATCCAGAACAGGATCACGTTCTCTAGAACTAGAACTAGGTTGGACTATGTATTGACTATTTTCCTTATCACGAGGAAGTACCTAATGCGCACGCAACCAGAAGCAGTCGAGAAGAAGTCGGAGCTCACCATGGGATGGAAGCAGGCGCCGAAGTCGTGCGACGCGACGAACACGTGGTCCGCCCCGCCGGAGCGGTTCCAGTACGGCATCTGGGCCCGGACGAGGTCCACCGCGTCGGCGAGCAGGCCGCGGGCGTGCGACAGCGAGGGGAAGCCGTTGGCGGTGGAGAAGTTGCAGGAGACGTAAACCGGGACGAAGAAGAGGTCGGCGTCCTCGGGGCGCGCGGCGCGGGCGTGGTACCCCAGCAGCGCCTGGTGCAGCGCCACCTCGGCGGCGAAGAGGTGGCGCGCGCACCGCGGGTCGGCGGCCAGCCAGTCGCGGTTGAAGCGGGCGGGGAGGTCGTAGACGTAGATCCGGGCGGCGCGGGGGGTGGAAGGGAGTAGGAAGGCGGGGCGGAGCGGGGGGGCGGCGGGCGGCGGCGTGGCGGAGAGGAAGAGGTAGACGGAGAGGGCGAACCAGAGGAGGAGGAGCCAGGTGGAGTGCTTCCTGAGCTTGTCGGCGAGGTGGTGGGCGTGGGAAGCTCGCCGCTGCTTGGGTAGCTTGGGATCTCTCATGGCGGAGGCGGAGGCGGAGCTGGGTTCGCTTCCTCCTCCGCGCGGGCCGGCCGGTTGTTGCGGCGATGCTGTTCTCTTCTCTTCTCTTCTTTTTCTTTCTCCTTGACTTTCCGGCTGGCTTTCCCTTCTTGTTGGTAATTAATTAACTTGACGTAATTAAAATTATGTGCTTAAACATCATGATCTCAGTTATTAATCAACTTGGATCCTAGGCGTGATCTCAGTTAAAATTACGCTTCTCCATCCGTCCCAAAATATATTTAACTATGATATTAGATTTAACATATTAAAACTATATAAATCTATCGTCGTTATCTTTTACTTTCCACCTATATCTATAAGTCAAAATTTAAATTCTCATATTTTAATTTAGAGTTAGTTTTAAAATTTTTCATCGTAGTGTATTTATCAATATTTGCTTTTAAATTGTTAAAAATATGAATATAAAAAATTTATACATAAATTAATTTTTATTTTACAAATATATTTTTGGGTTTTTCAGATAAAGATGAGGGCGCTGTATTTCTATCCTAAGTAGCTGTATTTTTAAACCGATGGAGTAACAAGTAATGGTAATTCGTCAATGCACTTTTATCTGCGTCGTTATTTTGGTCACTCGTACTGTGATTTATGTTACGGGTACAACTAAGGCCGTGTTCCCCACCCAGCTAAGTTTTTTCGAATTGATAAATGGTATATTTTTTATAAAAATTTTCTATAGAAAAGTTATTTTAAAAAACATATTAATCTATTTTATATTTTTAAATAATAATAATTAATTAATTATATACTAATCTATTACAACGTTTTTTTGTTTTTATGCAAGTAAGTTAACTTCGAATGCTGCCTAAACAAGCTTGCAATTTACGGATGCACATAGCTAATTTCGATCGAACGATGGTCATGATTGATATCGATTTCCAATACGAGTTAGACTGGTTTGCGCACACACGTTTCTTGAACGGTAAAACAGTTTGTTTTTAAAGAAATACATAAAAGTTGCTTTTAAAAATTATATTAATAGTTTTTTCAAGCTTTTAACTCATAATTGATTAATTATGCAATAATGAGTTGATTTGTTTTATGTACACAGGAGAAAAGTTCTCAATGGTCTGAGCATAACCTTTCAGTGTTTGACATCTGGAATATTTTATTATTAGTCACACTCTGTCACTGTGTGTCAATAAAAATATTTTTTTTGCCACACTATAACATGCTTAAGCGGATATAGTCAGACCTTTCTAAGTTATTAATATATGGTACCTAGTCTGTTGAAATAAAATTTTTCTACTACCCAAATAACTATTAAGTTCATCAAACAAATCTAACCTTACGAGTAACAAAGTATGGTCATCAACCAACCAACCCAGTTATTTTAGGCGTAGTTACTCTTTATGGATATTTGTAGGCTATTGGTATGTAGATATGTTTGTCACGTCTGTAGCTCCCGAACCCATAATTTTCAAGCTAGAGTTTAGCCAAATAATTTAGCTCCACTAGAAAATAAAGTGGACTCAACTAGAGTGATTTGGAAAACAAGAAACAATAGGATTAGGATCACTCCACACTTAATCAGATGAGTGAGATCTAGGAGTTAAAAGCTTTACGAAACATGTTCTACGATTAATTGATGAGCATATAGGACTTTGCATAACTTTATATTACCACACTAACTACTATAGCCTTGGTATTTGCCTGTCCTCAACCCTCTTTCTATTCTCTTTAAACTTCTCAACTTTTGTTAGTACAATATTATACTTTAGGCTAAGAAGCTGTACAACATCAAAGTGTTAGATACATAGTTGGTCTATATTTAGAACATTTTATTCTACTGTGTTGAAGATATACATAAAGCCTAAATTTTGGTTTAGAATATTAACCCATATTATTCTACTACAAAATACCTATGTTACTTATTTATACGTCATAATTACATGTTTATGTAATCATTGACATGCTAAAAAAATAAACTTTTTTAAGAAAGAAGTGCACAAAACGATCTCACACTATCACTATTTCCCTTTTTCGTTTAGGAGAATCGTAGGACGTGACACAAGTATTGGCGTCACGGCGGTGTTCCATGAAAACCACCTTGGCGATGCAGCGAAGTCGAAGAAGCTGTGATCCCCAACCAACGGCCCACCTCGCGCCAGCTGTCCCCCGCGGGAGCCGTCCGATCCGCCGTGGCGTGCATGACTCGTCGCCGTCCGATCGCTTTCGCGGCCCCCGGTAGAACGGGTCAAAAAACACTAAAACTGGGGCCCCACCCGATATAGCCAAGCGCCAAACCACCGCGGTCCACGTCCACGCACTTCTCCGTGGACGCAGCCTATAAACCGTCGCGTCCAAGCGAACCAGAAAGGCAACACGCGAGGCTCATAGACCGGGCCCACGCAAATCCACGCCTCCTCTTCCTCTTCCTCCTCGCGGCGAGTGCTCGAGGGAAAGATATTTTTGGGAGGGAGGCGTTCGCTCCTCCGCATCAGCTCGCCACCGCGTCCTCGTCGCCGTCGCGGGCAGGGAAGGAGGAGGGGGGGGAAAGCCATGAACTGCCTCCAGAACCTGCTCAAGTAAGTGAGTGCGGTTTCGTTTGCGCGAGGACGTCCTCTCGGTTCGATTCGCCACTTGTTTTCCTGATCGATTTCGTCTCGCTCCGCCCCCTCAGGGAGCCTCCGATCGTGGGATCCAGGTCGATGAGGCGGCCCTCGCCGCTCAATCTGGTGAGCTCTCGTTTCCCGTTCGTTCCTTTGCGTTCTTCCTCTTCCCCTCCTTGATGGATCGGGATTCCTTACTGGCTCGTTTTTACTGTCGATTACTAGACCATGGTTCGTGGCGGGAGTCGCCGATCAAACACTGTCAAAACTGTAAGCATTCCCTCCATCTCTGTGTGATGTTTTTGACTCTCTCTCGACGGATTATGTATACTGGTCTAACCGGGATCAGAGGCAGATAACTCGTTGAATCCCCGGTAACAATTATGCTATGATAGAATCCTCATTGCGACCCCTGTAAACCTTGCGGAGTAACCATTTCAGGCATCTGGGGCGTCTACTTCGAGCGCGGAGAGTGGCGCAGTGGAAGCAGGCACGGAGAAGTCCGATACGTACAGCACCAACATGACACAGGCTATGGGAGCAGGTAAAAACTGATTCAGTGTTACTTGCAATGATCGATGTTAGCTGTGTCAGATTGTTGGTTACAGAGTTTAATGAATCCTTTGTAAGATGGAAATTGAGCAATGGACTAACACATCATCAAAGTGCTATGCTACCGGTCTGTTTAGTGTCTACCGGAGCAAACTCACGTGTCTGTTCTAGTTATAACATTTATGTGGTATTTTCTTCATTCCTCATGAACAAGAAACCGCTCGCCCGCTTCACATTTTTTATCTCACTCTTGCCTTTCCCTTCTTTCAGTGTGTCAACAGTTGACCTTGCAGAGGGTGCGTTAGTCATGTAGAAAGATTGTTCTGCCACTGAATTTGAACTCTTACAGTATTCCTGTTCTTTATAGCTCCTATTACATCGTGCTTGTCCTATCCCTGACCACTTTCATCGTTATTTTGTCTTGATAAGATTTTGATAGAACTTTTCTTCAAAACACAGGATGGCTATAACATTGTACTAGCTGTTCCTTTTAAGTAAGATTACTCTCTGGGTCATTCTTACTCCTGCCTCGGCAACTTCTCGTCGATATATTGTATCTGTAACCTTTATCCCTTATAAATATTAATGAACTTGGTCGGCTGGCCCAGCAAGATTTTGATAGAATTTCATAGTTTACACCAACCAATTCAAATTTGAGTTATTTGAGAACAATGGTTGTGCGCATATTTATGGAACAGGCTATGCATCTAAAACTAAGCTTTTACTGGATTATACTGTCTATCACTGCTCACTCCTGAGACCACTTCTCTTTGTCTAAACCATTTCTAGTGTTGACGTATAGACATGAGCTTGGAATGAACTACAATTTCATACGCCCAGACTTGATCGTGGGCTCCTGCTTACAGGTTCTCACAATATCAACACAACCAATTTACTGAAAAAATCACGTCTTAACTCTGTCTGATTAGCTGCATTCATGTGCAGAGCCCACTTGATGTTGATAAGCTTAGGGACATTGGTGTAAAAACAGTATTCTGCCTGCAGCAAGATCCGGATCTTGAGTATCCCTATTATCAGTCTTTTTGTCATCATCATGCTTATGAAAAAGGAGTATGCCAATTATATTGCCTGGTTGACAAAATTTGAACTTCTTGATTCTTGAAACACATTCAGTTACTTGCCGTGAAACAGCTTAACTATATGCAGGAGAATTATAAAGTTCTGGTGACAGCTTTTTATCTAGATAACTATTGGAATAGAGGGTGCCTTATGTCAATCTACGTTCCCTTTAATTATGTTTCTGGGCTATTGGACAAGAACTATAAGTCTATCGAACAATTATGTCTGCTCCCCCTTTTCCTGCTTCTGTGTAAATTCTTCTGCAGCTATGATATTCTGCACAATGCATATTGAACATCTCATAGAACAACTCTATTTTATACTGATAGCATAGTTGTTTGTTGTTTCCATTGCTGCCCAATGCTTTCTTTCAGTGAATTAGTGGTGTTCCATCCTTAACCAGTTGCTCAGATATTTTGGAGTAGACATTTGTGCCATTCAAGAATATTGTCTACAGTGTAAGGATATAGAGCACTGCCGTGCAGAAATTAGGTACACAATGTTCAATAACTTCATTTTACTTTTTAGAAATAAGAACTCTGGTAATCTGGTGTAGTCTATCTCAAATGCGACTTGAACGCCTTCCTTTTTCCCCTTCTCTTTCCAATTACAATTCTTACGCTATTCTATTCTGGAGTTAGATGATTCATCTTTACTCGAATCAGCATTTATATGTCAAATGCAGTTTTTTTCTGTATTGACTTAAATGCATTTCCCATTTTCTGTTTTGTCCATATTTTCTTCCATCATCTGTTTTCTCCATATTTTCAAAGTCTTAAAATGGTATAATGTTTAATCACACCAGGGATTTTGATGCTTTTGATTTGCGATTGAGGCTTCCTGCTGTGGTTAGCAAACTGCACAAGCTTGTCAACCATAATGGTGGTGTAACATATATACATTGTACTGCTGGACTTGGAAGAGCTCCTGCTGTGGCAGTAGGTTTCCATAGTCTTTTCCTTTTTGTTTTCCCATGATTCGTATAATAGGTTTAGGTTTACATTAGAATATTTTTTTCTTCTCCCTTGTCCAGTTAATTGTTGGCTTATAGACAAAAATGGGAAGGAAAATGTCAAATATATGTATGTTTTCCCAAATAATTAACACTAACTAGTGTCTAGTGATTCTTGGACTACAACATGATCATGAGATCAACAGAGGTATAGTCTGTAAAATTTACTGTTTGCAGAATGTTATAGTACTTTAATAACCCTATAGTTTTGAAACTGATTCTCACCTCTCGTGACATTGCTGATACCAAGTTACACCACTGGATTATAACACGATGGTTATAGGATCACAGTCTTCTACGTTTTTACGGTGTCCACAATGTTGGTAGCAGTGATATTCTAATCCTGATACAATTTTATTAATGTTCAGTTATCATATATGTTCTGGATTCTTGGATACAGTCTTAACGAAGGGCATCAGCTACTACAGGTAGTCTCAGAACTTCTTTATTCACCTTTTGGACTATATTAGTGTTTATGGGGAAATAATTTTGTTGTTACAATATGCGTGTACTGGCAATACCCGTGGAAACCAACAGGTTGCCTGTGTGTACATCTCTCACAACTGTCTTCTACAGTAAAGTCTGTTGGTTGGCTGGTGTTCTGTTACCACATTGCTGGTTATCTTGCTATGTTACTTTTTGTCCTGAACATTTTTTTTTTTTGGCAGAGTAAACGAACTTGCTTTCCAAAGTTGGAAGCCATTAAATTGGCTACTGCTGACATTGTAAGTGAACACTTAGCAGTATTTTTTGTTTCTCATCGTGTAGTTATGATGGTTAAGATAAAAGATACTGCTTGCACATCTTTGTGCTAAGTGATCTTTCTTATTATTTAGCTGACAGGCTTATCGAAAAATTCCATTACATTAAAGTGGGAAAGCGATAATTGTTCTTCTGTTGAAATCTCGGGGCTTGATGTTGGGTGGGGACAGGTATATTCTTCCGCCAACTATTAACTATTTAAGCTTGCTTTGCAGTGTACAGCTAACTAATGTGTTAGCGCATTTGATATGCAGAAGGCATTCTTAATTGATTTCATTTGCATTTCTGTTCTTATTCAGATAATTCCTTTGACATACAATAAGGAGAAAGGAAGTTGGTTTCTTGAGAGGGAATTGCCTGTGAGTATCAAAATAAGCAATACATTGTGATTTCTAAACTCTTTTTAATCACTTATCATTTTGTGCCTTGCATAGTTGATGTGGATACCACCAGCGTGTAATTTCTCGCTTGATTGTAAATCTTTACCCTGGAAGAATCTTTAGGATTTGAACTGAGAGCTCTGAGGTTTTGTTTGGGACAAGGGACTTAAAATAAGTCCCTTGTCCCATCGAATATTTGGACGCTTATTATAAAACTCATCCATAATTTTGGACTAATTCGCAAGACGAATCTATTGAGCCTAATTAATCCATGATTAGTCTATGTGATGCTACAGTAAATATGCTTTAATTATGGATTAATTAGACTTAAAAGTTTAGTCTATGTTTAATACTTCAAATTAGTGTCTAAACATCCGATGTGACATGGGGCTAAAAAGTTTAGCCTCATCTAAACAACCCCTGAAACATTTTACCTATAAGGCCCTGTTTAGTTCCCAAAAACTTTCATCCCAAAACATCACATCAAATCTTTAGATACCTAAATAGAGTATTAAATATAGATAAATCGAAAAACTAATTGCACAGTTATGTGAGAAATCATGAGATGAATCTTTTGAGCCTAATTAGTACATGATTAGCCATAAGTGCCACAGTAACCTACATGCGCTAATGACGAATTAATTAGGCTCAAGATTCGTCTTGCGGTTTCCATGCCAGCCGTGAAATTTGTTTTTTCATTCTTATCCGAAAATCCCTTCTGACATTTGGTCAAACGTCTGATGTGATACGCAAAAATTTTCATTTCACCAACTAATAAACACCCCCTAAAGCCTAGTTTTGGTCCTTTTATTAACAGTTGATTGATTTGATATATCTGGCACACACCTGCACTTGATTTTACAGCAGCTAGCTCCACACTCACTGTTCCTTATACGTTTGCGTTGTGTTTCCTGAAGGAAGGAAGGTATGAATACAAATATATAGTGGACGGCAAATGGGTGTGCAATGAAAATGAGAAGAAGACCAAAGCAAATGCTGATGGCCATGTGAATAACTACATCCAAGTGAGATACTTCCCTTGTATCTGTGTACGTATTGTTTCTTGGATAGGATAACGTAACTTAACATCTTCATTGCAGGTCTCCAGGGATGGTACCAGCGTTGAAGAGAAGGAATTAAGGGAGCGTTTGACTGGTCAAAACCCCGATCTCACGAAAGAGGAAAGATTGATGATTAGAGAATATTTGGAACAATATGTTGAACGATAAGAGGTTAGCTGAAATGTTTCAGACTTGCATAAACATAATATTCCGATTGTACTGCACTGAGATAACTCAAACTGCAGGATTGACATATTAGATGTGATCGACTCGCTTTGGGCTCGCTATGGAACAGGGAAGGCCTGCTGATGAACAGGCCACACGGAGCTTCGCAATGAACAGACAAGACGGAGCTTCGGAATTCATGCTTGGGTCGCCATGTCATGTCAATATTTAGCTTAACCCTGCAAATGGTTCGCTCATGACTAATTCACGAGTCGTCATTGTAAACAGATGCTGCATAAAACGAGCAATATGTGTTGCTTATACTAGTAACACTTTGGCCGTATAACTAAAACAGTAGAAATAATGTTACTATTAGACTGTATGTAATAAGGGCTATTAACAGGTTACAGGCCGTGTAACATATGTTGGTGAATAATCCTGAATGGAATCCATTTTTTGTCTTTATTTTTTCTTTTTCTTTTTTGGCCAGATGCATACAATGGGGTTGGTCCTGACAGTTGCATCCCATGATGGTTGATGACCTTCATTTTTGCTTTGTTAGGTCGTCCCCCGCAACCTACTCCATATCTGAAGAAGGGCAGAGATTTCTGGGCAAGTCAACTTTCAAAGCCGTCAGCTCTTGTTCTTGGCTGGTTCCTCTCCTGGGTTGAAGTCAAAGCAGGCAGGCTGTTGTATGTTGACCGAACTGAAAATTTGAAGTGTAAATCAACTGGAAATTTGGAACGGAGACCCAGAAAGCTCACAAGATGAGAAATGTTCTGTTTATCCACGAAATCGAATAAAAGAAGATTAAGCTCGATTAATTAGACAGGAGTGTAAGCAAATTAAGCTTTGATTGTACAACTAAATCTAGTGTACATTACACATCGATCCCACTGCATGCAGATACAGTAGGCTTTGTCGTTGATGATACATACATACATACAAGAGTGTAAATTGTTGTGATGATCAACTAACTAGACTAGTGTAGTAGACTAATAAAACCCTAATTAACTGGAAATTATACTCCATATTAATTTATCCAAGATGCAAGCAGCGGCAGAGCAAGCATGGATGGATAGATTGAAGTAGTGTGGTATAGCCCTAGTTGTTGGGCGGCGAGCGCGCGTGAACGGCATTGGAACTGATGGGGCGGAAGAGGCGCTCCAGCTCGTCGAGGCGCAGGGTGATGACCTGGGCCTGGGCGTGGCCGGGGTCGAACCGGAGCTTCCTGCAGGCGGCGGCCCTCGGCTTCCGTGGCGCCGGCGGGCACGTGGCGGGCTCCTTCGCCTTGAGGCTTGGGGTGGGCGTCCGGCAGCTGTACTCGTTCTCCTCCGCCGCTCCGGCGCCGGCGGCGGTGCAGGGGGGCGAGAAGGCCGCCGGCGAAGGCCTGTAGAACTCGGGCGAAGCGGACATGATGGTGGGTGGCGGCTGGCTAGAGAGGAGAGAATGGAGGGAAGGAGGGAGGAGAGCGTGAAAAGGAAGGTGGGGATGGGCACATATATGCAGAGAGGAGGAAGGAAATGGCGGTGCGTGTGAAACGGAGAAGACGCGTGCAGCGGAAGGAAACCTCGCAAGCGAAGAAGAAGAGCAAAGAGCACACGCACCGCTTTCCTCCCGCTGGTACTCCCTCCGTCCTAAGATAAATTAATCTTTATCTTTTATTCATAATATTTGATTCTTTGTTTTATTTAAAAATATTTTATAATTAATATTTTTATTTTTATTAGATAATAAATTATAAATAATACTTTATATATAATTATAACTTTTTTAAATATCTTATAAATATTTTAGATAAGATGGCAACCAAACATTAAACACGCAGATATAAAGTTTGCATTATCATGGGAACAAGGATGCAGAGGGAAAGACGGAGCTAGTGCATTTCGCCGAATACTGTATTAGTAGTAAAAAGATAGTAATGTATAGTTACAAAGTTAGAGATATATATAGATACGGTTAGAGATAACAGAGTTCAATTGAAACTATAGAGATAAAAGATAAAGTCCTAGAGAGATACGATAGAATATTTATCTTGTACTCTAAGTTTCTATCTCGTATGTACCCTATAAATATACCCACGAGGGTCACAACAGAATACAACAGATCATAATAGATCATATGATCTCTCTCCTATCCAATATTTTCCACAAAAAATATGCTATTATTTGCAAATTATGCTATTTAGCTTTTTTTCATATAAAAGCTAAATGAATAACCCCATAATGTTCAAAAAATCTCAAAACTTTTCTAAATTAGCTTTTGGAATTTAAATTGTAATAGCGGTATATACTCCGTATGTCATAGTACAAAACATGGAGCCCTGAGTTTATAACTAGTAGTAGTAGCAGACATGCTAATTTTTTTTCTCCTTTCTTTCTTCGTGAGAGGATTATTTTATTACCTTTCGGTTTCGGCCGTGTACTACCAACATGACTTGTCCTCTGCCCCATCTTTCTCTTGAAAAAAGAGGGAGAGGTGTGCTTTGGTGTTGTTGGGTTGGGCGCACTTCTCGTGCTGGACAAGGAAGATAAGGCTCGCAGAAATCCTTATCAATCCAATCGGCCAGCGTCCTGTGTTTTGCCCTGTAAACTGGGCAGAGCGTCCGTCTGATTTCCTGTACCACGAAGCTGCCTGCCTTCCCTCGTCAGCTATTCATGATTGGACGGAAACACGTTTAAGATATGTCTCCTGCTTTACACATTGAGCCCACCAATTTTTTTTTCAAAAACACCGCACCGAATCTTTGGAGACATAAATAGACCATTAAATAAAGATAAATAAAAAACTAATTGTACAGTTACGTAAAAAATCGTGAGACGAATTTTTTAGCCTAATTAGGCCATGATTAGTCATAAGTGCTATAGTAACAAACATATGCTAATAACAGATTAATAGACTCAAAATATTCGTCTCGTGTTTTCTCAACGAAATCTGTAATTTATTTTCTTATTTGTGTCCAAAAACTCCTTTCGACATTTGATCAAATGTCTGACGTGACATTTGTTCTAAAAATTTTTAGAATATAAACGCACCCTTGTTCCATCGGTCCGTTTAAATATCCATTGTATAATATTTTTAAGTTTGATTAAATTTACCACAAAATCCACAGTTGGATCGGAATATATTGTTATAGTATGTATATTCATTATGTATTAAAGTTATTACCTTATTTTTTATATAAACTTGATAAAAACGTAAAGATATATTTAATTTAGAATAAATCTAAAGTGACTTGTGATATGTAATGGAGACAACAGTGCAATACAGTTTAGCACACCGATCCGTGGTTAGTTATTTAATTAATTGATTCAAGTGCGGGGACGGCAATCATGAGTAGCCCTAACCCACACCCTCTACAAGGGCGGCCACTTTGTTTTTCTCACCCATTACGCTCTGTTTGGCTTAATCCGCGGCCAGGACCACCCCTCGTTTCGTTGCTTGGTATAAGACGTGCACGTACTTTGTCTAATCGTTCATGTTATTTAATATACAATCATTATTATTTATTTGATTGTGGTTCGTTTTTATTAATAAATATACTTTAAACATATTTTATATTTATATATATATACTGAAAAAATAAACTTATTTTAAAATAGAGGAATTACAGAATACTGCAGCAACCTGGTATAACGATGATGTGTGATAATGCTATACAGGCCTGCATATTTTGCTGTCTCATACTCGCCTGCAACATTGGATTCTCTTAGAAAATTCACGGCAACTGGCAAGTTAAGCCAATTAAAATAGTCAATGTTGCAATAGGGCTTATTCGGCTTATAGAAATTTAAGCCATAAGAAGATGATCTGATTTCGTAATAGTTGTTTAATGGTGTAAATGATGAAATTAGCTATTACAAATTTAAAAATCTATTTTAGAAATATGAGATGATAAGATATTTTTTGTTTTATAAAACACCGTTTAGTTGTTGGAAAAACGTCCGTGCAAAAGTCAATGAAAAATACAAGAATACTGGAGAAAAATACGAGCCTAATTGGGTTCTATTCCTCTTGTGCCTCCAATTGGGTTGTGCCGTTCCTGTGCTTCGCCGGTCGACTGGGAAACGGAACGGGATTGGAGAGACACCAAGTGGGACGCGAGAGGTTATTCGAAAAAAGAAATCAAAAAAGAAGAAAAAACGGAACGGAATTACAGGCAGCCACCGTGCACATCATATATAAAACACAAGAAAATCCCGGAACGGGATAACCGGGGCGTGCGTGTAAGAGAAAAAGAAAAGGAAAGAAAAATGTAGCAATAATAAAAACGTGCATAATGGAGGGAATCCCGGAACGGGATAGCAGCGAGCGTGGGAGACACCTCCTTTTTTTGGTCTGGACATGTCAGCAAGTGCTCTCTTGTGCTTACTTCCTCCTCTTTATTTACAACATGCCTGAATTTACAACACCATAAAAATTCTTTTGATCTACCCACTCGACTCTTCGCTTATGCTTAAAGCCACAATTTAAATATCTAAACTTAACTTTAGAGTTAATTTTAAAATTTTTCATGGAAATTTTTTTATCTGCTTTAGATTACTAAGAGAATATATATATATATATAGTTTTATTTATAAATTATTTTTTATTTGTAAATATACCATTTCGCTTTTTCCTTGGAAAAGCTAAAAGATAGGCACCCTGGAACTTGACAGGAAAGCACAAATGCCAAATATTGTAGTACTGGTTAAATATCCTGAGCTCAAAATTCAGAAGACAAGCTTATGCTTTCAGGAGCAGATTTGGCCATAGGTACAAAGAGGAACACAGAAGCAGGTTCAAATCAAGTCCTGAGTCCTGAAGAGATAAAGATACTAGTAGAATCATGTTATCAGCAGACGAAAGAAGTCAGCGTGGTTTGTCTGTGGAGCGGCTGGCAACATGCCGGAGCAGCGCCTGGCCTGAGTGATGCGCGAAATGCCTCTGCCTGAGCTGCACGTACGGGTAGCAAAGGCTGGACAGGATGTGGGCTGGCTTCGAGAAGGACATCACCTCGTACCACACCTGATCCTCTTCGTCCAGCTGCACCGAGAACCTCTCCTCCCCTGCCTGCACATCAATCTAACACTCATGCAGCAAAAAACCACCTGAAACTCTGCACTACTACTCTGTCCCAAAAACAGATTCGTGGGTTTTGCCTATAGAACGTTTGACCATCTATCTTATTTGAAAAATTTATTAAAAAATTAAAAAAATAGCCACATGCAAAGTACTATTCATATTTCATCATGTAATAACAATAAAAATATTAATCATAAAAAATTTTAAATAAAATAAAGAGTCAAAAATTCAATCAAAAAACACAGGAATTGGTTTATTCTGGGACGAAGGATGTACATTCTGAACAATTTGCATATAGACTCATGTCGGGAGTAGGAGGCGTACCAGTAGATGGCCTTGTAGAGTGCCGCTACCGAACGCAAAAATGCCACCTTTTCCATGGCCCGAGGAGCTGCCCTCGGTCATCACATAGGCAATCTGGAGGGGCAACATGACCCAAGGGATCAGCTCCTTGTAACAGATGCAGAATTTTGTTCCAGTCTTCACCGGTGTGTCGGGCTCCACACTTGCCCACCCTAGTGCCAAGTGCCTAGATAAACAGCAAAATTTGCTTGGTTACTGCCGATTTTTGCATCCTTTTTGAAAATAGACCGGTTTAAAAATTATTTTTGAAAATAGATTATTTGCTCCGCGCTTTCATATTCGCGCCAAGGGATTGGCGCTGAGGTACCTATCCCCTGGGTATGCCACACTTAGCGGAGACGAAGGACCTGCGCCTTGGAGGTAACGCAGAGCAAAACGGTCTATTTCTAAAATAAGTTTTAAAACCGGTCTATTTTCATAATTATTTCTTAAAAAGAGTCTAAATTTCGGTGGTTAGTGAGACCAGATGGATAACATAATACTCTCTGTAGTGGGGATGAAAGAGCTTCAGCTTACTTCCAGGAGAGAAGTGCAGATTTGGCATGGCTGAAGGTGGCAGCACCCGAGCCAAGCAGAACACGCGAGCGGTTCACAAAGAAGCCGCGCTCGACAAGCGCTTTGTCACTTGCTCCAGCAGCTCCAGGTGTCAAATCAGTTGCAGATCTTGGTTTTGAGGCACCATGGAGAGGTGCATCATAGTTGAAGCCACCAGCAGCCGCAAGGCATGACTTTTGCTGCTCCTGCGAGGGGCGGCTGAAGCTCAAGAAGAGGCCTCCCCATGCCATGGATTCTTGCTCCTGCAATGCCTTCCTTTTCAAAATTAAAAATTATTTATGTTGGGCAATGAAAAATGGTAGTAAGATGCATTCTATTTCGCAAAACATAGCAAGTACTGATGAGTGATGACATCTCCATTGAATAGAGTATATAAGACAAAATATATGATAATGGTGGTGCCGCCGCCGCCGCACACTTCTTTTCCCTCTAATCCACCTCCCGCCGGCGACGCCGCCCCAAGCCATCTCCGCCCCCACCGGCGACGCCTCAGATCCATCTCCTTCTGGTGTTTGGGGAATTGGGGTAAGTACCTGATTTCTCTTGCTGTGTTCAGGCTAGGCCTCCACTGCTAGATGAAGACGAGACGGTAGAGTAGTAGACAGCACAGACATCATGCGCCGCCGCCATTGCTAGCCCGCGGCATGTAGAGCCGGCGGAGCGGGAGAAATATGGTTGGAGAGGAGAGGAGACGCTATCTGTCTATCTTCTTCTTCTTTTTCTGTTCTTTCTGAAGCCTCAGCCAATCTATCCCATGGATGAACATTGAAGGTGTCAACGCACCATCGTTTACTAACAAGCCCTAAACAAATAAAAAAATTGCAAAATGACCCTTACCCCTTCTCGTGAATATATAGGGGGAAAAGTAATATTCCCTTTCATTTTAAACATGCTTTCTGACGGTACCAACACAATTACTACCTATAATAGGTTTTTTCATTCAAAATTATAAATTCAACACCCAATCAATAAATAGAGGTCCTCGATATTTTTCTTTTGAGGAATCAGTATTTCTAACCGTGGACCCAAATGGTGTACATGGTTTAAACAGTTCAATTTATTTATTTTGTGCCAAATCTATTTACTAAATTATGAGCTCAAATTCTTTTGTTTTTGCTTTAAAAAATTCATTGCACACATAACTACAAATACCTGATAGTAACACTGTTATGTTTTTTTTCCCAAGTTCATTCCAAGCTCCAGGAGTGATAACTCATCTATTTGCTGTAACTTAACAAGCTTATTCCAAGGTCCAGTTCATTCCAAGTTGAGCTTTTTTTCTCATCCTTAAAGATGTATTATTCTTTTTTATGTAAAATTTGATACGTAAGATATCAAGAGGTACCAAATTTTATATAGAAAACAGTGATACCTCTTAATACTTTATTAAGAATGATAAAATTGCTCTTCCAAGTTTTTCTTCACAAAAAAATCTTCAGCCAGCTTCATTTTATCACAAGAGGTCAGAATGATATTGTTGGTGGAAGCACTGCAAAGATAGTACACCCAAGTGGTTGATGTGCTTGATCTGTGCAGATGATTCTTATGGGGTTAGTTTGGTCAATATTGAGCATATATACACACATAGAGATGCTAGCGATGCTACACGTACGATACTTTTGGTACTACAGTTGTACGATGATGATCCAACGTGTGCGTATGCCACGAAAAGATCGTACGCGTAGCCATTTCTCTAAACAACGTGCTTATATTTTGGAATACTGCTTTTCTTGATTTAGGATCAACATCTATCTTGTACTGCTACTGTAGTTGATTCGATATACATTCGTTGCATATAGACCTTTTGGATCACGCCATGCTATCTGAATTTCATAAGAAGACAGGAAAAATAATAATTAACTGGAGGCATTCATGAGTCATGAGAAATACTAGCTAGTACAATGAACAAGAGATGGGTACTGCTAATGATCGATCTCGCGGATCACTTATTCCATTATTGTAAGGCTACTTACTGGATCATTAAAAAGTTATTCCTACAAGAGCACATTAGCATGGAGGCTCTGTCAGGCTCAGGCACAAGAATTTAAACACAGCTGGTTTCAGTTTCACAACTATAGTACTAGCATCCAAATTAAACCCCTAATGTGAGGTACAACTCCGGCATCCAAAACTGAAAGTCTTCAGTCCGACAAGCTACTCATCTTCTTCTACATTAGGCCTGCAGTAACTGACTGTCACATTATGCAGTAAGCTCGAACTACCTCGACGATGGGCGCACGGCACAGTGGGCACTTGCCGACCCCGCGAAGCAGCTCGCTCGCGCACTTTGAGCAGGTGCACATATGCCCACACCTATGATTGATTGCATCACCAAGCAGAGCAAGATGTTAATTTGCCATGGTTAGCAACACATCATTGATCATTTTTACTGTTTCTGAAAAGGGGAAGCACCGACCTGTAAAGTAGTGAGTCGATTTGCCTGTCACAGCAGATGCAGCATGTTCCTTTCCTTGCTTGCTTCCACTCTGATCCATCCTCCAACATCCCTTCATCTGTCAAGTTTTCAAGGAGTTTTTTTTTTGGTCAGACATGTGAATTGGTCAGCTGTACCAAGAGAGACCACAAACAAGGGAAGACCTGCAGGAACGGCTAGTGAGCGGTTCAGAGCAGCAGAAACTTCCTGTTTGATGGAGCGCTGCAACTCCATCTGCATTTCCATGCATGCTTCTAGCATCTGCTGCATGCTGGTCATCCCTCGCTGCAGTGCAGTCAGGTCATCTCGCAGAACATGGATGGCATCCAAGTCCTGCCAAACCCATTCCTTCCAGTTACTAATGATATATTATATATATGCTGTATAGTATACTGAACCATACTGAAACTCTTTGGTATGAAACTTTTTAAGAAGGATGCAATGGGGCTCACAAATTCAGAGTGACGCATGGCTTGTCGACTCCAGTTATGGTGAGGCAATTCGATCTGCCAATGTCGTTGCTGTGGTGGAATAGAAGGCTGGTTTGTGGCGTCAGAAACATCCTGCCGATGTGCTGCTTCATCAATGCTGCCTTCAGCACGATGACCGCTGAGTAAACCAGTGGTCGTTTCCTGCCTTTCATAATCCCAATCAAGAGGATCATCAAGTTCTTGTCTTCGAACATAAGATTGTATCAGCTGGTCCAGACTTTCTCGAAAGCCACTGCTAAGAAGATTAGAGACGCTACGCCTGCAAAATAGTAGAATATACTGGTTTGTGCTTATTCAACAGAAAGGTGTAAATAACATTTCATGTTATTTTTTCTTGAAAAAATAAGTACCTGCTTAGGAGTTCTCTGAGCTCCACTCCATACACATCATCATCTGGTGGACTGAACCTGTTAATATTTCGGTTGGAAGAAAAACTTCGATTTGACCCCCATTGTGGTTCAGATTCTTGAGAATTCATAGCATGCCATTCGGCATCTCTGTGTAGGAAGGTACTGTCTTCTGCATCCTCATTGCTAGATGTCTCCCTTGACCATTGCAGATCAGTCTGTTGCTCGTAAGTTTCAGCTTCTTGTTGAGCGCTGTTGTCAGATGGACTAGAAGAGGAAGAATCAGATTGCTCACTAGCCTCTTCTGAGGACCCTGAATCTGAATATTCTTCATACCGGTGAAGCTGTTCTTCATCAAAGTCATTTTGCCCAACATAACTACTAGTCGGTATACTGCTTTGGATATCTATGGATTCATCTTCAATTGATTGAAGTGTCTGGAATTCATTGTGGGTAGCATTCTCTTGGTGATGATCATTACCGCGTAAAACCAAATCTGCAATAGTGCCTTGTTGATCACTGACGGAACTGCTTCGAGTATCTATGGGTCCATTATGGTTTGTTGCCCGGCCATTTGTGGCAACATCTGTTCTTGAGCGAACTTCTTCCCTAGTCAACAACAATATCGTGTCACCATGATGCTGGAAGTAGATATATAAGATCAAGGAACAGATTCCAAAACAACTACCAAAAAGAGGTCCTTTCTTGTAGAGAGAAAACAGTAGTTTTGAAGCTAACTAAGTCACTGAAAAGCTATTAAGCAAGGCCCAGTGTTTGACGGCCAAGAAGACCAACATTAGAGCTAGCAGATCATGCCAGGCAAGGGAAACCATACCTCAATCTAGAGACTGGATGACTCTGTCTAAGCTGTCCTAATTCTCTGGCAGCCATAGAAAGTGGTCTCTCATCATGCACAGACCTTCCAATATGGAAGAATCTACCTCGTAGAAAAGACTGTAAAACAACTATTATCAATCCATGAAAGAAAACATCGTTTTGCCAATTGTTCTAAGGGGGAAAAAAATCTGTCATTAGCACTTGAATTTTTCTGTCAATACAGCTAGCTATTTTCCAGAAAGTAATACTGAAACAATTCATGGTGCGATACTTTTTTCTGAATCTATCTGATAGTCATTGAAGGATTAAACTTCAAATGTTTTATTTTTGAAAATAAAACTTCACAGAGTTGATAGTTAGTATCCTTTTAACTATGTCAATGCAGCCAGTACAGAAGAGGGACAAGCATGAAGCAAGTACAAATGGGGACTTGGCAAGAAAGGTGCCCTTTGAGTTGTTTGTTTGACAGGTCCATCAGAATGTACAGAGGACCCCAGGTGTTTGATTTATCTACATTGCAAACATGCCAACTAAATTCCTTGATCAAAATGGTTGAAAGAAATATGTACTATTTTTCATGATGCTCCTTTTAACTAAGCTGCAGCTAGACAAGGCGTGCAATTAGCTCATGAAGTTGCTGGACAAGAGTGCAACAGCATCAACTCATCTGTACTCTCTCTGTGGTAAGTGCTAACTGCTGCTACTACTACGTTTTAGCAGTTGGTTTAGGTGAGAATATTGAAGTCTCGCAGTGATTTCTTCTCAGTTCTGTCAACTGAAAATGCAACTGAAATGCAGCTATTATCCACTTGTCAATTTCATCAGATGATTCAGATTTCCATTAGGAAAAAATATCTTATCTAAAAAGATGGAGGTTTAGGCACTGAGTGAGCTGACCTGAATGCGTCCGCGGTGAGCGAAGGTGGAGACGGCGCGGTGGTCGGAGAGGCCCTGCAGCTCGCGCTGCCGCTCCATGGCCATGCGCGCCACCACGTCCTGCCGGCTGCGGCCACGCAGCCTGGGCGTGTGCGCGGCCCCCTGGCTGGCCATGCGGACGCGCTCCCGCACGGCGCGCACCCGCTCCCGCTCCGTCTCGCCGAGCAGCTCCTCGCCGCGCCGATCCCCCTGGGCGGCGCGCGTGGACGACGCCGTCCACTCCCGCGCGATCCTCCGCACGAGCGCGCGCTCGGGCGACCGCGCCGCGCGGCGGGCGCCGGCGTCGTGCGCGCGGAGGAAGGAGGCGTCGAGCATGGAGACGGCGTGGAGGCGGGCGAGCGCGAGCAGCTCGGAGTCGCGGTCGCGGCGGTCCACCACCATCCGGTCGCACGGCAGCGGCAGCTGCTGGCGGTGGCGCGCCGCCCACTGCACGATGATCCTGGATGCCGCGGCGACCGAGGACGACGACGTCTCGGCGGCGGAGCACGCGTGGTCCTTGGCGCGGAGGTCCCTCGTCTCCATGGCAGGTGAATGCTGCATGATGAAGTAGTAGCCGAGGCAGAGAGGCTAGGGCGGGAGGTGGAGGGGCCGCCGGTATAAGTAGTGGAGGACGACAAGGGAAGATGGAGGAGGTGGCATTTTGAGCTTAGACAGGGGGAGCAGAGGTGGAGTTGCGGCGCAGACGATGGATCGAGGTGGGGGAGCAATCCCGAGGAAGAAGATGATAGAACGAGAAGGGCAGTTGCGTTGCGTACGCGCGCAGTGGCAGCGACAAGGCGATTTATAATTACTACGGTCTCCGTCTTAAAATGAATAAATTTAAGCTTCGCGTATTTATCCAGCAGAGATATTATTTTTAAGTAAGTGTATGAACATTTCGTTTATTAAAAGACAAATATATTGAAATTCGAAGAGATAGGATATATATATTGGGATTTGGAAAGTATAAAGAACATTTAGGTCTTCGAGTATTTGTATATGTTTATACGAGTTAGATTAAATATGAAGTCTGAATAAGTGATTATACGAGCACACAGATATATGAATGATGTGATTAATTGATGGTAATCGATTTTGATGGACATTATCAAACTAATCAGGGATTTCTTTTTTCTGCGCGCGATTTTGTAACGACGGCAGATTTGAATTTCACGTACAATTCTTTGCTCCTATATTTACATACTCCTTCCGTCTAAATATATAAAGGATTATTGTAATTTTCTTTGTAAAAATTAAGAAAATAACAGAAGAAAAAATTATGGTATAAAAGATGATGATTTAAGAAATAAACAACTAGTTACTCCATACCAAAATAAGTGATCATTTTAGTCTAAAATTCTGTCCCAAAATAAGCAACTATTTTGAGGCTAAAAATGAAAGATTTCAGAGTATAAACAACACCATGCACAATTATTGCACATCCTTCTATCACTAAAAGGATAAGCATATAAAGGTCATTTTATTGAGTACTAATTTGTCTAAAATTAATCAAATTGGTCATTTATTTTGGAACGAAGTAAGTACAATAGGTGATGGTAGGGGAATAAACTAATAAAAAGGTGTTTGTTTGAGAATGTATATAATACAATAGATATTGAAAAGTATAGTTGGATTTAATATCACATAATCTAAACTTTTTGTTCTGTTCCATATATACAATAAAATATAGATATATGGTTATATTTTATTTATAAATGTTGCCATTAATCTACACCATTATCATTTGATTCTTACTGCAATCTAATGAGTAGTATTTTTTTAAATTTATGTGGAATTTTCCATGCCGCCTTTTCGAGCTACGCCACCTTGTGATGATATTTTCTTATCCGTCCGATCTAATAATGGATGATCTGACGGCCAAGGACTTCCTTTGGTTGCTCATCCAAAAAGAGAGGAAAATTCAATGGTTTGCATTGTTTTTCTCTTGGACAATGATGATCAGTGTGACTAGTACTGATCTATGATTAGGATGTACGGGCTTTCCCATCAAAATCATTCCTAATAATTCCAGCATGCATCTAACCGCAACCTTAATCCTAGGAAATTAATATGAATACCTCAACAAAACAAGACACTCAAAATTAGCCTTGCTATATATTGACTTCATCCAGATATATAAGTATATATCTAGAGTTTGAAATTTATCCAAAAAGATAAGGATATTTACCTACCTTCTTGTCTTGACCATTACTTACCATAAAATTTTAAGTTTTCAAACAACCTTAGAAATTTTATATTATTGGACAGAGGGTTATATGCTAGCTAGACAGCTGTCCAGCTGGGTAATTCATCGATCTGATCTGACGTCGGTCACTGATCAAAGTCGAATCTACTGACAAATGGCAGCCTCTAGTTCGTCCTCAATCCTCATATCCTATGCACACTATCCTAGCATGGCTCCTACTGTAGCTAACAAGAACATCTAGACAACTGTAATTGCTTCCGTAGTTTAGCTAATTAAGCTTAATTACCGTGAGTAATTTTATGGTTCTTGAGTAGTTATCGAGAGATATCAAATTTTATACTAAAATTTTAGTATCTTCTGGTACTTTAAATTGCTCAATTACCGTATATGCTGGGTTTGTTCTTCCGAGTCAGTAAAAGTATTATAGTATACGAGAGGATGGTAAAAAGTTCAGAATTCCTGACTTGACTGCAGAATTGGAGGCATGAGCAGCTGAATGACTACAGAACCAAATGAATCAATTATATATCGATCAGATCATCAGCAGTACGACTTGTCCAGGCAGGCATGCAACTGCAAGTACGGCCACTTGGATGAGCCAAGAAGAGAATTGTAGCCAGAGCTAGCATGAACATGATCGATGCATGGTTTGTAGCAAGCAAAAGCTTATCCTTGGCATGCAGCCATACATGTGTGATTGTCTGCATATATTGCATGGCCGGGGCGATGCCATGGGTTGCAAATTAATCATCAATCAGTATCTGCATATATGATGCACGCGTCCGTCGTCTCGATCGATCAAGAGGCAGAGATGGGTCGGCAGACGATGTAGCAAGCGATCGATCGATCTCCATCTGCATGACCCATGTCTGTGTACTGATCGAGCTGCAGGGTTGCTAGCTTCTAAGCCCCTAGCTGCCAAATCCACGAGTAATCTCGAGAGGCATTGCCTGCTTGTTGCCTACTGCCATGGCTGGATTCCATGGGGATCAAGCTCCCTGTAGGCTAAGCTAGTAGGCCATGCATCCATGGCGATCGGTGTACTGACAATGGCGTACGGCCGGGCCAATCTCCTCTGTCTGCAGCATGACAGCATCCATGCATATGTAGTGCGTGCTGTTGCTGCATTTGCATATCCTCTCTTTCTTTTAGTTCTTCAGAACATTCATAGTTCGATCCTTTTCTGCTTGCACGCTTTTGCCTGATCGATCATGTGTTCCATCTGCTTAATTCCATTGATATATTAACTGCATGTGGTTAATATAAATCTTACTTGAACCTCAGATTTTCTCTATACATAAAAGAAAATTAAAGAGAAAACGAGATGAATTCGATCGGTTTCTTGTAGCTGCCTGCTTCTGCAATTTGCTGTCTTGTCCTACTCATATGGCATGTTTCTCTTCTATATATGTCAGAATCAACGTGCCTCCCTTTTGTTAGACGCGATCAATCTAGATAGCACGTACTGTTCAGTACAGGGTACTACATGTTTACCTCCCAGTAGGCTAGCTTATTGTTACAATGAACCCACAATTATATATCTTCAGGGTCCAGCTAATCGTATCCATTTTTCTTTGTCAGCTTCTTCAGCTGCTGTCCTTTTCTGGATTCAGTATATCATTTGCATCATTATTAATTAGTGGCATCCAATGTCTTTCTTTTTAAAAAAAGGAAGGAAACAGTGGTATCCAATGTTGGTTTCTGCATGTTAATATTACTTCGTGCTCATGATCTGAAAATTAAATCAGGTTTCCGTGGAGGAAGAAGGTGCAACTTCTTGGAGACAAGGAGGAGGGAACACCGGAACGAAAATCGTTGCTTGCAGAAAAGAATTTGCAGTCTGCAGATCCATAGGATGAAGAGAAGTTGGCCATGCCCATGATGCATGGTGGGAGCATATATGAAAAGGAATGGTGGTGTTGTCTCCCTGACCACCTTACATGCCCTACGGTTTCAGTGATGATCTCAAGTTCCAAGGACAGAAAAATTCAGGGCCATATCATCCACTGCCTGCTTTTACTCCTCTGTTTCAGTGACACTCCACAACAAGCCGGCCATTGTTCATTGCCATGATCTTCTTATCTCATCTTTCTTTCCTTTTGCTTGGACCTTGTAAAGTGGAGTTTAGTGATCCAAGAGATGCACGTCAGCTGCTCTTCATTCAGTCAGGTTTCTGGTTCTGGACCACCAGTGGGAACTGGGAACAAGAACCATGACCTGACCTACCTCTTGTCTGTCTACTACTGCGTTGCACTTTCTGGCAATGCTACTCAAGTCGGTGATCATGTGGTTAAGAAGCCGGACACATGTCACCAAACAGATAACACTGTAACTGCACAATGATCTATGAAGATCATCGATCGATCTCACCTCAACATGCAGTTACAAGTGGACGTAATCATCATGCCAATTCTTTTAACTTCTGAAGAACCAAATGAGAGAGATCAGTGGCTCAGTGTCACTTCTACCCGAGTGGCTTACATTACATGTTCAGGATTCTTCTGCTCTTTAGCTATGAATTGAAAGGCACACACACACTCAAATGCAACTCGAAGAATAAGACACTACAAATCGTTTATACAACAAATAATTGGATGCATGTTACGGAACAGAAAAGGGACACCCCTTGATATTGTACATATTGCTTTTTCATTATTACAATAAATAATAATGTAGGAGAGTGTGGTGACTATACTACTAACTAAATCTCTTGACACAAACACAATCACACTGGCCTCAGGGAGAGGAAAAAAAGAGCTACATTTTATCAACAGTTAAGCTCACTCTTGTTGGAATAGATGTAATCTTCGGGTGATCCGAGTAACCATATTAACAAATAACGTTCACCCTCAGTCAATTGAGAAACCAGTATACCGGACAAAAATAGATAAGATATTACACAAATAATAATCAATCGGTTAAAAGGGGATAATCTTGATAAGGTTTTAGTGGTGGCCTTTTTCTCCACGGAGAAGTCACAGACTCACAGTTCACCCCATCACGAAGACCTCTTTGCTGCTCATGCTCCAGTCACAAAGTCTGGTGTACATCACATCTGCCTCAGCAGTTGCTTTTGCTCTCACATGATAACATGACATGCGTGCCATACTGTCATGGTGCGGTTATGGCCGTGGTTCATGATGTCTATCTGCAAAAGTAAAAGGATTTTACACTAGGCACTAGCTATGAGCCTATAACGGCCGGAGCAACAAGAGCATTCTGTGCACCAAGGTACACAATACGATCCCATTTGTCACGAGCTCGAATCAGGATCACACGGAATTTTGGCATCGAAACTACGTGTTGATAATTGGAAGTAGCCTACGGGACGAGAATGCATACGCAGTTACCTGTGATATCAGTCTGTTATTGCAGGCAATAGTTCTCCAGCAAGCTAGAACCACCGCCCTTTCTTGGCAGCTTTCAGTTCCATCACTAATCGTTCCCGCTGAGCCTCTACCTCTGCATACTGCAAGCTCATGTTGAGTAACCGCTCCTTCATATCTCTTAGCTCTCCTTCTAGTTGCAAAACCCTGTCGTTGCTACTCTCCTTGCCATCCCCAGCAGCAGATTGCCCATCAGGCATAGGACTGCATAGAAAACGAAAAAATATATATATGAAAACAAGATATCATGATCTTCTAAGTGGAAGGCAGCAGAGGTTATCAAACTAGCCATGACAAAAATTCACCAAAGGAGACACATTTTCCAAGGTCAACAGTATTGATGATATCAAACCAACAAAATGAAATGTTTTAAAATAGTGGAAACACTTCGAGATTTATGTTCATTAACAATGCGTATTTCAGCTTAAACTTAAATTTCACCGGCAATTCAACACATCGTCTAGTTCAAAACTAATGAGCTGTTACAAAGGTTAAATGATATATAGCAGAATGCAATTGCCATTGAAAGAATACCAATTTTTAAAGGTTAAATGGATAACTGTTACAAAGGAAAGAAATGTGTTTTGATGCTCTGCTGATTTTTTTTCAGATAATGGAAGCTTTATTGAACTCAGTCAATGACATCAAGGAGATACAACCGTACCGAGAACATTAGGTTTGTAACAGAAGGAATACCTCTTATGTTGAGCTCTGTACATCTTGTTTTCCTCTAAAGCCTCTGCAAGCTTAGCTTCCAATAATTGGATCTTCAAATGAATACTGGCCTCCTCATCAACTGGAGAACCCCCAATCTCCTGCAGTTGCAAGGAAATACACGGCACAGATAGACATTAAGAACACCAATAAAGTCAACAAAAAAAATAATCATGATAAGTAGTCATTTTAGGCTAACCTGCTTTCCAAGGTCCTCTTCTTTGATGTGGGACATCTGCTCGAGCTGAGTTCTCCTTGTGAGATCCTCATTTTCCTGCTCAAGAGATTGTATCTTTCTCTGGTACTCGCTATTTGATCTCTTGATTCTATTAATTTCATTCTTTAACTCTGCTTCATGTACATGCGATGCTTCCAGTGCAGATAGATCACTCTCCAGCCTTACAAGCTTTGCCTGCATGGCTACTCTGCTTCGTTTTTTTTCTTCACCATTGTCCAAAGACTCCTGCATATTAGAAACTTTATCTGTTAGCATAGCCTTCTGTGCCTTCAATTCTTCGCATTCCTCAGTAGCAGAATGAAGTAACTCCTCCACTTTTCCTTTTTCAAACTTAGCCTCATCAAGGGAACTTTTCAGCTTGAGCACTTCGTCTTGAAGACCCATTATTTTCTGCACTTGAAGTTTCAGACCAGATATTTCTTCCATCATTTGCTGTTTCTCATAATCACTGGCTTTAAGCTTCAATTCTAGTTCACCAGAAGATTTCCTTAACTCATCTTCATTGGATTTAGCAACTTCCATCAATTTTTTCATATGTTCAGCATCTGCTGTCAACATTTCCTCACTTTGTTTGGATGCATTAAGGGAGTCAACCAAACCTTTAATCTTGCTTTTAGACTCCTTACGAAGGTCTTCCAACTGAGACTCGTAATGCCTCAGCTGTGCACTGACATCCTGGAGACTCGCCTCAAGTTTGACCTTGTCTGCTCGTAGAACAGAGACCTCTCGAATAGCCTCCACTGTGGCATTTTCTCGCTCCTCTTGTGTGGAGGAGGTCTGTGCAGTGAGACTCATTACCTCCCTCTCAAGATTCTCTACCTCAAGAGTCTTTTCTTTCTCAATCTTGTTTAGCATGAAATGTGCACGGTTTATTCTTTCTTCTTGCTCGGTGTGCTCCTGGAATATACTCTCAAGTTCTGATAGTAAAGACTGCTCTTTGGAAGATATGTCTTTCTGAAGTGAAGAAAGCTTCGCCTCTAAGAATTCAACTGTCTTGCCAAAATCAAAGTTCCTCTTTTTCGAGTTATCCAATTCCTGCTCTTGTTGAGTGAGATGGCCATGCAACTCCAATTTCTGCCTCTTCAGATCTGCAATTTGATTTTGCAGAGAACTGCACTCTTCAATAAGGCTCTCAACTGTAGATTGTAATTTAGTGTTAGATCTCCTCTGAACTTCTGAATCATCTTGTGCTTCAGACAATTTTCTCTGAGCTTCTTGTTGCTTTTGCTTAAATTCAAGCCTTTGAGATTCCATCTCTGATTGCTGGCGCTCTAACTTATCTTTGAGATTAACAATAAGTGATTTAGAATCATGAATCTGCAGCTCACTTGAGTCCTTTTCATTCGTCATGTATGTCAACTGAGCTTCAAGTCCAGAGATGCGCTCCGATAGCTCTACGTTTTCCTGTTCCAGGTTCGATATATGTAATTCTAGTTCAGCTTTACAACTCTCCAGTTCAGCTACCTTTCTTTCCAGAACCTTATTAGCAGAAACATGGGAATCTATGCTGCTTGAAAGCACGAGGATATCTTGCCGCACCTCATCCAAGCATTTTGAAGAAATACTACTTTCTTTAAGTGATGCTTCCAGGCGTTCCTCCAACCGACTCTTCTCTGCCTGAATTTTAGAAATAACGGTCTCCATTTCAACTTTCGAGCATCGCAAATCATCATTTTCCTGCTGCTGCAGCTGAATTTTGGCCTTCAACATATCTGTGTCAGGTTCATTATCAATACTTTCTCCTCTAAATTGGTATCCTCTTGTGCCATTAGTTTGAACATCTTCCAATGTGGTGGAATGGGAACTGTCAAGCTTCTGCCTCAGCTCAGATAACTCGAGATTTCTTTGTTCTAGCTCCTCTTGGCTTTTTTGGAACTTCTCTTCTAGATCATAGGCTTGAGACCTAAAATTCAGAAGCTTCAGCTCAAGGTTAGCACATTTTTCCTGTAATTCTTTTGAGCTAGATATTGATGCATCAGCAAAACGGCCAGTGTGCAACAATTCCTTGTTTCTAAGCTCCTCTTCTAGTTGACATATCTTTGATGTAAGCTCTTCAATTTCCAAATTGCTCTTGTTTGGAATGCAATTGCCCTGACCTTTTGTAACCCCACCTACTTCTTTCAGCTTGTATATAAGCTCCAAATTTTCATCTGTTAGTTCTGAACAATCTTTCTCGAGCTCTTGTATTTTAACCCTTAAAAGTTCATTTTCTTTCTCCAGTTCAAGATAAACAGCACCAGAAGCTGCAACACCTGCATTTTCAATATTGAGTACACGATTTAATTTCTCCCTCAGCATTGTGATTTCATCCTCTTTAATTGATAGTTGCTTAGCCCATTCTGTGTCCTGTTTGACTAAAGAATCCTTATTTAAGGCATCAAGGTCAGTGACATTCCTGACTTTAGAGAGCTTAGATATTTCTGTTTTCTGCTCTTCTATGGTCTCTTCCAACTCCTGAAGAATAGAAACAAGCTCTATATTTGCTTCTTGAGTATTTTTCAGTTGTATGGATAAGTTTGCATTTGATTCTTTCAGAAACTTTATATCATCTTCAAGTTCCTTCTGCAAATCTATCCAGTCCCCATATTTGGAGGTTCCTCCAACTTTTTGTCGTGTGGTTACCTCTTGCATAGATGACTTCAACTCATCAATTTCTTGCCTATAGGAATCCCGTTCAGCATGTGCAGCAGACAGTTCAACTTCTAGCTCAGCCTGTTGCTTGGATTTCTCAGAACATTCCTTCTTCAACATCTCTAGATCAGCCTTCAACTTGCGAGAGTGTCGTTCCCACATTTTTGCCTCATCACGGAGTTCCTCAATTGTTTCTTCAGCCGCTTCAAGAAGCTCTTTGGATGAATCAGACGTCCCTAATGATACCTGACCAAACCCATTCCCAAATGATTTTGGAGTATTTCCTTGCAACACATTAGGACCTGATGCACGGGAACTGAAAGATGAATTGTTTGATCTAAATTCTTCATCACCACGACTGGCACTAACGTAGCTCACATACGAGCTGGCAGAATCCTGCCTTCCCACATGCACACCCCCATTAGAGCTGTCTCTAGGGGAAAAGTTTGTTCTATCTGCGGTACTATCTCCAGAATTAGAACTCCGGTGGGACCCAGATGCTGAGAAACTCGTTTCCTAGAAAAAAGACAAGGATTAATCATGCATGCACAATGCCCTGATAAAAAACATCTAGAAAAACAGAAGTGGTATTTTTTGCTTGTGAAAGCCCATAGGCCCACATAAAAACAAAAAATATAGACATTCATGGAGTCAGAGGTACCAAAAAATAGATGAATATTTAGCATACAAGAAACATGAAAAGGAAATTAACAATATGTACTAATGAACAAAGGCAATCGACTTCAGAGTCAAGAGTCAGTTTCCAAGAAAAGGTATCAGGATTGCATATCAGAACATAGAAACCAGGGTGCTCCAAAAGAGCATAACTATATATATATATTTAAGGAAATTTAACTATACTAAGGTAGCAGATGGCATAGGAAATGATGCAAATGCAGCATCAGAAGAGTCTACATCTGCAACCAAATAAATTAGCATTTCGAATGAGATTTCAAAATATTAGGTAGCAATAACCAATAGTAGTCAACTCGAAAACCCCCAACAAGACTGACATGATTAATATTGGAGATATAAGTTCAGGCAAACGAAAATTACATTCAAACATTATAGAGTAGACAAATGAACTTAGATGGAGCAAACCGTTCTAAACATTGGCATACCCTGTGTCCAGGTTCATCTTGAGTAGTACCACCTAAAGGATTTCCTGATGAAGAGCGAACACTCTTGTTTGCAATACTATCAGAGCCATCTGACTTGCTGTCAATATCATCGTTGGTTGGACTGCGGTCATCGAGACGAGGAGACAAATCCTTCCAGGCTCTCACACCACTATATAGAAATGGGAACATGAAAAGGGGAAATATAGTGGGAAAACAGTATAGTGAGACTAAAAGGCTGTGATGTAGGATAAAATTAAGGGGAACAAACTGAAGCTTGAGAATTAGTTACCTCAACTTAGACTTGGTGCCAAGATACTGAACCTTAAGCTGCAAAGGAAGAATAAATGGCACTATAAGCAGATTTTTTTTCATATGTTTTATTTATTTTTGGAAAGCAATAAATGGCACTACGGATTGAGTCAATGTGTTGAGGAAGAAAATTAGATTTTAAAGGAAAACGTATAAAATCACTAAAGTTACCTGTAAAACTGTTCCAGAGTTGCATTTCTTCAATGGCAAAGAGATAGCAGTTGGGTCCACCAAATTCAGAAAGTTAGTCAGATTTAGGAAGATCTCCCCAAGAACACCACTTTTTATAGATCCCTGCAATATGAGAAATGAGAATTGTTAGTAGCGACACATAAACGTTAAAGTTCAGCAACATCTATAGGATAGGCCGGTCCAGATTACATATGGCCAAATCCAAAAGGCATAAACATGCAAAGCAATATCCATACCACAGAAACAACAATCTTGTACTGGCACTCATCAAATTTTTTTGACACTTCATCTTGAGAAAACCATATTGTTTCCAATATGTTGTCAGGCCATTGGCAAATTCCGATGTGTGCAGCTGCTTTACTGGACTTGGCAACTGTTTTTCCAGTATCCACTGAGACAATCGAAAGGAACAACCTGTCTGATACTGCAGGGACCTGTTGAACACAGATCAGTAAGGTATAAAGATGGAGGAATATGTGTACCAGAGGTACCGCAGGAAATGCACCTCGAATCATAGCGCATTTTGCAGGCTTCTCTATTCATTTACCAGTGTAACAACTAGATGCACACTATAATTGGTGCGGCATTCGCGCCTTGCCCCCTGTGGAGTGTGATTGTGTGCTATTTTTGACGAAATGCACATGCCGGTCACAAGAAGAGCATAAATGCTGTGCTCTCTGAAACCTCATGTGAATGGTATCCTGGGCGGGGTAAAAAAAAGGCATCTTTTTTATTGACCGAATGACTGAATTGGAGCAATGAGGTATCAGCAGGGCTGTTTAGGTACCAGATGCAGGAAAGGCTAAACTTTCGATGCTAGCGAAGTGGGTTATGCTCCAGACGAATCGAGCAAGCAGAGCGATTATTAGGGGATTGAGTCCGCGTGCGAGGAATCCCAAGCCCCAACAACGTCAGCAGGAGCGGATCGAGAGGCCGGGAGTCGAGCGGCGATACCTGGACGGCGCGGAAGTTGAAGAAGCGGAAGTCAAAGCGCTGGCCGACGCGGTCCGACGAGCGGTGGCGGTGCAGCTTGAACATCTCTGTCTGTCGGCGGCGAGGCGGGGAGCAGTCAGGCGAGATTGGGACTGAGGGTTGCTGGCGTCGGCGGCGGCGTCGGCAGCAGCAGCAGCAGGGTACAAGAAGAGGAGGAGGAAGAAATCATTGCGTGGCACAGGAAAAGGTGGTGGCTGGTGGGCATGGGGAACCCTCCCCGTAAGCTACTCATGGATCCCCTGGCGCGCCATCGCTCGCCGGGAAGAAGAGATGGAAAGGTCGGGGGGTGGAAAAGGATTCCCCTTTCCTTCCTTCCTTCTCCTCCCTTTCAATCGGTTGAGTATAATTAACGCCGTAACTATCCAATTAATTAATTAATACAAGTAACAGTGGCGCCCCTCGCTACTGTAGCCAAGCCAAGCTAAGCTAAAGCTTGAAGCTTTTTTCTCCGTTTGTCGTGTCGTCCACGCGCGCCATGGGTGGGATTGGATTGTCCGCCCCCACCTCCCACCTGGCCACCTCCGCCATGGCCGGCGACGCACCACAACAGACAACCTCACCGGCCGGCTGGCCGGCCTTCCTGCTTTGATTAATTACCTATGTAGGAGGAGGAGGACTAATTAAAATGTAGTCTACTTTTCGTTCTTTGTTTCTAAATTGCTAAAAGCGTATGTGTAAATTTTTATTTAAGAAGTATTTCTGATTTGCAAATATGTTATTTCTAAACAAGCCAAACGATGATCATCCAGTCCATTGAACATTACATCATTTGTCCAGTGAACATTACATCAGACAAATGTACAGAGTACAGTAACCGTTAGCTGAAAATTTAATCAAACGTACGCTTGCTTGGAATCTCAGGTTTTTCTTCCCAATAAAACACATGGATGCATGGTTGTTGGGGTTACTATACACTTGATCAACTTGAACGTACCAAAGCTTCGATCGATCTTCTACGTCAGCTTTGGTGCTGTCCTCACTCTCGTCTCCTGGAACTTACCAATAATTGTTTTCTTTCTGCCCCTTTTCTTTCTTTAGGCATAGGCAGGCAGCAAGCACTGGTAGTTACAACGTCACTCGCCTGACAGCAACACTTTATTAGTGGATGGACGCATGCACGTCGAACGCATCCATCATCAATCGATCGATCGTAGGTACAGTTTTCAATTATACAAAACAATTCATGTCTTGTTACCACATTCATGCATAATGCAAAACAATTCTGTCTCAACTGATCGACTAATTATGCATTAAACAGCCATAGCTATCTTTACTGTCTGCAGACTTCCATCAGCTGCTTCGTAATACTCACTCAATTAGCAGCATTGATTTGCCTGATGCACTGCATTGCAGCAGATGGAATATTCGGCTGCAAATGACCGGACCTGCCACTTTCTCAACCTGTGCGTGTTTAAGGATTCCATCTCCCATCAGAGAGACTTTCAGGCTTTTGGAACTACAAGTGGTTAATTAGCTTACTGTGACTCACCACAACTACTTAGCGGATCACATGTTGAGCATGAATCAGGTGGATATATATTTAATCCGCCTTCAAAGTCTAACAATAAAGTTGCAGTTTTGCAGATTTTTTTAGGACCTTTTTTTTTTAACTGAAACCATGCTCCTAAGACTGTAGTAGTACTAACTATCACAATCGATGGAGCTGCTGTTAATTTGACGATCGGCTCCCATCGATTCGTTTTTTTAAAAGAAAAATCATGTTTTACAAATACAATATAATTTACAGATAAATCTTTTATATACGTGATCATAGCAACTTAAAAGTAAAAAGGCTATAAAATATACCATAAAGGAAAAACATAAAATCCAGTTAAAAATTAAGTTTTAAATTAAATTTTGGTTTATAAGTTGTTGCAACCGTGGGAGCCAATGTGTTTAATTATACTTTAATTGGTAGGCTCGTGATAATAGAAATTCAGTAATGAAAGTAGTAATTAGCTGCATAAGATCAATATATATCATCTGTTGGTGATGCATGGACCACGTACGGTTTGAGCCGTTGGTGAGTGTACGATGCAACTTTTAATTAATTTGTTGTCACATGTGACTGTCTTTTGCAGGCATTTCAGGTAGCATTACATGCTTACATACACATAGATGCATATTTGCATTATTCTTGCTGCTCTTGTGATTCTCTCAAGAAGAAACTAATGAAAGCAAAACCAAAGCATTAGTGCATTGCTGGTCCTATATGTAAGGAGTAGTAGTATGAATTATTTCCCTTGCTTAATTAATTGCTTGCTGCCTCAATGATTAACAACTAATGAAGCTGTGCCATGAGTAAAAGGCAACTAGAAGGGGCTCCACTAGGAACGGCTACACTAATTAATTAACTGTACACTAACACTACTACCCACTGTAATATGGGGTTCACGAAAATTTTTGGGTTAGATATCACATTGGATGTTTGACTCGATGCCAAAAGAATATTTCGGCACCTAATTAAAAAAAACTAATTACACAGGGTGTCAGAACTATTAGACAAATTTTAAGCCTAATTAATCCGTCATTATCACATATAAGTTATTGTGACAACTATGGCTAATTATGAACTAATTAGGTTTAAAATGTTCGTCTCGTAAATTATTTTCAGACTATATTTAATATTCTATACATGTGTCAAAGATTTTATGTGATAAGTGAATGTATAAAATTTTGGGAACTAAGACACATGGTTATGTATATATGTTTCCATCCACCAACAGTAGTTCGTACTACGTACGTGCGTGCGTGCATCGATCTGTGCTGTGCCTGCACATATTTATGCTTGTTAGTTAGTACAGGCTACACGTAGTCTACCAGTTGATGCTGATTAATTAAATTGATTAACAGATTGTCCTGCACAGCATGCATGCCTGATTGGCTTGTCTTGCTCTGTTTTCTTCGTCGTCGTCATTAGCTACATGTTCCGTCATGTGATCAGATCACCAAAAGCAAAACAGACCAGATCCATGACCCATACAGATCGTATAACAATAGAGTGTATAATACGGAAGAAAACAAAATTCAGATACAAGTATGCAATTGCTAATCATAATACATACGTCCCATAAAACAAACAAACAAACAAACAATATGGCCCTCATCATTTTGCTATTGTTTATGACTATAACATAAAATTTGAATTTTTAACCTTAAATTTAAAGTTGTTTTGGTGTTTTTATTATAGTTTATTTTTCATACTTTGCCTTTAGATCACTAATAAAATGTATATAAAAATTTTCAAATTATTTTTTATTTAAAATATACCATTTTACTATTTCTTAAAAAAAAGGCAAGCGATGACTCTGCATGAATATGAGGAAACAAACAAATGCATGGGGCTGTTTCAGAGTTTAGGGCCCATCTGTATATGGGCCGACATTTGATCCTCTTGCGGGCCGGCGGAGCAAACTAACGTTAACAAGAATAGGGCCCATAAAGAAAAGATAAGGCCCACACACACACGGCCCATCTCAAACTCAATCCGACTTATAGAGATTCTCCATTCGCTACCAATTCATCAACTTTTTACCTAACCATCCGCACTAAAATCACCTAAGCATAGCAATTACTAAGGGGATAAAGGGTCTAAATTAAAGTGGATGAGGTCCATATTGATCTTGATCGATGCAAACAAACCAAAAAAAAAAGCATGCAAAATAATTTAGGGTGGGACTTTCATGCATGTCATACTCAATGGTTGGAGACTGAAGATAAAAACGGTGAAAGAAATGAATAATTTGAAACTAATAACCCAGCAAGCAAACAATAACAATATACTATATACATAATAGAATAGTACTCAGTATTACAAGTAAAACCGATGGAAGGGAGCAAATCTAAAAAATATATATATCACATGATTTATCTATATTAATTCATGCACGAATTAATTGATCTGCTATCATATATATTCTCTGCCTGCACCTGTCTATATACATGGCAAATGCAGTAGTAGGCAATAATAAGGTTAAAAGTGGGACAGACAGGGAGAGAATTAATTAGAGACCATCACCAGCTACATGGCCTGACCTGACGACGCGCGTGCAGCTCTATTACGTAGGTTGCTGCAAGAGAAGCTAATCTAATTAGATATAGGCTTTAGAACCGATCATAATAAGTCTGAATCTATCTATGTCGTCTCTCTCTGTCTTTCTCAGTCCAAATGCATATTACTAAGCGATCTGAATATATATGCGTGCGTGTGCATTAATTTTTCACTAAGTGTGGTGAGAATTCCATCATGATCTATGGCCACCACATGTACACCCGATCGACGATCGATCGAGAGTGTTTGTGTGATCGAGCTAGGTTGGTAAATTGATCATGATTCATGTAGATAGGCTTTAGAAAACAGAGAAAAAAGTTTGAGATCGAGAAAGAACGAATGAATTCGTCGTCTGAAACTCTGAATCTTAATTTGTCGTCGCAGCTAGATAGCTAGCTAGTTAATTTGCTGACAAATAAACAAAATGGAGTAGCTTAACTTGTTGCATGCGAGACCGTATGTGTGGAGGACATGCATTCCAGGCCAGACTGATCTACAATGGCGATGGAGATCAATCGTGTTACATGCATCATGCATGATACGATCGATCGATCAACTAATTATGTGGCAAATTACTCGCAGATATATAATAAATTATTCCAACAATATATATATCAGTGGCTCTGATCGTTGGACATGTTCAATCACCAACACAGCTAGCTGTTATTTGCATTAGACAGATACATAGCTATAGGTAGCTTAATTTGTCTGGCAATATTGTCCACACAATATCACCCCATGCAGTAGCTAGCTATGATATATATACTACATATGATGCCATAGACAGATGGGATTGATCAAGCCGAAGAACTGTGCGTGTTTATGAGGAACATTAAGCATCCGATCAATCCAACCACATATGCATCCCGATCGGGTTAAAAGAAGAATGTCTTGTCATGCATTCTTTTGGTTAAGTAGTTAGTGACGTGTCGATCATGCATGTCGCCGTTGATGCTAAAATTACAGAATAATAATAATAGTTAAGAATTTATGGAATCTCATCAGCTGGCCTGGCTCATTCTAGTAGCAACCTCCTGCAGCTGAGATCAGTGATCTAATACTAGTAATGGCTTCTGACTCGTCGGTCTTAGCTAATAGCTAGCCTTTATGATTTGAACTTTTGATGAAACAATTCCTTAGCTTTTATCCAGTGTCGTATGTGTATGGCGATTTGTGTTAGTTGATAGCTAAACGAACTACTAGTTGTCGCATGTGTATCAAATGCCCCCCTGCAGCTGCAGGGAAGTTAATTAATTTGATATTAGTACAATATATATAGTCATATGCATTTCCATCGAGTTTATTAAGGCATACGAATATATATAGATCTATGCTGCATGTGTTGCACCTGTAGATATTTTTTCACTCGAGGTTGATATATATTAATTAGCTTATTGTGTATATGCATTATATTCCCTTGACCGGCAATTTGATGATTATTTACTACTACCGGTTAATATGATGTGGTCATCAATACCTGCCTTGCTAACTACTTGCTAATCATGGGAGTAAACTAATCCGCCCAATGGTCGATCGTTAGCTAGTAATTAATCCGGCCACCAAGATATACCGAATATATAAGCTAGCTAGCTCATGCAGCACTGTGTACTTGGTATATATGTATACCAATTAGATGCATGGAAGGCTAGCCATGAAAAAAATTAAGACAGTCATGAAACTCTGATAGTGTCCTCTTAACCTGAAGTAGTCTCATTAATTTTCTTTTTGATATATATATATATGCACATGTAGAAATAAATTAAGAAAGCATGGAGATAGATAGACAGATACTATATATATAGCACATGATATTAAGGGCGGTGATGATGCATGATCTGAAAGCGGCAGTCTGCAAGCTGACGTACTGTATGTTAGTTTTAATTGGTGAGTTGAATTAACAATTGAAACCTTAACTGCTCCATCAAATTATCCATCTAATCCTACTGCAGGTAGGCCACAGGTGCATACGTACTGGAGTAATTAACACTGAGATGAGATGGGGATCGATCAGCGTACGTCGTCTGCGATTAACACAGTCAGACATGCAGTACATTTATACCGGCCGACGCTTCTCACTGGCGCGTGTGCCAGCTTAATCCCTCTCGCTAATCATACTTAATTTGGAAGACGACGATATATAAATTAATATAGTATATGCTCTGCGTTTTAAGTCTGACCTTTTTTGAGCTAGTGTGCCAGCTGTGCCACAATTAGACGAACAACTTGCCATGCAGGCAAACATGCATAGATAGATTCTGATATATATATATACTCGTACATACTTCTTACAGAATACAGAGCTTAATTTGCTGAAATTTCATTTGAAATGATAATATTGCACTTACCTGTACGGCTGTGACGTATAAATGCACTGGACAGCTGGGTCCTAATAACTATTTTTTTTTGAGAATATGCAATCGCATATATATCTTTTGTATTAAGAAATAGTAAGTGCTAACTATTCGATCGATCGAACTAGCGAGCTAGGTAAATGTGTATGCGATATATATATTCCCTTAAAATGTGCAAAAATGCATTTGCATTAACTATATATTCATATATAGTTATGGTTATTAATTAATTTGTCCCTAATTAACTAGGCAGAGTTAATATAAGCGAATGCAGGTGGTTGCATTGTGACGATCGAGTGGTGGGATGACGGAGCAGCCTAATTAGTTTACATTACCCTTTTGATCTCATGGCTTTGACTCTTAGGGTTTGTACGCTACCACCTATCTCAGACGCACGACAGACGACATGATCATTACCAATTAGGAAATCAAAACCCTAGCTGACATGAATTAATGCGTATTAGTTATCCATGACATCAGCTTGACGGGCGAGAGCGATCGAGCGACTTGTATTTATAGTCGCCGGCGAGCAAGCGAGACGAAGCACCAGCAGCGCATGCATGCACTAATAACTAGCTTAGCTACTGCGCAGAAATCTATCAGTTGAAGCAGCTAAGCTAGTACGTTAGCTCGATAAATCGATCAGCTGGTGGTCGGAGAATCGCTGGAGTAGTAGGTCGCTACGTACCTCGTCGGAGAAGATGAGTCAGCTTGCGTCGGCGCCCAAGGTGGCGCTGGGATCGATCGCGTTCGCGGTGTTCTGGATGATGGCGGTGTTCCCGTCGGTGCCGTTCCTGCCGATCGGGCGGACGGCGGGGTCGCTGCTGAGCGCGGTGCTGATGATCATCTTCCACGTGATCAGCCCCGACGACGCGTACGCCTCCATCGACCTCCCCATCCTGGGCCTCCTCTTCGCCACCATGGTGGTGGGCAGCTACCTGAAGAACGCCGGCATGTTCAAGCACCTGGGGCGGCTGCTGGCCTGGAAGAGCCAGGGCGGCCGCGACCTGCTCTGCCGCGTCTGCATCGTCACCGCGCTCGCCAGCGCCCTCTTCACCAACGACACCTGCTGCGTCGTCCTCACCGAGTTCGTGCTGGAGCTCGCCGCCGACCGCAACCTCCCCGCCAAGCCCTTCCTCCTGGCGCTCGCCTCCAGCGCCAACATCGGCTCCGCCACCACGCCCATCGGGAACCCGCAGAACCTGGTCATCGCCTTCAACAGCAAGATCCCCTTCCCCAAGTTCCTCATCGGGATCCTCCCCGCCATGCTCGTCGGCATGGCCGTCAACATGGTCATGCTGCTCTGCATGTACTGGAGGGAGCTGGGCGGCGGCGCCGAGCTCTCCGTGGACGGGAAGCAGCAGATGGAGGCCGCGGAGGAGGGGCGGTCGCCGTCGGTGGCGTCGCTCAAGAGCCCGCAGCTGAACGGCAACGGCAACGCGCTGTCGCTGGAGATGTCGGAGAACATCACGACGAAGCACCCGTGGTTCATGCAGTGCACGGAGGAGCGGCGGAAGCTGTTCCTCAAGAGCTTCGCGTACGTGGTGACGGTGGGCATGGTGGTGGCCTACATGGTGGGGCTCAACATGTCGTGGACCGCCATCACCACCGCGCTCGCCCTCGTCGTCGTCGACTTCCGCGACGCCGAGCCGTGCCTGGACACCGTCTCCTACTCGCTGCTGGTCTTCTTCTCCGGCATGTTCATCACGGTGAGCGGGTTCAACAAGACGGGCCTCCCGGGCGCCATCTGGGACTTCATGGCGCCCTACTCCAAGGTCAACAGCGTCGGCGGCATCTCCGTCCTCTCCATCATCATCCTCCTCCTCTCCAACCTCGCCTCCAACGTCCCAACGGGTAATTAACCATAACTATATATATGCATATATGCATGCATGCATGACTACGTAAGTTATTAATTGCATGCACGCACGTACATGTGGCAGTGCTGCTGATGGGCGACGAGGTGGCGAAGGCGGCGGCGCTGATATCGCCGGCGGCGGTGACTCGGTCGTGGCTGCTGCTGGCGTGGGTGAGCACGGTGGCGGGGAACCTGTCGCTGCTGGGGTCGGCGGCGAACCTGATCGTGTGCGAGCAGGCGCGCCGGGCGCCGAGGAATGCCTACGACCTCACCTTCTGGCAACACATCGTCTTCGGCGTCCCCTCCACCCTCATCGTCACCGCCATCGGCATACCGCTCATCGGCAAGATCTAATCATGCAATCCTCAACCTCATTAATTAATCCAAGCCAATGATGGACAATGCATGCAGATATATATGCTCAAGTGTTCAATTACTTAAGAGAATGAATGATCAATGTTGTGTATGATTTTCGTTTTCCTTTTTCTTTTTTCACGTGTATGTGTTGTAGTGTATGGCCGGCGAGCTTGCGATTGAATTTAATTTGGCCTTGCTTGCATGCATGGTGATCTCAGCTCAGCTAGCTATAGCTCTTGCTTAATTATATCAAGTGTTAATCATGATGAGGCGAGGGAATTACAAGGGAGCTTGCTTGCTTGCTAGTTGCACATGCAGAGTGTGCTAATTAAGCACTGCACTGCATGCTTAAATCCGCTTAATTTCAACATCATATTACATGTATGTTGATGTGTGCATGTCGATAAAGATACATGGAAATTTTTCTATACATCTATGTAGCACGGGCTGCTTTTGAAACAAATCTTTGTTGGCTTCTCTCTCTTCTTTCTATGAGCAAGTTTAAAGCCAACTTACTAGCTATAAGTTTATATTATAGTCAACACATATAATAGATCGGCTATAAGATTGGCTATAATTTTTATCTCTTATCTCTTTCTCTTACCTTTGTATTTAATACATTTTTTTTAGAGTTGTGTATAGATGGCTCTTGCATGAGAGACAACTCCACTTCTTTTTCATTACCTCTTTCCTCCACATCATCTTATAGCCAACTTATAGTCTACTTATTATACTTGCTCTAAGTTAATCAATTAATTTGTTCCCTGTCATCTCAGTTCAAAGATATGCTACTGGGCCATGCATGTAGAGTTGTGGCTTAAAATACCAGCATGCTCTTGTTGCCATTCCAGAAAGAACAAAAAAGAACATTGTGAGGCAGGTGGCACTCCCACAATCACGGAATCAGGTCCAAATTAAAGACAAATTAGAAGTCCCCCTCCTTAATCACAAGTGTTGCTTTCCAGAGGCAAATCTCACTTCTCTTCATATATGAAAGGCAACGAACCTGACGCTTCTTCTGAATATAAATTAAATCAAGTCACACAAATAGCAGATCCACTAGCCAGCAGAACTGCAGAATATTGCCCACTTGTACTTTCATCCGTCAGAACAAGAAGATGATTTTGGAGTGTATGTTGATTTTCCCAGCACCGACTAACTACTAATTTATGAGGATTTGAAGGCTCTAAAATGAGTACTGAGTAGTATATAAATTTTTAGGTTGTGAAATTACTGACATCTCATTGCTCTCTATATGACTCATGACAAAACCAACATCAGGCTTTTTGCTTTTGATGATCAGAGGTTAGAGCAATGAGGGAAATATCTAAAATATTTATTTCCTCACCTCACAAAAGCATTTTTTTTGTGTTCCAAAGTCCAAACAGCTTTAGGCCAGTCTCAATGGATTGTTTCATGACATAGTTAACAAAACTGTAAACTAGGTAACCGAGTCAGATGAGTTTCATGGGGATGAAACTCTTCTCTCATCTCATGAAACTACCTCATTTAATGACCCTGCCAAGTCAATAATTTTATTGAAGTGACACCCTATTTAATGTGCATGACACCCCTACGAAATATGCATTGAGACTGGCCTTATGTTATGAACCCGAATTCATGAAACCAAAACTGCATTAATAACAGGGCTGGGGCCTGGGGATCCCATTGTCACCAACAGCACAGTGCTTTTTCTAATAAAAATAAAAATAATAATGTCATTTTTATCTAAATTCAACGAAAGACAGCTACTTCGTTCAAATTTTAAACAAAGAAAAAAAAGAGAGAAAAGGAATTGCATCTCTTAGGTTGGTGAGAGAGATATGCCTGTGAGCTTTAGTCTAGTATATGCTTTTGGACTTGTAATTTTTTTTAAATGGTGTTAGGATCTGTAATTCAGAAGTTTTATCTTTCGCATGATAGGATATTCCAAAACGAAATGTGTACAGCACATGAGAAAATATCTTACTATATATCGAGCATATTCTTCTCATCGGAATTACTCTAGAAAAAAAAGGGTCAACATAAAGCGACATTTAATTAACAACATTTCTCGATCGATAGGAAACTGCCAGGCAACAATAACCTATTTTCTCCTATATAACGTGATATCTTCCTAACTACCCCTCTTCTATGATTCACAGGATGATGCAAACCTTGCTCTTTCTACTCCAATGGACATCCGACAACACATTTTAAAATTTGGGCTATATTTTTTAAGGTGACGCAGTCTTTCTATTGCAAGAGACATGCTGTACATCCGACAACACATTTCTCCACTGTGTAAAAATTCGCGTTGCATTTTAAATTCACATGGCATTTTTAAGGATGACGCATGCAACGATGCTAGTACCTCACTACTGGCGTTCTGCATCCGACAACACATTTTTGCCAGTGTATAAATTTTTGTATAACGATAATAATTGTATAGGAGTGACGCTGGAAACTCACCTGCCAATGCCATCATCAGACATGCTAACTGCACCACCAGAAAACTATTGAGGCAGTCAGGCACACGCCAGTTGATGCATCTGCTTCTGCTTGGATAGTCTCTCCCAGCCAACTAGGTCATACATGCTTGCACAATTGGCAATGTAATCAGTAAATTAACCCCTAATTTATCAAGATAATGTATCCATACGGATCACATAAAGTTGAAAATATCCATAAAGGGGGTCAGAAGTTGAGTCATCCTGATAGAAGAAATGTATGAGATTGCCTGGATGACAAGACTCAGAGGGTAAGAAAGCTGTGTATTCCTTAACATGATGAGGCATGCACTATATTTTACAGTAGATCAACAGATAAACGATACTGTACCAAAATGAGAATGGAAGATTGTCAGTCCAATTATAATCCATCCGTACTTAAAAGACCAACCTTTTCTGCATGGTGCTTTCAATATTTTTCAATGTTGGTAACGAACTCTTTTCAGCTGACAGTATGCGTACTGGCGAATATATTTGGAAGGGCCTAGAATTCACAACATTTTGTTTTGGAACAACAGAATCCACAAATTGATTTTCCATAAGATGATAAAACAAAACAAATTACTTTAATATATATATATATATTAAATAAACAAGATAAAATTAGTATGTAAAATAAGTTCAATAATTGAAATGCTGGACATAAAAATGGTAAAATCTTCAACCCTGACACAAGATGGAGCCCAATTCTTTTTGGAATGGGAAGACCAAATGATGCTTATATTCTGACAAACGTTTTTAACTGCTAAAGATTTTTACGCAAATATACTCTGTTGCTCTTGCAACATAGGCTAAATAAAATGAAATGAAAAGAAAAAGGATAGCTTGGAAATTGTTATAACTGGCCACCTTGCTATTAACTGCTGTCCCCTGCAGAATCCTTCTAATGCATAATTGGTTTGGTAAAATCAAGATGGATCAATCAGAGGTATAATTTGCAACGAGATATATTTACTTAATCATTTAAGGTGATACACTGTAAAATGACAGGCTACACAAACGTTCTTTAACTGGAGAAAGGATTCTGTAGCCTGATATCAAGTATTATGTACAGTAACCATAGTAAAACTGTACGTAGGATGATTGAGCGCATGCATGTTGTCAACAACTTTTCACCAGTCATCTTTGCATACTTCCATCTGTGACCTGCCAAAGAACAGGAAACTAATGGTTACAATAGAGGAATGAAGAAAATAAAATTTGGTAATTTACACTGTCAATTTTTCAACCCATCAACATACAAATTAAAACAGGGACCAAGAGCAGGACAAAGTTGTACAGCCATATCAATCCAGCCTTGAGGCAACCAACACCCTTTGCCATAGCAAAATCCAAGTCACCTTGTACAGCTTTACGGGTTGCCACCTGACAGGAAACATCAGTCTATATAATTGGTATCTAGAATATAAACACCAAGTATCTAGAATCTTCACGATTATGTAATAATCTTTTGAGAGGATGAATTATGGATAGGGTTTTCTTGGAAGAAATTATGGTAAGCAGCGAGCTAACTGAACAATCAATAATTTGTAAAATTTTAGTTGATAGAAATGGTTTAGCTCCTGAATGTAAATAACCATTAGACAATACTGGTAAAAGTAAGAGCAGTTCAGCAATCATTCCTAGAATCCTATCCACAACCACAGTGGCCAATTGCTGAATTATGGTTCTGTCCAGTAGGTAGAATTTCCGTGCAATCAACAAGCAGCAAACGAAGGACAGACTCAGCCAAAACAGAAAGAGAAAAGTTAAAGAGCTCACCACCTGGGTAAAAATAAAAGCAAATGTGACAACAGGTCCAGGACATCTGATAGGGTAACAATCATCTGAATGAGCAAACAGTGCAACAGCCTGATTCACTATGCACATCTGAAGGAACAAAGCAGCTTTAATTTCCTCATCGGTGCACATCAGTGAATTACCTTCAATTTTGCACTGCCCATGTCCTAAATAATCAGCTCATTCAATTTTTCAGCAAAATAAAGTATCTTTAATAAGAAGAAAAGGTGCTTACTGAAAAGAAGTCTGTTGTCGTTGCAGCCCTGAAAAAAATGGCTGTACTCAGAACAATGTAGCTACCAAAAGCAGCACCTCTAGCAATGATTTCCTTAACTCTCAGTGTATCTCGTGACTTAGTCAGTTTCATCCTTTCGAATAACATTGCAAAGGACGTACCTGAAATCATATAAAAGCAACTAGTAATACTTACTAATCATGAAAAGAAACAAGGGCACACGCAATACATATTGTAAAGTAAGGTTACAGTCTTTTGTACTGAAACTCACAGTAATTAAAAGCAGCAATCACCAGAGTCAAGAAACTTGGTAAGCCGAAGTTCCATAAAAGTAAAATAACATGGACACCAAACTTCAATCAATATAATTATTAATGTTAGCATTGCATAGTGCTGTAGTTTCGAAAACATAATCACTGTTTGTACTCACAAGATGGACAGTTGATGAGACAGTCAAGATCTGCAACGCAAGAAACATATCTCAACTGACAACCAATTTATCATCATCTAGACATCAAATGCCTTGCCATCAACAAAAACTCTTGAGCTGCATCAAAATGGACTTACCATATAGCCCTTCATCATCTGACAAATCTCCCTACTGATTAGAACGGCTGCAGAAATAGGTACCAGGGCAGGCTGAGTCAAAACAAGATCAGACTCGCTTTTGGTGTAATCAATGGCATCAGCTACTGATATTCCAATATGACTTTCACCTATGGCATCATGATCAAGAAATCCACACCCAACCATTGCACAGCGACATCCAAAGTTTCTGAGTCTTCTCACTACGTCACTGTTGTCCTCTGCACCAACAAATAGAGCGAGCAAAATGGTAAGTAAATCTTAAAGCATCACTGTTTGTAGTGTAGTAGCAGGGGTGTTTGCCACTGTCAAACAAGAAGCATGAAGCATGGCACTACTTGGAAGATAAAGATCGACCTGGAAAGAGATCTGAAATCCCATTGATGTTTAAGTGAACTTCTTTGTTGGTACGAGCTAACTCAAACACTGCATGGGCAGGTAACACATTGATGCCTAGTTTTCCAAGACGTCCACACATTTGCCTTGTAACTAACAATGGGTTTTCTGAGGAGAGGCAAGGAAATATCATTTGATGAAGAATTGATTGAGATCGAAACAAGAAGATAGCTGAATTTCTGCATCACCTGTGAGGACTATTGTATACAAACCCAGACCAATGAGGCTATTGACAGCATCCGCGCTATCATGTCTAAGGTCATCTTTGAAAGGCAGTAGGGCAACAAACTCCCAACATGAGTCTACCTGGCGAAAAATAACAGAAATTAAATGACAATTATGGTACTCATCATAAGTTTGCAAGTTTCAGGGTGTTAATATGGAGTTGAATTGCCTACCTGATGTCCTACAGCTAAGGCCTGATACCCACCGACAGCAAGTTTATCCATTATTATGCTTATTCTCTCCTTGATTGCTTTGCTACAGCCGCATTGATGAGCAACCTATAGCATGAAAACAGAAGACTACTGACAAATATGCCTGTACTAACACAATACATGCAATTGTATGTTTAGTGACGGCGTAAGGACTCACGCACTTCTGTCTCTGTGTGGATATTGTATGAGCAACTTACCTTTACAGGATCGCCTTTGAATACACAGCACTTAGAGCCATTTTCAATGCAACAAAGAAACGTGCATGGTGCTCTATGACCTGAACACCAGCCCTTGCCTACAGATATGGTATGCCTTTTAAGTTAATTTATAACAGCCACATGGACACAAAGAGGAGGATTAAAACGCAACATAGAACGATAAAAGGAACCTGTTCTGGATCATCCAAGAGGCTCAGAATAGCTGCATCAATTTGTTCCATGTACAATTCGTAATGGGATCTTGATGCCCGTGATGCTAAAACAATAGCTTGATCTTTATTAACACCGTTTGCAAACAGCTCAATCTTATCCCTGGCAAAAAAGGGTTTATTACATGTTATGGTACCCATCATGTTAAAGAGCATAATATCCATGCTTGCCAGATCTTCAAGGGCAACTGTCCCTCTGCTAGCAATTCCCAGCAAACAAAGCCTTAGAGATCCAAATGCCAATGCAAGGTATAGGACAACAGGCATTGCCATTGGAACCACCCCAATTAATGGCATAAAATGGCCACCCTGCAGGATAGCTCCAGAGGAGGGTTTCTGAAAGAACAATCTTAAGACTACCTCCGCAATGGTACCAAAAATCATAAGAGAAAAGCAGAAGCAGCCAGCAAGCATGATTCCCTCTTTAAGTTGTCCAGGCCAAGTGTAACGTTGTGGGTAGAGTTGCAGTGTGCTTCGAGGAATGGCACGACCAGTTGCAATAACAACAGCAGTCCCTTGGCCACAGGACACAGTCCAAGCATAATATATGAGGAAGCATGCACACAATCAACAGACCTTTTGGCCCAGCAAGTCATTGTGTCAATTTTTTGAAACCGGAGGATACGAGCATTGGCAGGGACAATGTCCCCAACCTTGAGAAATATGATATCCCCAGGTACCAGATTCGCTGCATGCATATTTATCCACATCCCATCCCTCAGAACCTTCGCCCTTGGTGTATATGCCTTTTCCTCCAATGGAGCTTTCGCATACTCCTCAACAAGCCTCACGGTCAAGCATACTATCAAGCTTGTAGCTAGTAAATATATAGTGATGGACAACATGTAAGATCTCTGGCTAGCTGAGGCAATGGTGAGGGACACAATTGTAGTTAATACTGTAACCCATGACATGGAGTTAAGTATGACACGGACCATGTTCCTGTACTTGGGGAAGGCATGATTCCATCCCCAGAGTGAGAAGAGATTCATCAGGAATTTTCGAAGGATGCTGTCCTCCTGCAGCAACCATAAATAAATTTGACCTTATGAAGCTATTTTCTTAAAATAAAATGATCTTATCAAGATCGATTTTAGTTAGAAAAGTGACTGGTACATGAGCAATATGACCTAGATAATCGAGATGGTGTTACCCCAACAAAAAAAGATAATCGAGATGGTGTTTTTCTAGCTAGAAACCAACTGTAGAACTAAAAATATTGGTAAACACACATTTTCGGAAGCATTTTTTAATAAATGAATAGTAAATTGAAAAAACTAGTAATTCCAAATTTGTCTTCGTATCGCTTATAATTGTATCTCCTGTTCAGAACAAACACAATGAGGGGGAAGGCACGAGCTCTGTAGTACTGACCAATAGGAAATTTCTCAGATACTCTTTGAGAACGGAAATAGGATATTTGTTCCCAAATTGAGCTGCATCTATAATTTTTGGGAGCCACATTATAATTTATAACATATATTCACACGTGGCTAATCCTCAATGTGGGTTATTTCTCAGCACTCTGGCTACCCTCAGTTCTCAAGAAGCATGACTAATTGCTATTTGCCATTTTACACACGAGAGTACAAACAGTTGCAATTACAATAAATCACAATTTCATGGTCCACCAAGGAGAATGGTGTAGTTCACAAAGAATCAAGAAGCAGAAGGAGGATTCAAGTTAGCGAGACAATTTGCTTGAGGTACCAATCAGAAAAGGTTGTTCAGGAGTAGTGATGGTGCTTGCTGGGCAATATGAGCTGGCAAAAGAGGACTCATCCACTATTGGTAGTTGGCACACAAGTGATTTTCAACCAAATCACACCAAAGAGAAATTATAACGTTTGTCTCAGGGGAATGGCAATTTGTCCCTCTAATAATATTGGAGGTTTTTGAACACATTGAATTGTGATGCACAGTGTATTGACTCATCCTGATTCTTGAATGCAGGTATAAACAGACCATCTAGAATGCTGATTTCGATTCGATACCAAAATAAGTATAAAAATGCTTATGCTAACACAACAACCCTTACTGTCATAGATAGTGCGGCCTGAGGCAACAACATTCAGAATCTTCAATCATCAATAGTAGTAGGGGGGAGAAAGAGAGGCACCGACGCACTTGGTGGGAGCGGACGACGACGTTGGGCCCGTGGAGGCGGAGGCGCCGCGCCGCCTCCTTGTCGGTGAGGCCGGCCTCCTCCCCCGTGCCGAGCCGCCGCAGCACCTCCTCCTCCACCACCGTCTCCTGCAAGTTAACCCCCCCACAGCATCGTCAGTCACATCGCCGACCGGACCAGGCAATCGCCGGCAAGAAATCGGCGACCCTCACCAGCTCCGCCATTGCGCTGTCCTCCGGCGACGCCATCCCTCCCTCCCCGTCCCTTCTCGTCCTCACGCTCCGCTTCTCCCTACATGAGTTTTTTTTTTTCTTCTTCTTAATTTATTTATTATACCTCAAAAATAAAAAAAACGACGCGAGGCCCACGGCCTAATGGGCTGGGCTGCAAGGCCCAACACACAGCTCTTCCCCTCGTCGTCGTCGTCGTCGGCTCGTCGTCGCGGCGCTCCTCTCGGCGGCGGCCGAGACCGGCGCGTTCGCCGCCACCTCTCCACCGTTACTACCAGATGCTGCTCCATGCTACGATCGCTGATGTGAGCATTTGTCCTATGGTGGGGTGCTGGGGTGGATGGGATTTTAGTTGCTTTTGGATGGTGGTGGTGCTTGCGTCCTGCTACTGAGAGTGTGAGACCGGGGCTAGGGTTTTGCGGTGATGGATGGAGAAGGGTTTAATCCCTTGTGATTTTGCAGGTACGATGTGGCGAGGGGATCCCATAGCGTGGCCTCCGTGCCGTCTATCTTGACTTGGATGAGTCTTATTAATCCTCTTCTCTTTGGGTGCTGGCATTTTATATTTGCAAGACAAGCAAAATGTTGAATGAGCAGGGCCTGTTCAGAAGAACAAGCAATGTTGTACGTGATTATAATGGCGTCCTTACGTTTCACCAAGTACTGCTATATGCATTCGTGTGATCAGTCTGTACATGTTATTTTGACAGGTTTTGCATGTACTGTTTCTTGCTTGGTGCATTCATACTTTTGCTTCTGCCTATTGGCATGTGTTTTTGGCAATTCTATTTGGAGTTCTTGTTTTGGTGTGTGATTTTTACTCTCTATTCAGTCAATGCTAGTAAACTGCTACTATTAGTTTGATATGCTGTAGAAGATAACTTTCCTTTGTTCATAGAGCTGTGGCATCACTATTGACTTGTTTGTTTTGATAAAGGATTATAATTATTGTACCCTGTTTACTTGTTTAGGACTACAGAAAAAGAAAAGGAGCCTGATGTTGAAAAATCAAAAGAAACCAATTTTGGAACATGTCACATCAGCATTAGTGAACTGTTATCATCTCAATTTTACAACACACGATGTTTCTTCGCTCAGGTTCCTTTGTAAGCAGGTAACAACTTACCTGAGGACACTAGAGTTTGATACAATGATACCTATGGATATTCAGTAAGTTAATGGTTCCATTTGCAGAAAGCATCTTTACGGAATATAAATAGCCAAGCTTGCGGGAAGCATCTGGTTCCTTTGTGAATCTTTTAATAAAGGTGATGTAGGTTGCTTTTGGGTTTAATATTCATTGAGCTCAGTTTTGGATAGTCAAGTTTGATACATCATACAATGACTGCAGACTACTCAATATTCTTGGTATCTGTTGTGAAGATGTGGTGTTATATTCTTGTATGGATATTGTGGTCTTGCTACTACATAAATTTAAGAGTGTGGAACTTTCAGCTGCCACCAGCCAGTACCATTATAAAAACAATGCACTGTTCTCCATTCAGCAAGATATCAGCTCAAGATGTGCAGAAAAATAGACATCTGGAAATTATGTACACTGGATATGAATGCTTCTGGAACTAAAATCAATTAAGTATGTAGCTATGTATTATCTTTGTTTCACATTATAAGATGTTATGGCCCTTTCTAGATTTTTATGGACGCTAATGAATATGGACACGTATACAAAACAAGTTCATTGATCTGAGTCCAGTTAGGGCCAAAACATTTTATAATATGGAAAAGAGGGTGTAGTATGCACAATATTTTTTGGTAACTGCAAAGCAAGTTTTGAAAATGTTGGTGGGCCTTGAGCCCTTGACTTCCTTTTATTGAGGACTAACAAATTTATTTGGTCAGGTTTATTTTCTAGAGTTGACAGATGATCTGGAGAGCTTTGTGCTAAAATGTTATGGTGAGTCAATAAACTATCGGATGGGACTTCCTTTTCTCAAGGATGTTATCCATGCAATGGAAGAAGCAATCATACCTAAAGAAGGTACTGATGCCTCCAAGTCTGCCTTCTATGGTTTATGCCTTCATCTTGCCATTGGTCTTGGCATTCGTATAGTATCAGATGATGAGTTCTTTACAGCAGTTTTATTGAATGTATAACGACAACATGCGATCTTCTATGATAATCATTACTGAAGATATTACAAGTAACATTGAGGTGTAAACTACTAAACTGTCAAATTGAAATTTCCAATTCTTGAAATTGTAAAAACCACCCTGATGGTATGTATAAGAAGGCAAGGCTCCGATTCGCACGTGCAGAAACTGTTGTGCCTTTCTCATGTCTTCTTGGTCTTTTTCTTGAAGGATCAGGTATCCTTACTTACTGAGAATGATATTCACACATGATTATTCTCCAAACTAACTGCCTTGAAATATCTTTTCTTTCATGCATAGATTTTGAGAAGATACAACAGGAGGAATTGTTGGACGTACAGAGAAGACATTGGAAGCGCATTGTTGTAGCACCTTTTGCTGGTAATAATATGTTAGCTTTGTACCCGCCCAGGATAAACTGATGGCACTAAGATCTTTCAGGATCAGAAGAGCCCACTCATACTTTGTGCAGGTTCTACACAACGAAGTTCCAGTTTCAATGCCGGTAAGACTATAGCTTTCTAATTTGTGGTTTGTTTGGTATCTGTTCTTTCCCAGTTTCTGGGGACGGTCACTTGGCCAGTACACCACATTATTATACCCCTTTTTCAATCTAAAATTGTTGGACTTGTATTATGACCTAAATTACAAGACTTGTAGTTAATGATACATATTTTTATCAAAATGCTCCTGTGTGCTACTTTCCTCTTTCAAGCCAGCTCATGTCTGCTCAAAATTTTTGCTTCAGTATTTTGCCAGTTAATGGCAGGGAGCAGAATGTGAGAATAAATGGCTCAAGGAGAATTCACATCTAGTACTGTCCTTTTGCATCCAGTAGGCTTTAGTAACTTCAATCCAGCAAATGTAACTGTCCATTTTGATGTAGCAATCTATATAACAACACAAAACAAGCTGATGGAATCACATAATAATTTCCATTAACAATCACTTTTAAAAAAAGTGTGCACAGTTTCTGCATACACTCCTAACTAGTATAAGCATGATACCAGAGTGAGTTTGTGAGCTAATTTAGGCAAATCCCTAATGAGGCTAATTTTTTTCCCCCAGGGTTGCAGGAACAACGATCTCTGCGCATTCGAGGAATTGAAGGTAAATGAAATGAACTAGTGCTACTGTTGGGGCATTGTATTCATGAAACGAACTGCATTTCCGTCGACCGTTGTCCGTTGAAATCTCTCATCGACGCAGTCTACATGTACAGGAAAAGATAGTTGAACCCCACCTGAAGAACGACTTCGATGCCCTATTCAAGAAAAGGCCGGTGGTAAGAGAGGATGTTGAATTTCTTCCTAGATTTGTTCTCGCGGAAAGGGTACCGTGCTAGTGCTCAGAATGTGAAGACGGAGTTGTAGATATCTATACTGGCTTTGGAAGAATCTTGTACATTTTGCGCTGAGCTGCTATTGCATATCCATCTGGCATGGTCCATGGATGATGACTTGTGGACTAACCTACGGTTTTGATCTGTACTTGCCACCCTCGGTACGACGAATGAGTAGAATAAGCCTTTCAGAGCTTGATCGATGTAATTTTCGTTTTAATCTTAGCTTTATTTTTTCCCCAACGGTTGTGAATTGTGATCTTTTGTTGTAAGTTGAGATCACTGGAAAATTCAGTATATTATTGGCAATTGCAGCTGCATCATTCGCAGTTGACATCGTCATGGAGGCGTTTGGAGATTTGAGCGGTAATTATTATTACTCCGTATTATTGTTGTTATTGTTACCAATATAACAAAACAAAAAGGAACAGAAATAGGGACAAGGAAACGAAGGGAGGCCCACGGCCCAGTGGGCTGGAGGGCCCAAGCCCAAGAATGGTAGCGGGATAGATAAGGACTCCACCGGCCGGGTGGGTGCCCCCATTTCTTCCTTCCCCCAAACCGCAGGCTGCGGCGCACCCTCACCAACCAAAAAACCACACCTCTCCTCGCCGCCGGCCACCACCGCCTTCTTCTCCGGTCTCTTCCCTCCGCCCCTTCCCCTTCTCTTCGGAACGAGGTGCCGCCCCGCCCCGCCCCTGCGCCACGGCCAATCCCTCACCTTCCTCCTCTGCGTTCGTGCGTCGGGTGGGGCGTCCGGGGCTAGGGTTTTGGCCGGGGCGACGGCCGGCGCCGTCTCCTTCGACTGGGGGTTCTTGGATTGGTGGCTTCCGCGATACGCCTGCCGTTTGCCTCCGCGGCGCCAATCCTCGTTTAGGGTTTAACCCCATTTCGCTGCTCTGGGCTGTGATTCCCGTGTTTCGTACCTAGTTCCTTGTGTTTCTTGGCGGGGCTGGAACTGGATAGATAAGTTTCTTGTGTTTCTTGCCGAGGCTGGATGTGAATAGGTACCTCAAGCCGCGGCCTTCTTTGTTTCTTAGCTGTTTGGTTTACAGGGCCAAATGGGGCCTCCTCGCAGACCAATTCCGGCCGATTAGACAGGGGAACATGATGTCGGATGCAAATTGTTGTATGTTTGATCACCTAGTATCCATTTCATTACTTAATTCTGAGATCACCGTATTTGGTTGCTGGATGTCTGTTTTTTTGAACTGGATTGCCCATGCATGTTTGGGACCATTTTTTGCCACACTTAGGTGTATAGACTAGTGCCTTCACTTCTCTGCATTTATGATGAAAAGAGGATTAGTTCTTTGAATGAACTCAACCTGTGGACCTCAAATATGAATTAGTTATGTTTTGCATACTGCCATATGGAACCCAGCATGAATATGTAACAATTGGGTCTGGGTAACAGTATTACCCTAGCAACTTATCAGTACATTATAATGGGTGATAATGAACTTCGCTCCATTTGGCCATGTCATTTAATTGCTACTACCTTAAGTAGAACACCATTATTTCTCTATTTTAAGCGGGATATTCTATCGTTTTCTAAATGCTAAAACTTATACATCATCTTGCATTTCTCTTTCTGTACTGTAGGTCAAACAAGTTCATTCATTCCATTAGTTATAAACAAGATCATTGTTGAATCAAAAGAGAAATAAGGTCGCTCTCCAATTGAAGACCAAAAACAGGGCACTCTGATTTGTTGTACAGGATAAAGGTTTGCTGGGATAGTTTCTGCCCATTGGAGTACTAGTTGGTGTTATACCCCGAAAGGAGTTTCTTGTAAATTTTCTGGTGTATTGTATTTGTGACTTTGTTATTCCCCTGGCATTGGCAATAATGTCAGAAAGTGAATTGGCAGTAATAAAGCCAGAGGTATGACCCCTGTCCATTTCTGAATCATAACTACTTTTTCCTTTTTTTTTTTTTGGGGGGGGGGGGGGGGGAGGGTAATTATCCTCCAGTCTTATCAGCTATTCATTTGTCCCTAATATTTAATCTTGTTGTGAATTCACAGGCGCTGAAGAGTTATATTTGGCTTCAGTGCTTTGATGGTTCCATACAACAAGTGGAGGAAGAGGTTGCCATGTTTTGCCCTATGATATGTCGAGAAATAGTAAAAAATGGAACAGGATCGTCAAAAAATCATGCAATTGCTCTCCCAGAGAGAGTTAACCCCGCAAGTTTGAGTTTGATTCTTGATTATTGTCGGTTTCATCAAGTCCCAGGGCGCTCAAACAAGGTATTCTGTGATTCAAGTTTTGTTCTGTGGCAACTCCCTTTTTACTGCTTTCTCTCTTCTGCTTCTTTCAGGCGTTCATGTTGCTTCCTGTAACAGCCGTGTTATTCTGCAATTAGTTTTTTCACAAGTAATAGTATTGCAAAACTGCTTCCTGTAATAGTTTTATTTTATCGTAGGCATGATTTAGCTTATGTGCTAAAGGAAACCTTCTGTATAGGATATTAATTCTTGTAAGCGAGTAGGCCTTTACTTAATATTATAAGCAGACATTTATCATTTGATGAATTTATATTGCCCAGTTATCTTATTATGGTCAGATTTGTTGTGTAGGAGCGAAAATCATTCGATGAAAAATTTGTCAGAATAGATACAGAAAGACTGTGTGAGCTGACATCTGCAGCTGATAGTCTCCAATTAAAGCCATTGGTTGACCTTACCAGTCGAGCACTTGCTCGAATAATTGAAGGAAAGACACCTGAGGAAATTCGTGATATTTTCCATTTGCCAGATGACTTAACAGAGGTACAAATCTCATGGGTGCTTAATTGTTATCAGCGTTTATGATTCTTACTATGAACTTGCATTCGTCCAGGAAGAGAAATTGGAACCCCTGAAAAATATAAATGATGACCCTAGGATTCGTTTGTTGAATCGATTATATGCAAAGAAGCGGAAAGAACTACAGGAGCGCCAGAAACTAAAGGTGATTATGATTGATTCAGCTTGTTGTATTATCATCTTTCAGATATTAGGTCTGTAGATCATGTGAAATGATTTTGAAATTTGAATGTAGCATTTTACAATCTCATGATGATTTTGTTTCAGGATGTTCAAGTACAAGAAGAGCAAAAAGATGAGCGGTCACTTGATGAAATACTATGTTTTATAAATGGGGATGGAGGTATAACTACAGTGAGTTATATTGACTATATAACTTCGTTGTTTCCCTTGTCTCAATCAACCAATGATTATACTGTTCTGCTGCATAAAGCTAGGCAATCAGAAAACTACAAACTTGTCGTCCTGGGTCAAAGCTGCTTTATTTTAAATGTTCACTAATCAGATACAATATTTAGCCAAGACTGAAACATGTAACAAATGAGCTTGCTCCAAGAGTATGTATTATAGAAAAAAAGTTAGTAAAGGTTTATACATTTGATAGGTTCTGGAGGTGGGAAAGCTTCTAAGAGTAAGAAAAAGAACAAGAGAAGGAAGGACCATGCTAAGAATCCCCCGAAAGCTAATCCCGAACCTGTAAACAAGGTTAGGTTTCCTCACTGTTTTTTGTTGTGTAATTATGTGAACAGTCCAAGTTCTTATGTATTGCTTTTAGGAGGAAGCTGCTCGTGGAGTTTCATTTGTGGGTAGTGGTAATATTTCTAGAACACCTTGCCAAAGCTCAAACGTGCAAGATGATGTTGAGTACCCCTTTGAGGATGCTGATCTTGATGATGGACTTGATCCTGCAATGCAGGAAGAACTTGACAGGTGAGGACATGAGATTTTCTTTGTGCAGTTTTTGTTTTCTTTTTTCTGCATCCTTCTTTTCTTCTTTCCAAGTATCAAAACCCTAGAAAACATTCTTAGTCATTTGTGCTGCATTATAAGTGTGTTGGTTTAAAATTCACAGCTGAAAACAGCATGATATAATTCAGTTGTAACATTGGTCATTAACTCAATTTCTACTTATAGTTGCAGTTTCCTCTGTTCAAGTTCATTACTCCTAAGTCTGTTCAAGAAAGTTCCTGAGTGCAATCTACATTATTTACTACTGACATGCCTGACAAGCTTTACTTTTAACATGCAGAGAAGTGGAGGACTTCGCAAGGAGGTTGAATTCTGTTTGGCCTGAAAGAATGCATCTAGGCCAAGAAAGAAGGATCGAGTCACATATGATTGGTGGCAATGGTTCTCTGCAAAGATTTTCTGGTAATTTCTGCATTGGAAATTTTCTTGATGGTGATTTGTATTCTCTAGGTGGCTAGGCTAAATGCCAAAGAATATATGGTTTTCTCTATGCAAGCATTAAAGAGATAACAATGGTTGGTTCAGACATTTGCATTTATCATGCACCATCGTTTAATTTGATCTGCATATGTGCAGGGTTCAATCACAGGTGAGAATGTCAAGAGCCAAGATCAACAGGCAGAAGCACAGGAAATTTGTGCACATACAGCTTCAAAGAGAGCTAGAGACCGAACTGGCCACCTGTTACTGGAGTAACTGCTCGCCGAAAAGGCTTGATAACTCGGCTCCCAGCTTGCAGACGATGTAGATTTGTTAGCCTTGGCCATTTTCGGTGCAGGGGCCCCTCTAGTTGGGACGATGAGGTATAGCGAGGTTTAGATCAAGAAACAGGGAAGTTTTCAGTCGTGTTATTTCATTGGAGCGTTGGAGGTCTGTTGACTCGGTTTTTTCTGCTGTGTTGCCAATTTTCCTGAATAGAGCGAGTGTGTTGATGATAGTTGCAACTGTGTAACCGATGATGATATGAGCTGTTGTGAAAGAAATTCCGTTGATCAACTGCATGCGTGCCTAAATATCGAGTTGCCGTTTGGTTCTTTGGGACCATCGTAATGTTTCAATCTGCAGCTGATCAACTAACTGTTCTTTTTTTATACGGCAATCCATAGGGCCATTTGCTCCGGTGACCGGTGAGTGCTGCCTTCTTGCAGGTAGCGTTTCCTTCCGATGCAGTGGTCATGAGCTACCTGTAAATTACTCCAAGAGGAGGTATGCCAATAGGCCGGGTTGAGTACGGGGTAGGGCAAATCAATGCTCAACCTGTTGCCTGACGGTATACACTATTAGAGTCTCATGTGAATGATATAGCCATATACTGTAGGTAATTTAATAAGAGTAATATAATTAATAACATAAAATTATCACTAATTGTTCTAGAAGCAACACAAATCAAATATAAAATTTGGTCGCCACCCACAAATCCAAGGTCTCAGGCGAGCGTACTCATGTTAAAAAAAAGGAGTTGAACATGGACTTCTGCCTGTTAAGAGCATCACCGATCTCCATTTACCTCTCTAAATATCAATTTAGCCCTTTGAATGAAAAAAGTACTCTTTTTAAATTGATGTACACTCTACCAAACTCCATCCTCTCTTCAAATTTTAACTGGTTAAGACTATCCAAATTTTATAAACTCTTAACATCTCTAACAGACTATCCATGTCCACTCTCCATATGTACTCTATTAAATATGTACAAATTTCCTTAGAACCTATGGTTAGTCATCCAACTTAGTGAGACAAATTTAGCCATTCAGTTAGCATGATAAGTCATATGAGTAGCTTCTTGGAGATCAATTTTTCAATATAATTATTAGAATTTGATATAGAGTCATGGATCATTTCAATATACATTCGCTGTGCCAAAATTTTAAAGTTGTTTAGTAAAGATTAAGGTTGACAAAAAATATTACAACGCCCCTCTTAATAAACGGCGAATGTGTGAGGTTGAAAGGGTACACGGGATAAAATAAGAAAATTTTTAAATAAGAAGTGATGGATGGAAGCAGTACTCTCAGAAATAATTATAATTTACTATAAATTCAAATCCTATAAATACTTATATTTTGAAACTAATCCGAGAGAGTACGTGATACTGGCAAGCACACAGCACACTTAACGTGCATGCTATTGTTAGTTAGTACGTAGTATAGTACTGATTTACTAACATAGTAGGATTTTGCAACGGAGGGCGTCTCAACCACTGATATAATAAGAAAGAAGATGTCTTCTTCCCCATGCTAGCCGGCCGGACATGCATGCGGTCACCGCAATCCCTGCGTCGTGTCCCTCCGCCGCCGATAAATACCACCCATGCACCATGCCGCCGAGCCACGACATCAATCACCCATCAGCAGCAATATGGCCTCCTCCTCCCTCCTGCTCGCCTGTGTCGTCGTGGCGGCGATGGTGTCCGTCGTGTCGTGCCACCCGCCCAAGGTGCCGCCTGGCCCAAACATCACGGCGAGCTACGGCGAGAAGTGGCTGGAAGCGAGAGGCACCTGGTACGGCAAGGCCACGGGTGCCGGCCCCGACGACAACGGGGGCGCCTGCGGCTACAAGGACGTCGACAAGGCGCCCTTCCTCGGCATGAACTCCTGCGGCAATGACCCCATCTTCAAGGACGGCAAGGGCTGCGGCTCCTGCTTTGAGGTCAAGTGCTCCAAGCCCGAGGCCTGCTCCGACAAGCCCGTCATTGTCCACATCACCGACATGAACACCGAGCCCATCGCCGCCTACCACTTTGACCTCTCCGGCCATGCCTTCGGCGCCATGGCTAAGGAAGGCAAGGAGGAGGAGCTCCGCAAGGCTGGCATCATCGACATGCAGTTTCGCCGCGTCCGATGCAAGTACCCCGATGACACCAAGATCACCTTCCACATCGAGAAGGGCTCCAACCCCAACTATTTCGCGCTGCTCGTCAAGTATGTTGGTGGCGACGGTGACATTTTCGGGGTGGACCTGAAGGAGAAGGGCTCTGAGGAGTGGAAGCCGCTTAAGGAGTCGTGGGGTGCTATCTGGAGGATGGACACCCCCAAGCCGCTCAAGGGACCCTTCTCAATCCGTCTCATCACCGAGGGTGATGAAAAGCTCGTCGCCGACGATGTCATCCCTAACGACTGGAAGCCTGATGCCCTCTACAAGTCTCAACTCCAGGTCGACTAACCATTCAACAAATCAAATCCGTCCTACGTCCAGCTGGCTGCATATATATTCTTATGCATTTTTTAAACATACAATAAATAATGTTTAGAGCTAGCTAGGTTTGTGGAGTACTCTCCAATGACCCCACGATAGAGACTTGAACTCTCTCGATCAGAAAATTTCGATATAATAATATTTGGCACTTTCAGTTTCAAGGGATTGTCCATGTGAAATTCAATCTCCATCTCTTCTCTCTACCTTATACTATCAGTGAAGTATCTGTACGTTCAAAAAAAAACTACTTTATTTATAAGAACAATTTTATCATCCTTGAGAAGTACCAGGAGATACCACTGTTTTCTATATAAAATTTGGTATCTTTTTTACCTTAGATACTAGAAAATTTTACATAGAAAACAGTGATACTTCATACTACCTCCTCGAGGATAGAAAAAAGGCTATATTTATTTATAAATATAGTAAGAAGGACAACCGAACAAAGAACAAATGCAATGAAGACCATAAATTAATGTTTTAGTACTGAGTTAACATACCACACAATATTATTTATCATTGCTACGATTTTGCGAATAATTTGGCATACGACGAACTTTAAGCCGAACAAATAACGTAATCAGATCTTGGTCCCTTGACAAGATTATTAATACAAATATTCTAAGTCTTCATTTTTGATCTGTTCAAAACACACCTAGGGCATAGGCCGAGAGTAGACCTCATGTGTCATTGTGTACATAGGCGTAAGTTCAAGTATAATTAATTTTGTTTTGGTGATTAATAGTAGCTCTATATGGGCTTCTCGTTGACTAGTCTTATTTAAATATGAAAATGAAAACAACGAGAGGAATATACTAGAATCATTTAATTTTGTTCTCATTTTGATCTCTTTTATGGATACAAAATATTTTTTTGATGAGAACACAGTACAACGCAGATGCTCACAGCGCACGCACACTCTTCCTTAAGAACGCACGCACACAAACTCCCCTATGAGCACCTCCGAAGACTGGCCGGCAAATCTAGAGAAACCCCGAAGTCGCCACGGGCGCCTCGTTGTCGACAGGCACGTCGTCTCTCACTGAAAACACAAAGCCGTTAGAATCCTAGAAAATTCGCTCCAACGGAGAGTCCATTCGCTATTTTGTATCATATATACTTGATGAAATTTTTGTTTCATTCGTGTACGAGATATTTGTCTTGATTGTAAATCCGTTTTGATTTACGCTTTTGCATATGAAACTTGGTTTGGCCAAAACTTTTTAAAACCGTCATCCTCTGGTTGGCCTCCATCTAGCTTACTTCTTCTCGCAGTGGCATGCAAATTGCAAAGACACAGTGAATTTAGCAAAAATATGATTATGATCAATTAAATTCTGGGCAAAAACAAAAGGCCCGATCTTCAAAGGTCCAGCTAGCTGGGAGAGCGAGCAGACACCATTATATATATTGGTGGCATGTACTCTGCGATCCTAGCTCAGCAAATTATTGATTGATTATTGGATAAAACATACAACTCCTAATTAGACACTAGACTTAGTCCGTATCGAACATGTTACATGTTTCCTAAAGACAAAAGAAAACATACAAGTCCTGATCGGACACGAGACAAAACTTTCTAAAGAAAAATTACGAAACCCTGTCTAATTAATAGATACAATGAAAATGACATGTGACATCTCATGGTCTTCATGATTTCTTATTGAACTCAGACTCTTCTTGCTAAGACTTTCATTGGCTAATTGTGCTATTTCCTTATCCAAATCCATTAAATAATCTTACCAAATTTTAGTGTTGATACAAATATAGTACTCCCTCCTTTTCACAATGTAAGACTTTCTAGTCTTTCCGAGATTCATATAGATGCTAATGAATCTAGACATATATATAAATTATATACATTCATCAATTGATGAATGTAGGGTATGTTAGAAAGTCTTATAATATAAAACGGGGATAGTATAATTTAGTTTTAGCCTTCTTTGGAGCAGGTGGTAATTCTTTGGCCCAATTTTTTTAGATGGACCCAATGCAAACATCTGAGGAGCTAAGTATTAGCGCTCTCTTGAAGATGAAGACAAATACAATAATTTAGTAACTTCTTATCGTAGTCGCATGCAAATTGCAAAGACACGATGAATTTAGCAGAAAATATGATTATGATCAATTAAATTCAAGGGGAAAACAAAAGACCCAATCTTCATAGGTCCAGCAAGCTGGGAGAGCGAGCAGACACCATTATATATATTGGTGGCATGTACTCTGCGATCCTAGCTCAGCAAATTATTGATTGATTATTGGATAAAACATACAACTCCTAATTAGACACTAGACTTAGTCCGTATCGAACATGTTACATGTTTCCTAAAGACAAAAGAAAACATACAAGTCCTGATCGGACACGAGACAAAACTTTCTAAAGAAAAATTACGAAACCCTGTCTAATTAATAGATACAATGAAAATGACATGTGACATCTCATGGTCTTCATGATTTCTTATTGAACTCAGACTCTTCTTGCTAAGACTTTCATTGGCTAATTGTGCTATTTCCTTATCCAAATCCATTAAATAATCTTACCAAATTTTAGTGTTGATACAAATATAGTACTCCCTCCTTTTCACAATGTAAGACTTTCTAGTCTTTCCGAGATTCATATAGATGCTAATGAATCTAGACATATATATAAATTATATACATTCATTAATTGATGAATGTAGGGTATGTTAGAAAGTCTTATAATATAAAACGGGGATAGTATAATTTAGTTTTAGCCTTCTTTGGAGCAGGTGGTAATTCTTTGGCCCAATTTTTTTAGATGGACCCAATGCAAACATCTGAGGAGCTAAGTATTAGCGCTCTCTTGAAGATGAAGACAAATACAATAATTTAGTAACTTCTTATCGTAGTCGCATGCAAATTGCAAAGACACGATGAATTTAGCAGAAAATATGATTATGATCAATTAAATTCAAGGGGAAAACAAAAGACCCAATCTTCATAGGTCCAGCAAGCTGGGAGAGCGAGCAGACACCATTATATATATTGGTGGCATGTACTCTGCGATCCTAGCTCAGCAAATTATTGATTGATTATTGGATACAAAAATGTAATTAGCGTTTCTCCAGATGTTGGCTCGGCTCAGATGATCGATGGTGCACGTGTTAATTTGACTCTCGATCCATATATGCATGCCGACATGCTTAATTACTTGGCCTGGAGGTTAGACTTGTAGACGGAGTTGGCCTTCCAGTCGTCGGGGATGACATCCTCGGCGACGAGCTTTTCCCCAGACTCGGTGGTCACGCGGATGGTGAAGGGGCCCTTTATCGGCTTTGGGGTGTCTAGCCTCCAGATAGCACCCCACGACTCCTTTAGCGGCTTATACTCCTCAGAGCCCTTCTCCTTCAGGTCCACCCCCACGACGTCACCATCACCGGCGACGTACTTGACGAGCAGCGCGAAGTAGTTGGGGTTGGAGCCCTTCTCGACATGGAAGGTGATCTTTGTGTCGGCGGGGTACTTGCACCGGACGCGGCGGAACTGCATATCGATGATGCCGGCCTTGCGGAGCTCCTCCTCTTTGCCTTCCTTAGCCATGGCACCAAATGCATGGCCGGAGAGGTCGAAATGGTAGGCGGCGATGGGCTCGGTGTTCATGTCGGTGATGTGGACGATGACAGGCTTGTCGGAGCAAGCCTCTGGCTTGGAGCACTTGACCTCGTAGCAGGATCCACAGCCCCTCCCGTCCTTGAAGATGGGGTCGTTGCCGCAGGAGTTCATGCCGAGGTAGGGCGCCTTGTCAACGTCCTTGTAGCCGCAGGCGCCGCCATTGTCGTCGGGGCCGGCACCCGTGGCCTTGCCGTACCAGGTGCCCCTGGCTTCTAGCCACCTGTCACCGTAGGTCGCCGTGATGTTTGGGCCAGGTGGCACCTTGGGCGGGTGGCACGACACGGCGGAGACCATTGCCGCCGCGACGACACAAGCGAGCAGGAGGGAGGAAGAGGCCATTGTTGTATATTGGTGAGATCGATGAGTGAGGTCGAGGCCATGGTGGGTGGTATTTATGGACGGTGGCGAGAGGAGGATGGACGGAGTGCCGGTTTGGTCGCGTGTGGTTGAAAGGGCGGCGATCGGGGATGCATGGAATGGAACAATGCATGGTGAGTGAGGGAGCGCCAGTTTTGTCAGGCTAGCTGCCACTTTTGGAAACACTCCTCTTCTATTTTAATTCTTCCTCATACAGGTGTTGGGCTGGCCTCAATCTAAAATAGAATTGTTGTCTAGGCTTTCTACATGCTTTTTCGTGCCCTCTGGCCCTAGAATAAAATTTGTTATATGACATTCAGAGGTTTCAAATCTGTTACCTATTTTCAGTTTTCCAATTTATTTTGAACAAAAAAAATAAGGTGAATTTGCATTTACGCCCATAGACATCATCAGTCAATAATGAAAGAGCAATCTTCCATGTTCCCACGCATGGTTAGCCCGTCATCTGCTGCCATACCTTTTCTCCCCGTCCCTAGCCACCTCCACGCCTTCCCTCCTCCCGTTGTCGCCCGCATCACTTTGTTTCTAGTTGTTGCACGTCCATCTTTTGCACATGCTTCTTATGGTTAGGAGAATTACAATGAAATAGACATGTTCAAACATCAGGGTGAGTTGGGTTTTGGGCTAGGCCTTAAAAAAAGCTTCCCGGGCCGGCCCACCACCACTCCCCCTCGGCCGGCCCAGCCGACCGGCCGCTCCCTTGCCCCGCGCGCCCCCGCCTGGGCCGCCGCTCGGCCCAGCTCGCCGCGTCGCCCGCGCCCGCGAGTCCGCGCCGCCTACCTCCTCCCTCGCGCCACTGATAGGTAGGGCCCACCTGTCAGTGACCGTTCCCCCGCCAGCGCCCGCCTCCGCGCCGCCGCTGCAACCGCCGCCGCCGCAACTGCCGCCGCCGAGACCGCGTCGTGCCCGACTCGGTCTCCATCCTCCGCCCGCCCTAGCCGGTGCCGCCGCCCTTTAAATCCCGAGCCGCCGCGCGCCGTCGCCCACTTTCCGTCTTCGCTCGCGTCGCCGCCGCACTGTCGCCGTTCGCCGCCACCGTTCAATCTCGCCGCCAGCCGCCGGTCGTCGTCGTCCAGCTGCGTCACCACCTTCGCGCCGCCGTCGCCGTCGGATTGTCGCCCCCGTCGTCGCCGGTGGACATCCCCAGCGCCGCGTGTTCCCTCTCCGCCCGGTCGCTGCAGCGCCTCATCGCCTCGCCGTCGCTCGTCGATCTCCGCCGCCGTTGCCGATCCCCCGCTCCTACCCGCGTCGCCACCTTCGCCTCGATCTCGCCGACCCGTCCACGCTCTCGCCGCCGCCGGTGAGCGTCTCATTCCTCCTCCCCTCTCTCTCTCCCTTCCCGGCCGACCGCCGCCGAGCCGCACGCCGTCGCCGCACGCGTGCGGAGCTCGTCCTCCCCGCCGCCCACTGCGGTCGTCGTCGCCTTCGCGACGCCGTCGTCTAGCCGCCGCCACCGCGCTCGTGCGTGGTCGCTTCCCGCGCCCGCCCGCCGTCGCCGTGCCGCCGTGCCGTCGTCGCCGTGCGCCGCGCTAGGTCCCGCGCCGCGCGCTGTCACCGGACGCCGGTCGTCGCCGATCCCCCGCTCCTACCCGCGTCGCCACCTTCGCCTCGATCTCGCCGACCCGTCCGCGCTCTCGCCGCCGCCGGTGAGCGTCTCCATCCTCCTCCCCTCTCTCTCTCCCTTCCTGGCCGACCGCCGCCGAGCCGCACGCCGTCGCCGGACGCGTGCGGAGCTCGTCCTCCCCGCCGCCCACTGCGGTCGTCGTCGCCTTCGCGACGCCGTCGTCTAGCTGCCGCCACCGCGCTCGTGCGTGGTCGCTTCCCGCGCCCGCCCGCCGTCGTCGCCGTGCGCCGCGCTAGGTCCCGCGCCACGCGCTGTCACCGGACGCCGGTCGTCGCCGTCGCGCCGTCGTCGCCGTCGCCGTGCGCCGCCGCCGCCGCGCCGCCCGTAGCTCCCGCCGCCGGCTGCTGCCGTCCGCCCGAGCCGTTCCCCGCTTCCCTCTCTGTTCCCCTCTCGCTAACGAGCGGGCCCCACTCGTCAGTCGCCCCGCGCCTCCCTTTCTCTCTCTCCTCCCCGGGCCCGCGTGTCAGTCTCTCCCTCCCCCTCTCCCTCACCGACAGGTGGTCCCCACCTGTCAGCCGTCAGCCTCCTCTCTCCTCGCTGACGTCAGCAGCCCCATTAATTGCACAATAATTGATTTAGGACTTTTCTGTTTAGTTTAAAAACCCAGAAAACTTCTAAAATTCATAAGTAATTCATCTAGTCTCCGTTTAGGTCCATTCAAGTTTCATTAAATCCAGAAAAATGCCAAGAATCCATTAAAAATAGTTTCTTTCTCTGTTTCAGTAGTTTTATAGCCTGTTTTGTTTGCTTTGCCTTGTTTGTCGTAGGTTTTGACCCCGTCGTAGCGCCGTTTGTTCTCGAAGTCGTCGCCGAAGTTCCTCGTGGGTCTAAGCAAGGCAAGTGGCACCCTTCTTTGATCATATTGAACCTATGTTTATAAAATTTCTCGCTTGACATTCAAACATGCATTGTATTCAAATGTATTTACTTTATTTATCTATTGGGCATTTACCTTTATACCAGTTGATCCCCATTTATTATTATTGTCATCCCATGGTTAATTTGACTAGACTTAGGGTTAGGCAATGCTTAGCCATGCTTAGTTCAACTAGCTCATCAATTATTATTTAATTACTGTTACACTATAATAGACCTTTAATGGTTGTAATCATTATTAATATCCCGTTGAGGATTAATACAACTAAAATATTGCTTATGGTGGGCTGTGGGTGCATGGTTTTGAGAGTCGTGCCCATGGCAACTAAGGACCGGTTCTCAGGAAACCCTGAAGGTCTTACACGTACTAGCCACAAGCCAGAATGGGCAACGGTGAGACTCGTAATCTAGCTTGTCCCTATTCGACGTACCGAGGCAAGGGTAGGCGTGATGGAGTATGGACGGGCAATCGTGGTGTAACGAAAGCCTCTGCTGCTTCCGGATCTACCAAGGCACAAGAGGGGACTGCCCGACTTGGTGTAAAGGAGAGGGTGAAACCTGAAGTGTGGTGCGATTGTCTAGGGAGGGTTAGGTGAAAGGTCTTATCATGGTTTCCGTACTGAGGTATCGTGGTGATACGTTGGGGCATGGTAACATGCTTGGGAGCCATGTCTTGTGGATAAAGTTGTACACCTCTACAGAGTAAAACTATTCGAATAGCCGTGCCCGTGGTTATTGGGCGAACTGACAGACTCACTGGGATTAGTTAAACCTCCTTAATAATTTTATTAATCTTGGAACTGGTTTGACCCTGCGCAATATGGTGTAACGTTGGCAGTGGTTTGGGTCTGTCGCAACGTGGTTTAAAGTTGGACAAAGGGTTGACCCTGTTGCAACGTGGTGTAACGTTCGACAGCGGTTCGGGCCTGTTGCAACGTGGTGTAACGTTGGACAGTGGATGTTTATTTTAAATGTTACTTTACTTTTATTTCAGTCTATTTTTATCTACTTTTTTGCTAAATTACTGCAGCTTTGTGCAATTTAACCTTAGCCTATCCTTGTTACCCTATTGCATTCATTATTCTCCCTCTCTTGGGTGTTACTTGTTGAGTACGGTGGTTTGTACTCAGCCTTGCTTAATTTTCCCCCACCAGAGCAAGTGCCAGAGCCAGAGTCAGAAGGTTGTTCCGAAGGTTGAAGTGAGGTTCAGTCCGCCGTCGAGAATGCCTGTGGTGTGGAGCCGTCATCGCCAGCTGAAGCTGAAGATTAGATGGTTTAGTTTGTTTTCTTTTTCCGCTGCATTTCGATAGATAATTGTTTTTATTTGTTTTTAAGACGTGGAACTGTGTATTAATTTGTCATAGTGTGTACTCGGGCTGATGCCTGGACCGAGATTTAATACATGCTATTGTTCAGAAATTTGGTGTAAATTTCTGGGCGTGACATGTATGCTGGCTTGGATTTGTTTGTTCTCTACTTTCTGAGGGTCACGAATTTATATCCACAGTTGCCCCTTTGCCTAAGTAAAACTAGAGAGACAAGTATAGATACTATACAAACAATCTTGATACGAACTGAGTAGGACTCTGAGGAGTCGTTAGGGGTAAACAACCAAGTAGGTAGAACCATCCTTGGATCGAACTAACTATGTTTATTTATCCATGTACAATTTCTTTCCTCGCTCGTATACTTATCCAAGTACAATTTCTTTCCTCTCCCATATAGAATTAGGTATGTGGTGCTCTTGTTGGGTGTAGTGCGGGTATATATGGTATTCTATATCCATAACACTAATAGTATGTGCTTTCTTTTCACATCCACGGTATCTCATATCTGTTACAATGACACATGTGGTCTTGCAACCCCGAAGATAATTTAAATGGCTATGAAAAAGTGAATGTATGCCCGAGGTAAAAGGCTGAATACTCGGTATATGTTGCATCCAAAAAATGTGCCCCGCCAGATTATGGTTTAGCATGTGAACAGTGCAATCAAAATGCTGTGGATATTATGTTGCACCTAATTTTTGAGTGCCCTTTTACGGTCATCTGTTGGGCTATTGCTAGAGTCTCTTGGAACACAACTTGCGGTTTCGATATAATGTTCATGGAAACAAATTATGCCACAACATCATGGAGGCTGCTTCATAAAAAAGTCATCGCTAGTTACTTGGAACATTTGCAATGTCAGAAATGACCTAATAACCATAAGCCAGTGTCGTTTACCTCTTGGAGAAACCTTTTTAAGGGATATGTCATTTTTCTGTTATTTATCTTAAACGAGAGAGAAATTTATAGTGATTCACATACTGGATCTTGAATTTGAATTTATATTTTTCCTTTTTGTTCTATTTAAATATTATATTAATAAAAAACCTAGAGAGAGGCCTCTCCTATTATGCTTTGTAAAAAACATACACAAACCATATACTAACGCGAATAGAGCATCTCGAATAGGTGTCAAAAATTTATCCCCAAAAATTAAGTTTTGGGAATTATGCCAAAAAACATTCATCCAACAGGTCCTCAAATCTATTTTCAATATTTACGCATGTCCAATATTAGTTATCTTGTATCTCAAATCCGGGGCAAACATATGCAGGACCAAGTGTTGACACCAAATATGTTGATCTGGTACACTAGATACATGTGAAGGCTTGGGAGATCTACTTAGCTCCAACGTAGGTCCTAGATCGTGATGAGTTGTGCGTGCCACCCAGTTTGATCCTACGACATACAAGATGACGATGTGGCAGCTATTAGCCAATAGGTTGATCAGTCGACCATTGGAGATTTGGATCGGATGAAAGTCTGATACAGAGATTTGGATCGGATGAAAGTCTGATACAAATAGACTCGAATAGTTAGATAAACAATGAAACATTTGCTACACTAGCCAAAAACCAATTTGTATATAACCCTTTTAATCTTATGTAACACTTACATAACTAAACCGCAAAAATCCCGATGAAACGATGATTGGTGCCTACTGACTTAAATAAATCTAACTTACAACCACAACCTTATAGGTCAAACCTAACAAATGTTGCATGATGTTGATAATTGTCCTATTGATTTAAGCTAGCCGATATGACGCCGATGAAAGGGGTCATGCAATTAATTTAACAAATACATTATAACTATCAAAGAGAAATTTAACACATTAGATAAGATCAGCTAACCCTCCGATGAAATATTAACATGGACCTATTGTCTTAAAAGTTTTAGATTATTAACAACAATCTAGTAGGTCTGACCTAACTGATGTAGCACGGGATTGTATATGATAATCTGATCTCAATGAGCCAATAATTCTACCTAATGTGCTGGATGTAACAATCTATCTAAAAAATCATTGTGATTGTAGAGATATATTGGCTAAGACAGAAGATTAGGCCTAACCGAGACATTTCCGACCCAACCGATCCATCTCTAAATACAATGCTATTAAAGAGAATTGAAATATCTGGTAAAATATACCAATCGAACCAGAGCAATCCAAGAGATCAAAGCACTGCATTGTTGAACAGAACTAATGTAGTCGATACAATTAGCAAAGCATGCGGAACATAGGACTTACCCTTTCGTCGGATATCGAAGCCAATGTAGCCCCAGGCTAGGTGCCATGTTCTCTAAGTGATTAAAAAAAAGCTTTGGAGAAGAGGGTGGCGATGCACCAAGAACAATTGTATTGATTCGTGTCCTCTTTTACAGGGACCCTAGGTGTATATATTTGTACTCACGAGTAAATACTAGTCCATATTGGACACGACACATGTTTTAAGACAAAACGAAAGATACAACTGCTGTTCAAACACTAGACTTAATCCATATCGGACACGACACATGTTTCCTACAGATAAAAGAAAACATACAACTCCTAATTAGACACTAGACTTAGTCCGTATCGAACATGTTACATGTTTCCTAAAGACAAAAGAAAACATACAAGTCCTGATCGGACACGAGACAAAACTTTCTAAAGAAAAATTACGAAACCCTGTCTAATTAATAGATACAATGAAAATGACATGTGACATCTCATGGTCTTCATGATTTCTTATTGAACTCAGACTCTTCTTGCTAAGACTTTCATTGGCTAATTGTGCTATTTCCTTATCCAAATCCATTAAATAATCTTACCAAATTTTAGTGTTGATACAAATATAGTACTCCCTCCTTTTCACAATGTAAGACTTTCTAGTCTTTCCGAGATTCATATGGATGCTAATGAATCTAGACATATATATAAATTATATACATTCATCAATTGATGAATGTAGGGTATGTTAGAAAGTCTTATAATATAAAACGGGGATAGTATAATTTAGTTTTAGCCTTCTTTGGAGCAGGTGGTAATTCTTTGGCCCAATTTTTTTAGATGGACCCAATGCAAACATCTGAGGAGCTAAGTATTAGCGCTCTCTTGAAGATGAAGACAAATACAATAATTTAGTAACTTCTTATCGTAGTCGCATGCAAATTGCAAAGACACGATGAATTTAGCAGAAAATATGATTATGATCAATTAAATTCAAGGGGAAAACAAAAGACCCAATCTTCATAGGTCCAGCAAGCTGGGAGAGCGAGCAGACACCATTATATATATTGGTGGCATGTACTCTGCGATCCTAGCTCAGCAAATTATTGATTGATTATTGGATAAAACATACAACTCCTAATTAGACACTAGACTTAGTCCGTATCGAACATGTTACATGTTTCCTAAAGACAAAAGAAAACATACAAGTCCTGATCGGACACGAGACAAAACTTTCTAAAGAAAAATTACGAAACCCTGTCTAATTAATAGATACAATGAAAATGACATGTGACATCTCATGGTCTTCATGATTTCTTATTGAACTCAGACTCTTCTTGCTAAGACTTTCATTGGCTAATTGTGCTATTTCCTTATCCAAATCCATTAAATAATCTTACCAAATTTTAGTGTTGATACAAATATAGTACTCCCTCCTTTTCACAATGTAAGACTTTCTAGTCTTTCCGAGATTCATATAGATGCTAATGAATCTAGACATATATATAAATTATATACATTCATTAATTGATGAATGTAGGGTATGTTAGAAAGTCTTATAATATAAAACGGGGATAGTATAATTTAGTTTTAGCCTTCTTTGGAGCAGGTGGTAATTCTTTGGCCCAATTTTTTTAGATGGACCCAATGCAAACATCTGAGGAGCTAAGTATTAGCGCTCTCTTGAAGATGAAGACAAATACAATAATTTAGTAACTTCTTATCGTAGTCGCATGCAAATTGCAAAGACACGATGAATTTAGCAGAAAATATGATTATTATCAATTAAATTCAAGGGGAAAACAAAAGACCCAATCTTCATAGGTCCAGCAAGCTGGGAGAGCGAGCAGACACCATTATATATATTGGTGGCATGTACTCTGCGATCCTAGCTCAGCAAATTATTGATTGATTATTGGATACAAAAATGTAATTAGCGTTTCTCCAGATGTTGGCTCGGCTCAGATGATCGATGGTGCACGTGTTAATTTGACTCTCGATCCATATATGCATGCCGACATGCTTAATTACTTGGCCTGGAGGTTAGACTTGTAGACGGAGTTGGCCTTCCAGTCGTCGGGGATGACATCCTCGGCGACGAGCTTTTCCCCAGACTCGGTGGTCACGCGGATGGTGAAGGGGCCCTTTATCGGCTTTGGGGTGTCTAGCCTCCAGATAGCACCCCACGACTCCTTTAGCGGCTTATACTCCTCAGAGCCCTTCTCCTTCAGGTCCACCCCCACGACGTCACCATCACCGGCGACGTACTTGACGAGCAGCGCGAAGTAGTTGGGGTTGGAGCCCTTCTCGACATGGAAGGTGATCTTTGTGTCGGCGGGGTACTTGCACCGGACGCGGCGGAACTGCATATCGATGATGCCGGCCTTGCGGAGCTCCTCCTCTTTGCCTTCCTTAGCCATGGCACCAAATGCATGGCCGGAGAGGTCGAAATGGTAGGCGGCGATGGGCTCGGTGTTCATGTCGGTGATGTGGACGATGACAGGCTTGTCGGAGCAAGCCTCTGGCTTGGAGCACTTGACCTCGTAGCAGGATCCACAGCCCCTCCCGTCCTTGAAGATGGGGTCGTTGCCGCAGGAGTTCATGCCGAGGTAGGGCGCCTTGTCAACGTCCTTGTAGCCGCAGGCGCCGCCATTGTCGTCGGGGCCGGCACCCGTGGCCTTGCCGTACCAGGTGCCCCTGGCTTCTAGCCACTTGTCACCGTAGGTCGCCGTGATGTTTGGGCCAGGTGGCACCTTGGGCGGGTGGCACGACACGGCGGAGACCATTGCCGCCGCGACGACACAAGCGAGCAGGAGGGAGGAAGAGGCCATTGTTGTATATTGGTGAGATCGATGAGTGAGGTCGAGGCCATGGTGGGTGGTATTTATGGACGGTGGCGAGAGGAGGATGGACGGAGTGCCGGTTTGGTCGCGTGTGGTTGAAAGGGCGGCGATCGGGGATGCATGGAATGGAACAATGCATGGTGAGTGAGGGAGCGCCAGTTTTGTCAGGCTAGCTGCCACTTTTGGAAACACTCCTCTTCTATTTTAATTCTTCCTCATACAGGTGTTGGGCTGGCCTCAATCTAAAATAGAATTGTTGTCTAGGCTTTCTACATGCTTTTTCGTGCCCTCTGGCCCTAGAATAAAATTTGTTATATGACATTCAGAGGTTTCAAATCTGTTACCTATTTTCAGTTTTCCAATTTATTTTGAACAAAAAAAATAAGGTGAATTTGCATTTACGCCCATAGACATCATCAGTCAATAATGAAAGAGCAATCTTCCATGTTCCCACGCATGGTTAGCCCGTCATCTGCTGCCATACCTTTTCTCCCCGTCCCTAGCCACCTCCACGCCTTCCCTCCTCCCGTTGTCGCCCGCATCACTTTGTTTCTAGTTGTTGCACGTCCATCTTTTGCACATGCTTCTTATGGTTAGGATAATTACAATGAAATAGACATGTTCAAACATCAGGGTGAGTTGGGTTTTGGGCTAGGCCTTAAAAAAAGCTCGGCCAAACAATCCTAGGCTTTCTCGGGCCGGGCCAAACATTTTTATATTTATTTGGGCTTTCGGGCTTCAATGGCTAGGCTCAGGCCTAGTTCACTACATAGTCGAGTTGGGCTAGTTTGGATAGGTTTATAATGAAGTCTATATTTGTTTCCTTATTGAAAAATCCTTTGTTGTTCTGTCGGGACATATTCATACTTATTTGTCATTGGACAGGGATATGACTACGACATCCGATGAAATAGGGTTTAGCCGATGAAAGGTATATGCGAGACTTGTAGCAACGAGAAGGAGACACATGGATTTGTATACAGGTTCAAGCATAATTGGGTAATAGCCCTATTCCTGTTAGTCGAAATATGTTTTGCTCTTATATGATGTTGGCGAGATGTACACAAATACAAAACTTGGAACTGTTTACTCGACTATATATCAATGAAGCAATGTAGTTGTATGGAATTGATCTCAATGAGTACGCTCCTGGAGTCCTGAAGTAATGTGGTTTGTGAATCTTGGAGTCTTGAAGTAATGTGGTTTGTGAATCTATTTTTGTCCCTTAGTGTATGTTGGCTTGGATTTGTTTGTTCTCTACTTTCTGAGGGTCACGTATTTATATCCAGAGTTGTCCCTTTGCCCAAGTAAAACTAGAGAGACAAGTATAGATACTATACAAACAATCTTGATACGAACTGAGTAGAACTCTAAGGAGTCGTTAGGGGTAAACAACCAAGTATAGATACTATACAAACAATTGGCTTAATTAACTCAGGAAAAATCCCTCTAAAAGAACTTAATTTAGTTAAATCGAGGCTCGCAAATCGACTAACTGGATTTAAATTCAAATTGCAGAAGTATAAAATTTGGCCAAACAAATTAATTTAAAACTCGGCAAAGTGGGGTTTTCCTTTTTCCCTCCTTTTTCCTTTCTTTTTCCCTTCCTTCTCAAATTGGGCCGAAGTCCAATTTTCCTCCCTCCCTTTTCTTTTTCCTTTTTCTTTTTCCTCTCCTCCTTCCCGGGCCGGCCCACCACCACTCCCCCTCGGCCGGCCCAGCCGACCGGCCGCTCCCTTGCCCCGCGCGCCCCCGCCTGGGCCGCCGCTCGGCCCAGCTCGCCGCGTCGCCCGCGCCCGCGAGTCCGCGCCGCCTACCTCCTCCCTCGCGCCACTGATAGGTAGGGCCCACCTGTCAGTGACCGTTCCCCCGCCAGCGCCCGCCTCCGCGCCGCCGCTGCAACCGCCGCCGCCGCAACTGCCGCCGCCGAGACCGCGTCGTGCCCGACTCGGTCTCCATCCTCCGCCCGCCCTAGCCGGTGCCGCCGCCCTTTAAATCCCGAGCCGCCGCGCGCCGTCGCCCACTTTCCGTCTTCGCTCGCGTCGCCGCCGCACTGTCGCCGTTCGCCGCCACCGTTCAATCTCGCCGCCAGCCGCCGGTCGTCGTCGTCCAGCTGCGTCACCACCTTCGCGCCGCCGTCGCCGTCGGATTGTCGCCCCCGTCGTCGCCGGTGGACATCCCCAGCGCCGCGTGTTCCCTCTCCGCCCGGTCGCTGCAGCGCCTCATCGCCTCGCCGTCGCTCGTCGATCTCCGCCGCCGTTGCCGATCCCCCGCTCCTACCCGCGTCGCCACCTTCGCCTCGATCTCGCCGACCCGTCCACGCTCTCGCCGCCGCCGGTGAGCGTCTCATTCCTCCTCCCCTCTCTCTCTCCCTTCCCGGCCGACCGCCGCCGAGCCGCACGCCGTCGCCGCACGCGTGCGGAGCTCGTCCTCCCCGCCGCCCACTGCGGTCGTCGTCGCCTTCGCGACGCCGTCGTCTAGCCGCCGCCACCGCGCTCGTGCGTGGTCGCTTCCCGCGCCCGCCCGCCGTCGCCGTGCCGCCGTGCCGTCGTCGCCGTGCGCCGCGCTAGGTCCCGCGCCGCGCGCTGTCACCGGACGCCGGTCGTCGCCGATCCCCCGCTCCTACCCGCGTCGCCACCTTCGCCTCGATCTCGCCGACCCGTCCGCGCTCTCGCCGCCGCCGGTGAGCGTCTCCATCCTCCTCCCCTCTCTCTCTCCCTTCCTGGCCGACCGCCGCCGAGCCGCACGCCGTCGCCGGACGCGTGCGGAGCTCGTCCTCCCCGCCGCCCACTGCGGTCGTCGTCGCCTTCGCGACGCCGTCGTCTAGCTGCCGCCACCGCGCTCGTGCGTGGTCGCTTCCCGCGCCCGCCCGCCGTCGTCGCCGTGCGCCGCGCTAGGTCCCGCGCCACGCGCTGTCACCGGACGCCGGTCGTCGCCGTCGCGCCGTCGTCGCCGTCGCCGTGCGCCGCCGCGCCGCCCGTAGCTCCCGCCGCCGGCTGCTGCCGTCCGCCCGAGCCGTTCCCCGCTTCCCTCTCTGTTCCCCTCTCGCTAACGAGCGGGCCCCACTCGTCAGTCGCCCCGCGCCTCCCTTTCTCTCTCTCCTCCCCGGGCCCGCGTGTCAGTCTCTCCCTCCCCCTCTCCCTCACCGACAGGTGGTCCCCACCTGTCAGCCGTCAGCCTCCTCTCTCCTCGCTGACGTCAGCAGCCCCATTAATTGCACAATAATTGATTTAGGACTTTTCTGTTTAGTTTAAAAACCCAGAAAACTTCTAAAATTCATAAGTAATTCATCTAGTCTCCGTTTAGGTCCATTCAAGTTTCATTAAATCCAGAAAAATGCCAAGAATCCATTAAAAATAGTTTCTTTCTCTGTTTCAGTAGTTTTATAGCCTGTTTTGTTTGCTTTGCCTTGTTTGTCGTAGGTTTTGACCCCGTCGTAGCGCCGTTTGTTCTCGAAGTCGTCGCCGAAGTTCCTCGTGGGTCTAAGCAAGGCAAGTGGCACCCTTCTTTGATCATATTGAACCTATGTTTATAAAATTTCTCGCTTGACATTCAAACATGCATTGTATTCAAATGTATTTACTTTATTTATCTATTGGGCATTTACCTTTATACCAGTTGATCCCCATTTATTATTATTGTCATCCCATGGTTAATTTGACTAGACTTAGGGTTAGGCAATGCTTAGCCATGCTTAGTTCAACTAGCTCATCAATTATTATTTAATTACTGTTACACTATAATAGACCTTTAATGGTTGTAATCATTATTAATATCCCGTTGAGGATTAATACAACTAAAATATTGCTTATGGTGGGCTGTGGGTGCATGGTTTTGAGAGTCGTGCCCATGGCAACTAAGGACCGGTTCTCAGGAAACCCTGAAGGTCTTACACGTACTAGCCACAAGCCAGAATGGGCAACGGTGAGACTCGTAATCTAGCTTGTCCCTATTCGACGTACCGAGGCAAGGGTAGGCGTGATGGAGTATGGACGGGCAATCGTGGTGTAACGAAAGCCTCTGCTGCTTCCGGATCTACCAAGGCACAAGAGGGGACTGCCCGACTTGGTGTAAAGGAGAGGGTGAAACCTGAAGTGTGGTGCGATTGTCTAGGGAGGGTTAGGTGAAAGGTCTTATCATGGTTTCCGTACTGAGGTATCGTGGTGATACGTTGGGGCATGGTAACATGCTTGGGAGCCATGTCTTGTGGATAAAGTTGTACACCTCTACAGAGTAAAACTATTCGAATAGCCGTGCCCGTGGTTATTGGGCGAACTGACAGACTCACTGGGATTAGTTAAACCTCCTTAATAATTTTATTAATCTTGGAACTGGTTTGACCCTGCGCAATATGGTGTAACGTTGGCAGTGGTTTGGGTCTGTCGCAACGTGGTTTAAAGTTGGACAAAGGGTTGACCCTGTTGCAACGTGGTGTAACGTTCGACAGCGGTTCGGGCCTGTTGCAACGTGGTGTAACGTTGGACAGTGGATGTTTATTTTAAATGTTACTTTACTTTTATTTCAGTCTATTTTTATCTACTTTTTTGCTAAATTACTGCAGCTTTGTGCAATTTAACCTTAGCCTATCCTTGTTACCCTATTGCATTCATTATTCTCCCTCTCTTGGGTGTTACTTGTTGAGTACGGTGGTTTGTACTCAGCCTTGCTTAATTTTCCCCCACCAGAGCAAGTGCCAGAGCCAGAGTCAGAAGGTTGTTCCGAAAGGTTGAAGTGAGGTTCAGTCCGCCGTCGAGAATGCCTGTGGTGTGGAGCCGTCATCGCCAGCTGAAGCTGAAGATTAGATGGTTTAGTTTGTTTTCTTTTTCCGCTGCATTTCGATAGATAATTGTTTTTATTTGTTTTTAAGACGTGGAACTGTGTATTAATTTGTCATAGTGTGTACTCGGGCTGATGCCTGGACCGAGATTTAATACATGCTATTGTTCAGAAATTTGGTGTAAATTTCTGGGCGTGACATGTATGCTGGCTTGGATTTGTTTGTTCTCTACTTTCTGAGGGTCACGAATTTATATCCACAGTTGCCCCTTTGCCTAAGTAAAACTAGAGAGACAAGTATAGATACTATACAAACAATCTTGATACGAACTGAGTAGGACTCTGAGGAGTCGTTAGGGGTAAACAACCAAGTAGGTAGAACCATCCTTGGATCGAACTAACTATGTTTATTTATCCATGTACAATTTCTTTCCTCGCTCGTATACTTATCCAAGTACAATTTCTTTCCTCTCCCATATAGAATTAGGTATGTGGTGCTCTTGTTGGGTGTAGTGCGGGTATATATGGTATTCTATATCCATAACACTAATAGTATGTGCTTTCTTTTCACATCCACGGTATCTCATATCTGTTACAATGACACATGTGGTCTTGCAACCCCGAAGATAATTTAAATGGCTATGAAAAAGTGAATGTATGCCCGAGGTAAAAGGCTGAATACTCGGTATATGTTGCATCCAAAAAATGTGCCCCGCCAGATTATGGTTTAGCATGTGAACAGTGCAATCAAAATGCTGTGGATATTATGTTGCACCTAATTTTTGAGTGCCCTTTTACGGTCATCTGTTGGGCTATTGCTAGAGTCTCTTGGAACACAACTTGCGGTTTCGATATAATGTTCATGGAAACAAATTATGCCACAACATCATGGAGGCTGCTTCATAAAAAAGTCATCGCTAGTTACTTGGAACATTTGCAATGTCAGAAATGACCTAATAACCATAAGCCAGTGTCGTTTACCTCTTGGAGAAACCTTTTTAAGGGATATGTCATTTTTCTGTTATTTATCTTAAACGAGAGAGAAATTTATAGTGATTCACATACTGGATCTTGAATTTGAATTTATATTTTTCCTTTTTGTTCTATTTAAATATTATATTAATAAAAAACCTAGAGAGAGGCCTCTCCTATTATGCTTTGTAAAAAACATACACAAACCATATACTAACGCGAATAGAGCATCTCGAATAGGTGTCAAAAATTTATCCCCAAAAATTAAGTTTTGGGAATTATGCCAAAAAACATTCATCCAACAGGTCCTCAAATCTATTTTCAATATTTACGCATGTCCAATATTAGTTATCTTGTATCTCAAATCCGGGGCAAACATATGCAGGACCAAGTGTTGACACCAAATATGTTGATCTGGTACACTAGATACATGTGAAGGCTTGGGAGATCTACTTAGCTCCAACGTAGGTCCTAGATCGTGATGAGTTGTGCGTGCCACTCAGTTTGATCCTACGACATACAAGATGACGATGTGGCAGCTATTAGCCAATAGGTTGATCAGTCGACCATTGGAGATTTGGATCGGATGAAAGTCTGATACAGAGATTTGGATCGGATGAAAGTCTGATACAAATAGACTCGAATAGTTAGATAAACAATGAAACATTTGCTACACTAGCCAAAAACCAATTTGTATATAACCCTTTTAATCTTATGTAACACTTACATAACTAAACCGCAAAAATCCCGATGAAACGATGATTGGTGCCTACTGACTTAAATAAATCTAACTTACAACCACAACCTTATAGGTCAAACCTAACAAATGTTGCATGATGTTGATAATTGTCCTATTGATTTAAGCTAGCCGATATGACGCCGATGAAAGGGGTCATGCAATTAATTTAACAAATACATTATAACTATCAAAGAGAAATTTAACACATTAGATAAGATCAGCTAACCCTCCGATGAAATATTAACATGGACCTATTGTCTTAAAAGTTTTAGATTATTAACAACAATCTAGTAGGTCTGACCTAACTGATGTAGCACGGGATTGTATATGATAATCTGATCTCAATGAGCCAATAATTCTACCTAATGTGCTGGATGTAACAATCTATCTAAAAAATCATTGTGATTGTAGAGATATATTGGCTAAGACAGAAGATTAGGCCTAACCGAGACATTTCCGACCCAACCGATCCATCTCTAAATACAATGCTATTAAAGAGAATTGAAATATCTGGTAAAATATACCAATCGAACCAGAGCAATCCAAGAGATCAAAGCACTGCATTGTTGAACAGAACTAATGTAGTCGATACAATTAGCAAAGCATGCGGAACATAGGACTTACCCTTTCGTCGGATATCGAAGCCAATGTAGCCCCAGGCTAGGTGCCATGTTCTCTAAGTGATTAAAAAAAAGCTTTGGAGAAGAGGGTGGCGATGCACCAAGAACAATTGTATTGATTCGTGTCCTCTTTTACAGGGACCCTAGGTGTATATATTTGTACTCACGAGTAAATACTAGTCCATATTGGACACGACACATGTTTTAAGACAAAACGAAAGATACAACTGCTGTTCAAACACTAGACTTAATCCATATCGGACACGACACATGTTTCCTACAGATAAAAGAAAACATACAACTCCTAATTAGACACTAGACTTAGTCCGTATCGAACATGTTACATGTTTCCTAAAGACAAAAGAAAACATACAAGTCCTGATCGGACACGAGACAAAACTTTCTAAAGAAAAATTACGAAACCCTGTCTAATTAATAGATACAATGAAAATGACATGTGACATCTCATGGTCTTCATGATTTCTTATTGAACTCAGACTCTTCTTGCTAAGACTTTCATTGGCTAATTGTGCTATTTCCTTATCCAAATCCATTAAATAATCTTACCAAATTTTAGTGTTGATACAAATATAGTACTCCCTCCTTTTCACAATGTAAGACTTTCTAGTCTTTCCGAGATTCATATGGATGCTAATGAATCTAGACATATATATAAATTATATACATTCATCAATTGATGAATGTAGGGTATGTTAGAAAGTCTTATAATATAAAACGGGGATAGTATAATTTAGTTTTAGCCTTCTTTGGAGCAGGTGGTAATTCTTTGGCCCAATTTTTTTAGATGGACCCAATGCAAACATCTGAGGAGCTAAGTATTAGCGCTCTCTTGAAGATGAAGACAAATACAATAATTTAGTAACTTCTTATCGTAGTCGCATGCAAATTGCAAAGACACGATGAATTTAGCAGAAAATATGATTATGATCAATTAAATTCAAGGGGAAAACAAAAGACCCAATCTTCATAGGTCCAGCAAGCTGGGAGAGCGAGCAGACACCATTATATATATTGGTGGCATGTACTCTGCGATCCTAGCTCAGCAAATTATTGATTGATTATTGGATAAAACATACAACTCCTAATTAGACACTAGACTTAGTCCGTATCGAACATGTTACATGTTTCCTAAAGACAAAAGAAAACATACAAGTCCTGATCGGACACGAGACAAAACTTTCTAAAGAAAAATTACGAAACCCTGTCTAATTAATAGATACAATGAAAATGACATGTGACATCTCATGGTCTTCATGATTTCTTATTGAACTCAGACTCTTCTTGCTAAGACTTTCATTGGCTAATTGTGCTATTTCCTTATCCAAATCCATTAAATAATCTTACCAAATTTTAGTGTTGATACAAATATAGTACTCCCTCCTTTTCACAATGTAAGACTTTCTAGTCTTTCCGAGATTCATATAGATGCTAATGAATCTAGACATATATATAAATTATATACATTCATTAATTGATGAATGTAGGGTATGTTAGAAAGTCTTATAATATAAAACGGGGATAGTATAATTTAGTTTTAGCCTTCTTTGGAGCAGGTGGTAATTCTTTGGCCCAATTTTTTTAGATGGACCCAATGCAAACATCTGAGGAGCTAAGTATTAGCGCTCTCTTGAAGATGAAGACAAATACAATAATTTAGTAACTTCTTATCGTAGTCGCATGCAAATTGCAAAGACACGATGAATTTAGCAGAAAATATGATTATGATCAATTAAATTCAAGGGGAAAACAAAAGACCCAATCTTCATAGGTCCAGCAAGCTGGGAGAGCGAGCAGACACCATTATATATATTGGTGGCATGTACTCTGCGATCCTAGCTCAGCAAATTATTGATTGATTATTGGATACAAAAATGTAATTAGCGTTTCTCCAGATGTTGGCTCGGCTCAGATGATCGATGGTGCACGTGTTAATTTGACTCTCGATCCATATATGCATGCCGACATGCTTAATTACTTGGCCTGGAGGTTAGACTTGTAGACGGAGTTGGCCTTCCAGTCGTCGGGGATGACATCCTCGGCGACGAGCTTTTCCCCAGACTCGGTGGTCACGCGGATGGTGAAGGGGCCCTTTATCGGCTTTGGGGTGTCTAGCCTCCAGATAGCACCCCACGACTCCTTTAGCGGCTTATACTCCTCAGAGCCCTTCTCCTTCAGGTCCACCCCCACGACGTCACCATCACCGGCGACGTACTTGACGAGCAGCGCGAAGTAGTTGGGGTTGGAGCCCTTCTCGACATGGAAGGTGATCTTTGTGTCGGCGGGGTACTTGCACCGGACGCGGCGGAACTGCATATCGATGATGCCGGCCTTGCGGAGCTCCTCCTCTTTGCCTTCCTTAGCCATGGCACCAAATGCATGGCCGGAGAGGTCGAAATGGTAGGCGGCGATGGGCTCGGTGTTCATGTCGGTGATGTGGACGATGACAGGCTTGTCGGAGCAAGCCTCTGGCTTGGAGCACTTGACCTCGTAGCAGGATCCACAGCCCCTCCCGTCCTTGAAGATGGGGTCGTTGCCGCAGGAGTTCATGCCGAGGTAGGGCGCCTTGTCAACGTCCTTGTAGCCGCAGGCGCCGCCATTGTCGTCGGGGCCGGCACCCGTGGCCTTGCCGTACCAGGTGCCCCTGGCTTCTAGCCACTTGTCACCGTAGGTCGCCGTGATGTTTGGGCCAGGTGGCACCTTGGGCGGGTGGCACGACACGGCGGAGACCATTGCCGCCGCGACGACACAAGCGAGCAGGAGGGAGGAAGAGGCCATTGTTGTATATTGGTGAGATCGATGAGTGAGGTCGAGGCCATGGTGGGTGGTATTTATGGACGGTGGCGAGAGGAGGATGGACGGAGTGCCGGTTTGGTCGCGTGTGGTTGAAAGGGCGGCGATCGGGGATGCATGGAATGGAACAATGCATGGTGAGTGAGGGAGCGCCAGTTTTGTCAGGCTAGCTGCCACTTTTGGAAACACTCCTCTTCTATTTTAATTCTTCCTCATACAGGTGTTGGGCTGGCCTCAATCTAAAATAGAATTGTTGTCTAGGCTTTCTACATGCTTTTTCGTGCCCTCTGGCCCTAGAATAAAATTTGTTATATGACATTCAGAGGTTTCAAATCTGTTACCTATTTTCAGTTTTCCAATTTATTTTGAACAAAAAAAAATAAGGTGAATTTGCATTTACGCCCATAGACATCATCAGTCAATAATGAAAGAGCAATCTTCCATGTTCCCACGCATGGTTAGCCCGTCATCTGCTGCCATACCTTTTCTCCCCGTCCCTAGCCACCTCCACGCCTTCCCTCCTCCCGTTGTCGCCCGCATCACTTTGTTTCTAGTTGTTGCACGTCCATCTTTTGCACATGCTTCTTATGGTTAGGAGAATTACAATGAAATAGACATGTTCAAACATCAGGGTGAGTTGGGTTTTGGGCTAGGCCTTAAAAAAAGCTCGGCCAAACAATCCTAGGCCCCAACTCAGCAATCTGCAAAAAGAAAAAAAAAAGCTGGGTGCGACCTGAGCCCTTGGCTTTCTCGGGCCAAAAAAAGCTGGGTAACAGAGTGCTTAAGATACTGTATTTTGTCTCTGATCGATAAACAGACAAATTAATATAACACTAACCTTCCAATCTTCTTCTAAAATGACAGCTGAACCTTTCATAGAAGTGCATGACCCTTACTTCCAACACCGCATCTTGTGGCCTTCTTCATTTTTAATTAAGCAACAAATACCATTTCTGCACGTACCCAGTGATTATCGGCCGTATAAACAAGTTATAGTTTTGCAACCATTAAAAACAACATCTTTGATCATTTCTACTTAATACCGTCCAACATGAAGCTGCAATTCGCATGACCATTTGATCTCCAGCTATGATATAGTATTATCGTTTTTCTCTTTAACTTGATATATTATCGCTTAGTTTTGATCATCTCGTTCTTCGAAGACAATTGCTGATTGATGAAGTAATGCTCTAAGGAGCAAATTAAACGACCCGAAACGAATGTGTATGCTAAGAGATCATACATCTTATGATCGAATTTAATTACGTGCAACTAAAGATTTTACGGTGTTGAAAAAGAAATGCACTTAATTACTACTCCCTCCTTCCCTAAATATTTGACGCCGTTAACTTTTTTATACACGTTTGACTATCCGTCTTATTCAAAAAATTTACATAATTATTAATTATTTTTATATCATTTCATTTATTATAAAATATACTTTTACGCATATATATAGCTTTATATATTTGACAAAATTTTTTAATAAAACAAATAGTCAAACATTTATAAAAAAATCAACGGCGTCACTTGGTAGTACTAATCAACGTGAACCGAGCAGCATGCCATGGTGCATCACCGTAAACTTGGTCCTAACACGTAGGTCTCACACACAAAAAAAATAGAGTCCACATGTCAATCTCTTCCTCCTCTCTTATTTACGTCTCCGTCGTATTGGGATTGCTAATAAAATTTTGAAAATAAAAGGAAAATATCAAAAGGAAGTTATAGTAATGCTCTGCACGTTTTCTCTTGACAGATTTCTTTATATTGTTTATGATTATATGTTTAATATTATTGTTGCTATTTTTTATAGGAGGGCTCTACAAAATTCATATAAATATTGAATTAGACTTACAGAGATAAAAGAACATACGATTCTGATAAGACATGATGTTATGATCCGATACTACTCGGAGGAAAAAAATCTTACGTAGGATCCTAACAACATTGTGTATATCTGCTATAAATCATAAAAGTTTATCAGCGACAAAAATAATTTATATAGGTAAAAAAGTTTATATTGTTTCCTTCGTAATTTAAAAGCAAATATTAAAAAAATAAAGTAGGATGAAAAAAATCCTAATCAACTCCAATATTAAAATTAAAAATTTTACAGCAGCTAATGGCATCCACAATGTTGTAAAAAGCAAGTAGTAAGCAATTAAAAAATCCTACTACCTGGTAACATACGCTATAAGAGTTGCAAGTTATGACTACCCGGTATAGTGCTACTATCAGCATCTAGCAAGAAAAGTTACGACTACTCAGACAATTGAGATGGCTCATCATATAGCAAATAAACTTATCATTCTTTTTTAGTGGCCCTCGCCTTATTTCTCCTACTCAAGTAGCAACATTGTGGTGTCATTTAAAAGCCGGTGAAGTTTGTCCACTGGACCCACTCTAATACCGAATTAGGCATGATTCGTTGTGCATGCCCTAAAAGGAATTCACGGTCCAAACCCCTCATCAAGTGGTCTCATTTTGCCACATGGGATGAGGCCATACACTTAAAAATGTTGGTCCTTCATAATGCAAGTGGTCTCAAGTAGTGGCTTCGGTTTACAAATCAGTTCTTCATATTTTGCATTTTAGTCCTCTCGACTTTTCAAATTATATAAAAAACTAAAATGTTACAACAAGAACCCCAAAATCACGGTATCCTATAAAATATAACCTCTCTTCTTCAAGCCCTCTTCTTCCACGTCACCGGCTCCCGCAAACCTTGGGTGACGTGGAGATCTACGCGGCTACCGATGGCGGTCGAAGTCGAGGCTGGCAGACCTCGGGCTCGGGCGGCCGGCGGACCTCATCAACCTTTCCCTTCCACCTCGCCAACTCTGGCAGACCTCAGGCGACAACCGAGGACATCGACAACTTCCATACCCTTCCTCTCCCCTTTCCTCCTTTGAGTGTGTGGCTTCGTGATAATCCTGACAGGAACACGTGAGGCTTGGAGAGGACACGCACGCTCTACTAGAGTCACCGGTCCCTACGGTATGTTTCCTCCATCTAAACAATTTATCTATGTTGTAGATTAAAACTACTCATCATATACGTGTAATGTCAATACGCTGAAAAGCAAAAAGGAGAAGTAGACTCTTCCACCCTCACAAATCACGTGGGCAAGTACGCTGACTCCAAACAGAAGTGACTACTAGGGATGCCCTTGTATTCCAGACGCCGCCGCCGCCGCATTGCGTTGTCTGCGCAACTCTCTTGTGCGAGAGCTACCGACCTAGCGCTGGAAGGAAGTCCAAATGGAGCTTCATCTCACCACCACCCTCCCGCCGCTCTCCACGCCGCGCCCTTCGCCGTCGCTTCGGCTACTTGCTTCTCAACACGCCTCGGTATCTTTTCTTTCTTTCTTTTTGGGTCCTGGTTCGCTTTGCACTTCTGTGGTACGGGTTGATTGGGGAGCGAGCCCTTCTTTCAGTTTCTTTTCTTGACCGATTGAAATGTGAAGTTTCCCATCGATTAAATTACAAGCAAGCGTCTTTATCACGCATAAAAGATAAATGGGATTAAAACTTGGCGTTTAGCTCGTTCAGGAACTGTCCCCAGATTGTGGTTAGTTAGTTCGAAAGTATTAGGCTGAATGACCATGACAGTGACAGACTTGTTTACTTTAGCTATTTTGCTTTTCTTTAGGACCCTCACTATGTTCTTACCACTCACTCAGTTTGTGCTGTCCAAATCCCTGAATAAACGGGTCAGTATGATGGCAGCATGAGCGTGTGGCAATGGCTACTCTTGTAGTGTAGTGTAGTGTAGATGCCATCTCTCTGGTTCCTTTTAGTCAAACTCAATCCCGGCTGACCCTACTGGTCCCATGATTATATTCAAGCCTGATCATTTGTTGTCATCTTGTATTTCATTGAAGATGCGTCCGAGTGTAAATATTATCAACCTTCAGTGGCCTTTTGATCTGATAAAAGATTATTTTTCCCTACCTTTTGCTTCCACAGATCAGGAATCAAACTTATTCAGCGCCATGGCCACCTCTTTCTTCCAAAGCCAATAGTGCGATACGATGCCAAGCTTCTCTAGCAACTAACTACATGTATTCTTATCCAAACCATATATATTTCACCATACTGACATGGGTTATTTTTCAACTAAATTCACGGGTTATAAGTATTTTTCTGATGTGTAACTTGCAGAGAAACTTCTGCCGTGGCTGATTTGGACTGGGAGAACCTTGGTTTTGGACTTGTCCATACTGATTTTATGTATATTGCAGAATGTGGGCTAGATGGGAACTTTTCCAAAGGGGAAGTGGTACCATTTGGACCTATAGAGCTGAGCCCATCTGCTGGAGTCTTAAATTATGGGCAGGTTAGTAGGGAGGTTCTACAATGGATCAGGAGCTTGAAACATTGGTAACATGTGAAATAGGTCCTCTATGAAGTCCTAGATGAATTTAGTGTGCTTAAACAGTGATTATTTTGGTATGTAGGGATTGTTTGAGGGCCTAAAGGCATATAGAAAAACGGATGGAGCCATTCTACTATTTCGTCCAGAGGAGAATGCCTCAAGGATGAGAGATGGTGCAGAGAGGATGTGCATGCCTGCACCAACTGTTGAACAATTTGTGGATGCAATAAAGCAAACCGTTTTGGCAAATAAAAGATGGGTGAGAAATTTTTGTTTTCCATCTCCTCACCAAAAAATATTTTTCTTTCTTAACCCTGTCACTTTTTTAATGTACTATATATTGGACACTATCACTTTTTTAATGTGCTATATATTTCTAGGTGCCCCCAACCGGTAAAGGCTCCCTGTATATAAGGCCGCTGCTTATGGGAAGTGGAGCTGTCCTTGGTCTTGCACCTGCTCCTGAGTATACCTTTATGATTTTTGTCTCCCCTGTTGGGAACTATTTCAAGGTTTGTGTTAAAGTTTTTAACTTAACTCCCATCTGATACTTATGTAAAGTACAATGGACCCTATGGAAATACTATTTCTTTTGCGGTGACATAGGATAGCGAAACGGTAATTACACAACAAACAGTTTTGCTTCTTATTATTCCACCAAGTTTATGAACTCATCCCCTGTATTGTGTCTATAATAGTTATCTTTACAAACTACCTATATGCTGATTAAATTTGTTAACTTTGATCTACAGGAAGGTTTAGCTCCTATTAACTTGATTATAGAAGATAACTTTCACCGGGCTGCTCCTGGTGGAACTGGAGGCGTGAAAACCATTGGAAACTATGCCTCGGTAACTTCTGGCATCTGCATCTATGAAAAATATAATTTTAGGTTGCCAATTGCGAATACCTATATTAATTCTTGTTTGAAAACTATAATCTCACCACTTACTTTATTATTTTGTTTGAAACAAATATCCATAATTATAAGTTTATAACTTGTGAGAAAGGGATATCATGGCAAAATATTCTGAAATGGAAGTTAGAGAGTCACTCATGATGGGTTATTTTCTGAATACTGATACTATTAACAACATACATTCTGTGCTAGTTCTCACTTTAAAAAAAAAAAACTGAAAATATGATTTCTCAATTGCCACATTTATTGCCACCATGTAGGTATTGAAAGCACAAAGGATTGCGAAGGAGAAAGGATATTCAGATGTCCTCTATTTAGATGCTGTCAACAACAAATATCTGGAAGAAGTGTCTTCATGCAATATTTTTGTTGTGAAAGTATGATCCTTCTATTATCTGTGCTTGTTTGAGCAAATCCTTTCAGTAACTGCAGTTAGTGGTTTTTACTCATAAACGTATAATCTTGATGCACCATACTACTTACTCAGCATCCTGCGACCTAAGCAAATTATATAGAAATTGTAACCCAATCAATGCTCTTTTATTGTGTAGTGTACTAAATTGCATGATCAGTCATTCCCGTTTTACCAATGCTTTTGTGTTGATTTTAGGCAATGAAGTGGCGTAGGTATCCTTAGGATATGAAACCATCTAGGTTCTTCTTGTTCATTTATCATCTTAATCAAGTTGAACATTACCTCCACAGAGGTCTCATACATCTGAATTTTCACCTGAATTAGATATGTGTTGTGACCTTTCTTTGCATCAGGGTAATGTTATTTCTACTCCAGCAATAAAAGGAACAATACTGCCTGGTATAACAAGGAAAAGTATTGTTGAGGTTGCTCAGAGAAAAGGCTTCAAGGTAAATTACTCATCAGACTATGGACAGGAACCAGCGAAGAAATGAATGCCTATATGTGCGTCTTACCTGTGAATTTGAGTTGGTTGTCTTTATAGCTACAATGCATTCCAAAGTCTTTGTTTGCATGAGTAGCTTAGGTTTCATTAAATTATTAGCTAAGTCCTATTTTCCTAATGCATGCGCTGGGCCTTGAAAAGCTCTCTTGGGCCCATCATAGGGTCATTTCCTCATTGATTATAGAAATTGAAATGCCGTTCGTTAAATGCTTATCAGTTTCTTATTATTGGCAATAGCAATCTATGTTATGTAGCTTTGGTTAATACAATTGGCTTATTGTAAGGTTGAGGAGCGCCTTGTGTCAGTAGATGATTTGCTTGAAGCTGATGAAGTTTTCTGCACGGGAACAGCTGTTGTGGTGTCCCCTGTGGGGTGCATTACTTATCTGGGGAAAAGGTGAAATTTGTGATTTACCTTTCAAAGCAAAGTTGCTGCTTAACACGCATATTTGATGCAATAGAAATTTGCAGTTTATTTCATTAGAGCACATACTACAACTGTTTCTTGATAGATAGGACTTGCCATAGAGATAGGAGCAGGACAATGGTAATAGTTGGGTAAAAACATGATGACCAGAACTTTGGGTTAGCTACATGCTTCATATACTAGTTTTTTCATATATTTTCATTGTGCTGCTATAATTTTCTCACTTGCGTCCAGTTCTTATTCCTACCTCAATTTTTACATGGCATCATATCATCCTGTTATAAACGCTAACTTGCTCTATCATGTTCATTACCTTCTTTTGGTCTGGGAGTTGACAATTTCCCCTGTTTTTAGTAAAGACAAAATGCAACATAATATGGAATCTGTATTAATAGTTCAGGTGGTCAGTCAGCTATACCTTAAGCTCCTTTGAGATTGATTGCCTATGATTAATTGTATAGCAACTGCAGTCGTGTGATGGTTTTAACAGTGTCAAGAACTCATGATTGCAGTTCTGCATGCAAAATTATGAAACACTTTTCTAATACCATGTTTGGTGTATTCATTCGCAAGAAGTGGGAAGTTTATTCTTGAGAGTATGATGGCAAGACATACATGATCTGAATTCTGAAATCCCACAATTCAATTTCTACCTTGCAGGGTAGAATATGGCAACCAAGGAGTCGGCGTGGTGTCTCAGCAGCTGTATACTTCACTTACAAGCCTCCAGATGGGTCATGTGGAGGATTGCATGGGCTGGACTGTGGAACTTAATCAGTGATACATCATCGTCGATCTCATCTTCACAGATTGGTAGCAGGATCATCGTGTTGGCGCCATCTGATCATCTTGTTTGTGTTTATGATCAGAGTTAAATTCTGCAGTCCTGGGGTTCCTGAATTCTGATCCCAACAACACTAGCACTACAAAGTAGTAAAACGAATAAATAAAATGCTGCAGTAGCGCAGGGTTTGTATGGTTGTATCAAGTGATGCCGTAAAATAAAAACCCGGGTGGTTGTTTTTCTTTTCTTTTATAAATTTTGTGTTGCTTTGAGTCGTACACCGTACTAATTTCTGAAGCTAATAGTAATGCTCTTCTGCTGTGTCTTTCTTGTAGTACGTAGTACAGCAATTTGGAATTTTATTAGTAGTATTATTATCTGGCCCCATGTGTCAGTCTCAGAGGTCAAAGTGGATGTGTGTCGTTGACTCATTGCACATGGGCCCACATGGCTGGGGTGGGGTGCCTATAAAGTGGGGGCCACGAGAGAGAGAGAGAGGAAATTCAAATTTCTAGTTCTCTTACGCCGGCGAAGTGAAGGCGATCACCGCCGCGAGCTACCTCCTTTCCGGCGAGGGAAGAGACGCCGCCGCCGCCGCCCGCCGGCATGAAGCTTAAGATGAACAAGGCCTGCGACATCGCATCCATCTCCGTCCTCCCTCCCCGGTAATCAACTGCCCAATTCCATCATCCTCCTGCCTGCTTGCGGTTGCGGTTGCGGCTGCTTCCCTTCTCAATTTCTCATGTGTGTGTGTGTGGGTGTGTTTCTGGTGGTTCAGGAGGACCGGAGGAAGCGGGATGAGCGCGGCTGCTTCCGCCGCGGTGGCGTCCCAGCCGCGCTCGCAGCCACTGTCTTTCTCGCAGCAGGGCGTCGGCAGCGGGGGCGCCTCTCTCCTGCACTCGCACTCGCAGTCGCAGCTCTCCCAGGCGTCCATCGACGACAACCTCCTCGGCCTCCACCTCCTCTCCCCCGCGCGCGATCAGGTCGCCTGCCACTTCACCTCACCTTCTCTCCTCGCTCTTCTCTTCGGGCGCGCTGAATTGGTAACCGGGTGACGCGGCTAGTTCGTTCCTTCGTTTTTGCTGATGGATCGCTGGGTTTTGGGTATTTATGATGGATCAGTGGCTTAGTGGTTGCGGATTGAATTAGTCCTGTGTCTGTGTCTAGTCACGCTTGCAATAAATTGTTTGGTGTTGATCAGTCGCTCCCGGTGAATTGCCTTGTGCCTGGGAGGAACAATTCAAATCACCCAGTGGATTTTTTGGATCATCAAAATCCATAAATTCAGATTCAGTATATCTACAGCATTTGTCAGGTCCAATTGAATTAACCTGTTCCTGCAATTTTATCTACGTTGAGGGCTAATTTGTTTTCATTAGGACAAATTGCTTACTCTGGTTCGCACAAGCAACACCTTGATCTCTCTTTGCTGGACGCTTGCACTGAAAAATCACGGAATTGAACTTTATGTGATCTGTTCTTGTTAAACTGTTCAAAATCGACAGCCTTATAGATATTCACTTGCACGATTTCACTGCATCAATGCCTCAATACCTGTTCTTCGGATCTTTTTTCGCATTATTCATGATGGAAGAATGACAGATGCCCAAACTGGGATTTCTGTAGATGCTATTATTTCTTCCTTTTAATTGAAGAGTACCTGTGTATCTAATTACAGATTACTAGTTAAAAGAGAGAAATGTAGTTTTTTGTATCCTGCTCAATACATTGTGTTTTCATTGTTGAACAGAGATTTGGAGTGCATGAAGACTCATCAAAGAGGATGCCTTCATTGCCAGCCAGTTCAGGTTCTTGTGTGCGAGAAGAGTCTCAGCTCCAACTGGCAAAAGTACCAAGCAACTCAATGCACCGCTGGAACCCCTCTGTTGCAGATACTAGATGTAAACTCTCAAGGCCCTTGCACTACATCTGAGATATACTTCAGTTCATTCTTCCCCTGCACTACATCTCATACATCCTTCAGTTAATTCATCCCCTGCACTACATCTCATATATCCTTCATTTCATTCACACCAGAATATAAGCATTTCACGTTAGTTCCAGGCCCAGTTGTTTTTTAGTAGGATTCTGTTTTTCTCGTCCACAGAAAATGCAATATGAGCTGCTGCATGCTTTGATAATAGAAAGTTCATTTGAAACCGTTCTTTATCTAGACTCCACATCACTAAAATGTTGCAACTGCCATGGTATTTTCAAACCAGCATAACTCAAAGACAGTATATTGACAGGTCAGGTTGCTAATGAGGATGTCGAGCGCAAGTTTCAGCATCTGGCAAGCTCATTGCATAAGATGGGGATGGTAGTGGACTCGGTCCAAAGTGATGTAATGCAGTTAAACAGATCCATGAAGGAGGCATCTTTAGATTGTAAGGCCCTACTTTCAATCATAAGAGCTATTCTGCAACTTCTGTTTTGTTTATGAATTTCTGCACTCTATTTTTGTCCTTAGTCAACAAGTGGTGCATCAAATAACTGAGCAATTGTTGTTATGTTCAGCTAGTAGCATAAGGCAAAAGGTTGTTCTCCTTGAAAGCTCACTTCAGCAAATTGTAAGGATAATTGATGGTCCAGCATTTTCTCTTGTTTTCTCTTTATTTCCTTTTCTTTTGAACATCGTCAGAGTTAATATACTACCATGTTATCACAGCTTAAGGGACAAGAAGATCTCAAATCGCTCTTTGAAAGCAGCATAAAAGGCAATCCTGATCAGACAAGTGTTCTGAATTCTCACGCCAGAAAATTGGATGAGATATCCTCTACTCTTTCAACATTGCAGACACTAATGCAAGCAAATATAAGAGCCAGCAAATTGGATGAGATATCCTCGACTCTTTCAACCTTGCAGACACAAATGCAAGCAGATATAAGACAACTGCAGGGTGACATCTTCAGAGTTTTTACAAAAGAGATGGAGGTACTTCTCAAGTACCATCTGCTACGTACGGTTTTGATACAACCCAAATAGATTCAATTGTCTACGAATTATTCTAACAACTATCATTTTCATATAAAATGATCATCATTCTTGTGTATGAGCATGTGAAATTTTCTGTTATATCCAAATATGTCAGTTCATTTCCACATAAGCAGATAGACTAGTTACCTAAAGTTCTCTTCTATATTCATGGTACCTGAGAACCTAACGTCCAATATATTCAGCAGATGACATCTTTCAGTTTTCAGTGTTTATATAGAATCTGATGATGTCCGCATAAACATGCACGAGTCTGTGAACTTAAATTTTTCATGTTCAAACCTCATCAATTTGCATATTGAAGGCAGCCAATGTGATGTTTTTGTCTAAATTTGACTGAGTTCTGTCTATTTACGCAGGGGATTGTTAGAGCTATCAGGTCTCTCAATGGTAGGCCTGCTGCAATCCAAATGATGGCAGTATGTATATTCATGACTCAAGTAATTCGATCCGTAAGTCTTCCAGTGTCCTTCTCTAACTTCCTTTTTGGGTCTTGGCTGAAGGACCAGAGCCACAATGCTAATGAGAGACTGCTGAGGAGCCAGATACCAGTAGAAAACAGAAAATCCCCCATGAATCAAATAGCCAATGCAAGATCCTGCGTGAATCAAACGCCAATACTAAATGGAAGACCACTGGTAAGCCAAATACCAGTGGTAAATAGAAGGCCTGAGATGAACCAATTAAACAGATGGATCCAGATGAACCAGACACCAGTAGCAGCTGGAAGGTCCCCAATGAACCAAGCACCAGCCGCAGATGGAAATCCCCGAATTAACCAAAAACCTATAACAAAAGAGTAATTTTCTGCTCTTACATAGTCTGGTTACTAGCTAATTATATAATACCATAGTATGAAGAGTTGAACTGAAGGTTCTCTTGATGGAGTCAAATGCAAATTGATTTTGAAATCCTAAAAATCAGGTGCTAGATGCCTTCCAAAATAATGACTAATGCTCCATTGTTTTCATCATGAAACTGGTTAATACTACCACTTCAGATCTTTTCATTGGAAGGAATTTGTTGATGTCTTCTTCCAAGAAGTGTTACTAACGTGACTTAGCTAGTAACTGTTTATCTTTGGGTCTTACTAACATGAATTCTGTTTGTTAATCCCAGGCATCCTGCACATTTGGTTTATCCTGCAAAGGTGACAGATCAGAAGCCAAAGGTGGAGCAGGGAAAGGTAAAAGCAGCTCCACAAAAGCCATTTGCTTCGAGCTACTACAGGGTGGCACCTAAACAGGAAGAGGTGGCAATTATAAAGGTCACTCCACACGTGCCAGCTAAGAAGGTAAACCATGCAGCCCTGCTCCTTTCTGTATCAATAACCAATGAACATGCTGTTTTGGCTCACAATAAAGCTAGGGTCCTGATCGAGCAAGACTACGTCCTATTTGCAAGGCCAATTTGTTAACGAAAACCCTCTCTTGCTCCAATTGCCAATGTTCCAAAGTCAGTATCACTGAATGTACCAAAATGTCATAACCTTTTGTTATGCAGGTTTAATAGGGACGTTAGGTGCTTACCTTATGTTCAGAGCGTGATCATGCTTTCTTGCTTGTGAATGCAAAATGCAGGCACCGGTCAGCATAATCATCGATTCGGATGATGATAGTGAAGGACGTGCTTCCTGCGTGATTTTGAAGACAGAAACAGGTAGCTGTCAACAGTTGAGCTTCCACTTGAAAAATCTATGTTGCATTCTTTTCGATAGATAAACGATTGAACCCAGCAGGAGATATAGGGAATAGGAGAGATGAATTACATAGAATTAATACAATTAAAACGATGCTTTTAGTCACTGGATGTTCAGTGCCGGCAGACATAGCGAGTGATTGTGTAGTAGAGTAGAGTAGCGATCATCTGGAAACAGTTTTGCGATTGATTACCCTGCTAGTGTTTACAGCTTGGGACGCATGTGAACATTTGGTGCAGGTAGCAAGGAGTGGAAGGTGACGAAGCAAGGCACCGAAGAGGGACTGGAGATCCTGCGGAAGGCGAGGAAGAGGAGGAGGAGAGAGATGCAGTCCATCGTGCTCGCATCCTAGCTAATTACTGGCGCATGCGTCATCATCATCACCATGATCTCAAGATTGATTGATTGATTGGTTTAACGGAAAGGAAATGAAGACGAGACGAAAAATAAGGTAATCCAACGCTAACTAGAGCTACAATCTGCTGTCCACTGCTGCTGCTGTTGTTATTGCTGCGTTGCTGGGACTGAGAGGTCGAGTGGACAACTAACTTACCATATATATACTCCACTATGCTTCTGAATGCTGTAACGCATCAGAGACAGACCATAATGCTTCTGAATGGCAGCAAGCTAGCAGAGTACAGTATTGTCTAGTGCCGGCATTCATGTCATGCCGGTTCAGTTGTCATGGAAGTGAAAGGAGAAGCCCGGCACCGACAAAACGACTCGCTGTCCTTCACGGTCTTGGCATTGCGATTCCGACGCACGTACGTTTTCCGTGATGTGATGGCCTTGTGCTTTGCTAGTGCGTGTTGCTGTCCTTTTTATAGTCTGTTAATTGGGGAGGCTTAAAAAAAAGCGAGTGCCAGGCTTTTTGCTGGAATGGCGTTTGATTTGGGACAAAGGGAAAGATTCACATGCGTGGGGGAATATAAGGGATTGTTTAGATGGGGCTAAATTTTTTAATCCATGTCGTATCATATATTTAGACATTAATTTAAAGTATTAAACATAGACTAATAGAAAATTATTTTCATAAATGAGTGGTAATCCACGAGACGAATTTTTTAAGGCTAATTAATCCATAATTAGAGCATGTTTACTGTAGCATCACATAGGCTAATTATGGATTAATTAGGTTTAATTGATCCGTCTCGTGAATTAGTCCAAGATTATGGATGGGTTTTATTAATAGTCTACGTTTACTATTTATAAAAAGATTATGATATAATCTTTTTACTTATACTTATATTTATATAAGTCAAAATTTAAATTTTTAACCTTAAATTCGGAATTGGTTTTAGATTATTTTTCGTCATAGTTTATTTTTTAGCCTTTGTTTTTATATCACCGAAAACACTCACATATATAACTATTATTTATAAAAAATATATTTTTTATTTGTAAATATGTCATTTTGTTTTTAAAAATAAAAAAGCAAACGATGACATTGTAGGACTTGGATTGGGAGATTCTTGTGCTCTGTTGTCTCCCTCCCAATCACAGTTGTTATAATTAACGTACGTCGAGAGCTGCACGCGTTGATAAACGATAGCCCATCTGCCACAACATACACTACAATAGCGGCTGATGAGTGGCTTAATAACAAAGCCGTCCAACCTATCCAATATCCATACCAATATAATCCACTTGCCGAATGTCAACAATTGTTGATCGTGTTTGCCACAACATATATACTCCGTCAACAATTAATGAGAGAATGACAAATGCTGCCTTGGTAGGTAGGTAGTACAACTACAAGTACAGACGTTGTAGCACTATCTCCTCTAATGCTAATAGCATTACTATTATTTTTGCATTGACAGAATCGTCTTATTATTAAGGATGCCTCTACACTGACATCATCTTTATTTGCCCTCACTCATTAGAAACTGCACTTATTTGTAAGCTAATCTGCTTTACTGAAGTAATGAAACTCCAAAGGCTTGTAGTGTAAATACTTGTTTAATTCACAGAACAAGCAGCATATATATAGTTTTCTTTGATTCGATATCTTGCCGAACTCCCCAACAAATCTACTACTACTAGTTAGGCTTTTCAACCGATTGCTCGGTCAGGCTTATTAACAAGAAAGATCAAGCTATGATGGAGGCAGCACTAGAAATAATCCCATTATTATATTGGAATACGTCTGCTCTACCCTACCTGCAGGTGGACACTGTCGCTCACAGGCAACATTGCACAACGCATTGCCGACACACTCCACAGCCTTACTGTTACTGAACCGAGCAAGCTCAGGTGTGCATATTAATTCTTTTGCAAGAGAGTAGTAAAGCAACGGGTACTAATCACCAGCAGAAAGGGAAGCTACACAGTATTGGCAATTGCTGATAGCAAGCATGGGTGACATAGTAGGGATCACCTGTCTAAAATTTGCACCATTCATATATATATATATATATATATATATATATATATATATATATATATATATATATATATATGTATGTTTCTGTTCATACTTATAAGCTAATAAATAAATTTTTAACTTTAAATTTAAAGTTAATTTTAAAGTCTTTTATCATAGTTTATTTTTCAGTACATCAGACCCAGAACTGTTTATTAATTCATATGAGAACAGGAATTGGCGTTGTTTAAAGGTACATGGACTGAAGGGTCCTTCCTTGTATGCATCGGAGCATCTCGTTGGCAATCATGATGTTCATCTCTTGCATCGTAATCGCATGAATGCTCACTCACCGCCCCCTTGAAATGATGCCTCCACTGGAACTTCTCGGACTCATCGCCCGTGATTATGACATCCATGCTGCTTTGAGCAAGACAGACATGAATATTGTATATCAAGAAACATGCCCAAACATGTACTAATCTACATTCCATAGCTGCATCTAGTTGGGTACGCCAAATGATGTAGTATCAGATAGCAATTGCAAATAATTCAGTACTCTACAGCTATTGTTAAGAGCATATTCGATAGTATAGCCAATTGCTAGCTCTAAATTATCTATAATCAATCTAATAGCTAATCCATACAATAGTTGCCTATAAAATATATGCTCTCTTGTCCCACTTATCATATATATTACGTCTTAGAGTCTGTGCTGCAGCTGGTTATAAATCTATAACCTACTCTTCTTCTCTCTCCTCTTCTCTCTCCTCTATGTGCTCTAAGTTGAGGCATGATTTGTCGTATCCAATACAAGTATCTGACGCAACACAGAGTAGGTCTGCAAGCCATGATTTGCTAGACAACTCAGTTGCTGATTCGGTCTTAAATAACAACAATGGAGATTTGGTGGGGAGGACCAACAAGATTGAGGTTAGATGTGCCTAAAAACACACCATCTAATTCTATCAAGACCCCCAGAAATATCATAACCCAGCATGGCAATCCACATCATAGCATAGCACCCTTCCGTAGAACACAAGGGTAGTTTATTGCCGAAATTACGCATCCATTTTTTCCATCTTGTACTTCAGGCTCCAGTGCAGTGCACCCCAGGCAAGTGACTTGTTTATACGCCACTGAAATTGCTAGGTCCACAGCTCATTTGTGAAGCAAGCAGCTTTCCCCAACTCGTCTTGCCCAAAACATTTATTTTAAACTAAATAGACAGTATATAGTAAAATTCGACTCTTAACTATTCTTTTAGATAATGAAAGCTCAATTTGAATCCGGTCTCTGCATAATTCCACTCTCAATATAATTGAACGGAAAACTGAAAAGAAACGTCTTGGAAATGGCAAGCACTCTGGATGTTCCCCAGTTGCGATTGTTATTTGCACTCCTTATAAGCAAATCGACAAAACCTTGATATGCCACTGTTAGCTGTTGGTGGACAACTCTATCCGTAGCTAAGAAAATCTCCATTCCATCACCATCTCAATACTTGACAAGACGCTGCCCTTTTCCTGGCCTTCGCTAGCAAACTGCAGAACCAACAAAACGGTAGATATCAGCCCCAAATGCAAAACCAATATCTTTATACTCATCATCTGATTCTTTCATGTCATATCCGGGCACCTACTAGAAACACCTCAAAAAGACCCACGAGATTCTATCATTGGTACAGGCTCAACACACGCAATTATCAAAGGCTCGCATCAGCTTTTGCCTGCAGCTTAGCCATTGCCTGCCACTTTTTTCTGCTTGTGGGGAAAAGTGTGGCGTGGGGGGTCGCCACACTGACCGAAAGTCCATTTTGCTTGTGCATGCCATGTGGTGTTGGCTGCCTTACCAAGCTAGCTAGTGTTGCCTTCCCTCCATTCTTCAAAGCTGGGGGAGAAGAGAGTTAGGAATAACAGAAAACAGAAGAGGAAAGAGAGAGAGAGAGAGGAAAAGCTAGCACTGAGTACTGACCGAGGCTTGTGCAAGAAAGGCTTCTGATTCCTTCCGTTACCGTTGCCAAAAGGGCGCACAGCTCAGGGCTTCAGGTTCTAGCATCCCTTCACATGGCCATGAGCATGTCCTGAGGAATTGAATTTTAGTGGTCGTGGTTTCTTGGTTCAGATTGGCTATTGCCGAAGCTCCTTGTGTTCTCTCAGTTATCAGGTAAGTTTTGCATGAAGAAATGTTTGTCTGTGTATTTGAGGCGTTTTTAGCATATCTTCCTTTGATAACAGATCATTGGAACCTGTTGCTGTTGGTTTATGCTGGCAGTTTGCTGCATTTCCTCTTACTCTTGCTCCTGCGAAATCTTATTTCTTCTGTTCTTTCATACGTGCATGGTCATCAGGATGAATCCAGAGTGTTCATCAGCTAACTGCAGAGTATCTTTCAGGAACCAAACTTGCGGCAAGAGGATTAGCCCAATGAACTAGCCTGTAAAGAATAGAAGGGGTATGCAAATTGCAAAGAGCAGAGGAACAAGCCATCCGACATGGGGAAGAGAAGTCAAAGACCGGCTAGGCAGCAGGAGAACAACACAGGCTGCATGTGGGGCCTCATCGGCATGCTCTATTTCAGACGCGACGCCAAGTTCCTGTTGGACAGGAAGCAAGGAAGCAGAAGACACACTTTCAGTGGGTTTGCAGGTAACTCTCTCCAGTTTCATGTTCAAGTGAAATGTAATACCTGATGAACATAGTGAAATGCAATACCTGATGAACATAATGACAGTGCAGTAGTAAGCATTGTGGTAATCTGCTACTTACAAGTGATTGAAAACAGAAAATATTTGGCCTGTTGGTGCAAACTGTTAAAAAAAATTAAACTCTTGTTACTATACCCAGCAAGCTCTTATTGTTAAATCCAGGAAACAAGTTAAAATATAATATGTTGGATGCCCATTACTAGGCAGTTTGTGAAATTGTGCCAACTACCTGCAGCAATCTAAGTAATGATACACCAGTATGGAAATACAATCAATCTATGATATTTGGCCTTCACTAAACATTTTTCTGATGTCAAACTGTCAATAAATCCCTCTGATCTATAAATTCTGGAATCACCTGGCAAATATGAAGGCCTTAAAGAAAATTATTTCGTTATCGTAATTTGCATGTCTGCTTATCCACCCTGCATGACCACAGGTAGGGGACACTCAAGAAAGAAATCCAGGGACTTTGAAGAAATAGATGAAGATGCGGATGTAAGTTCTTTTAATAAGCATGTGTAGTTTTAATGGTAAAGACCATAGATGTTGGTTGTTACTGTTGTCTGCTTTTGTTAACACCATGAAATATGCAACAGAATTCTAGTGATCCAAACCATGCTTGGTTATTTGGTTACTTGCGTAACAAAATAGCTTTGATGTGTGAATCTGAAAGTGCCAAATTGATATTAATGGTAGTCAATTCCTTCATTCTAGGTGTTTCCTTCAGAGCCAGAACACATATAGACTAGAGCAAGCATGGAGAAAAACGCAACATGTGAACTTGGTACTGATTCAAAAACATGCACGAGAAAGTTTAGCGCTTTAGACTAATGCAAGTTGTGAAACAATAGGCTTAACAAAACCATGAAAAAATGATCCCACATATGCTCTTTCTTTCCTAAGCAGTGAGAGGAATATCTACTTGCCATGTGTAGGCCTGGATTTAGCAACCATTGTCCATTCTTTGGTGAAAGGGGACTTGATTCAAGCATTCTGCATTAACCAGCAAAGAAAAACATTTGAGTGGACAGTATTAGCATTCTTATGTTTTAATCTGTTGGGTATTTTCTAAGATCAGATTTTATTCAAGTGCATGTTGGCATGGTAAACATCAAATAGTTTATCTGATCTCAGCTTTCCATAAAGTTCATACCTATCATGTAGCAAACTTTTTCCAATGTTCAATTTTGTCATGTTGTTTGATGCATGTTAAAGATTACTTCCTGAAAATAAGTGCATCATTCTTATATTTCTCAGAACGTAGAGGAATGCAATGCAAGGAAACAAACTGTAAAAAGACTCATGGAGGACGAGCTGGGTAAAGTAAAACAGATGAAAAAGATTCCCAGCGATGAGGTTCAAAGAATATTAGCTGACCTGGGACATGATGTCTGTCTGGAGAAAAGCTCAATGCAGAGTAGCAAACAGAACAGAACCAAAAGTCACAATGCAAGCAGAGCCATGGCTTCTCCGTCTGGTTTGCTGGATCCAAGTGGTTCCAAGTCCATGAAACAGGAAGAAGAAAATGATCTTGAACTTTCTTTGGCAGATTTTGTGGGAGAACTCCATAGGTACCACGATGAATGGCCACATGATGATTGCAAAAGTAAGAGTGAACTGTGTCCAGAACTTAAGACCCTCATCCATACAAAGCTTAATGAGTTGAAGAGTGCACCCTGTGAACTTGCTTATGAGGAGGCTCCAGATAGGGGGCAAAAGGAAACTTTTAATGAAAAACATCTTTGTGGCAGCAGACCATATCAAAATAAACTCATAGATGAACCTGGGATGCTAAGCCCAGAGAAGGAACTTTTCTTGAAGACACTTCAGAACCCAAGTCTGCATGCTTTGGAGAAAGAGAGCACCCAAAGGAATCAAAACAGACAGGTAGTGACCAAGTTAGATCCAAGGAAAATGGTTGAAAAAGGTGAAAATACTAAGAATTCGAAGCAGCAGGAGGTGGCTGTCAAAACACATGGTAAAGAGGGCAGGCATATCTTTTTCTGGAGAAAAGATAAATCAGTTATAAAGGGTACATCAGAAGGAACCAATAGTAGTAAGACAGTTAACAAAATAGTTATACTAAAGCCAAATCCAAGAGGGATTGATACAGCTGTAGCTACAGCCTCTACATGTTTGCAGCAGCAATCTCCAAAATACAGTGCAACAGAGAGTTCAAAATTTTCAATTAAGGAAGTCAGGAGGAGATTCAAAATTGTGACCAGTGGAACTAGAAGAGAAAGACCATCAGTGTATGAAGATGATTTGCAAAGAGATTCACTTTGGATCCATGATTCAGTTTTTACAGTCAGAAAGGATTCTAAACAGGTACATGAACGGACTTTAGCATGGAAAGCTTCAGGTATAGATAAGGACGATTTGAGACCTTCGACCAGTGGTAAACAAAAGCAAAGGAACGATGAACTAGGTGAAATTAACAGAGACATAATTACGTCTAAGTCCATCTTCTATGAAGAGGCGAAGAAACATCTGACAGATATTCTAGAGTATAAAAGTCAAATAACCAAGCATCCAACAGTTCATACCTCAAAGTCCTTGATAGGAATGCTTTCCCTCCCTCAATGCAATGCATCATCACCTAGGAGTAGCCCCAGGGTAAAAGACTGCATTGACCTTTCACCTGAAGAGACAAATATTTCTGCCATTCACAAGGCTGGGAGGACAGAATATGCAAAAGAAACAGATCAGTCTGACGAAGATTCAGGGAGTGTTGCATGTGGAGTGCTGGATGGCAAGGCTAATCAAGATAGACACTCCATGAAACAAGAAACTGAACAAGATGGTGAGTACTCAATAGCATAGTCATTAAAATTATCAAATATTACATGGTACTTCTCTAAGTATTATGGAATATTTGCAGGTGACATTGTGCACATTGAAGAAATTGCCAAGCCAGCTTGCTCCGAAACAATGTGTAGTGCAGAGACAATCCTAAAAGAGCAGTGGAGATGTAACTCACTGCCCGTATGTTGACACCAATACTTAGTGATATTCCATCTAGTCTCTATTGTTGCTTGAATTATAATGCATTTATCTACATTGCAGGAAATGGTTGAAGGAGTAGAACCTGATAGAGAACAAGCAGGGATGTTGCTGAGCTATCCTGAGAATGCGGTCGATAGTCTAGAGCAACAAGAACCAAAAACTCCCAGATCAAGTCCATCACTTGAACTTATATCACAAATTTCACCCGAAGGAAACCATGAAAAGCAAGAGCAACCCAGTCCTGTATCTGTTCTCGATCCTTTCTTCCATGAAGATGTTGACAGTCCTGATCATGAAACTATGATAAAACGTAACATCTAATCTAAGCATATCAAAACTATATTTTCTGTTAACCTTAAGAAAATATGAGTTGTAATCTAAAATTGGTCTTTTGGTATTCCAATAATCCACAGGTAAGTTGCATCAAGATATGACGATGGCCCACACACCAGATGTTATATCAGACCAAGGGGTTTTCTGGGAGGACGAGGATGCCAGGATAGGTTACATAAAAGCAATGCTGGAGCTATCAGAACTATACACATGCCAAAACCTAGAGGTGTGGTATCTAGAAGATGAATTGATCAGCCCGTGCTTGGTTGAAGAACTACATCAAGGCAATCAAGCAGACGATCTAAAGCTCCCTTTTGATTGTACCTGTGAAGCTATAACAGTAATCCAGGAGACATATTTTAGAAACCCTCCTTGTTTATCTTTTCTCAGGCACAAGATACAGCCACCTCCAATGGGAGAAAACCTCATCCAAGAAATAAATAAGCATATCGAGAGACATCTCCATAATCAATTTCCGAGAACATTGAACCAGCTAGTTAACATAGATCTGGAAGATGGCACTTGGATGAATCTTCAATTGGAAAGTGAAGAGATTGTTGTTGATACATGGGAGTTCATACTAGATGAACTGTTGGAAGAGGTCGCTAATGATTTGTTGATTTGAAGCTTAAATTCCCTAGTTACTACTGCCATTTTTCTCTGCTATCTGTAGACTGGATATAGAATGGATAGTCATGATTCATAAGTAGAAGTTATATTACTGACAGTAAGCTGTCTGCATGGCAGAATCAAGACTCAAGAGGACCAGTAGACCACACAAATATTGTGTGTTAGGACTGCTTTTTAGTTTGATCAATACAACTTGGGAGTTTAAGCACCACGGGATCTTCCTGACACTGAAAGATACCAGAGCAGCATAAATGCATAATGCCACAGATTCATCATCCGTGCACAGCACATTGACTTAACAGATTTGGAAGGTGATAGTTCTGCCGTGTACCTCTATTGCAGCAGAAGCACAATATTATGAAGCTGAGTACTAAACAATTTCGTGTTGTTCTTCTAGCCCCTCGTGTGCATTATTGTTATTTGTGTGTACCAGTGTACAGCTGTGTGTGAATTTTCAGTAAAGCGTGAATGTGTTTATCACATGTATATACATAACTAATCAAAGAATATAATTTCTTTTCAGTTATTTGGGATGGAATTTTGTTTTTCCTGGTTGAATGACTGTAATGCAATGTTGACATTTGATGAATGCAGGCATGCATCCTAATTAACTTGTAGTATTTCGAATCATCCTGGTCCACTAGGATATATTTGTAAGCCAAGTTACTGAGTGAGTGTCCCAGAAAACTCTAGCGCTAAGCACTGGTTATGGTTAGTCTTTTTTCATACTTAGAAAAAGATGGACTAGTATGTATAATAAACAAAGTAGGTGCCCTGCCCTAGGAGATAGTTAGATGCAAAACAAACTTCAAAATCAGCAAACGCTATGGTAATCTGTAGACATGGGTTTGAAAAAGGAAAGAACAAACAAATCCGCAGAGCAGAAAATGGAGATGTAGACTTTTGTTTGGAACCTAGCTAAAATCGTCGTCCCTCCAACTCCAAGAGCTGGGCACTCGGGTGGTCGATTATTGTTATTTATACATACACAGAGAGAGGCGTGGAATCGAAACCTGAAACCGCAATCGATCGAGATTGAAAGGGAAGGAAAGCGACTCACCGTGCGGCTGGCTTCGAGGAAGGAGGAAGCAAATGCCCTAGCCCTACCCCTAGCTTCCAGATGGAACTATTTTGCAGCTAGTGCGACCGTATTGCTAGGTTGAGCTTTAATTACTCACGAATTGGTTGTATTTTTATGAAAAAGCCAAACAAAAATAATTTATAAATAAAACTTTTACATATGTGTTTTTACTGACCTAATAGTAAAGATTGAAAAATAAACCATGTTGAAAAAATCTCAAAATCAACTCTATTTTTTTATTAAAAATTTAAAATTTAACTTATAAGCACGAGAAAAAAAAAAGACACGGCCATATATGTCTTTCAATCATCCCGACCCAATTGGATTTGTTTGCCGTTCAAGTAATTCCTAGAAATGTGTCATATATACAAATCTACCAGCTTTGCAGTTTAAGCTAAGTCGTTTTATCCCTTATTAAGAGGGGAAGAGGCAAATAAACTGTTGTGTCATGTCTATCAATCATCAAACGAAGCAGCTAGCGAGATGAGGATAAGTCCTCAATCGGAGAGCGTAGGTCCAATGAAGCTAGCGCTTTGATGGAACCCCACACTGAGCGAGGCGTAGGTCTAGGTGGAGCAGGTGGTAGCACCTTGCCGTAGAATCGAGCGGTTGTTGAGATGGGCTAAAAATATTAAATATAGACTAATAAAAAAAACTAATTTCATAAATGAGTGGTAATCCATGAGACGAATTTTTTAAGCCTAATTAATCCATAACTAGAGCACGTTTACTGTAGCATCACATAGGCTAATCATGGATTAATTAGACCCAATAGATTCGTCTCGCGAATTAGTCCAAGATTATGAATAGGTTTTATTAATAATCTATATTTACTGTTTATAATAAACGTCTAAACATGCGATGGGACAAGGGACTAAAAATAAATCCCTGTCCCAAACACCACCTAAGTAAACGAACGCCTGACCTCGCCGAATGGAGAACAAAGCGTGTTTTTGTATGGTTTGTGATGAAAAATTAATGGACTCGGTGTACGTGTGTATGTGGCTAACGTGGGTCGAGTTACAACATCTGTACCCGGAACAGTTATTTGGTCTATATGTGTGCAGGTGATGAAAGTCGCTATTGACCAATGGTGAGTACCGAAATTATGCTCAGGAAGGAGCGAAGGTCTAGACCGGTCACGATGTCACGTGACAAGGTAGGATGGACGTTAGGTAAAGAGGACAATCGAGCGGTCACGATGTCATGTGACAAGGTAGGATGGACGTTAGGTAAAGAGGACAATCTTGATCAACGACGAATCAGTGACTAGACTCAAGGAGAAATTGAGGTCCTGAGAGATGACGCACATTGGATGGACATCGTGCGGGGAGAAATTACACATGCAAGGTCATCCATGTAGAAGGGCTAGTTCTTGTGTACATCATGTGGTTGTTTAAAAGACATTGAGATGAAATCCAAAGGCTAAAAAATAGTCTGAGTTAAATGGCACCCTAGGGGCATTTTAGACCTTTTGTTGGGGCTCTTCACCTTATAAATATATGTGTGAGAGCTAGAATTAGTGATTGCATCCTAGAGATAAAATGATAGAGAGGAAGAGAGGCTAGTTTATGAGATATTAGCTTTTAGTTTGTATAAAAAGTTTCTAATCATATCGCGTTGTAATATTTCCTTTCACTGTAGTTTCTTTTCATGAATTATGGAGGGATGTTTTGTATTTAAATTTCTGTAAAATTATTTTTTGTAATTTAAATAACACTATTTAAAATTCTACAATTAAATTCGCAAATTTAAATATCATATGAGTCTTTTGTGTTTCTTTTTTGTTTGTCTTTTTGACTTTGTTTATGATTTTTGAAAAAAAATATATGAATTGTTTTACACTTTTTGGAGGGCAATTTTATTTTCAATGATTAGCAAGTTTTCAAACAAATTTTCAAGCGTATTTTGTAGTATTTTTGACAGGGAGGGCATAGTTTTATCTCAACTTATATTTTCACCCCCTTTCTATAAGTGAGTCTAGGAATTTATCAAATAATATGTCTAGTTTAGAGATCTGTACCAAAGAAGATCCTTTGTCCGTGAGAAATCACTTGGTTGCGTAGAGGTTTATCCGATTATGTATGGATGGAGCAGTTCTCTGCCCATGCAGAGCTCACGTTAGACCGATGAATCTCGGTGTCTATAACTTTGGTACGGTGGACGCTCATCGCCGAAATGTGCCTGCAGGTTTAAATCAGACACCACGAGCCCCTCGTCCAGACAATGGCAGAGGTGCTCACGGTACACGCATGCCTCCCGTATCTCGTCTCCAGTCAGCTAGATGAGCGGCAACACCTTGTCACGGAAGGAATCGATATTGGTACCAACAAGGTACAACCCGACCTCGTCGGCTGTCTCATGTAGCGGCACACCAAAAAACCTCGTCGGTCTAGAGATCTGTATCAGGGAGGATAACTACTCCGTGAGAAATCTTTTAGCGGTGCAGATATGTATCAATTTAAAAAGATCAACTCTGGCCAGTTGCGAGTTACGCTCGCGGAGCCTCAAGGGCCTCCGAGTACGCGTGGATATAACAAGTCCCTATGCAATACATGCCAAACAAAGCATGATATACATACCCTATTTCTTTGGAAGATTGTCATCTGTGCGCTCGCTAGAACATAGTTGGACCAATCCTGCGAGGTGAAGTTGGTCCAATCGAAGACCGGATCGACGTAGTGGTCGGAGCACACGACGTAGAGGAGTAGTAGGCTGCCATCGGAGCCCGTGTCGTCGTCGACCGAGCGAAGTCGTCGCCGAAGAGGAGTTGCCGGTACAGTGGTCGAAGCACGCGACAGAGAGGAGGAGTCGGTCAGCGTCGGAGTCCGCGTTGTCGTCGGCCGGGCGAAGTCGTCGTCGGAGAGGAGTTGCCGGCGCAGTGGTTGAAGCATGCGATGGAGAGGAGGAGTCGGTCGGCGTCGGAGCCCGTGTCGTCATCGGTCGAGCGAAGTCGTCGTCGGAGAGGAGTCGTCAGCGCAGTGTTCGAAGCCCACGACGTAGAAGAGAGGAGTCGGCCGACGTCAGAGCCACATTGTTGACGCGGGTGGAGTCGAGCGGCGCGGGCGCGGTGGGGAGAATGGTCACCCCACGAAGTATGCGCGCAGCACGAGGAAGAGGAGTGTTCGATGGTAATGGCGCAGTGGAGAAGAGACATGGGTTTACAAGAGTTTTTATACAATCGCAACCCCGGTGGTTCACACACGCATGCCCAGCAACCTAGGCCGTGTGTAGAGAGATTCGCATACCTTGGAAAAGTGACCACCACCTGCTCTCACTCACTACAGTTCTATAATTTAGTTCTCAAATTTTTTGATATTAAAACCAATTAAATATATATTGATATCTACATATAAATTTAGATTAAGGTGATTATTTCATATAAGAAAATTTAATAGTAAAACATGAATGTTTAACTAGTATATAATATATATATATATATTAAAAATACACCGTTTAATAATTTAAGAAGCTTGCGTATAAAAATCACACACATAAATGAACTAGATCTTACCTTATCCTTATAAGATGTGTGTAGAAACAACTTCATTCGTATTTTCAGACAAATGTGTTGTTGTGAACGTTTACGTGTCACGTGTGATGCAGATGGTTGGGTGGGTAAACCTCCCCGCATCCGCTCCTCGACCACAAACGAGAAATGGCTGCTTGAGCGCCGTCTCCCTCCTCGCCGCCGCCGCCATGCCGCCGCCAATACCTTCCATTTACCGGCAACCGCCCAAGCCCAACCACGTCGCGCGATGCGTCCCCGTCCCCGACCCGCCCAAAGCCCCGCCCGCGCCCGCGCCGGCGCCGCCCAACCCGCTCCTCTCCCTCCTCTCCGTCGTGCCCGACTGGGCCGACGCCGTCTCCGAGCGCCGCATCCGCGACCGCCGCCCGCTCTACACCCACGCCGACTGGCGCCACCACCGCAGCTCCCGCCGCCACCTGCGCCACTTCCTCTCCTCCCTCGCCTCCCGCGTCATCCTCTCCCTCGCGCCCCCCGTCTCCGCCTTCACCGCCTTCGCCGCCGCCATTGCCACCTACAACACCCTCCTCCCCGCCTACGCCCTCACCGCCTCCCCCCTCCCCTACCAGCTCACCGCCCCCGCCCTCGCCCTCCTCCTCGTCTTCCGCACCGAGGCCTCCTACGCGCGCTTCGACGAGGGCCGCAAGGCCTGGATGCGCGTCCTCGCTGCGGCTGCCGACCTCGCCGGGATGGCCATGCGCCACCCCGCGCCTGCGCCTCACCTCATCAACTACATCCTTGCCTTCCCTGTTGCGCTCAAGGTCCTTCCTAATTACTATTTCCTTCCTTCCACTCTTGGTAGTCCGCTACTTGTACACCATGCTTTTCTTCTAGAGATTTGCTCCGGTCCAATAAAAAGTACCTTCTCGAGGTATCGGTATCTTGAGGTATCAAATCATTTCTTACCATTGGATCTAGCTGAGTAGGAGGTGTGTTGATAGATTCAACGATCAGAAACGATTTGGGAACCGGTACCTCGAGGTACTTTTTGTTAGTTTTTGTTAGACTCTAAAATTACTTTCTTGTAGCGATTTCATAACTCTCTCAATGCACTTAGCTTTCACTAGTCTCTGCAACTGATGATACACTTGGTGTTCTTGTCTCAGTGTCATATAATCAACCACTCGGACATAAAAAACGACCTTCAGGGTTTGCTCTCAGAGGATGACTTGAATGTTGTTCTGCGATCAAAACATCGTCCTCGCTGTATCATTGAGTTCATTTCACAGAGCCTCTACATGTTGGATTTCGGTGAAAGTAAGCGGAATATCATGGTAACTCTTCTTTCTCTATATGCTCAATTTCTTACTTTGGTAGTTACCCGTAACATAACTGGATATTGTATTTTGGTTTTAGTTCATTTAGGTGTGTATTGAGCACGACATCACCTATTTATCTGCAAAGTCTTTAATACTAAACGCCCTATGCAATCTATAATGGCATTTGCCTAATGCTGTTTACTCTCTTGATTGTAGGAGTCTAAACTATCTTGTTTTCTTGAAGGAATTGCTGTTTGCGAGCAGCTTATTGGGATTCCTATTCCTCTGTCATACACTAGACTGACTTCAAGATTTCTTGTTCTGTGGCATCTCACACTACCAGTGATACTCTGGGATGAATGTAAATGGATAGTCGTTCCAGCTACTTTTATCAGTGCTGCCTCTTTGTTCTGCATTGAGGAGGTAAGTTCCTACTTATTTTCACCCCCAAATTGTGCTTCCGTCCCAAACCGTTTAAAATCCTGCTTTTCTACCTACCAGCTGCAGGCATCAATTGCCCATAACTCTAAGCTATTGACTCATTCCAAAACAGTGAAAGCAACCCCTGCTAGAACATGGTGAAATCAATAGTTTTAGGATGTATTTACCGATAAAACCACTTTTGCCTGTTTTTGTGTGTGTGTTGGTTGGGGGGGGGGGGGGGGCACCCAATATTATTAATATCTGCCTTTGTAGTATCATGGAATGGCAGCTGTAGGTGATTTAGAGTCTAGTTATCTTGCTTTGGGGTGACTTGGTATATGCAAACATTTGCCAAGATGTGGTTGTCTTCAATCACCGTAGATCTTAGTTGCGAATATGCATTTTACTTTATTCTGCCAAAATGGCCACTCTGGTATTTGAAGCACGTGAACTGATTTGGTTGCGACAATCTTTCTTCATCAGCACATGCCTGTATTGTACCACTAATACCCAGTAGCACCTATCACATTTCAGGTTGGTGTTCTTATTGAGGAGCCATTCCCCATGCTTGCTCTAGACGAACTGTGCAAGCAGCTCCATGACAGCACGCAGGATGTGATGTCACTGCAAAGTCTGGTTCACAAGCGCCTAACCGCCACCAGGAAGAAGGGCCAAGGCAGTGGCATGAACCGATGTTCAGACAACGGGTGGCCTAGCTCCAAAAGCGAAGAAGCGAAAATTGATTGAGAGCAAGGTGCGGAATTATTAAAGTGTATCATGCCATTGCATGCAATAAAGGCCTTTGGTTCATATCTCAAGCAAAGTCGAGGGTGTGCGTATGTACCTGGCTGCATCCCAACAGGTCTATTTGGTACAGTGATGTAGTAGTACAAAGTTATGAGAGGTAGGATATCATCATGAATGTAAAATTAATTAAGGGATGAGATGCGGTTACCTTACACGTAGCGTAGTTTGTCGGAGGAAGCATGCATGCAGGTTACGGATGTACATATATATCGTGAATAGTTTGCTAGTTGTTTGTATATATGTAGACAGGATTTTGACGAGCCGTATGTAAAGATTTACGCTACGTACTGATACAGTGTCTTTTTTACGTAATGTTATGCTGGTAGTGGTAAACCGAACATATACGGCCGTCTGTAAAGAAGCAAGGCAAACCAAATCCGGCTTGAATGCAACAGTTGGAAGAGGTTAAGGTTCACAAAAATTTTCACCTAGAAACATCACATTAAATTTTTGGACATATAAATGGAGCATTAAACATAAATAAAACGAAAAACTAATTGTATAGTTATATGGGAAATCGTGAGACGAATCTTTTGAACCTAATTAGTCGATGATTAGCCATAAGTGCTACAATAATCCACATGCGCTAATGACGGATTAATTAGGCTCGAAAATTTGTTTTTTCATTCGTGTCTGAAAACCTCTTACAACGTCTGATCAAATGTCTGATATGACATTAAAAAATTTTCATTTTTTTAACTAAACACCAAATGGTTGTACAAATTGATGGAGACAGTCTAATCTAGTCTAGAGGCTTGATGGTTGTAGCAGTGCAGCTTTTGTCACGAAAGAAAGCAAGTGGAGTAGGAGTAGGCAGTGTTAAACAATACGAAGATGGCAGAGCTTTCATCGATAATTACTGGAGTATAATCAGTGACGGACAGGATTTGTTTTCCATAGAGACACACAGTAGGTAAGGGTAACACAAGGCAGGCAGACCAAATGATTAGGGATGCAGGGGAAAAGAGGGGAGAGATGATTGGCAATTCGGCGAAGAAGCTGAGAATGTGGATCGATCATCGCTGTCGGGGTCGACAACCACATGGAAGTATTATTATTATTAAGTGAGTGAGTTTCTGTTTGTGCTGTGTTGGCCAAGAGTACTATTAATTGTTGTGAAGAATTCCCATCTCAAGGAACTAATGTGCGTGGCGTGGGGTGTGTTGTTGCGTTGCACCATCTCAATTGGAGTACTATTTCACACACAACCCCATCCCCACACCACACACCACGGCGGCCCGGCTTGGGTATAATTCTTCTACTCCTTTCCTTAGGATCAATCATCTTTTATTATATTAGTATACTTTATTTGTTTCAAAAAAAGCATTTTATCTTTGATTAATCATTCTATTTGAGTTTACAAAAGTAAGAGAGAAACACATTAAAGTAAATAAAGTTTTTTTTAGCATTTGTACTTATATGTTTAAGTGAAAATAAAATTGTTGTGTAACAGAGGAAGTGAGTACCTTATAGTACTGTGTAAAGAGTTTCATAGCAGTAGCGCCGAAAATAAGAACACTATGTTAATGAATTCGACGGTGCGCCTAAATTAGTTTCAGTATTAGCAGCAGTCCCCAGTAAATTAGTAGGAGCAGTAGATTAGATTAGCAGCGGGAGGTAGAGATCCCTCGAGACCTAATTAAGCCCTACCATTAGCGGTGATTTTTTTTATAATACTAGTACAATATGTATATTTCACACACGCCAAAAGTACGCAATCCGGATTCTCAAAAATCACAAAAAATACACAGTGCAATGAGTCTGGTGCTATGGTAGTTTAACTTTAAATACAGTAAAAATAACTGTAGCATACACACTATTTATATAGCTACTGTAGCGATCAATCTGACACGTTGATTAGAGATCAAACGGCTAAGAGTAGATTTAAAGTAATAGCTACTAGCGATCAATCCGACGCGTTAGAAAGGTAGAGAATCTGGATACAAAAGCACGAGCTGAGAAGCGTGTGTTTGGCTCTCGACCACCAAAAGCACGAGCTGAGAAGAGAAAGAAGCATAAGCCATAGCCGGCGGCTGCTGCGCTTGACTACAGAATCCAATACAAGACAGCAATGCCCTCCTCCTCCTCCTTGGGGTTGAGGGAGGTGACCGGGGAGAGGAAAGAGGAGGCCGCCCTCCCTCGTCTCCATTCCGCGCCTTGATCTGCCTTTCCCCCTCCGCAGGTAAGGTATTGCTCCTTCTTCTTTCGTCATGTCTTCTCTTCTTCCAAGGAGTTTTTGGGGACTCTCTCAACAAGCCTACTGCAACCTTTTTCCTCTGTTTTTCCTCGCAATTTTAGCCTGCCAACATCCTTCGATTGCTGAGATCTGGTAGCCATTGCCCCTCTTTCTTCTTCCAAGGGACAAGATTTTACCTGCGTGAATGAAGCACATTGGATTGGATAGAAGAAGCATCTAGAGTTGGGAGGGGCTCATCATCTTCATCTTCCTCTTGTTCGCTTTTTCTTTCCCTTTCTTCACATCGTTATTCTATTCTCTTTTGCCTCCAACCACAACAAAGCGATGTGGCATGTGCTGCTCATCTTTTTTTTTTCTCCCCCAATTCAGATCACCTTTTCCTTTTACCCATTCTCCTCTTCTTTTTTGACTTATAGATGCACCTACCTGAATCTTAGTTTAGGGTTTTTGTTTTGTTCATCTTGTAGCAATGCATTTCTTCCCAATTTTTTTTTCCTGAAATTGTGAAGCCTAATGCTACAACCTTGTGTTTCAGCAATGGGGCAAGATGTTGTTGCCTCCAAATGCGAGACTCGTTCTCGACCGGGGGCCGCTTCTGAAAATTTGCAATCGCCTCGCCGCACCATCGGAGAAAATGGCCATCGGGACAGAAGGCACCACCAGTTGAAATGCTCAGATGGACACTTGGGAGAGCTACGCTTAGAGAGCATCCCAAATTTTCACTGTAAGAGCTTGCCCACAAGAAGCCGGAACACAAATGTGGCAGATTGTATTGTGGGAAAGCGTGGTTCTATGTACCAGAGCTCAAGTGAAATTACCAGAATAAGAAAGCTCCACGAAGGCAGGAGGAAGAAAATTGATTCCGCACTCGACGGGGATGCGTTTCTGTCCTTTGAGATCGTTGATCCATCCTCCCAGCCTAGCACAAGTGGATCTTACCTGTTTTCTCTTCAGAATCGCCGGTCAGAAGCTAAATCTTCTGTGGAATCTCGCAAATTCCATCGGGACTTCCTGGATCTGTCATTCCGCGAGCTTCCTGATGAGAATTGTAGGCTGGACCGGCCACGCATGGACTGCACCCTGCTGAAAAATGATGCAGCCGATGGCTTCTTGGAGATTTCACTTGAGGAAGAGACTACAAAAGGCCCCTGCAGAAATGCAGCTCCTCAATTGATAGGTGGACAGTCAAGTGAAGGTATGGAAGCAAACTGCCTGCACAAGAAGACCAGTGATTGTCCCACTGAGAATAATTGTAGTAAGAGAGAGAGGGATTCAACAAACAATTTGCCTGAATCCATGTCGGCCAAGGTGAGCATCTCTGATGGTACCCGTCCATTACAAAGCGTCCGTCATAGCATAGAGAACAGCACTAAGGTTCGATCAAGCCCCTTCAAGAAGATTTTGGACCCTATTATGAAGTCCAAATCTCATAGAAGCCCATCTCTCGTGGAAGACTCCAGCTCTGTTACTATGCCAATTAATAGGAAAAATTGTGTATCCCGCAAATCATTGCTGAGTGATTTCTCAAGGACTGAACAAAGCCAGGCAATTAATTCCCAGCTGAATGGAGAGGGGCAGCATATGACTTCAACTTTATCACCTGCTCATCTTCAGGCGGTTCTTAAATTGGATTCCAAAAATGGTATTCCAGTTTTTGAGTTCTGTGTTGACGGCCCTGAAGAATCCATTTCTGCCCGGAGTTGGAAAACTGGGAATGAACTCAACTGGATTTACACTTTCCATAGTGGTGGAAAACGAGCAAGTGCTGCTGGTAGGACCTCCAAAGATGGACGTTGGTGTTCACCACTGATTGTAGGCCAGATGCAGGTTTCTTCATACTTGTGCTCTGAAGTTGGAAAAGATGGTGTTCTGAATAACTCTGTCGTCACCGAGTTTGTTTTGTATGATATTGCTCATGCAAGGCGGAGCTTTTCTGTTGAGGAGAAAACTCAATGTACAGAGACCACTCAAACAACATTGTCAAGTGCCATTGATAAATCGGCCTTGGGTGACTGTCCCCAAAGGATTAATCTGACAGACCAGCAAAACGGTGCAAGAAACAACTCAGATGTATCAACATCTTGTCCATGGTCTGAAGAAGATCTTTATCCTCATTTGGAGATTGCGGCGACGGTCATCCAGGTTCCATTTAACAGAAGCAAGTCCAAAGAAATTAAGAATGGTTTGTCACCTGGTACTGTAAAGGTGGTTACACCAAGTGGGCTGCATGGGTTACCAGATGATAATGAAGCCAGTCCATCACCCTTGCTAGATCGATGGAGGTACGGTGGAGGCTGTGACTGTGGTGGATGGGACATGGCATGTCCAATTGCTGTCCTTGGCAATGCGTATGATAATAACTGGGCCAATTCTGTCACGAAGGAAGGCGAGAATCCCATGGAACTCTTTGCTCTGGTATAGTTTTTACTATTCCTGTTGTGATTTCTTTAAATGTGTGGAATTACTTTGGACTATGCATGTCCTGGTCTCTAAGGATACTGGGTTGCATTCCTGCTAACTGTCCCAAAGATAACTCAGGACTGATCAAAATCTTTTTCCTTAAGAAAAGATTGATCAGAATTTTGTATAAGTAATTAGACCCACCTTTTTTGTAGAATAGGCATAGCAATCATTGTTTTTGTTGCGAGTTATAAAATTGTCGGTTAGCCATAATATAGTTTGGTTTATTGTTACTTATGAGTTTAAAGATCAAGGAAGTAAGATAGATATATGACCCTTAAAATCATGTCAGTGCCGAATCTAGGCTTACTCAGTAGATTGATGTTTCAATGAGTCATTTCTGTTTTCATCCATGTATTGATGTTATTCCATAAATGAACAGGGTGGCAAAGAAGAGCTCCCTGCCCTTTCCATTAAGGGCAATGAGAAAGGACAGTTATTGGTGTATTTTCATGCGCGGTTATCAGCATTGCAAGCCTTCTCAGCCTGCATATCTCTGCTGCACTGCTCGGAAGCTTCGACAGCCGTGAGTATTGAGAAGGGCAAGCACAAGCTCTACTCCAGTTCACTTAAGATGCTCCTCGAGGAGGAAGTGAGTCAGTTGATTGAGGCAGTCACGGCAGAAGAGAAGAGGAAAACAAAGAAGATAACTGAGAAGTCACCCAGATCAGTTGTGCTCGACCCACCCTTTTCTCCCATGGGAAGAGTGTAGGTACCGTGCACAACTGGTGGATGAAGAACCCTGGGGAAGAGATAGTATAGCCTTGTGGTTCTCATGGTGTGTAACATTATCAGTCATAGTTGGGTTCATGCCCATTTTCTTTTTGCTGATAAAAGAGCATTTCTTTTTATCTTATTGATAAATATGTAAGGTGCATGTAGTTAGTTTTTTTTTTTGGGTCTCTAGCTTTTAGAAAATCAGCAAGGCAATATATCATTGTTGAAAATGCCTGAGATAGAAGGAATTCTGTAGTATGTAGAGGCCAATGCCAGGTTCCAACAGAAAGGATATAAATAAAGGGAAACAGTTGGCCAGTTCAAAATTTGAGCTTGCTTTGAGGCTGGAGTTTGTCCTGAATGTGCATTGCTGTTTTGAATGCTAAATTGTCTTTGCAGCAGTTACCTATAAGATCGTTGCATTTTGAAGTTTTGAACTGAAGGCGCATTGGAACTGGCAGTTTTATGGAGTAATCAACTCGTAGGCATTGTGGAATGCAGTGCCAGTCCCAATTATGTAAGTATAGTGGTTTTGTGTAGCCATATTATTCTGGAGTTTTGAGTTTCAATCAAATGGTGGCCGTGAGATGGATGATTTAGGCCACGAGCTAGGAGTTAAAAGGCACAGTGTCTGAACTCTTGTCTGGATCTTGGCTGTTCGTTTATGTTTTGTTGCATCGCAGAATCCTATGAGTTGACTGCAAATTTTAGGCATTCTGCACTAGGAGGATAGTAGTCCGTACTACTATCTAGTTATTTCTGTTTTGCGGCTATCGGACTATGCTTGTTTTATTTGTATTTTCTTTTAAAAAGGGGGTTTATATATATATATATATATATATATATATATATATATATATATATATATATATGCTAGTAGTACTAACTAGGAGGAAATGCTATAAATTAGGGGAGGTGTAGATTGTGGTTTTGGGTGCTCAATGCAGATGCACCGGCAGCATCAGTTCAGTCTTGTGAAACGCTAAGTTGCTAGGTGCTACAGTGCCCCCAAGTAAAGTGCATCGCGAGGTTGTTGGTACTGGCTCGTCATGAATTTTATTCTCCACTAAAACAAGCACAATCTTTTCGGCCTCTATCTTTTTAATTCTACTCATTATTATAAACTAAAATTCAAATGTTTAACTTTAAATTTAAAGTTGATTTTAGGTTTTTTATCATAGTTTATTTTTTAAACTTTACTTTTAAATCGTTTAGAATACATATGCTTTAAATTATCTAATTTTCAATAAACCGTTTCAGTTGTGTTTGGAAAAAGCAAAAAAAAAAAAAGACCACCAAACTTACTTTGCACTTTCCATACTTTCCCTGCGCTTTATCCCGTTATGTTTATTGTGCTGACCATTTGTCATGGTCTTCGCCACTTGCTCTTGCCACTCATGCTTCATAGTGAAGTGATGCATGCATAATCTACTAGTAGTAATCCATTTTGTTTGTCTGCTTAAAAATCTACTGGTACTGTTGTATCAGGTGATGCTTTCTAGCAGTAGCTGTAGCAACGAGCATCAGTAGCATCTATCACATTAGAGCAGTAAGCTATGTAAGCCGGGTCTAAAATTCGTATATTTATATTTATATTTATATTTATGTGAAAATGAGAGAAAATAAATGAGAAGAAAAATACGCTATAAATTTACAGTCAACCATAGCATAATCTTTAAATCATTGTATGTGCGTGAGAGATGAACTATATTTTGATCAAAATCATGTGATATATGTTTTTTTTAACTATTACAAGTTATGTATGAAAGATAGACCATATATTAATTATGTGCTATATGTTTATATATAATTAATGTACGAAATTACTCTATATTAGTTTTTAATATATAAAAAGATTTCAGAGTTAATAAGTGAGTGGGCTGTCTCTTACTTGGTGTCACAACTATCAAGGGTATAGGATCCTTTTACTGTTTGCGAAGGGACCACCATAACCGAACAAACAAAAAAAAACTCAATATTTAAATTTGTTCAGTATTTTTGAACTTGGTCGCTCTTTTATTAGGTTCTTACTGTTGGTGTAACCGATGCTAAGTCCGGTAAACATGCAATAATAACGAAACCCTATTAAAACAAGTACAGTAATATGATACGAAGGGGTTATAAGAATTATCACATTATGTTTAGATATAAACGAGGAACAATAGAATTGTAACACGAACACCACCAGTGGTAGAGTCAAAAATTTTTCAAACATACAACTTAATTAATTGAATTTATATAATTTTACGTCTAATTTTTAGAGTTTTAAAATAAAATTTCAATGCATATTTAGGATTAGGAGTTTCTCCGCCTCGAACACTGTTGTACCTGTGTAAGGTAAAAGTGAACAAAGTATTAACGTCATAATGTATATCTTGTTAATTAAAATGGGCTAGGCCCAATTAAAGTTGATTAAAATTCCACTAGCCCACAATAAATGGTAGAGACAATAATACCACCTTGGAGATTTAAAGTGGAGAAACTCAACTTAAATAGAGAGGTTAGTGAGACTCTCCGTTGACTGGTTGAGACGATAGGAAGGCCGCCACACGCGCGCCGGCTGGCCGGACGATCCGATCCTTCCGTAACGGAATCGCGCGATCAGAGGACACGGATTCGGAGGTTTCTATATTCCTCCTTCTTCTTCCCGAGGCTGGGGTCGCAAGCGATCGGAACGATATGGAACCCCTCTCGCTAAGAGTACCTGCACGAGTAGACGGGTGCTAAGGTTTTTGGGGAGTGCGTTTGCACGACTGCTCAAACCATTCCACGATGTCGTCCGACGGAGCCACGCACATTGATGGCGATGGCAGCGGCGGCGGCAGCGGTAGCAACGGTAACGGGAACGGCAACATCAACGGAGGCAATACTGCCTCAAACACTAGCGGAGGGTCATTTTCAGGTATACCGTCTTCCTACTCTTTGTGTTTATTGTTTTTGAATACCTGCTAGCAGTGGATTCATTGCTAAATGTTCACAACCTGGATGTTTATGCTTATTACAATTTAAGCATGATGTTAGACGTTCTCTAGATTATTCTCTATGAATGTCATCCATGTTATTCTATTTTAAATTAAAATATACTGAAATGTGACCATATTTCCAACATATCTAAACTAATATTTGTATAAGTAAAATGTTATGTTAACATATATTATCTTTTAAGTAACCATTAATCCATGGGTCCCGAAACAAATAGAATATTACCGCCATAGGGTCTAGTCAGCAGCAGATATAGCATAGAGGCTCACGTCCCACTGTCCCGGATATTACGGACTCTGATTTTATATCAAAGATTAATGGAAAATATGGCTAAAGTTATATCTAATATGTCAGCTACCTCTCATTAGATACAGTAATACCGTGGTAATTAATTAATTAATTAAGAAATAGGATTAACCAGCGGAGTGGGGGTGTACACAGTAGTACAGGTTCCGAAAGAGAAGGTAGCCCGACTTGTTTATTACTCCACTACTATTCTCTTCTCTTCGCCGCCGCCGCTGCCTCCGCCGTGTGCGAGTAGCTAGGGTTTCCGGCCCCAGTCGGCGGGGGCAATGGACGAGCCGACCGCCTACCGCAGCCTGCGGGGGCCGTCGCCCTTTGTCCTGGCCATGCGAACCCGCCTCGCGCCGCCGCTCACCGATCCGCCTCCCCTCCCCCTCCCCCTCCCCGCCGCCATCCCTCCCTCGCTCCTCATACAGCCCCACTACCAACCGGAGAAGCGCCGCCGGGGCCGTCCTCGCAACTGCGACCGCCTCCCTCCGCCCCCGGGCTTCTTCGCCCCGCTGCCCCCGCCACCGCAAACCCCCGCGCCTCTACTCGCTCGCGGTGCTCAATCCTATTCCATTTCCTGCCTCTGCCTCCACTTACTATGCTCTACATGTGCTGATTTTTTTTTCCTTTGCTTTGCTTCATGTGTGATTGCGGACAGGGCAGGGGCAATTCGGTGGCCTCCAGCCTCACCTGCTCCAAATTGATGCGGGAGAGGTATGCTAATGTGCCTCTCTATCTGCTATGCTATTTCTCTGCCTGCGCCAGCGCTACTGTTCATGCGTTGGCCATTGTGGTTGTTCATTGAACAACCAACAGGTGAGGAATTAATGGAACTAAGGATCAGCTATTCAAATCATGGTACACAATAGTAGAGCCGGTGACTGCTTGGTTTCCATTTTTTAAATTAGAATTCCTATTTAGATGTGACTGATAATTTCGGTGGAAACCAGTATTTCGAACCTCAAGTGGAATTCGATAGGGATATCACAAACATAGCTTCAACAGATTGGGGATAGCTCTAGATACCCTGCAAAAAGTATGAATTTTTTTCACCTCCAAATCAAGCCATATCTGTACAAATTTCAATGAAGCAAAACAGAAAAAAGAATTACTTTTACTGCTGCTGCACACGACATTATGTGCAAAATGCTCCATTGCAAACTTGCCAAAATTTGGCACACCGCTCCAAGAAGAGAACTTTGTGTGTTTACAGTTTACTCAACTATGCAACTGCAGAACTGGCCATAAAAATGTCAGGGTGATATATGCATGTGGTTCTTTTGGTGTAATGTGGTATGTTTTCTCTAATCAGAATGTGGCAAGAGATTTTATTCTTGTGAAATGACCATGCAGGAAATCATACCAAAGATTACGGCACTTTCAAAGATAAATGGGAGGGTGATCAGTGTTCTTTCGGTGCTTGGATCTGTCCAGGAAGCAACTCTGCTCCTATCATCTGGTGTTACTTCATATCACAAGGTTTAGCTTTTATTTCCATATGGGGAGGAAAAACAGTGCTCAATGTTTAACCACTCCTTGTTTTACTTTTCAACATGAGAATGAACCTAGATAATGTGAAATCCAAATACGGAAATGTCAAGTGCATGTCCAAGTGATTTTTGAATAATTAAAGAAGCTGTGAGGGGGTGCACCAGTACTTGGCATGGATTAACTCTATGTGGTAGAATATGGGAGTGCCAGTGTTTGAGATTTGAGGTGGATGCCATGAATTTGATCCCATCCATTTGCAGGGTTGAGAAATTGCTGGCGTGTGTTCAAATAAAAAATAAAAAACCACATCTAGAGGGATGTTTTTCTCAAGTGCGTGCTGTTGCTTATTTACATAGGTTCTTGTGACAAAGTTGGTTACCAAAACTCTCATTTGTTTGTTGCAGGGTCCTTTAGAAATAATTCGTTTGTTCGGATCCATTTTGACACCTAATGACCAAGGATGTTTACGTGTAACCCTTGCTTCTGCCGACAGTTCTGTGATTGGTGGTGTTATTACTGGACCTCTCAAAGCTGCAACACCTGTCCAGGTATCTTCAAATGTTGATGCATGCAAAGCTTTTCAATCAATTTTAGTACTCCCTCCATCCCAAAATAATTTCATCTTTCATAATTTTATTTGTCCCAAAATATGTCATATATTGTGCTTGATAAAGTGGGGAAAGGTAGCATTGGGATTTGATAAAGTGAAGGGCATACTAGCCTTTTTTTACTTTTGTATTGATATGTATGGGATAGGTAAAAAATGAAGTTATTTTGGAACGGAGGTAGTACCACATATCATGGAACAAAGGCCATAATTCACTTACAATTTCTTTGTATTCTTTCTTCAGGCGGTTGTTGCAAGCTTTTACAATGATGCATACTGTCCAAACAAGGCTCCCAAGATCATTGCAAGTTACCCTAATTCTCATTTTACCATGACCAATGGCAGCACTCTGTCAAGTCAGTGTGCCAATCCAGGATATGCATCTTGCACTGCAATGGATCAAAATGAATCAAGTGAGGTTGATGTCAAGCCCTCACTTGCGATGCTTAAATTAGCATCCTTGTAGGTAAATTTAACTCAACGGAAGAAATGGTTTCATCTGAAGATGATAGAGAAAATGCATCAGATAGCTCAGGTTTTATGAACCATCAAGTAATCGTGACTTGTGGCTTAGTTGAAAAGCAGTTCTTTATACATGGAACATTGTACTGTTGGATTTCATTGTTTAAAATCATGTGGGGGCGGCATATAGCTTCAGTGCCAATGGTGCTCTGATTAAATTTCGAGTGAAGCCAAAGGGTGTGTGGTCTTGAGCTGAATCTTGACCTTACATGATGTGGCTGGCAGGTTTGGTGGAAACTCAAAAGAGTATCTCGCCAGTCACCATGAGATTGGGAAAGGTACAGCTGGGTTACAGTAAACTGAACTCATGCGGAATTTGCTCGGCTTTGTATGGTTTGCGTCTTGCAAGTATCTCATGTGTAAATATGTGCTGCTAACCTCATGATTTTATCGATGCTTCAAAAGGTGGTATCATGCCTTTGAAGTTGTATGGTGTAAGGGAGTAACAATTAACAAGAGATATTGGTCGTCATTGTTTTCCATTGTCTCATTGTGTATCAATCAATCAGCGGGCAGAGATGCAGTTGTACATAGAAATATACTGAATAATGTGCTGCAGCTGTGTACATCTGTGTGCCTTTCTCCATCCGCATAAGGGCCCGTTTGATCCATAGGATTCAAATTCCTATGGAATTTTTTTTTTCTGTATGTTTTACTTTCACAAGAAAAGCACCAAGAGGTCTGGCCCCTTTGTAAACCTCCCTTTGTTTTTCACTATCAAAGGGTTTCTGTTAATTTTCCTGTGTTTATGATTCCAATAGGATTTGAGAAGCATGCTATTACTGATTTACTTCAATCCATGGGTTCTTTTTCTTTTCCTGTGATTTCATTATCCTCTGAATCAAATGCGTCCTAAATGTTTGCTAAGAAGGTGTACGGCTGACATCTGGACCGAATGCAATTGCAATAGAAGTTGACTTGGAAATAGATGGGCCGCGTCAACTTTTAAGTAGCAGCCCATTGGCCATTTCGCATCTTGCAGTTGCAGTTCCAGGAATGTGCTGCTTGACCTGATATTCGTCATGGTATCAGCCTATCAGGTTATCATTGGAGATTCCAGTCTCAAGACTGGCCCTGCTAGTTGCATACGGAGTACTTTGGTAGCCTCTGACAACTTCATATAAACATATGTCAAACTTTAAATTTTAAAGCTTAATTTTAAAGTTGATTTTAAGATTTTTATCGTAATTTATTTTATAACATTTTCTTTTAGAACGAGAACAACACGTATTTAAAAGGTTTATCCATATTATTTTTAATTGCTAATAGGGTGTTTCACTTATGCTCAAAACGATGATGCTGCTGGTATATCTTCTGAAGCATGCTCGCTTGCGCTGAACTGAACTGTGAACTTCACGGGGAAGGAAAGCAGTGCTTTGCAGCTGACGAATGCAGAGGTGAACTTAATCATGTGGAGGCCGGGTTTTAATCCATTCTAGAAAAAGAACAGAAGAAAAAAGGCAAAATATTTTATCCATCTCAAAAATATTAACTTCTGGATCAAACATAGAAATTAGTTTTTCGTGGAACCGAGGGAGTATCATACTACCATACAAGCAGCACACATGGCTGAATGCTGATTTCTCACCATAGGACTGGCAGGTTTCAGATAAGCAAGTAATCCTCTGTTCTTCCCTATGGGACCTCTCGAATAAACGAATACTAATCCCTGTGTTGTCCTCTTGATGTGCTGCTTCTGTAGTGCTGAAATAAGTAACCTTGTAGTGTACCATTGTACCAATAATGTAAGCTGCATTTCTTTTCAGCTTCATCAACATGAGTGTTTCCGTAAAGCTGGGCTGCAGCTTTCAGACAAGTTAGAGCTTGTCTAAAATGAGGCTAAACTTTTTAGCTCCATGTTATATCGGATGTTTGGATACTAATTTAAAATATTAAACATAGACTGATAAAAAAATAATTTTATAAATGAGAGCTAATATACGAGACGAATTTTTTAAGCCTAATTAATCCATAATTAGCAAATGTTTACTGTAGTATCGCATAGGCTAATCATAGATTAATTAGGCTCATCAAATTCGTCTCGCGAATTAGTTCAAGATTATAAATGGGTTTTATTAATAGTCTACGTTTACTATTTATAATAAGTATTCAAACATCCGATGTGACTACTTTAGTCCCTAGAAACAAATACCCCGTTAGATTGGTGTCACCAGCTTCGATCAGCCAAATGTTTTGAGAAAATATCGTCCAAACAACAGTTCATCGGATTGAATGTCTGGATAGCAGGGTGAGCGCAGAGAAATGAAAATGGGCAGTTCCAATGAAAAATATCGGTAGCTACTCCCTCCGTCACAGGAAGAATTCAATCTTAATATAACTCACATATACCAACACAAAACTATCGGACTGTAATGTTTTTTTTTACTTTTTTTTTAAAAAATACATGTCTCTTATTTTTTTTAAATCTCAATATACTTGTCACTTACCTCGCATGCAATGATTACTAAAAATAAGTTTTTGTAGGGCAAAAATGAGCAACTAGTGTCACCTCATGGAGATTAAGCAGAACTGCATCGGACAACATGCAAAGCAAAACACTGGAACTGAAACAGGCAGCATAAACTAGGACTGGGCATCACAACTGTAAGTGATAGTGATGAGCACATGCCACACCGTTAAACAAAACAAGCCGATCACTTTAGAATCTCTGAGCTCCTGTGATAAGACCAGTCAAAAATACACATATGACAGCTTGTGTTGCGCGACTCCAAGCTGGAAACTTGATGGACGGTTTTTAACACCGGAGTGCAGCCGCAGGAGCAAGAATATGGATCCATGCCAAGCCCAAGAAATGCAAGAGCAACTTGCAGTGCAGCAAAGCATATGCATGTTACTACGAGACTGTGCTGCACATGCGTCATATGGATATGATATGATCCAGCAAGACAACCAGTGATGCAAATGGTGCAATGCTGGCCCTCATGCTGCCTGGCCTTTCACAAAAAGGAAAAAGGGGAAGTAGTAGATCTTGAGCAAGGCATCCCTTTGTGTGCAAGCCTAGCCTTGTCCTCCTCCTGTGTAAACATTTTTCATCAGCAACTGTTTCAAGTTGCAGAGGAATAGAAGATCCGATCAGACCATCCAGCCAATCCTAATCAAATTCCATACTGCATTGTAAACAATACACCCAAGTGGTTGCAAGATCAGACAGACTGGAAACATCATCAAGCTTTTACTTTGTCTGCTAGGACATGTTAGGCACAGTATCCTTGTTGCTCTTGCACACAAGGACCAGTCCAGGAGACCTCAAATCCTCAATTCAGTATCACTACGTGCACTTTGCACCATTTAACAAGCAGCACATACAAGTAAACAACCTCAGCGGGATGCGTAGCAGTTACTGGAGTAGTACAACACAATCTGTTGCTCCCCAATGGCAATGGCACTGCCACTATGAAAGAAACGAAAATGGTAGTAACAGCGACTTATTAATAAGCTAAGCCATTCTGCAAAACAGGAAGGACCAAACACAAATTGACACGAAGAAAGCAACTCTGCATCTTAGATGATCGATAGATTAACAAAAATAGGATGATAGTCATACATAATCAGTTAGACACGAACAAATTAGGGAAAACACAGTACTAGTAAGGTGCAGTAGCAGGAAGGCAACAGGGTATTGTGCCTATCAATAAAAGTTGGGTAATACTAATACATCAAGTTTATCATCAAGCAGCTAATAAGAAAGACAACAATAAGAGAGCCGAAGCATCCATCACAAAGAACAGCACTAATTAAACATTTTCCAAGGAGCAAGGCCACTTGTGGTTTTAGTCCTGCAGATCACCTTCCTCCTCATCCTCGTATTCACCCTCCTCCTCGTCGGCGGTGGCGTCCTGGTACTGCTGGTACTCGGACACGAGGTCGTTCATGTTGCTCTCGGCCTCGGTGAACTCCATCTCGTCCATGCCCTCGCCGGTGTACCAATGCAAGAAAGCCTTCCTGCGGAACATGGCAGTGAACTGCTCGCTCACACGGCGGAACATCTCCTGGATGGAGGTGGAGTTGCCAATGAAGGTGGACGCCATCTTGAGGCCGGTGGGCGGGATGTCGCACACGGTGGACTTGACGTTGTTGGGGATCCACTCGACGAAGTAGGAGGAGTTCTTGTTCTGGACGTTGAGCATCTGCTCGTCCACCTCCTTGGTGCTCATCTTGCCACGGAACATGGCGGAGGCCGTGAGGTAGCGGCCGTGGCGGGGGTCAGCCGCGCACATCATGTTCTTGGCGTCCCACATCTGCTGGGTCAGCTCCGGCACCGTGAGCGCGCGGTACTGCTGCGAGCCACGGGAGGTGAGCGGCGCGAAGCCGACCATGAAGAAGTGGAGACGAGGGAAGGGGATGAGGTTGACGGCGAGCTTGCGGAGGTCGGAGTTGAGCTGCCCCGGGAAGCGGAGGCAGCAGGTCACGCCGCTCATGGTCGCCGAGATGAGGTGGTTGAGGTCGCCGACTGTTTCACACACATGCACCAAGTAAGGTAACGAGCACCCCTAAGTACTAGCGCGCCTAGCCAGGACGGGAGGAAGAAGAAGGCGCTTACAGCTTGGCGTGGTGAGCTTGAGCGTGCGGAAGCAGATGTCGTAGAGTGCCTCGTTGTCGAGCACCATGCACTCGTCGGCGTTCTCGACGAGCTGGTGGACGGAGAGGGTGGCGTTGTAGGGCTCGACGACGGTGTCGGAGACCTTGGGCGAGGGGAAGACGGAGAAGGTGAGCATCATGCGGTCGGGGTACTCCTCCCGGATCTTGGAGATGAGAAGCGTGCCCATGCCGGAGCCCGTGCCACCGCCGAGCGAGTGGCAAACCTGGAACCCTGCAACAAGCAAGCACCAGGCAGATCTGTGAGCGCCATGACCACGAGTTGGCTCCAGATCTGGCAGATCTGGAGGTTCGAGGGGCAGGAAATGAGGACGAGATGTAAGTACCTTGGAGGCAGTCGCAGTTCTCGGCCTCCTTGCGGACGACGTCGAGGACAGAGTCGATGAGCTCGGCGCCCTCGGTGTAGTGACCCTTGGCCCAGTTGTTGCCGGCGCCGGACTGGCCGAAGACGAAGTTGTCGGGGCGGAAGATGTGGCCGTAGGGGCCGGAGCGCACCGAGTCCATGGTGCCGGGCTCGAGGTCCATGAGGACGGCGCGCGGGACGAAGCGGCCGCAGGAGGCCTCATTGTAGTAGACGTTGACGCGCTCGAGCTGGAGGTCGGAGTCGCCGTCGTAGCGGCCGGTGGCGTCGATGCCGTGCTCGGCGCAGACCACCTCCCAGAACTTGGCGCCGATCTGGTTGCCGCACTGCCCGCCCTGGATGTGGAGGATCTCCCTCATCTTCTTCTTCTTCTTCTTGCAGGCGGCCGGCGGCGAGGAGGACAGGTAGCAGGCGGCGGCGGCGGCGGCGGCGGCGGCGGCGGCGGGAGGCGTTAGTAGAGTGTTAGGGTTGAGGCAGTGAGGGTGTGGCGGTTTATATAGAGGGTGGGGGCGACGAGACTGACGGCGTTTGCTTGGACGGCTTCGAGGAGGGAATTCGAATTTTGAAATTTCAGGGAGAGAGGGGAAACGGAATGGAACGGAACGGAACGGAACGGAAGAGGTTTCGATGTGCGGTTTGCCAGGCTGGTCCTTCCGATCCTAACGGCTAATGCTACTGCTAGTCTACTAGTATTACACTTGCACGGCGCTCTTCATTTGCGGGAAATTTAACTATTTGCCACTCTTATATTTGCACACTCTCCAAATGCCACTTTTGCATTTGCACCTATAGAAATACCACCAGAAAGAAGTTAAGTCCTATCTTTTTGCCACTTTTGCTGAGTTGGCAGGCAATGTCAGCATGCCAGTATGGAGAGGGCACGCGAAATGACAATTGTATCCCCGCTTGAAAAATTTAACTATTTACCACTCTTATATTTGCACACTCTCTAAATGTCACTTTTGCATTTACTCTTACATATATGTCACAAGAGGAAAGTTAGGCCCTAATTTTATATCATTTTGGCTGAACTGGCACTCCATATCAGCACGCCAACCTAGGCTTAGCACGTGAAATGACCATTTTAACCCTGGAAAGAAATGAATCAATTGAATTGGAGGATGAGGCTTGGCCTTCCGGGTTCACTCTGCACGTGTTACTTACCGTGGATACTTAGCTATTGTTTCATTTAAAAATATAAACAAATGTTTATAAGTTGTTTATTTTAGATTAAAAATGTTTTAATCTAAAATGAAAAGCTTATAAATATTTATTATAATAGAAGTGAGAATTAGGATCAATAACATGATAGATGTATGGAGTAAGCAATTATTATTATTATTATTATTATTATTATTATTATTATTATAGTATAAATGTTTTGACAGATATTTTATAAGGAGTAAGCACATAACAAAACTGCAATTAACAGTTGTCCTGTACATCAAATTAAACAAAAACAAGGAACTACCAACAACACAGAAGTAGGGTATATTGGATCTCCCCCAACAGCTGCTACCTGAATACTCGCACTGCACATGAACGAGCAGACAGTACCTGAATACTCGCACTGCACAAGAACCAGCAGAAAGACAGATGGACAAAACAACCTGAAGATTCATTCAAGCAAAACACTGGGAGGAACTCTGCTTTTGCTCCAACAAGACAAATATTTATGCAGATTTGTAATAATTAAACATAAAAATAACATAGATAAGCACACTGGGTTAAAACACATGTTGATAATATCTCATCAGCAACTCCACACACATGCAGAAAGAAATTAAGCATAATTGACTAATTGAACACCATATTCATCAGGTCAATCAGATCCCATAGTAAGTCATTCACACGTAGTTCAACATAAGCTTGATCTTGTCACAGACAAGACCACACAAATATACAAAAGCAATAAAATAGAAATAGTTCAGCACCATGTCACATACTGCTTGAGTTCATTACATCAAATTACATAACAAAATAAGCCATACTAGGCACCATCATATTCAAGTCACTTCCAAAAGAGCTTCATAGCACCATGTCACATACTGCTTCAGTTCATTACAACACTTTACATAGCAAAATAAGCCATACTAGGCACCGTCATATTCAAGTCACTTCCAAAAGAGCTTCATAGCACCATACAAGGCCACATTCATCACAAAATACGTCCAGAATTAGCACAGTCATCACAAAATACCTCTAGAATTAGCCTGCACTTTCAGTTCGGTAGCTTAGTTGGTGAAGCATTTTTCTTCTTCTTGCTAGCTAGTTTCTTCCTGGGTGTAAGCTTCTTAGGTGGTTGCACTGCTACTACTTCATGAACTGGTGTTGCAAGTACTTCACTAGAGCTTTGAATAGAATCTAATGCCAACCTTCTGTTATGTGCGATGGGTGTAAGTAACAGAACAAAGGCTAGGTTCAGTTTGGAAAAGAACATACGAAAGAATATAATTTTCATACCTCCTAGTGGTTGGCCCAGGGCTTGTTGGCTGTTGCACTTGTGGTTGGTTTTGGGCTTCATCTCTAGCTGCAGCTGCTTCTCTAGCGGCAGTTGCTCTTGTTCTTGGGGTACATACTTGGGCATCAGTGGCGGTATTCCCTTTCTTCCTTCCCATCTTTGTTGTGGACTTCTTGTTTCTCTTCCTGCAGTACATTAATGTTAGTTCAAAGAATAAACGGAGTGAACAATAATTGAAAGAAAATAAAGCACATTGAGTACCACCTCTTTTTTGTGCCATGAAGTTGACATCTAGCACTGCCTTTTCTATGTCCAAAACCACCACATTCCTTACACTGAACTTGCCTTGTCGCATTCCCTTTGCCCTTCTCAGTACAAGCCGGAATCCGGTTCTTCCTTTGCCTACCCACCGCTCTCTTTTTGCTCAATGGTGGAAGAAGCTTGAAATCTTTCTCCACTTGTGGCCATTGCTTCTTGTCTGTGATGTTAGGGATAGTATATGCATATGCCGCTTGAAGTTTAGCCACATAGTAGGCTTTGTCTACATATTTCTCCATGGGTGGCTGCCTAACAGTTGTGATAACAGCTAGTGCATGTTAGCAAGGCTTTCCAGTAACCTGCCATTCCCTACAAGTGCAAGTGCAAGCATCAAGATAAACCACATGCCTTATCACCTCATGATCGTTGTATGTCTCTGTCACCTCAGCCTGGTTAGGATCTCCCTTAATGACTTTCAAGTGGCCTAACCCCCTTGATGATGCATTCAATTCATGGAACACAACTGGGAGTATTACTCCATTGAGGGCTTTGGATATCCTCCTCCTCTTCTCAAATAGGGTTAGTGTTTTCTCCCTAATTGCATCTGCAAGAGCATCAACCGGCAAGTCCTTCAAGTCCTTGATCCAAGCATTCCATGACTCTGCTAAGTTATTGTTGATGTATTCACACTTGACATGACAAGAAAACTTGCTTCTAGTCCACAATAGGCTGTGATGATCAGCAAGCCACTTCTTCACATCTGGACTAGCTGTTGTCACTTCATTCATCAACATGTCATGCTTAGAAGGCATGTATGTCCTAGCTGCAGGCCACATCTTCTTCCCATACATATCCCCATGAAAAAGTTTCTTCATGTTCTCCATCAAATGCCTGAAACACTCTCTATGTTCTGCCCATGGGAACACTGTTTTCACTGCAGTTTCTAGCCCTTTACAAGCATCAGTATGCACAGCTAGGTTTTCAACTATGCCAATTGCTTTACCTAATTGTTCCATGAACCAAATCCAATTTTCTTTGGTCTCTGAATCAAAAAAACCAAAGGCCAATGGGAACATCCAATTGTGTCCATCTAATGCATTCGCTGCAGGCATGTGTCCATTCCATTGTCCATTCAAGGCAGTAGAATCTATACTAATATATGGTCTACATCCCTCTAAGAATCCATCTATACAAGCTCTAAATGAACAAAAGAATCTATTAAAATGAACTTTATCTCCAACTCTAATAGTGTCAATCTCTACTACACTACCAGGGGATCTCATTTCTACCTCTGCCTTGAACCTATATAACCAATCAAATGAATCATCCCACTTCCCAAATAATTTATCTGCAGCCCTTTGTCTACCATACCAAACAGTTTGATATGGTATTGTGATATTGTAAGTGCTTTGTAGCTCACCTTGAAGTTCAGCTGCACCCATTGAACTCTTCTTCTTAAGAAATGGAATAGCTCTTTCAGCCACCCAAGCTTGAGATGCCATCTTCCCAAGAACTCTGCTTCTTGAAGCACACTTATGGGCATTGTTGTTTATTTGAACCTACAGAAGCACACAAGTGTTACAAACCAATATAAGAATAAAATCAGTGCAGCAAGCAATATAGAAAAATGCAAAACAATAATAAAAAAAATAGTTAGCATAATACCCTGACACTCTTATTTGCTTGTGTCTTTGCTCTAATTTTCCATGGGCAACCTTTAGCCTTGCATTTTCCTCTAAATCTATCTTTATCAGACTTTTCAGTCCCAAGCTCAAACTCATGGACAATAGCATATTGCTTGAGTGCCATTCTAAAATCATTCATGGATGGATAAAAGGTCCCCACACTCATATTTGGGTTATCCCTGTCCCAATCCAGAACTGCCTCAATTGGTAGCACATCATTCACTACAATGGCTGCATCTATCATCTCTTGTTGAATGGAAGATGGAATCACAGGAATTGCAGATTCTTCTATAAGTGCTTCAGCTGCGGCTGCTCTCGCATCTGCTGCTTTGAACCCCATAGCCTCATATAATTTGTCCTCATCCAACAATACATGACCATCACCATCCTCATCATTCAGCATTATTGCCAACTTACTCCAGTCCACAAGAATAGTTGGCTCTTCTGCATGAGTAGAGGTGTCGTTTGCTCCTTCTTCTCTATGAGCTATATTTGGAGAACTTATGTCAAATGGATCTTCATTGATGACATCAGTAGAGGCACCTTGAGCAATTGACTGTCCAGATGGATGTGCACTTATCACACTAGAGACAACTTGAGTTGTTGACTCAACAGCATTTTCAAAGGGGTCAACCTGATTGTATCCCTTCTTGTTAACAACCTCAATACCAAGATGTATCAACTTCTCATCAAACCGGGACTTCTTCTCAAGAAAACGGGCCTGCATCCACTGATCAAATTGCTCACTGGTTGTCAACTTCCATTCAGTGGCATTATCAAAGTCCAATCCCCACACTACGATTTGTTGGCTAGGTCCCCATATGACTTTACATGCAAGATCATCATGAAATCTTTGTAAGCTATACCCCTTGCATCTATCAATCCACCAGTCATGCTCTTGCTCTGCCATATTAAGCAATCCATACTCTACATTTGCTACGTACTGAGCACACTTAACAACAACTCTAAAAGCATTGCCAGGATCGATCCTGACAAAAAGAACCCCAAAAATTTGGAGTTAGAAGATATCTAACTCCACATGCATGCAACACAGGGGGCAGAAAAAAAAAATTAACTTACCAAGGTGGGCAATCCAACGACTTCATCACTAGAAAATCTCAGTAAATAACAGATCGATGTCGTCGGCAACAAGAAATTGAGCACAATCAGGAACAACAACCAGTCCCCAAAGCTACAAAGACAAAACAAAAATAAGCTACTAAAAATAAAAAAGAAAATGGGAGAAGAATAAGAAGAAGAAGAAGAACAAGAGATAAAGGAGGTGATTGCTCACAGTGCTGGTGGATGTAGAGGTTGGCCGGCGTGGATGGCTCACCGCTGGCGCGTGGATGGGCCACCGCCGGCGCGCGGATGCACAAGGGCCGGATGGCAGGCGGCGACACGTGGCTCTGGTGCTGCTTCGTCGGCGGTGCCAGCCGGGGAAGCGTCGTGGGCGACCGGGCGACACACTGCGGCAGGCAGCTTCGGCGGCGAGGTACGGCTCCAGGCGTCGGTGGCGAGGCGCGGCTTCGGCCGTCGGCGGTGACGCGCGGCTCTGGCCGTTGACGGCGACCACCTGAGCGGAAGGCTTCGTCCCGGCTTCCTCGCCGCTCTCTCACGTGGGCGGCGGCCAGACTCACGGGTGGGATGAATCGATTTTCCCTCTCCTAGGGTTTGCATACTCTGACAGGGGTACAATTGTCATTTCGTGTGCCCTCTCCATGCTGGCATGCTGACATTGCCTGCCAACTCAGCAAAAGTGGCAAACAATTAGGACTCAACTTCTCTCTCGTGGTATTTCTGTAGGTGCAAATGCAAAAGTGGCATTTGGAGAGTGTGCAAATATAAGAGTGGCAAATAGTTAAATTTCCCTTCATTTGCCAAAGATGTTTTTTTACTGCTCCAGTGGCCCGACTAACGATGGGTTTAATCAGCATCTCAACGAGTCTACTGTATATAACAAATAATTTAAACAAGCTTTAAAAATTATCATGTCATATTTATATTTATGTGCGTGGGAGAAAATCCTATCTCTGTTTCATAATGTAAGATGTTTGACTTTTTTGTTTATAATGTTTAATCATTCGTCTTATTCAAAAATTTAGTACAAATATAAAAAATAATAAATCACGCTTAAAGTTCTTTTGATAATAAAGTAAGTCACAAGCAAAATAAATGATGGTTCCGTAATTTTATGAATAAGATAAATGGTCAAACATTGTAACCAAAAAAATCAAACATCTTACGTTATGAAACGGATGAGGTAAGAGGTAAGAAAAACGGGTCATGTAGATTTATAGTCAATTACAGCATAAGCTCCAATACATTATGCGTGTGAGAGGTGAACTGATGATGATGATGTAGTACATATTTGTGGGTAACTATTGTATACTAGTCCGCGTTCTACATATGTTATATTCTCCTGCACGAAAAATGTAGTAAAGTAATAGATAGTATACAATTAATTAATTATTAATTATAAAAATTATAAATAGATTAATATGTTTTAAGGCAAACTTTTCTATAGAAAATTTTCACAAAAAATATATTGTTTAGCAGTCTGAAAAGCGTGAACATGAAAACGAGGATCTAGGTTAGAAAGCACCCTAGTATGTTAGATCTCAGTGATATGTGAAAATTTTAGCTAGCGGTTAGCTCTTATATTGATCTCATTGTTCATTTGAATGAGCTTCTGGCAGCCGTAGTTTCTTACATGATCTTCATAAGACAAAAACTCTCTTACATGATCTTCATAAGACAAAAACTCTCTTAGACAACAGTCATCTACTGATAATTTAGAGTTATAAATTCTAAAAAAACAAACTAGAAGAAAGTTGACTCACCAGTTTCTTGTCCAAAACTTAAACTCCTACAAATAGACCCTAAGATTATTTACAACATGTGTCACTCTATGAAATAGTCTTATCGGTCCACATTAGTGGCAAGCTGTCATGGAGAAGAGATAGGAGCAAAAGAGTGGCTTCAAGTGTGCAGAGGGTCTTTCAAAGGGTACAGGTGCTTGGAGAAAAATGTAAGTGGATTAAAACGAGAGATACGATGTACTTAATGGTTGTGGGAGAAATAACGACAAAAGGTTGTCCTATTAGAGATGGTTCGGTCGAGCATCACCATTGCGTTGAGCTTGCTGCCATTGATTGGGTCATACCGCAACCCACCGTAGGAACAAGCTTGAAGCGGGGATGAGCATGGAGGGAGGAGATGTTGTCAACACCTTATGGGGAGGAATGTATAGTGATACTCTAGACCGGTGCGAAGACGAACTTGTAGTGGTTGGGTAGAAGCATCCTGGACTAGGCAATAGAGAATTGGCAATCTGTCGCATTGGAGAAAGGAATTCATAAGCATCATCAACAAGGGCATGGATTAGAAAAGTGGAATAGAGACTGAATGAAGGAGATCCCATGGTTACATTTACACTAGATTTACAAGTGTGCCAAATTAGCATGTACCCTTGGTTGTAAAAGTTACAATAAAAGTGCAAATAACATATGGAGTAGGGGTTGAACCATAAAAAGTTCATGAGCCATTGAGTTGTGTTTGTTTGAGGGGTTAAGGATAAATATTTTTGTTTTTTAATATCTATTTAGTGGTATAAAATTCCTTACATGTTTATAAATTTTAAGGGCATATACTCTTTTCCCCCTCACTCATAGTGACCCTCTTCGTAAAAGTAGAAAAAAAAACAACCGCTCTCTCTCATGTTAAGCACCACCACCTCGAGAAAAAAGAAAATAAAACCGAGAATTATGTTTATTTTACTTGGGAACCTAAATTGTGGTATATTGGGTCTATTCTCCATGAATCCATGCTTTCTACAAAGTTAATGTCATTCTCTCCTCTCATAAAGCCATATCACTTTAATTGTTTTTATCCTTAGGATGATACATCAAGAGTGTAAACCAAGCCACATCACCTCAATTGTTTTTAGCCTTAGGATGCTACATCAAGAGTGTAAATTAAGCCATATCATCTTAATTGTTTTTAGTCTTAGGATGATACATCAAGGGTGTAAATCAAGCCACATTATCTCAATTGTTTTTAGCCTTAGTGTGATACATTAAGAGTGTAAATTAAACCACATCATCTCAATTGTTTTTAGCCTTAGGATAATACATCAATGGTGTAAATTGCATCTCTTAACATCACCTCAATTGTTTTTAGCGTTTGGATGATTCATCAAAAGTGTAAATTACATCTTTTTCCCAAAAAGACACACCATATAACCGAACCATATCTAAGCTATGGATAATTGATAAAGACACAAAAATATATAAACACATGAAAAATTATATAATGGTTAAAAAATTGTTAGAATTCATATCTACTACATTATTCCACAGTTATACCGCAACAATGCGTAGAGTATCCATCTAGTCTATTAAATATTTGATGTACCATTGCAAATCATGCATACTTTACTAGTCGAAGGGAAAAATAGTTTATTTTTCTACTAGTAACGTAAGTATTCAAAATTAGCTGCTAACATTACATAGGTCGTGTTTTAAATCTGTATATTGGATTTTTACGAGCACATTTTTGAAGCTCATAAACATTGTATTTAGTAAAAAGAATTCTTTATAAAAGTGCCCCCATCTTACTTTTTAAAATAAGTTTTTCCCTAGTTAGAGCAGGTACAATAGCATGCTATAAGTCAGCTTAAGCATATTTTAAAGAGATAAGAGGGGAGAGAGAAGATGAGTGTGATACTAATTTGTGTAGCCAGTTGTAAATGGGCTCCAAGACAAAATGTGTTTATGACATGTGGAACTATGTATTGATATTTTGTAGGTAACTATTATATGAATTAACTATTAGATTGACTATAGATGAATTAGAGCCAGTAGCTGGCTATACTATTAAACTTGCTCTTAGGCCATGTTTCTTTTAGCTTAAGGATTATTATCATCTAGATTATTGGGAGTAAGCTAAAATAAACAAATAACTTGTTGAAGTTTATTACAATCTGAAACTTAACTTATTATAATCTGATAAGCTTATTTATGTGAGTTTTTTCTCAGATTATTGGGTGAAAAATTATCCACCATTTCACCCCACTCCCTCTGTAGACTCGCAAATCTAATAATCTAGACTCTAATAATATAAAAAAGAAACAACTCACAACTTATTTTACTATAGATTATAACAATATTACTTATATTAATTGACTCAATAATCTAGATTATAATAATATTAAGATAGTTGTTACGTAATCTAGATTTGCACATGCCCATGGGCCTTGTTGGCCCGCAACCACCAGCATTACCTACACTTTTTTTCTTTTTCTTTTTACTCGTATTTGAGTTGAGTTGGGTTCTTCTTCGTCGTCGTCTCCGGATCGAATTCGCTGAAGTTGATCGAGTTGAAGTTGATCAACTGTGGATTAATAGAGTTGAAGTTGATCGATTCCTTTTTCTTCTCGACGATCCAATCTCTCTCTCCTGTACGAGCAGTTTCGACCAAAAAATCCCTAGCCGCCGCCGCCGCCGCCGCCGCCATGTTGGAGGAGCTGCTCATCTTCACGCGCGGCGGCCTCATCCTCTGGTCCTCCTGCGGTGCCGCATTCTTCCGGGGAAGGGGATCCCCCATCGACGCCCTCATCCACTCCTGCCTCCTCGAGGACCGCTCCTCCTCCTTCGCCCACGGCTCCTACGCCCTCAACTGGACCTTCAACAACGACCTCGGCCTCGTCTTCGTCGCCGTCTACCACCGCCTCCTCTACGTCGACCACCTCCTCGCCTCCGTCCGCCGCCGCTTCTCCCAGATCTACGACCCCGCACGCACCACCTCCTACGATGACCCCTTCAACGACATCTTCCGCCAGCTCCACCTCGAGGCCCAAGCACGTGCCGACCACCACATGAACAATAACATTAACACCACCCCCGCTGCTCCGGATGATTCTGACGATGATGATGCTGACGCCACCAATGTTACCTTCACCAAGCCACAACAGAATGCTGCTCTTCTTCCCAAAGGAGGTGAGAACCAACACCCAAACAATGGGGCCTTTGATGTAAATATAATACAGAAGCTGACAAATAACAAGGGTGGTAAGAGGAACAATGTTGCTAGTATTGTCGCCAGGAACAAGCCCAAACCTGGCCGAAACAAGAATAACAAGCCCAAAGCTGATCAAGAAGCTGGATTTAGGGTGTGGGGTGATGCACCTTCTGACAAGAAGCTGGATTTCACTGACCCAACTGATAAGAGAGAGGATGACTTCATAAACCAGTTGGATAACAAACAGCCAAGCATGATGGATAAGGATGACACCGTCAGCAGTGATAAGAACAGATAGTTCTCCTCCATGTTTAACAGGTAACAGCCGTGTTTCAACATACGTTGACATCATATAGTCTGCAATTCTGCATTCAGTTTTGTTCACTTAACAATTTGTAATCTCCCAAATTCACTTGCTCAGCTGGAGAAAGCATACATGATATGTACTTCATTTTTTTTCCCCAAAGCACTCGCTAATTTTGATATCCTGACATGGTCATGATCTGAGATACAATTACATTCCATATGGCATAAAATAGCAGGCTTGGACTGAATAGTGAATACAAACAATATTAACCATGTCTCTTGCAGCATATTATATGTTCTGTCTCATTGTTTACCTTCTCCCATGTCATCATAGACACAACTGAAATTGCTATTTTTTCCTTGTATTTTAATATCTTGCATTCAGGTATCAATGGTTGCCTGATTTACAGATCCCTCTTATAATTTGTTAATTTGTGGACTGAACTAACAATGCTTCGTATTCACCCTGTTGCGCAGCATTGCAGGTAACAATGTGCTTGATAAGTCTAATCTTCAGCCTGCACTCAAAGCGCTTAAAGATAGGCTGATGACTAAGAATGTGGTATGTATTTGCCTAGATTACTTGCATGATATTTCATAAGCTTACTAGACTTGCTGTTTGCCCTTTTGGTTCTTTATCTACCTGGGTATAAAGAAGAGTGTTGATATCTATGCAGGCTGAAGAAATTGCAGAAAAGCTTTGTGAATCAGTGGCAGCTAGCCTTGAGGGCAAAAGGCTGGGATCCTTCACAACGATATTCTCTAGCGTTCAGGTTGTAGCACATCCCAACCCTAATTTATGCAAATTTTAACTTCAATTTCCACATCACCTAATACTCCTCTTGACGGTCACTACTGCAGACAGCTATGGAGGATGCTCTTCTCCGTATCTTAACCCCGAGGCGATCTATTGATATATTAAGGGACCTACATGCTGCCAAAGAGCGTGGGAAGCCATATGTTATAGTTTTTGTTGGAGTGAATGGAGTTGGCAAATCCACCAATCTTGCGAAGGTACTTTTATCTTTTGTAGCCATCCATGGAAAAAACAATAGTGCCAGAGATTTTACTCATCCTGTTGTCTTGTAACTTACAGGTTGCGTATTGGCTTCTTCAGCACAACCTCAGTGTAATGCTGGCAGCATGTGATACCTTCAGATCTGGTGCTGTTGAGCAGCTGCGCACTCATGCTCGCAGGCTTCAGGTAGTGATCTGACCGCTCTTGATTAAGGCCTTGTTTAGTTCGCAAATTTTTTTTCCAAAAATATCACATCGAATTTTTAGACACCTAAATAAAGCATTAAATATAGATGAACCAAAAAACTAATTGCACAGTTACGAAAGAATTCTTAAGACGAATCTTTTGAGCCTAATTAGTCTATGATTAGGCATAAGTGTTACAGTAACCAACATGTGCTAATGACGGATTAATTAGGCTCAAAAGATTCGTCTCGTAGTTTCCAGGCTAGCCGTGAAATTCATTTTTTCATTCGTGTCCAAAAACCCCTTCCGACATCTGGTCAAACATTTGACGTGACACTTCTCCTAAAAATTTTCTCAATCTAAACATCCCCTAAGGCAACAATTGTATTGCCTATTTTTCTATAACTTGCATGAACCTTTGAGATCAAACCAATTGGATCTGTGAGTTAGAACAGAGTTCCTAAAATTTTAGCCAATCTATATGATGTGGTCGTTGAATCTAACTTTGAACAGTAGTTTTAGTTTCTCTGGAATGACCTATGTATCTTCTTCTCCTAGAAAAAAAATTGAATTATCTAATATTTATACTGATATTACTGGTGTCGACTGAGAAAGAGGAAGCCAGTCCTGGGAGTTTGCTTTTCTTGGATATATTCCGGTGTTTTGTTCCTTTCAAAATTAGTCACTTATTCCTACATATTTACATTCTTGGATATGGCCAGATACCTATATTCGAGAAGGAATATGAAAAGGATCCAGCGGTTGTTGCAAAGGAGGCCATTCAGGAAGCTACTCGTAATAAATCAGACGTTGTTCTGGTTGACACTGCTGGACGTATGCAGGTTGGTAAAGTGACTTAGCCACAATGTACTCTATTATCTTTCTATAAATGATGTTCTCACATTTATGGGTTTTTAATCATATTGCTCTTACACTGCTATTCAATTCCCCTTCTGATTACCGTTGCTCTTACATTCCTTTTTTCTTTGCCAGGATAATGAACCTCTCATGAGAGCACTCTCCAAGCTTATCAATCTCAATAGCCCAGATCTAGTTTTATTTGTTGGGGAAGCGTTGGTTGGTAATGATGCTGTTGATCAACTCACCAAATTTAACCAGGTACTGATGGTCTTTCACGGATAAATGAATGTTATTATATAGTACTGCATATTTGAAATAGTACTTCATTTATTGTGGAGTGACTGAACAGTTGTATTTGTTGAACAGAAATTAGCAGACCTTTCCACTGTTCCTACTGCCAGATTGATAGATGGCATCCTGCTGACCAAGTTTGACACCATTGACGACAAGGTCTGAACTAGCCACATACTACTTAGGAACACGAAAATTTTTGGGAACTAAATAGTGTCTTATATATATTGAATCATTGATTCATTTCAACAGCCTTCTTGTACATTATTCTTATGACAATTGACAATTCTAAAAAAAAATTGTAGGTCGGAGCTGCACTTTCCATGGTTTACACATCTGGAGCTCCAGTGATGTTCGTTGGTTGTGGTCAGTCTTACACTGACCTGAAGAAGCTGAATGTAAAATCCATTGTTAATACCCTGCTAAAGTGAATGCAGTGCGTGCTGCACAATATGTACCGTCTTTAAGTATTGCTATCTTGAAATACCCAATGACCTCGTCATCTTTGTGTTGGATGCGGATCTGCTCTTATTAACTGTTCTAGTACAAACTGCCACGAGTTACCCCTTGTATCACATGTTTTACCTGGTTGCCCTGCAATATAGTAATAGCACCACATGCCATTTTCGAAAAAAAAAATCAGTTACAATTACCTAATTCTTGCATTGGTATAAATGGTGCCTTCTGATGTCTGTTTCTGTGAACATATTTGAATTTGGGAATGGCTATCAGGCGATTGATCATATATGAGGGTCCAATGTGATCCTCCTCCTGACGCCTGGGTAATCTTGTCCTGTTTATTTGGCCGGGCTGGCCCAAGACGGGCCAGCCTGATTTTCATTAAGATTGAAAATAGTCTTGTCCTGTGACACCAACCTATCATTTTCTGCTCCCTTGGGTCTTTAAACCTGGTACTGGGCTCAATAATGCTCAAGCATGGATCCAGGGTTATACTGCAGCAACAATTCTCCGTCGCCCAGTTGTAGACTCTTCTCTGAATAAAGTTCCAGGTACATGATGTGTCATACTTTAGGTAATATCAATCATCATCTAATAGAGCTTTTCCTCTGTCTAAGATTCTCAATAAACATGTTGTTGTTACAACTGAAGGAGCCTTCATCCCGAAGGTAAGAGAGCATCTCCTATATATCACCCTTTTTATCTGTTTGGATGCCTTACGGAAGACGTGTGGTTTGGTGTAAACGCATTAGCGATTTTCAGAGATTTATTCCTGCTTTATGGAATTGTGGTGTCTGCTAGTATTTATTTATTTATTCTTGCGTTTTCTAACTTTCCATCAACTAATGGGTAGGGAAGTGGCAGGATGCATCTGGACTTCTGGAGTTAGAAAACAGAAAGAATTTGATTGTCTATTCAAGACATACACGGGCTGCATTGCAGAAATCTGTACTTTGAGAACAAAATCTTTTGATTCCACTGTATGCTGCTCAGAGAGTGGTTATTCGGTTGATATTTTCATTCATTCCAAACACAACCCATCAGAGAGCCATTGTTTGTGCTTTGTGAAGGGTAGGTGCATTTGCTTTTTTTGGTTGTCAGCCGAGGAGCAAAAGAAGCCAAAGATTCGCTGGGCAACAACGTCGTTCAGACCAGTTAAATTTGGCCAGGTAACCAAGTTTTCTACAAGTCTACTACCGACAATACACGCACCTGTACTTGCACGTTCTTTTTTTGCAAGACTGTAAAACAAGGTAAAAGGCTTCTTGGTTAGCAAAAACTTTAAGCTTCAAGCACGAGGTACATTTCTTTGATAGTAAATCTTTAAGCTTCAGGCACTGGGCAGTCCGGGGCTCCGGGCATGGCTAGCATATCAATATTCGCTGTTCAAGTGCTTGCTGAATTACTGATGTTATAGTAAAAACGTTTCTTTTCTTTTTCTTCTGATTCTTTCAGTTCCTATCCATTCCGTTCGTTCGGATTTGAGAGCTGAAAGCCTGAAACCATAACCACACTAACACCTTTGCTGTCATTTACAGAATGGAAAAGATACTTTTTTTTTTTGTTGTGTGTCCGAGTCGTCTCTGCTTGTATCTCAATTTTCAATACTGGATATGGATAGAAGTAGTAGCCCTATCTTTTCACTTTCGTCTATACTTATGAGCTAAAACTTGAATTTTCAATCTTAAATCTGGACTAGATTTTAGATTTTTTTTCATCATATTTTATTTTCCAGCCTTGACTTTTAAGTCAATAAGAACACGTATATAAAATTTTTATTTGCATATATACAGTTTGACCTTTTCCCCGATATAAGCCACAACCCCTAGATCATATTTGTACAATCAATCATTTTTCTGTCCTTGTCTCATTTTCTTCTGCAAGCTGAAGAAAAGTCTGGGCAACGTGTGGTGCATCGAGCTTAAATTTGGAACCGAATCTGAGAAAGCTTCACCATGACACATCCATTTCTTTTCGTTTATTTCATCTAGTGTTAGGCCCTAAGAAAAGGCGCCAATCTTTAGCTCTTTCCAAGTGCAGTACTTCTTGTGTTTGCAGCCACACTTAGATCACTACTACTATACTCAGTCATTGGCTCTTGTATTTCATCTCATGCTTTGGAACCTGTAGACCTGTATGATATCCTAAGACCTTTCTCATCATCTCTTGGAGCTTTGATTCGATTCCCTGACCGGGTTCTCAAAACTTTCAGGCAGGGCTTGTCGCAAACAAAAACTGCATGCACTCCTTTGGATGATCTAGCGATTCGTTCATGCTACTAATCTGTACCTAAACTGAAAGGGTAGTAGATGGATGAGGAATAAAGTAGATGCCTGTATTTGCAAGTAACTTATAGGTATTGATGAAATCATGCGGTTAGGTTATCTTGTGTAATGGTTGCAATATGGATGGGTGAGAAGTGTTTCTTAATTTTCAAAACCGGCACATACTATAGAGAGTTTGCTTATCAGCTAATGCTACCTTAAAGCATCATCTTTCACTTAAAATAAGCAAAATTGAATGACTTATTAGCGATTAAAAAATATTTTAGGGATAATTTTCATATACATGTTCTTAGTTATCCAAAAACATATGCCGGAAAATAAACTATAATAAAAAAACCCTGAAATTAACTCTAAATTAAAATTTAAAATACAAAATTTGACTTATAAGCGTTAGCGATAAGCATAAGTGAAAAGATGGTTGACTTAATTTTACAGCAAGGAGAAGGAATTACCTCGGGGATGCAGTTGTAGAGATCATTACTGAACGTACTGATCAAAGCCATATCTGATCAAACTTAAAGTTAACTTTTGGAGTTTGGAGAGACAGGTCAGTGATTGATTCTATTCGGACTCGGCTTGTTTTTGCATGGTTGTACCGGCAGCATCCCTGACGATGCTGGCCCAACATGCCAGCATTTCTTTGATGTTGTCCTTTTGTTCTTACTTCTTAGAACACTAGGATGATTGAATGAGTAACAGGTAAGGCTTATCGGTTCATTCAGTCCCGGCGAGGCCCTCATCAGGTAAGGCATAGCATCTTGATCTTGGTTTCTTGGATGGACACTCCCAACGTGGACGAATTTGGTGCTCCAGTTTACAAGTACAAATGCTGGTGATGACAGATGCTTGCCGTCATTGAGGTAAAGCACACCCACTTTACATTCTGATTGCCATCTTTGCATCCTCATCAGAACAAACACGATGTGTTCATGTTGGCAGCCCAGGAATTCCGCTAGGGCTAAATAAACATCTTCATGTCAATCAGGTTGTAGTATTGTGTTAGATGCATTTTCATGTTTGAGCAAGGATGGCACACCTATGGTCCATAGCACTCCAGTACATGAACAGAATTTCAGAACTGACAAATAGATGAACAAGTCGGATAGATACTTCAAAAGTATAGGTCGATTTTCGTTAAAAAAAACTATAGGTAGATTATCAGGAGATACGGTATTACTAATTTTCTTTGGAGTACTATACATGTTTCCTTTCACTTAAATCCACCGATTCCTGTTTCATTGGCTATATGGTTTTAATTTTAGAAAAATAATTATGTTAGTAGGAGTATATGCTTTATATTAGGTTATTTGACTTAATAGAAATGATATATTTTTGATAGAATAACAACTAACTCTTATGAGTTTTTTAACGCCCTTGAAATAGCACCTTGAAGTATCATATTTTCTACCGTAAAAATCTTAAACTTCTAGATAATAGTTACTAGCAAAGTTTTACACTAAAAATTTAGTATCTCAAGGTATTTTCTCAAGGACCGTAAACCTTTCCAAAATCTTATATTCAGGTGATTTTCGTAGCAACTAATTGACTCTGATTATATATGGGTCCAACTATAAAAGTGTGATGATAATAATGACCTTATCCTTTAAGCATACAACAATTGTTTAGAGACTTTTTTGCTAACTTTGGATGAAGATTTAGTAATATGTTATCTTTTTATTAAGCGTGTTTCTCTTTCTAGCTTGGTGTTATTAGTTTGTCTTTTGTCATCTCTAAACTTTATAAGGTTGCTAGGTGTTTGGTTTCAAAGTTTATAAGTGGCTATAGGTTTTTTTGAAATAAAATATGAGTAGCAATGATGATGAATCTGTCACCTATCCACCACCAACTCGCTCGTAATTTTTGAAAGAAAAAAGTGAGACATATATCAAACCACTTTTATTAATTTTACTTTAATAACATACTAATTATATTTTTTTAAAAAAAATTCTATTGCAACGTACGTACAATATGCTACTATATAAAAAATTTGATATCTAGTTAAGAGTCGTAAGATACTGTAGTTACTAAACTATATAAACAAACACTAGTTTGCTGTATCAGACACGGAATACTCACTCACTGATCTGATGAAACAACAGTCGTAGTAAACCAGAAATTATACAGACGCACAGCTTTTGGAAGCTATATAACAGTCTTAACTATTTAGCCACAATTTAGTAGTGATTACATAATGGAAATAAGAATCCACTCACAAACAAAAAATTCGGCTACTTTATACTTGTCCCTAAAAACCCTGTGCTACTTTATTCCCAATTCCTGCTGAATTCCGCAATTGTCAACTTGGTAATGTTCTCCTATCACATAATATCAGAAAGGCTACCAATATTCTTTAAACACGCACTTCTCGTGAAATTCTGCTTTCCAGGTGTCTGAGGGTTCTTGAAGACAGCATTATGCTATCACTGTATCTTTATATTCTCTGGTCCACAGACATCAGACTAGCTAAAACCACATGCTCCTTCTAGTTGCAAATTTTAATTTTGAGAGAAAACGGTACTTTCTTTTTTGTTTTTTTTAAAAAAGAAGAATTCGATCATGTATGCTGATAAAATAAACGTTTCTATATTCTTTTCGGAAAATACCAACCTAATCAATTAGCGAGTGGTAGTCAAACAAACGGTTCGTTAGCCTGTTGGAATTTTAGAAAAGTACTCCCACAATTCAACCTACAAATATATAGTAGAATACACCAAACATATATAACCTGCTTATTCAGTTGTTTGTGAAGGTAGTAGGAATGAACTTTCAAATTTCTTGCGACTTTTAGGAACTTTTTGTGTTGGTCAACAGAAGTTGACAATTTCATATTGTTGTTTGACGCATACCAGAATATAGACGTAATACTGAATGCCTTGGTCTATTATTCTGAAACTATCAGAAAAGGAAGAATACCGTGATTGATCAGGAAGTCTGGAAAGAAATCTCTGAATATAAGTTCCCATACCTTTAGCAAAACCAAATCTTGGTTCCTGGCATTTTTGTTTTTTGGATATACACACAATTTTTTAAATTAATGTAAGGGTAGTGTCTTTTTTCTTGGCAATATGCAATTTCTATTATGAAGTTCATAGCTGAAACATACATAAACCATTCTCCTCTTGTTGCTTCTGCTTATAAGCCAAAAAATAATTTTTCAACCTTAAAATTGGAATATATTTTGGAGCTTTTTTTATCATATTTTATTTTCTAACCTTGACTCTTAGATCACTAAGAACACATATAAACAAAATATTTTTTATTTACAAATATGCCGATTGAATTTTTCCATGCACAAGACAAATAATCGCCCCAAATAATTCCAGAATTTTTCTGAACTTCATCAAGAAATATCTAGCTAACACATGATAGAAAACCATTTGATTTCAGAGTAGAGTGACACTGTAGAATATAATGCAATTATAATCTACAAAACCGTAACATGACAATTGCAACCGGCAGGGCAAGGTGACATACATGCATGATACTGTAATAACGACTAAATTGAGCATTAGTAATTGGAGCAGATAAAGAGAAAGTGTCAGGATGATTGTAATTGCATTTAGTCGGAGGTATAATAATTAAGATTCAACACCGCCATGCGGAGACGGAGGCAAGCTCGCCGCGTTGCCAATGGAGGAAGAGCGAGCCGGCGCGCCTCTCCAGTCGGAACCCCCTCACCGGCAGCTTCTTCAGGAGCGACTCCGCCTGCGCCTCCGCGAAGCTGCTCACTTGCACCGGCACGAACCCCGCCGACGCCAGCGTCGCCCGCCACGGCGGCGTCCTGTCGCCCGCGGCGGCGGCACGAACGCACTCGTCGATCTTTGGCTGCACCCAGAAGCGCTCGATCTTGGCCGCCACGTCCGAGTCCGTTCCCATGGCGTCCAGTGACTCCAGCAGGAACACGGTGGACTGCAATGCCTGCAGCAGGTGCGCCGCGAACGGCTGGTCGCCGCGGTCACAGCCGCGGTCGACGGAGACAACCAGCTTGGCGCCAAGCCGCCTGACCAGGTGGAGGACGGACGGCACCGCGGGAGCGTGGACCGAGCCGACAGGGAGGTGCACGGCAATGGCGTCGCCGGCGGTAACGGCAAGAAGGCCCGTGAGGTCGGTGGCGTTGAGGTCAAAGGCGGCGAACCGGAATGGGACGCCGAGCTCGGCGGCGAAGCTGGAGAGGCTGTCGTGGATGAGCTGCAGCTCGATCGGGTGGTGCGAGGCCGTGGAGACGAGGGCGGTGACCTTGAGCGCGACGCCGGTGTGGGTGTGGCGCTGGGCCAGGTCATGCATGAGCGAGGCCCACTGCTCGCCGACGCCGATGTCGAAGTCGAGGACGTGGATGCAGGGGGCGGCGCCGAGCTCGTCGAGCACGGCCTGGACGCAGGTGAAGTGCGCGAAGTGGAGCACCGGGGACAGGTCGGAGAAGGCCTTGTAGGCGGTGAGCTTGAGGAGGAGGTCGAGCGGCGTGGAGTTGGTGGAGGCGGCGGTAGTGGTGGTGGGCGACGAGAGGGCGACGCGCAGTGCCTCCTTGAAATAGAAGGCAGAGCGGAGCAGCGGCGTGGGGGCGGCGGGGAGGCGGTGGTTGAGCCGCGCCAAAATCTGGCGGGCGGCGAAGACGTCGCCGGCCTCGGCAAGCTTGGCGGCCTGGGCCAGCTGGTCGACGCCGCCACTACTGGTGTCGTCGTCGGTGGGCGGCTTCTTTGGGAAGGGTTGGGGGAAAGGAGGAGAAGAAGGCATGTGTGGGTCCATGTCGTCGGCAATGACCCAGTGGAGGAAGGTGTTGTCGTGGTGGTCGTCGGCGTCGAGCCATGGCGGCGTGGAGGCCGCGTGGGCGGGCGGGCGCAGGGGAGAAGTCAGCGTGAATTAAGCAGCAAGCTCTGCTCTGCTCTTCTCTGCTACTCTCCTCTCCATCGTTTTATATATTTATATATGTCTGCCTACTAATCTACTATACCTTGCATTGCAACAACTTTCACCTTTAAAAAAGCTGTACTACTCATTTGCGATAAGGAAATTTTTATGGCCACACTGACACTGGTGCCATTTCTTTCTTCCTTTCATACCTCCACTCAGCGTATTATACATCCGTTTAAAATATAAGTATTTTCATGTTTTTAACATAGACTAGGTAGATGCGAAAAGACCTTTTTTAAGTTACCTGAATGGTCAATTTCAAACCGATTTGGTTCTCTTTTCAAACATCTAATTGGCTATGGAAGGATTGAAATCATAAAAAATAAAAAAATAAATGATTATATTGTGGTATTAAATCTGAATCATATAAATGTTTATATTTTGGGACGACGTACAATTTGTAATTGGAAAAGAATATACATACCACCAAAAGCAAAACCATGTAGTTAGCTAGAAACCTCCCTAGCTTAACTGTCAATATATACCAATTTGTTTTGCTTCCTCGAATGATTTTAACAATAAAATCATCCTACATGGCACCACAGAGACTAGCTAGCAAAGGAGGCTGCATCGCTCTCCTCTTCTCTTCTTGTTGACATGACATGATCGCGCCCACCTCCCAACAACTACACCCCCATCTTTCTCAACGCCCATATCTACAGCTTCAAGTAGACGATTAGCTTGCTTTTCCCATCGCCGGCGGCATGGCAAGCCCTTTGCTCTACCCTCAGCCACCATCCATGTCTGTGCATGTGTTAATTCACATCCACTCGCTAGACATGCACGTAGAATATGCATGGATGGGGCCGGGAAGATAGCAAAGGAGGATGGCACGTAGTAGCACATCTAACTGATCAACACATCACAATGTGTAAACCAATTGAATTCAATGATAGCCAAAAAAAAGAACAAGTTGTAATTTCTTACGGTTTAGGGAGGTTGGGTAATGGATGATAATAGACTTTTTCGTTTGTATAAGTTTATATTTAAAGGGAAAGCAGGACTAGTAGTAGTTTGGTGGAAGAGCCCAGCAAGGAGGAAAGGAAGGCCCAAGTCGATTCATTTCAGGCCATTGGGCCTCCGGAACAGAGGACCACAAGTAGACTCTACGTGGCTAGCGTGCAGGCCCAAGCCCAGGCCCAGCCATATCGATCGATCGATCGGTGCCCTCCGCCGCCGCCGCCGCCGCTTCCCCCGAATCCATCGCAGCTGCTTGTGCTTGTACTGTGAGAGGCGGCGCCTGGAGGATCCATCCATCCATCCATCCATCAATCCATCCAATTTCAAGGTGATCTCTGTATGCTCATCGTGCCTCTACTTAATTACTACAAATTTCACAAAGTATATATATCAGGGTAAAAGGATTGATTAGGTTTTTTTTAAAAAAAAATCTGGATGGATTAGTTTGTTGCTTTTCGATTTCTGATGTGGCTAACATATATAACAGTGTAAAAGTAAATTAGAGTAGTACTACCTCCGATCATTAATGTTTGTCGTTAGGACAAAGAATTATAGTTAAAACAAAAGCTAATTTACATGTCCGAAACGAGTCATACATAAATTACCGGAGGGAGTACCATTTAACTCAAATCTAGCTACAAGAGTAGCAGTACATATATATGCTGGCTGTCTGTGCTTGCTTGCTGTGGCATCCAAAAAAGCATATGGCCCCATTGAGTCTTTACAAGGCCATTTCTTACTGTTAGACTGAAAATACGCCCGCTGATCGATCGTGTCCTCACATGTCTTGCCAGCTTGTGCAGTTTGATCAGTGGTAGGAATCAGAATGCTACTACATATATGAATGATTCGATCAAAACGATCGAGTTGATATCCAATATGTACTGCAAAGTGCACCTGAGTACGTACAAACATGTCATGTTCATCCTTCTTCAGCAGGGTCACATGGCACTGCGATCATATGTTTTGGATCTTACTACTGGAGTAGCTAGCTACCAGTACCACACTAGTTTGCTTATTTCGCTGTTTGCAAGTACCATGGTATAGCGTGCTGATGCAACACTACACAAAGTTGCATTATCAGTTTTTTCTTTCTCCACATTTTGGTTTCTCTGGCATTATGTACATGCTGTTATGTCAGCCTGTATGTAAGGACGGATTTCTGTATACGGAGCATCAACAACTGAAAAATCTGCCAGACCAAGCAGCTGGCTGTTGCTCACAAGCTCACCAAATTAACAAACTGTGATATACTAGTGTTTTCGTTCTGGTTTAATTTTGCAGATGCCAAAGGTATATACCACCTATGGAATTCCGAGGACATGGACCGAGAGAGCTTTTGGTTGCCATACAAACATCTGTTCAGTGTTCAAGTTGTGATGGTAAATTAACCTGACAATGATGCTTATTGAACATCTCTTATACACAACTTCCTAGCTTTTCGATCACTGGTTGTCATCTTTACATGTATATATTGAAATTTCCATGCTGTTCTGATTACATACCATTTTAGCTCTTGTGTGCTTTTACTGAAACTAGCTTGCAGGCGGCATATATATTTTGCAACAGTAATTCTTCAAGCTGGCAATTAATAAGTGAATTCAATGGACAGACGTTCAGAGTCGAGAAATCTGAGCGAGGTAAAATTGCACCTACCTTAGCCTCGATCTGCAAATGTGTTAGTTTGTGGTTGTAATTAAGCAGGATATGCCCTCCTTGCAGATGGATTATATTACTACTAATCGAGTTGTAATGCTAGTTGCAGAATAACACCCTCGTCTTTTTGCTTCTGCTTCTGCTTATGAACAAAAACGTAAATTTTTAGCCTTAAATTTATAATTAATTTTGGGTTTTTTCACCGTAATTTATTTTTAACGCTAGCTTTTAAATCGTTAAAAAAACGTATATAAAAGATTTATTTCTAAATTATTTACGAGTTCAATTCAAGGTCCGGCCATCATCTGCCAACTAGCCGGCTCCACCACCTTTACGTCAAAAAAAAAAAAAAGGTATCAAGTCTCTACCTAATTACTGTACATTGTACTCCTTATGCCTGACAGCCATGACTGCCCGTACCATCGTTTTTTTTTCACTTATAGGCTTCTATCAAGCTTTAAATAGTTAAAACTTAATTCTAGATTCCATTTAAAGATTTTTTTAACCGTATTTTATTTTTTTGCACCTGATTTTAAATCACTAAGAATATATATTTAAGAAATTTACTCATAAATTATCTTGTGGTACTAATAAGCCATTACGGCCTTGTAATCGGTAGGAAGCCAAACGATACAATTAAAGTTCCTTTGAAGTTTTGACCATTAAGTTTTAATTGAAACAATGCTATAAGCATTTTTGAATTGTTTAGTAGATTTTAAGATTGAGAGAAAAAAATGGTAGTGTCCCTCGCTAAATATATAGGTTGTTGCGAGTGTGAGGGCGCAGATTGGGAGTAAGAGAAAATTTTAAGTAGTACTAGAGTGAGTATTAAATACATGATAATCGATCTGATAGTACTTTAAAATAGAAATCCAGGTGCACAACCTTATCCACGTTTGTAAACTAATTAAGCACTTAATTAGTAAATGGTGGAATTAAGTTTAAAATTATGACTGCATCTTATCAATAAATTAAATATTTATAATACAAAAGGAATATTAAGTGAAGAATATCGGTGGAGAGTAAAATATTTCGATTTGTTCAGTTTGCCGTGAGCATATATGCATGCATGCGAGTATTGAGATGGAGCAAGCGATCGAGAGCGAGCTGGCAAAGACTAGCTAGGAAAGCTAGCTAGTTCAATAGTACAGCCAACTGCTAGCTCTAATTTATCTATAGGCAATAGAATAGTCAATTTATATAATAGTTACTTACAAAAACATCAATACATGGTCCCATATGTCATACACATATTTTGTCTTGGAGTCCGTGTGCAGCTGGCTACAGATTAGTAGCCAACATATCTTCTCTCTTCCTTCTTATCTCTTTAAGATATATTTATAGCTGACTTATAGTCTCCTAATAATATATAGTGTATGATAGAATGCGTTTCTTGACATATCGAAAATGCATGCAAGGAGGCAAAATCGATCGATCGATATGTATGCATGATATGAACATATCGTTGGGCAGGCATGGCCAGCAAAAGATCGATCGAGAGCGTACGTCGACGGATGAGCAACTAAAGTAAAGTAAAGGTGGTATCTAGAAAGAAAGAAAGAGGGATAGGTTAGCAGAGCAGGTGGTGGCCGGAAGGGAAGGAAAAGGGTCGGCCGTCTTTTCGACGCCATTGGAGTCTTGTGGGCTGTGATCAAACAAAAATCCAAACCAAATGAATGAAAAAGCAGGCGATCGATCACGGGCTGCGCTAACCTACAAATCATCCACCTCTGTCTGTGTCTGTGTATGGGCACCAACCATGCATACATATGCCACCTCCATGCGTTCCATCCTTCTCATACATATATACATCTCTTCTCAGTTTCGGCTCTATCTGGCGAAAGTGTTTTCATTTAGGTTAACCCCTGGCTGAATAATATCCCATCTCTCTCTCTCTCTCAAAGGTGAACGATATATTTACAAACAAAAATAATTTATAAATAAAACTTTAATATATGTATTTTTAGCGGTCTAAGAGTCAAAAACTAGAAAATAAATTTCGGTGAGAAAAACTTAATATCAACTTGAAATTCAAGGCTGAAAATTCAAAATTTCACAGTATAAACAAAAACGAAAAGATGGGTGAAATTCTTTCTTCACCACAAATGGTTGTGAAAAATACTAAAATAAGCTCACAATACACAGTGACACCTACGTACCACCGCAACAAAAATCAAACCAAAACAATCGACCCAGCTAGCTCCCTAGCTATGGAGAAGAAAATTAAATTAGGATGCGAGTACTACTAATTAATACCGTTTATATGCTGGGTTTGTCTCTCTCTCTTTTTTTTTAATTTCTTGATGTAGATTTGAGTTTTAGAGTTAAAAGTTTTGCAGAGTAGTCTATGTATAGTACATTGTATAAATATTATCATTTTTTTGAGAAATTTCCGTAACTAATTAGATGGTGTTTGGACAAATAAGCTAGGGGATATCAACTTAAGAGACTAAAAGAGTTTTTCTTTTAACACCTCCATGTTTCTTCGATCTATACGACCAAAATAGTTATATTTCCTAAAAACAGATAATATATACTCAATGCCATCTATCAAAACATAATTAAACATATAAGAGCTATTTTACAACCCTTCAAAAGTACCACAAGTTAACGTATTTTTTATATAAAATTTACTGCCTCGAGTTATGTCAATCGGTAAATTGTGCTTCTATTTTTCTTTTAAATACAATTTTATTTTTATACACATGTACGTAACAATCAATGTGCACCATTAGTTTTTTTTTTTTCTGGACCCATCATGCTCCAATGATGCATACCTTTTTCTCTGTTCCGCTTAAAATGGTATAATTTCTTCCCTGCATCATAATGAATTGGATTATTTTGGCCTTTTCCTTATAATATAACAGATTCGTTATATTGATATATGTTAGTGATTACTTTGAATTAACAAAACTCACACGTACGGGTCGATGACATATATTCTGCATGCGACAAATACCTAGGTATCGATCAATCTCGATCAGTTCGATCGAGATTTTGTATAGATTAGCCAGCTGCTATCTAGCAATTGACTAGTCAGCTTCAGTTCAGACTTCACACATACAGTAGTACATATGTATAGTACGTACTATGTTTAGTCGTCTCTATATACTATCTCCGTTCCTAAATATTTAACGCCGTTAATTTTTTTATACACGTTTGACTATTCATTTTATTCAATTTTTTTTAAAAATATGTAAAGTTATATATATATGCATAAAAGTATACTTAACAATAAATAAAATGATATAAAAATAATTAGTAATTATGTAACTTTTTTAAATAAGACGAATGGTCAAACGTGTATTAAAAAGTCAACGACGTCAAACATTTAGGTACGGAGTACTATTTTCATTCGTTTAGCTCGATATGTGTCATCAGATCCTTAATTAACTATCGTACGTACGTGCATGTATGCATATGCATATCCATGCATGCTGCAAACTCAATTAATTTACTACTAGTGCATATTAATAATTAACCGCTTTATTTCTGCATGCAAATTAAACTCGATTGATCTTTAATTTCAACGTGCACTACACTGCACCTAGCTACGTACCTATCTAGAGCAAAGCATCTGGATGCATTTTGAATGCTAATAGACAAATAAAGCTGTCAAACTTAACAGCTGTAAATATATACTATGGGTGCCATGGTTCTAATCGGACAAAACACCCTTCCCGATAGCTAAGCCGGCCATGCAGCAGCCGTATGACCATGCATGGATCTTAGATATTTAATTAACATATATATTATCAATGTATATACCGATCGACACTCCTCCCTCTGATGCAACTAGCTGGCTGATCAGATTATATCTTTTCTGTGTGTTATTTATGTAAGCATGGTGAAGTAGTGTATGAAGACAGCTTGCTAATAAGGTCAAAGTTAAAGAAAGATTCACACTTGAAGACCCAACTGACCAGTGATATATCTTTGTCCGGTGTAGCCCTGTAGGGTATGATGAGACATGTGAGAGTTGTTTGCATTCAAGAATAAATATACTCATGGTAGCTTTACTTTGTTACAGCTTTATTTTTTTTAGGGAAACTGATGTTGAACTGACTTATGGATTTCATCGTTACAAAACAAATTGTTCTAGTAGATCTTTCACTAAACTAAAGATGCGGCAAATTACATTACTATTATCATTTCCCAATTAATCAATATTCTTAGAGCAGGCATTAAAATTCCACATCACAAGTACAGTACTAGTATGAGTCCATAATATTAATGAAGGGCGAGAAGGGAAAGGCGCCTCTAAAAAAGCCTTGAAATCTGATAATGACAAGTAATTTGAGAAATAAAAGTTGTCCTATAACGATAAATAATTTGAGGTCAATTTTAATAATAAGATGAACTCTAAAGTAGCTAGTGGTTTCATTCGATCTATCCTGGGTATATGTTTTGAGAAGATGGAACATCAACTTGTGGCCGCCCGGTTTGAAGATAAGCCCATATATATATATATATATATATATATATATATATATATATATATATATATATATATATATATATATATATATATATATATATATATATATAAGAGGCTTAATTAATTAAGTCCATGCAAACGCAATTGCAAGATTAATTATATGTACATGTATAGTTAAGGTCCGCACTATTTGTGTGAGGGCAGAAGTGAAGTACTACATATATACGTAGGCATGCGAGAGAAAAATTAAGGATCTCTGTACGTGTTTTGTGAAATTAAGCAAACATGCAGCGAGTATTTAATCATTTAATTTTTAATGTACTAGTTAGTACAAGCGAATGGGAACAGCAGCGATCGATCGATATAATGCAGAGAAGAAATCACTCCATGGATGATATAGATATATGAGATAGTAGGTAATACACAGTTGCAGTTGATGCGTGATACAGGGGGAGAGACGGACACAATTAAGCATACAATAACCATGTAGAGGTAGCTAGCAAGCATCAGCTTCAGCTACATGCATATATATGGGACTGAAATCATTAACAACCGGATCGAGGAATTGAAATGCATGCATGCATATAGTATGTAGTAGTTGATTAATTGTTGGGGCACTGGAAGCCGGAGGGGACGCGGCGGCCGCAGTAGTTGACGAGGAGGCTGAGGTTGATGGGGACGTTGAGGTTGATGCCGAGGACGCTGGCACGCAGCGCCGTGCAGAGGCAGACGGCGGCCTCCAGGTCGGCGAGGCCCTGGATGAGGGTGCAGCACGGCTGCCGCGGCGGCGTCCCCAGCTGCACGTTTATCAGCCCGTTCAGCACGTTCGCGCACACCCCCAGCTTCAGCGCGTCGATCGGGCACCGCCCACTACTGCTTCCGCCGCCGCCGCTGCCTCCACCTGACCCTCCGCCGCCTCCTGACCCTCCGCCGCCTCCTGACCCTCCTCCGCCTCCTGACCCTCCGCCGCCGCTGCCTCCCCCTGACCCTCCGCTTCCGCCACCACCACCCCCTCCGCCTCCACTTCCACCTCCTCCGCCGGGACTAGGGCAGTAGCCGCAGGCGTCGGAGAAGGTGAAGAAGAGGAGGTTGAGGGCGAGGAGCATGCCCATCACTACACCAGCTTTCTTCGCCATTATGCCGCCTGCTCGATCTGTTGGCTAGCGTAGCGTACTGTGGTGTGTGGCAGAGCAAGTGGAGCGAGTGCACTCATATTTATACTAGTATATAGGAAGGAGGAGGAGGAGGAGGAGGAGGCCACTTATTAATTAGTTTGAGCTTAACTAATTGACTAGTAATTTAAGTAACTAGGATTTCATCATCATCGATCTTAATTATAATTAGGTGCATGCAGGCCGGTGATTGATCCATCGAGAGAGAGTGTGTGTATGTAAGCTAGCTTGCTTTTGGGCTTTTGGTGGTAGCTTAGCCTTAGCTGGCCAAGGACGATCTGCCATGCATGCATTGCAGTAGTGCTAGCTAGGTCCGATCTGATCGATATTTCTACTACTACATCAATAATGAGTGCTGTCGTCGTCGTCATCGTCATGGTCTCCTGTCTACACAGATTTGATCATTTATCTTACTTACAAGCTAGATTTACATAATTATTAACTATTTATTAAGATTTAGTTCTCATTAAAGACATATTAAACATGAGTTATGATTTTGCATATTATCACGAAATTATTGATTAAGACGAATGATTAATAGTAGATCTAAAAATTAATGAAACTAAATTAAAAAAAATCAGAGAAAGTATATAGCATGTACGGCACATAGACCTTTGAAATGAGCAGGTAGCTAACTCATCAAACTGCTTTATTTTAGAAAATATATGCTAATATGTAATATTGTTATTTATTCAGAGGATGATATAGATAAATTACATGCTAATATTACAAGCAAATACAATTTATCTTTTTTTGCCTGATATAAAACTATAGAAGGCTAAAGTTATCATGCATTATTATGCCGTCAGCACTATCAAATATAAAAATCTTCAATATTTTTTTTTGTCTCAAATTCTACTTTACTCCTTATTATCATACAGAATTCTACACTACTTCTGTTTCACTGTAAGTATGGTTTTACCCATACAGTGGCCAGCAGCAACGCGCAGGGTATGGATCGTCTAGTTATATTAAGAAGAGGCAGCAGTATTTACAGAGTGCGACTTGCCCTTGAGCAGCGGCGGAGGTGGCATGGGGGCTGGGGGGTCTTCAGCCCCCACTACCGGCACCGATCCCGTGGAGACCCCCTAAGCCCCCCTACAAATTTTCTCCATGGTTTCGTGGGATGGAGATGTAGTTCTTCGGTTCGTGGTTGAAGGTAGAAGATAAAATTAGTTGGACCGTTATGAAAAGAAGTCTAGCCCACTTAAAATTTGTTTCCTTGCCTAGCCTACTTAAAACACAACCATCAACATTTAGCCATCCATTTTCATCTGTTTCCATCCAAACCGTCCATTCTCATCCCAATCCACACCCCTCCCCACCACAATACCCTAATCCTCACTCACAACCACCCAATCCCAGGCGGCTGGCGATGGACGATATATGCACGGAGCGGCGAAGATGGTCGTCAGTTGGCAGCCGACGGTGAGCGCGTAGGAGCGGGCCGAGTGGTGAGTGGCCTATATATTCACGCGGTAGGGGTCGGCAGCGGCATATGGCATGGCAGGGAGTCCGGCACACGCGGCACGGCAGCGGGCGACAGGTGTACCCGCACATGATAGCCAGTTTGGTCAGCCCCTACGATTTTTTCCTGGATCCGCCGCTGCCCTCGAGGAAGAGAAAATTAACAGGGGACGGGGAAAGACAGAGAGCTGAGCATACCCCGGAGCTTGCTTTCATCCTTTATCCTGTGGACAATTAATTAAGCTGCTGAACTTGCAAAACTCTTTCTGCTTCGTTTAGACAGACAGACCACGTACGTACAGCTCCCAGGCATGAGCTGCACTGCACTGATCGATCTCATCATCCATCTTAATTGGCTTGCTCCTTATTAGTTTGGTGCATGTATGGCGCACACCATGTATGGGGTCAGCGTGGAATTGAAGTTGATGTTTGGTGCTATCTATCTCCCTGCCTTCAGATTAATTTGCTCTGTAAGACTGTAACTGGCCACTTGTTTTGAGATATATATATAGGGCTTAGCTACCGTCTTCCTATGTGTGTGTGTGAGAGAGAGATCGAATAGGATGAAAGAGACGGAAAAAACATATATAGGAGAAGGGAAGGAAGCATGTCAATAACAACTTGGGCCCATCATCATAATTTTATTTTATTTTGATTATATGACCATGGTGCCACGTAAGCGTCGCATAGAGACCACAACAAATGAAGATTAAGTTAATGTGCCACATAAAGTTATAAACGCCACATAGGATGAAATTGTTACGTACCCAAACTTAACTACTCAAGGAGGTAAAAATGACCAGTTTTTAATATTTGAGGGAGACTTTGCGGCTGAGGGACCAAAATTAAACTGAGACATTAGTTGAGGGAGGTGTAATGGCCTTTTCCTCTCGATCGTATATATATATGTTGGGTAGGAAATTGGCCCAATCGATGAGGCCCATTATCCAATATCGTTAAGTTGTAGTCGTTCTGCATAATATAATTAACAATCAATATGTTTAACCAATGCATAGTATAAGACTATCTACATGCAGGTCGACACATGTTTATATGTGTACCCCTGTCCGTCTGGCTAGATAATTAACTAAACTGAAAGTACGTACTTATGGGCAATATATATGCACGCATCTACTACATCTATTTGCATTATTCATGCATGGGTGCATGCGTGCCAATGAAGTAAAGAACGGTATATATATGTACCTGTAAAGTATATAAGCAAATGCAAATTAAGCTGATCGATATATATATATATATATATACATATACACACACACATATATATATATATATATATATATACACATATATATCAAAGTAAACGCATAGTATATATGTGGTGCAAGAACATGCAGCTAGCAGCAAGCATGACTCGCGCGCGCGCGCGTGTGGCCAGCAAATTAAATTAATCAGCAAGTAAAAATATACAGATCTCGATCGAATATATATGCAAATTGTTTGACGGCCGGTTCGTCGCCGCCCACGACTTGGATAGACATAAATACATTTTTTTTCCTTGTGATTTTAACAGGTCAGGTTGGCGTATGCATGAAATGTATATCCATGCTACCCATTATAACTGACTCAAACGTCTCAGCCATTCACATGTACACTGGCTAGCCGCATTAACCTGTTTTTGATGAGTGTTTATTTATGTATATATCATTTCTGAGTATTAGAGAAGTGTACTTTCTACACCTCACAAATACAATACAAATTAGTCACGAAATATTCTTAAAAAAATCAAGGCTAAACGTACTCGACCACGATAAAATATGAACATCATATAGAAATATTTTTAAATATAAATCTAATGGCACCACATATATGACAAAAACACATGTTGTATTAATTAGCTCCATTATTAATGGAAATTTTAAACATTGGCTAAAAAAACGATATAGACCCTATATTTTAAAACGAAGAGGGTATACTAGTTCAAATTAATACATTTAGGCATTGTTTGGTTTAGGTGACTAATCCATTAGTCCCTCCACTTTAGTCTCATTTAGTCTCTAAAAATCCAAATGTAAGGGACTAAAATGGACTAAAATTGTATTAGTCTATTAGTCTCTTGCATAGGTACTTATTGAGATAGAACTTCCTTTCACACCTACCCTCTAACCAAAATTTCTATATATGATGCATTTTTAGTCTATCTACTAAAGATTTTAGTCCAGTGACTAATTTTTAATCCTAGGACTAAAGAAGCAAACACCACGTTAGTTAAGGCAACCAGCAGCAGTACCGGTATTTACACCGGTCGACATCCCCATTAATATTCACCATCGAATACATACACATGAATTAATGTTTAATTATTTCCTTAGATATTCGTTCGAATGCAACCTAAGCTAATTGGCCTATTAATTTAACTATGTACTATCATATATATCCTGGATATAAAATGCGCGCTATATAATTTTTTTAATGAATTAATAACCGGCCGTTAGTACAATTCATATGCTAGATCGATTAGCGTGAGGTTGGGAAAGGACTGAAACGTAATAGGCTATATAGCTGGCACGTACGTATTTAAATACATATACATATATACAGTACATGTATATATGAAAAAAATATATATACGCACGTACTCTCGATGACGATCGATATGATGAATGCAGATGGAGCTAGTAGCTAGTCACGGGACGAATGAAAACAAAAGTAATATTCTTCTTCTTTGCATCATCCATACACGATGGATCGATCATGCATGCATGACGTGACAATTATAATTTATGTTAGTACCCATTGCCTTGCTTAATTATGCACGTCACCGATCAGCCGATCGATGACTATTTCATTCATTCATTCGACAAGTAACTCGCTCGCCATCTGTCCCTCCTTTTGACCAGCACATTTATATACATACATGAGTATATATAGTACTCTTTTCAGTTTTCGATCTGTCAAGATTTTTGATCCACATTACTCCTAGAAACACGGTTTATCAAAAAGAAAATTATTTTACTGTATATTTAGACCACTGGTTGTAAGATATTTATGAAATTTATTTCTCAAAAAAGTAATCTAGTGTACTGTTAATCAAGTAAATTAACAATGCACCTTAATCAATAATATCCCACCCACATAAAACTAGAAATAAATGTGAGAAAGCCGGCTGCAGTGAGCTAAAGACTATAGCAAGGTCACGAGGTGATCGAACGACGACGACCATCTGCACACGCATATATTCAGGGCCACAGGCAGATGGATATATTCATGGATCGAACAAAACAGTTACACTCTTAGATAGATACACTCTGGTCCTACACATACACACACTTGTGTGTGTATATATATATATGAAAATTAGATCGTACTATCAGGTGTAGCTACTCCCTGCACGTCCATGATGAAAAACATTTTTATAACTGTTTCTGCTCCCACCCAATAGAAAATATGGACACTATTAAATCTCATGTGAATGATATAGCTATACGTATAGAGTTTGTACTTTCTGTTAGAAGAGAGAAGAAATATGTATATAGGTGTTTCTGCACCTTAGACGTGAAGGGAGTAGCTACACCTGGTGGTAGGATAGTATATATATATATATATATATATATATATATATATATATATATATATATATATATATATATATATATATATATATATATATATATATATATATATATATATATATATATATGCGTCGTCCGTCCGTCAGGTCAGACATAGCGTCTTGAAATTTGTTAATTTTGTGGCATCGGAGACATGCTGTTTCTCTTGATTTCACACGCAAACCAATCAAAGCTAGCTAGCTCTTTCTTTGTTCATTTTCTGCATTGATTTAGACACGGTTTGAGTGAAACAAATGGATGAAAAGTCGCTCGTTAATTTTCTGAACGTATATATGTTTTCTTAATTGATAGTGCTTTAATTTTTAATATATATATATATATGTGTGTGTAAAGTTTATTTAAAAATTATGTTATTACTGTATTTTTAAGATTAAAATAATTTATATTTAATTAATCATGATCGAATCACATCGTCTGTTCCTTCTCTTCTTCCTTGCTCTCCTCTCAAACAGTCAAACGTACTCAACCTTAGCTGTCGTCTGTCAGTATATAAATTGTTATATATCTTCCATGGATCTGTAACTGCATATATATATTATTCCTCAGATGAATTCGATATCTGATCGCTAGCTTTCAGGTGGTGGGGTGCTACTGGTACTCCACTCCACTCCAGTCCATTGCACAAGTTGATATGTGATCATGGGGTGCCAGTCTGTATATACGTACGTGGCCATATCTCTATACATAAATATAATATCAAGATATATATATATATAAATCGGTGTAGCTAGCTGCTGTTTGATTAAACTTGTTAAATCTCATGATGTACACCACCATTAATTTGTCATTTTTGTATGGTTGATGACCGACGATTGATCAGAATTTGGACAGTAAGCACCTACCCGGACGATTGTCGGCAGCTAGCATAGTAGCTTAGCTAGTTCGGTCCGTCCATGCGCCTTTTCCTCGGCCCCAAACGACGACCACGACTACTTGTTTTTCAGCGATGATCCATCTATCTATCGAACTGACCAGTGAGCGACACTTCATGCATTTTACATATATGTAGTACATGATACAGAGACAGTACTGCACGTACACAGAGTCAAATAGTAGTAATTTATACCTCTAGTGCAAGATAACATTATCGGAACAAATTGACCATCTTCGTACTTCCTTTGCTCTACTATACATATCCGTTCTAAACTATAATCAATTTTAATTTAGGTTGTTTAGCATAAACACAGTGTCAAAAGATTCAGTACTTAAGTGATCAAATTTTGAATTGATTATATTTTTTTCTAAGCATATGAATTTTTTTCTGAATTTGTTGGAATGATTGAGATCGTATGTCAGTGCAAAAATTCTTAATTATATTATGGTACAAAATTTAAATCATGCGTAGAAATGATTATATTTTAGGATGAAAAGAATAAAAATATAACGGGGCTTGCATGTGTCTTAAGATTCAACTCTTGTAATATTTAACCAACATTTATTTTTATGTGGATTAATTTTATTGATGGAAATGGTATTATTGGATTAACATATCTGAATGTAATAATGATTTTGTGGATACAAAAGTGTAGTAGATATATGAGAAATTAAAGACTTATTTTATAGATTATATCAAATTTGCATGTCTTATATTTTTATAATAGATAACTATATAGCTTCGTGATAAATGAATATAGTACGTATACATACATGTCATAGCGGCCGCTATTGAGACCATAAATAGAGCGGTGTTCCCGCTACTGCGATGCCATTGCAGTAAAAAGCGACTGCAGCAACGCTCTTGTGATCGTTATTTAGTACAAATTATTTTTGACTTTCTGGACCTGTCTCCATAATTAATACGTTGTCCAGATGATATTTTTTTAGAAAATTAAGCACTACTGTACAATTAATTTATAGTTTTTAAATAAATAGATCTCGTATAAATTAGCTAGTAATATATATATATATATATATACACACACACATAATATACTTATATTTTGAATGTTTTACTTTATTCCGCAATATATTGGAACGTGGCGACGGAATATATGCCGTTTTTCTGCAGATCTATTTCTGTTCCAGCATCTCCTCCAGGGACACGTCGACTGGGTACGTATAGCTTGATATTTTATTGAAGACTGAACCATATATTTATGAGTACGTACTTTGGTGTTTAGATTGAGAAAATTTTTGAAAAAAGTGTCACGTCAAATGTTTGACCAGATATCAGAAGGGGTTTTCGGACTCGAATAAAAAAATGAATTTCACGGCTAACCTACTGCGAGACGAATCTTTTGAGTCTAATTAATCCATCATTAGCACACGTTGGTTGCTGTAGCACTTACGGCTAATCATGGACTAATTAGGCTCAAAAGATTCATCTCAAGATTTTTTACATAACTGTGCAATTAGTTTTTTGGTTCATCTATGTTTAATATTTTATTTAGGTGTCCAAAAATTCGATGCGATGTTTTTGGAAAAAAATTTGAAACTAAACAAGACCTTAATTGAAAATATATATGTATTTTAACTGGCACAAATTAATTAACCACGTAGCTAGCTAGAGAGCTTAATTAATAAGAAGACGTACGTGTTTTTAGCTTTGGTTCGTTGATGCATGACGACATTATTCACATTTTAGTCATAGTGAGTACATTTTTAGCTAGGTAAGTGCTTCAGACTTTATGTACCCTCTTTCCAGTTCTATAAATTCTTATTGTTTTACATAAAAATATGGTTAAACTTTTAAAATTTTAACTATTAATTAATAGTAAAATATTTATTTTGGAAACACTAAAACAATATGTATAGATGAGTCATAAAGAACAAAAGTAAATATTTTTTACTTTTTATGTATTTTATTACAAAATCACAATCAAAGATAAATTTAAAATACCGTGTCGTAACTAAAACTATCAAATTGGAGGGAGTATATTTACTTCAATCAGATCAAGTAAGTAGTTCTTGCATGTGTTAACTACAGCTGTTCTCAGAGTTAAAAGAACATCTGTTCTGATTGCATGCATCTCTTACAAGTTAGTCGTGTGCGCATAAGAGGAAGATTAATAGTATAGCCAATAGCTGGTTATAAGACTATTTATAGTCTTCTCTTAGTTTATTCATATAGTAGTTAACACTTCATTATTAATACATAACCCACTTGTCTCTTACAAAGTTTCTTGGTTTTTTACCCGAGCTAGCTATAACCTTACCGCTCCTTCTCATCTCTCTCCTCCACGTCAACATTTAGTTGGCTTACAACTTGCTATTATACTTGTTCTAACTCCGCAAATATATCGACAGTGCTTTCTACTAATATTATATGCAATGCAATTTGATCGATATATCTGGCTGGCCTGTTTTTTACGTACGTAAGCATGCATATGTAGAGATGATTACAGGGGTCGTTAATTAATTTGCCTCGTACTCCAAAAAGCTTAGAGTTATATATGTCGTATGTATATATGTTCATCGTCACATCCAATTCAAACATGCAGCTAGCTAGCTAAGTATGTTGATGCATGAATATATAGTTAACACAAGTGGAAGAAACTTTTATTTGGCGTATACAAATAACAAGATACAGAGATCGGGCTGATCATCAATATCGATCACTGGCGATCGACAGATTGATGAACACAGAGAGAGAGAGAGAGAGATCGACCGACGACATGCGTCCATGCATGAGTATGACAATTAAAATACAGCACTTAATTGGACGAACGTAATATATATAGATAAATAATAATTAAGGGAGGGATGGATGGATGGATTTAGAGTGGGCAGGTGAAGTCGGAGGGGCAGGTCTTGTGGCAGAAGTTGAGGAGGAGGGTGAGGTCGACGGGGACGTTGAGGTTGATGCCGAGGACGTTGGCCTTGATGGCGGTGCAGAGGCAGACGGCGGCGTCCAGGTCGACGAGCCCTCCCAGCAGCGGGCAGCACTCCTCCCCCGCTGGCACCCCGATCTTCAGCTTCAGCAGGTTCAGCACATTGGCGCACACGTTCAGCTTCAGCGCGTCGATCGGGCACCGCCCCCCGCCACCCGACGGCGGCGGCGGGATCACCGGCGGGGTAGGGGTCGGGCAGTAGGGCTCGCACGCCTGCACGGCCGCCTGCAGGGAAACGAGCGCAAGGAAGAGCACCCCACAGTACACCTGCAGCTGCTTCCTGGAGGCCATACTAGCTCAGCTCAGCTCGATGGATGGATCGATGTGTCGATGAGCTAGCTGTTGGGATGGTTTCCTCTGGGGGTGTTTGCCCCTGCTATTTATAGGCCAGCCACCCGGTCTCGATCGCTTGCAACTTCAAGTTTTCTATTTGATTATTTGATCATTAATGCTAGCTAGCTACTCCTACATAACGTAGGTTGTTTTATTAAACTAATGTCCACGTACGGTGTTGTGCAGGGTTTCATTAGCCAATCAATCAACCAACCATGTATTCCCTCAGTTCCAAAATAAATCAATTCGTCGGTTTTCGTGTCCAGTGGTTGACCATCCATTTTATTTGAAATTATTTTAAGAAATTAAAAAAATTCAGTATTCATGATTTATATTTAATAAAAACAAAAATGTTAATCGTAAATTTTTTTTAATAAGACGAAGAGTCAAACATTGTAGGTAAAAAACTGAAAGATTGGTTTGTTTTGGGACGGAGGGAGTATACCACTGATCCCCTCCTAAAATATAATTATTATTCTCTACGATATTTATCCCAAAATAAGATTATTTTTATTCATTCTAGTTTGTCCTACTAAATAAAGTGAAAGGTATTTTATTCTTTATCTTTTGTATTGTAGGCATGTGATGAGTGAAAAATAAAATTATTTTGGAAGAGAGATTAGATTATTTAGAAGGGGTTTATGTTGAATATAAAAGAGTACATTACCCCTAAAAATATAAGGAACTGAAGGGTGGGAGAATAGGTGCAAATAAAATAAAAATTAATTAATATGGTAAGGAGTATCGTGGACAATGCTAAAAAAAAACTTATATAATATGAAACAAGGTTCACATCGTAAAAGTATTTACGTTTTAGAATGAACGGAGGAGAAAGTATTCATGTGGTAACACGCAGTACTAGTATATATGTTATTATATGTTGATTATGATGTTTATATATGATCCATACATATTCTAGCTAGCTCCTACTGGTATCATCCAAAGGCGGAGCAATCAAACGGTTCATCAAGAATGGAATAACTGATCGTTCGTTTAGTAGTCTGTATCAATTAATAGCTTAATTAATAACAATTCACACGCACAAATACTCTAGGCTAGGCCACATGGATTATATATATACTAAAATAATACCCATGCTTCATCACGGAAATATAAAAGGTAATTCCATATAAAATTCTATCAAAATACATGGCATACGTACATGTTGGTACCATATAGAGTGGAGGACGAACAGAGGACTTAGCGGCAGTTTAAAGAATCGGCCCACGTAGGAGAGAGATCGGTCGCTACAATATGGGCCAAACGTATGAGGAAGGCCCGTTTCTTTATATCGAACGTATAGGCCCTCGCAGCCCAGAAAACGCTACGCCTGGGTTCGTAAGCCAGAGGCCCAGAGGGTGGTGGGGTGGTAATCTCTTAATTATAGGATCATGTATTGTATCTACTTCAATTAATTAATTACTTACAAGATTATTACTGTGCGTGCTGCGTATATTGTACAATACATTAATTCCAAGGCTTTGCCTTGCGTACCATTGCCATTGCCCACTGGCAGTTAGCCAGTTACTTATGCGTGGACGAGGACGTCGTCGTCGCCATCGTCGTGAGCAGAAGAGATTATTCCGGCGTCCGCCGGGCGCTTCTCCTTGTAGACGTACACCCTCGCTGCTGCCACGAACACGGCCAGGTTGAGCACGTTCATGGCACCCAGCATCCAGTAGAAGTTGTCCAGCCTCCCGTCGTCGAGGTTGTCGGCCAGCCACGGCCGCCGGGAGGTGACCTTGTGCACCACGCTCACCAGCGCCGTGCTCAGGAACAGTCCCAGCGAGATGGTGCTCAGGAACAGCCCCGTGCTCATCGTCTTCATCCCCTTGGGGCACTCCCGCAGGAAGAAGTCCAGCTGCCCGATGTACGTGAATGCCTCTCCCGCGCCCACTAGCATGAACTGCGGCAGCAGCAGGAACACGCTCTGCGTCACGCCCGACTTGGCGGCGTCGCGGCGCCTGCGCTCGGTCAGCGCGGCCGCGGCCATGCCGAGGACGGCGAGGAGGAGGCCGACGAAGATGCGCTGCAGCGGCGAGAGGCCGTGCGGGTGCCCCGTGAGGCGGCGGGCGAGCGGGGCCAGGAGGCGGTCGTAGAGAGGGACGGTGAAGAGGATGGCGGCGACGAAGAAGACGGTGAGGGAGCCGGCGGGGATGACGAAGGAGGTAGAGAGGCGGCGGTCCATGGCGGCGGCCTGGGAGACGGAGAAGGTGGTCATCTGCGCGTACACCGTCCAGAAGAGGATGGTGGTGGCCCACGTCGGCAGCATCCGCACCACCTGCTTCACCTCCTCCACCTCCGTCACCGTCCACCTCTTCTTCTCCTCCGCCGCATCCAAGATCGCCGCATGGTCCAGGAACCTGCACCAATTTACTTAATTATTACTTATTACACCATTCAATATATATTTACTCCCAAGCTTGTTTTCCTTTTTTTAAAAAAAATCTTCAAATTAATGTCGATCGTTGAACACAATATATTTCGAATACATCGACACGCCGGCATACTACATAATTACAATATTAGCAGTGGGACTTAACAGTAATTTTCTTTATTCAATTGAAGTTGTATTGTACTCCTATATACTAGTCAAATGTACTGTGCAGTGCACAATGAGAGTTTATTACAGTAGCTAGTCAGAAATGAAGGATGGACAGTACGTGTACGTGTCCTCCTGTCCAAATTAACGTACGTACCTGCATTGATTGGAGTGGGGCAGCTTCTGCTTGCCCTTGACGTTCTCGCCGTCGTACTCGTACAGCATGGCCGGGTCGGACGGCAGCGGCAGCTTGCGCTTCCTCCAGGCGGCGGCCGTCACGGCGGCGATCTGCGTGACGGGGCTCCCCTGCAGCTTCTTGAACCGGTACCTGGTGGTGCCGCCGAGGAAGAGGAGCAGGCCGGCGAGGATGGCCACCACGCAGATGCCGTAGCCCCAGCGCCGGCCCAGGTTGTCCTGGATGTACACCAGCACGGTCACCGCCAGCAGCGAGCCGATGCTGATCAAGAAGAAGAACCAGCTGAAGAAGCGCGCCATGCGACCCCTCTCGCCGGCGTCCGACTCGTCGAACTGGTCCGACCCGAAGCCGGAGACGCTGGACTTGAGCCCGCCCGTGCCCAGCGCCGTCAGGTAGAGCCCCAGGTAGAGCACGCCCAGCTGCGTCCCGTTGGCTGGCTCGCAGCTGCCGATGGGGTCCGTGCAGGGTGGCGGCCGGAGCCCGGTCGCCGCCGTGGAGATGGTAAGGACGGCCATGCCCTGTACGTCATACGCATACGGATATATATAAGCACGTACGTACGCATATAGTACTGTATATATACGCGCGTGCGTACAGTAGCTTGGAGGGCGGTGAAGATGGCGATGGTGAGGTAGCGGGCGAGGTAGGTGTCGGCGAGGAAACCGCCGAGGAGGCAGAGAATGAAGGAGGTCCCGAGGAAGTTGGTGACGGTGTTGGCGGAGGCGGCAGTGCCAAGGTGCATGGTGGCGGTGAGGTAGGTGACGAGGTTGACGGCGATGCCGAGGGTGGTGAGGCGCTCGTTGAGCTCCACGAACAGGATCATGGCGGCGCAGGACCAGCCGCCGGTGGAGGCGCGGATGGCAGGCCGCCCCTTGTAGTCCCAGGCATCCGGCAGCTGGCTGCTCATCATCGTCGTGTTCTTCTTCTCAGGATCAGCAGCTAGCTGGGCCCGACTCAGCCTCAGGCCTCGCCATCTATCTCGATCATATCTATCCAACAAATTAAACAACAAATAGCGATCGATCTGCACTGCACGTACTACCTAATATAGATGAAAATGGTGTTTCTTCTTCCATGATCTTCTCGTCGCGGTTAGCTATCGTCTGCTGCTTTATCTTGTATTCTTGTGTCACTGAATATAATATGCGTGCATGCATCGATTTCTAGACCGAAAGGGTCGATCCACACGTTCGGCGGCTCCTCCTATGATCAAATGTGTACAGCTTAATCGTTCAGTACAAGAGTTATTAACTAACCTTGTGATCTCTATCACAATCCATAATATATTATATACCTATAGTTCTCATGACTATTAGAAACCTACAGGTCGTTCCTTTTTAAAGGAAAAACGAAAGATTGTACGAGCAAAGTACCTATTTTATGTGAAATTCATGCGTCCTGATTAAGGAGCACTTGCTAGGAACCGAGTGATACATTTATTAAAAGGGATCGATTGAGTGTAAAATGAATTGCTCGTTTTGTTTGGAAACCCTTTAATTTCTAGCACACAAGTGAATGTTCATCTGTGTGCTTGTATATTATCTAAATAGTTATAAAAAATATAAAAAGATTTGACATGATAGATCAATACTCCCTCCATTTTTTATATGACGTTGTTGACTTTTAGATCTACGTTGGATCGTTCGTCTTATTAAAAAATATTATTTAAATATGCAAAATTATAGGCCATACTTAAAGTTACTATAATAATAAATCAAATTATAACAAAATAATTATATATATATATCAAATATGAACGTAAAAGTCAACGGCGTCATATAAAAAATATGAAAGGAGTATGAGTTATATCACTACACAAACATACAAATTTAAATTCATCTTCTACAAGTTGCAAAAAAAACAAATTGAACTGAAACTAGTACACATACATTCATAATTATTTCTGTTACAATATGTAAACAAATTTAAATTATTTTTGTGGAGTGATATAACTCATTAATCTGGCTTGTCATATTTTTTATTTTTTATATAACGCGCGCTAGCTAGATCGCCAGAAAATTAAGGGAAAAAACAAGAACTAACAGAGATCTGATTCAATTAATCGACACAACTGCTAGCTATATGCATATGCATGCATGCTGATGGATATATATACATAAGAGAAATCTCCAGAATATATATCTCCTCCATCAAATGTACTCCAGTCCTGGTGAGTAGTAGTATGATTCTGGCCCGGCCCACAGTTTGATTGGCTGGCAGAATGCTAAACTTTCGATCGGACGCGCGGCCCATATATGCATAGTAACCCACTTGGACTTGGACTTGGGCTAGCTGCACCTACTCCCTGAGGTTAACTTATTTTTCGTGTCGGATTAGCCTCCTCACCCAAGTGCGTGCTAATTAAACCTAGGACTCGGTCCGTTTCAAAAAGACTCAATTTTTAACCTAGCTCGTATATACCCACGTAAAGCTATGAAAACTAGAATCACCTTTGTTTTTGCAAAACTTAATGTATTTGACTTGCTTTTTTTTTCCAAATCTCAAAACATCTGTCTCATGCTTTACTAAATGCCCATGTAACAATTGTTTAAAAGAGCACGCGCGGCTAGAGCAGTGCATCCCGTTGGACGGGATAATTAAAAAAAAACGGGTATATGTATGCGTGGCCGAGCCTGCCCGAGTCCGCCCGCATCCGCGTCTGCCTGAGTCCGTCCACCTCCGCCATTGTCTGCCTGCCTCCACCAACATCGCGTTCTCGCCGCAGCGTGTTGCACGTCTAGACCGCATTCGCGCTTAGATACGCCTCACGTACCAACGTGTACCTGGTACCAGATGATACAACTGGTGGGATACCAGTTAGTATCATCTGGTATCATAGCGTCGTACGACAAGAAAAGCTCAAAAAGATGTATGTATCATATGGTACCAAGTGGTACCAAGCGGTACCATATGGTTCTACGTGGTATCATATAGTATCAGCATGTATCAACAGGTATCAATAAGTATCGATAGATATCGCTTGATTCTCATATGGAAACCTGGATGATACCGATTAATATTAACTTATGTTAGATGATACCAAAAGATACCGGAAGGTATCAATTCATTAGGTTTTAGTGTGGTATTATATGATACCAGAATGTATCAACATGTATTATAAAATATCAATAGGTATCCGATTGATCACATAAAGGATAGCATAATATATTCACACTCAATGCAAAGCAAATACGAAACAGTTGTTGGGTTGATCTAGCTAGCTAGCTCTAGCTTGGCCTCAATGGAGAGCGAGCTAGCTCTAGCTTGGTCTCAATGGAGAGCGAGCCAGCACAAATTCACGGCAGCGGCGGCGACAACCTCAACCTATGCGTGCACACGAAGATCTCATCGCTCCGGCCTCCGGCGTCCTACCAGCACCGACGGTAGAGACGGCGCTGCCTGCACGGCCAGTCTTGTTGGCGACGCACGTAGGGCGTCGAGTCGAGGCCGAGCTTAGCGCAGAACGCGTGCACCTCACGTCCGCAAGACAGTAGTCCGGCGTCGGTGTGTGAGGCAAAATCATCTAACAATCCTGTCTGAACGGAATACCATTTTTTAAGTCTTTCTGTGTTTAAAAATATTCTTTTGGTGGGATAAACATGAAGAGTTAAAATGAAATTTGTTGAAGACGGAGGTAGTACTATAACTATCAATCATGAAAGCGATCGATATGATCGATCGAGCGCTTTCTAAATATAATTTGTTGTTAATTGTTGGTTGCTATCTAGGTTAGCTAGCTTTACGGCCGGCCGGCTTATGTAATTGACTTGAAGGTTTAATTATTTGCTGGTGATGGCCAAGTCACCTTAATTCTTTTTTACTAGTATATAATTTGGGATGCATGCATGCATATATGCTAAGCAGTAAAGTGGACGACCATAGTTCTCTTTTTTAGTGTGTGTGTATAGTAGTATTAAGCAATAGTGTGCTCTAGCTCAGCATTAGTAGCTAGCTAGCTAGGCCGCATTCGTTCTTAGCGATGGTAAGTTAACCTAGCATGGAAAACAAACAGAGTAATAGATCAGTACATGATTAAATAATTATTAATTATTAAAAAATATAAAATAGATTAATATGATTTTTTAAAAGAACTTTAGTATAGAAAATTTTTGTAAAAAATATATCGTTTAGCAGTTTGAGAAGCGTACGCGCGAAAAAGGGGAATAAGTTAACTTAGGTCATTCCTAACCCATAACACTAGATATAGTTTCTATAGACTTTCCATCATCAAGAAATTAGTACTAGACACTACTCTTCCATTGCAAACATCACTATTTCATACTTCAATTTAATACTACGTATCTCACATGATATCTTGGATGTTGTGTAGAAATCATATCTCTTTCATTGCAAACATCACTTTCCATACTTTCTAGATGATAACTTATTTAATGTTATGGATACTATCATAGTCATTGGATTGAAAATAACATTACATGCGTGGAACGAACGGCATAGCCCATGCATATATATGCGGCCATGCGGATGCAGGCACGCTCGATTTCCACTAAATTTTTGTCGCCATCAACCAACTACCAGGCCAAGCGTAAATGATTATTGTTAATAATATTATGGATATTAAAGTTCCATTAATACTTTGCATGTAATTAATTGTTTTCTAAATTAAAAAGCGGCTTAATTGAAAGAAGATATCATGTCAACTATAACTTATTAATAATTTTGAGATATATACATTCTATAAAAATCATATATATATATTAATCCTAAGTTCCTAAATTTAAAATAAAATGTTCATAGCATTACCAATGGCATATTAATTTGTTTAGTCTGAGTTGAACCCAACAAGAGAAAAACTTGAAGAGCCCATAGTATTTTGATCATCGCATATTCTGGATGAATTAGCAATTTAATTTCCTATCTAATAATACGATCCATCCAACCAACAATCAAATATCAAAATGATAGCATATTCTGTATGAATTAGCATTGCATTGTTCTCAAAATGATGATATGTCCTGCGCGCAAATGATGCTTGCAATCAAATCTCGCACATATATAATATTAGGATTTAAAATGTTGAAATTAAAGTACTATTTCCTTCATGAAAAACTCGGTATACAGTTATATTTTAAATATTTGTTATAAATCTACAGTTTTAGCAAATAGTGATAAATCATGTGCGTCGGAGACTATATATACATGTCAATGATAAAAACAACATTTAAGAACGGAGGTATTACTTAGTAAATATGCTAGCAATTTCTTTTAAAAAAAGGTTTTACAATATATAATATCATAGCACTGGGCTATTCTATGACATAAACGAGTTGTCAAGCGTTCAGGGAAAAAAAAAACGTGTATTTGTGACTAGAGGGGAAGTCGGCATATATTTCGAGAAAGGCACCAACTGCTTATTAATTAGTTCGCAGCCTCGTTATACTAATATGAGTAATTTTACGATACTTGAGAAGTCACCATGAGGTACCTAGTTACTGTGAGCGAGCGAGCTAGTTACTGTGAGGTACTTATTAAGGACTATAAAATTACTCTACTAATATAATACGTACGTCCCTCCGTTTTTAAATTAATCACACCATTGCCTTTTGATGTAACTTTCGACCATGGATATATATATATATATATATATATCTTGTTGAAAACCTATAAAAGCATCGTTGATTTTGTTGTGATCTAATTTATTATTAAATAACTTACTTTGTTATATTTATATTAAATCTTTAAATAAGAGGAACTGTTAAGTAGAGAGAGAGAGTATGAGTTAGTTAACTGATTTGAAGAGGGGGGCTGAATATATGTGTGGTGCCGTGCCCATGTACGTTATGGTGATGAGTGGTCGCAAGTGCGTGGACGGGCAGGGGCTCACAAGGAAGGTCACAAGCATGCATGCCTGCCTGCCTCTAGCTAGTTGGAGAAGAAAGGCCAAAAGCCCGTGAAGGCATGCATGGGTCCAGTCCAGTCCAGGCCACAGAGAAAAAGACCAAAGGCAAAAAAGCTTGATTTGCAGGCTTGCTAGCTGCACGGGTTGAAAGTGACAAGATCCAATTTTATATATACTTGATCTGTTTGTTCCAAAACCCTGCAGCTTAATTTATGAAGGCTTTCAAACTAAGTACGTACTTACGAATAATATATGCATATATGGATCAACCCACTATCAATGGATTCTCAGCTTATTATATATATAGTAGTAGATGCATGGGATGAGATGGGGGTGCATGCATGCATGATCGATCAGAAATTAAGATGATACAAAATTGGCGTCTGTCGATCTGGAACGACGGCTAGCTAGCAGAGACCGATCATGCATCATCAACAAGAGAGGGGTACGTAATTAAGTATATAATAATAAATCCAGCAGGTAGCAAAAGCTAGAAATGACAAACCACGTACGTAGCTAGGGAGAATGAAGTGAAACCCAGAATGAACCGGCCTGCTGCTGGTGTAACAGGAAGCAGAGATAGCTAGCAAATGCAATAAATATTATATTGACTGATTCGTTTGCATGATTTGCGTGCATGTAAACATATTTAGTAGTAGCACACGATTACATTGGACATGCATGCATATATGATGAGGTACAATTAATGATCGATATACATGCATGCATATCATCATGGTCGATATATAGATAGTAGTATATGGTGGATCGACAGTGCACGCACTGATGGATGCAGATAGTGAAACGGAGATCGGACGTCACAAGCGACGTCTCGCGATGGATATATGCATTGAAGGCAATGGCAATGTAGGAAGAAGGAAGGGAGAAAGAAATATAGTTAAGAGTCGAACTGGACGAGGGAGGAGTAGACGGTGTTGGGCTGCCAGTCGGCGGGGATGACCTGGTCGGCGACGAGCGTCTTGCCGGACTCGTTGGTGATGCGGAGGGAGAAGGGGCCCTGCAGCGGGTGGTTGGTGTCGAGGCGCCAGATGGATCCCCACGACTCGCGCATCGCCGTCCACACCCCCGTCGGCGTCGCCGCCCCGTCCGCCGCCCTGATCGACTCCATCAGCTCCACCTGCACCACGTCGCCGTCGCCGTTCTCGTACTCCACCAGTATCGCCAGGTACACCGGGTTCGACCCCTCCTCCACGTGGAACGTCACCGTCAACCCCGGGTACTGGCATGCCACCCTGCATTCATTTTCATTTTATTTAGTCATTTCTTACTTACTACTGTAGTATCTTCCTCCATCCATCCATCATTTTCATTATAGTATAGTATTTTCTATTCCTTCCTTCCTTCTTTCTCTTGCATTGCATGCATATATATTATTATTGGTGCATGCAAAAGGAACGGAAAGAGATAGTGCTAGTGGGTGTGGGTGTGGGTGTGGGCCCCACCAGAGAGAGCAATGGCAATGGCATGCAAGCAACTGACTGAAAAATGAAAAGCCGGGCAGTCATGCGAATGCGAGCGGTTGTTTCGTTAAGAATTAATGGAATTAAAGTTGATGATACATATATATCGATGGACGTGGACACGGCTGGTTAATTCCATTAGTTAAGGTAGGTAGTTGGGTTGGGGGCCGGGGTACCTCCTGAACTGGATGTCGATGATGCCGGCGTGGCGGAGCTCGTCGTTGCGGTTGTCCTTGGCCATGGCGCCGAACGCCGTGCCGCTCAGGTCGAAGTGGTACAGCGACACCGGGTAGTAGTTCATGTCCGTGATGATCACTGTCTCCGGGGCGCCCGAGCACGCCGGGTGCCCCACGCATCGGATCTGCATTTCCACTATTCATTCAGTATTCGTCCGTCACGGGATGGACACTTTCTACTCCGTATATATAATGCATTTGCATTACGTACATCCATCAATATACTATCATCAGAGTATTAATTATTAGCTGAGAGAGAGGGAGACGACGACGACACAAAAGTTAAAGATGGGAATGGGAATGGGACCTGGTAGCAGGAACCGCAGCCCTTGCCGTCCTTGAACAGAGGCTCGTTGCCGCAGGACGTCATGGCCGAGAACGGCGGCAGGTTCACGTTCTTGAACCCGCACGCGCCACCGTTGTCGTCAGGCCCAGCGCCGTTGGGGGCGCCGTACCAGGTCGCCCGGGCGTTCAGCCACCCGCCGCTGGTGCTACTGCCGTTGCCGGGGATGGAAGCAGGAGGAGGAGGGACGGTGCTGCTGGAATTGGAGGAGGAAGAAGAAGCATTGCCAGGGCTGGGGCTGGGGCTTGGGCTTGGGATTGGCTTGTGGGGCTTGGGAGGCTTGTGATGCTTGGTGGTGGCGGTGCAGCCATGGGCGGCGAGCAGGCAGAGCAGAGCAGCCGCAACGGCCACGGACCATAGCCTGCCCGCCATCTAATTCACTTGCAACGGTCGATCAATATAAGCCTTGCTTTGCTTTTGCCTGTGCCGTCGGCCATCGGGCATATTTATAGCTAGCTGCCCGCCCGCCAATCATATATATGCATGTGACCTACAAGGAAGCACTCCTATATACTATAATGCAACATGCATGCATATATGTAATCTACCTAATTTGCTAGTGATTTTTCCTCAAAAAAAACTTTATCCATTTCTAAAATTTTTTTTTTCTAATTCAAAATTTATATCACAATATGCATTCATTTACCCGTTCCCATGATTCCAATCATCATAACGATCGAACACCTAATTAGTTGTTTGTAAAGAAAATCAAATCAATTCAAAATTAATCATCCAATTGCGTTGCTAAGCAACCTAAACAATTTATATATTTTGAATTAGAAAAGCTGCGCCTAGGCCTTTTTTCTTAAAAAAAAACCTTATATATATATATATTAAAAAATAATAGATAGATAGATAGATAAATTACCGGCCGGCTGGGTCACATGTGGCTGGAGGGACTCAATCCATCAATCTATGATGTATCTATCAGACATGACATGCATGTCCATCCACCGTGCATACCTCCGTCCTAAAATAAATTAATCCCTCCGTCTCAAAATAAATCAACTTTTCAATGTTTAACTCTTCGTCTTATTTAAACAAAATTTACAATTAACTTTTTATTTTTATTAGATGATAAAATATGAATAGTACTTATATGTAACTAATTTTTAAAAAAATTTCTTAAACAAAATGCCGAAACGTTGGTTTTTTTACAGAGGGAGTATATCGCTTGACCAGACTCCACTTTTCAATTTCTACCTGAAATTTTTCCTTAACGTACGCCCGCTGGGTTTTAGGCCTTAATTACCTTGCCGCACTTTGCCACGCTACATTAATTTTATATCTATGCAGCAATTCAATTCATAGATATATAGATATCAGCGATGGTATACATTTTTACACAGCAAATGCTCGCCACATTCAGCGCTGCCTAAGCTAAAAAGATCCTGACTCCACCATTACTCCGGATATAAAAGAGAGCAATTTTACTATTCTTGAGAATGTATCAAGAGGTACCCACTGTTTTCTACGTAAAATTTGGTAACTCTTCATACCTTAGTACTACACGGTATCAAATTTTACATAAAAAAGAGTGGGTACCTCATGTACCTCCTTTAAGGATGAAAAAAATGCTCTATAAAAGAACCATCAAAGAGAGAGTCAAACCCATTTGTTTGATACTAGTTAGGCTTATAAGCCAAGGTTTGAAATTTTAAATTTAAATTTAGAGTTGATTTTACGATTTTTTTTAAATTATAGTTTATTTTTAGCATTAGCTTGGATCGATAACCATAGATATATACAAAATTCATTGACAAATCGATAAGAATATATAATCAATTACTTAACTTTATATTATTTTAGAAAAAATAGATGATAATCACAGCTCTTTTGCTTTCTTAAATGCAGGGTCTTTGCGCCTTTTCTCTTTGGAGTAATGTGGCTGTGCATCCAATCCATCAAAAGGTTAGAATCCTAAATTTGGTACTGATTGTTCACCAAATTTAGATTTAGAAGTACGCAGGGCACCATGGGTTTAGTGGGGGCACACACACATGTCCATTCTAGAACCATCCACAGATAAGTTAAAGCTAGTATCTAAAGTCCAGCTTAGTCTCGAGATGTTTTTTTTTCTTTTAAAGAAACAAGAGTATTAATTATAGCTTACACGTAGTTAGCAGATTGAGCCGTATCACTGTCTGTAGTAGCAGCAACTGGCATATGTGTGTAGAAGCAAGCCTGTGTTAGTTGCTAGCTATTGGACAGAATCAATCAATCAAAGTGTATATCAGCATCACGTGCAGAGTCAAGCATGGATCACATCACAGGGTTTTGTCTTACAAGCTAGCAATATATGCTTGTGTGCAAGTATGTGCAGCGCCAGCTTTGGACAAATGTAACAAACAAGGCAGGGAGAAAAATCATAAACAAAAGGAAATGAATCAGTAGATGGATGGTGGTTAGAAGACGCCAGGTTACCCGTGAAATGGAATGTATATATACGCCTCGTACTTGATCCACCCGTGAAATAAAAACCTGCAAGGGAACTCAACAAGAGACAGCAACATCAACTATTTGATTAATTGATTATATATTCAGCTTGCTTGTAAAGCAAATTGCAGTTTCATCTTACAAACAGCTATAGACCAACCAGAGAGACTGGCTGACCTTATGAAAAAAACCATGTACATTTATATTCCAAGACCCTTTCGTTATTCTCCATTTTATTGGTCTATAGTTATGAAATTTGAAATTAACAAATATTTCAATTTGGAGCAAATAAATCGAACCATTCCCTTTAAAAAGTTTTGGGAATACAAAGTTCCATTGAAATATTTGTTTTGCATGGCTACTTCTTAAATCATGACAAAAGATAACCTGCTTAAAAGAGGGCGGAAAGAAAAAAAAAAGGCTCAAAATGTCAGTTCTGTGATGGCAAGGAGACCCTAGTAGTCACATTTTTCTACATTGTCCTCTGGCTAGATTTATCTGGAATATAGCGTATCATGCTTTTGATATCTCAAGTCAATCAATATGTAGTACTCCGTATCAAACATATGTTTGGAGGGTGGCTTCTCGGCTTTACATCTGATTTTAGAAAGTATGTTGTGGTACGAGTAATGTCTGTCATTTGGGCAATTTATTGTTTTCCAAGCTGTGTCTGTTTTATTTTTTTTCTTGTTATGTCTAGCTCTTAATGTTAGTGGAACTGGTGTAGTCACTGTTTCTTTAATGGAAACAGGGGAGGCTCTGCCCCCTCCCCCCACTAAAAAAATAATCTGGAGTAAAGTTTTTGTTTCCTCTTGATCGAGTAAATCAATGAATTCAGAATTGGCAAATGCAATGTTAATCTCTACTTTCTATAAAGTTAATATCATTATCTCTTTTCTCGTTAAGTCACATCACTTTAATTGTTTTTAGCCTTAGAATGATACATCAATAGTGTAAATTAAGTCACATTGTCTAAATTATTTTTAGTCTTAGGATGATACATGAACGGTGTAAATTAAGCCACATCATTTCAATTGTTTTTAGTCTTGGAATAAACATCAAGGGTATAAATTGCATCTCTTCACATCATCTCAATTGTTTTTAGCCTTTAGATGATTCATCAAGAGCGTAAATTACATCTCTTTTCCAAGAAGACACACCATACAACCCAACCATCTATAACCTATAGATAATTGATAAAGACACAAAAATATATATACACATGAAAAAATCGTATAGTAGATAAGATTTTTTTTAAATTCATATCTACTATATTGTCACACAGTTTTTCTACAACAACGCGCAAGGTATCCATTTGGTTGTACAAATCCAGATGTCCAGCTACAATGTTTTCTCATGATTTAATAATTATGAAAATTAGAGTTAGTAAATGACAGATGTAATACTCTGTTTGAAATCCTAATCTGTGCCCCATATATCTCCCCCCCAACAGTTGCCTGCCACATCGAAAAAAAACACTTTTTGGGAGGGAGGGCTTTGTGATATACATCTGTTGATATCGAAAAAGAAAAATGTTTTTAAAAAATTAAAAAAGAAAATATAGAAATAAAAAAAATGTTCTCGCTGGGGTTGCATTGTACTGTCGTACACGTTGCCATGGTTTTTTTTGACAGAAGGCCAAAGCCCAGCTTTTCATTAAAACGAGAAACAACGTAACAGTGGGAACCGGCTAGCCAAAACAGGTCCAGCAAGCCGTAAGCTAAGAAAAGCTCTACAGAAAAGAGTCCGAGAGATAAACCACCATTGGGAGAGATAAACCACCATTGGGAAGCAGAGACTACAGGTAGGAAAGGAAACAACCAACAACATCACAGCTCCAACTGACCAACATCAGAAAAACTCAAAGGAGGACTACAACTTCATCATATCTCTGTTCTTGAACTTCCGAGATTCCGTACTGAACATTGCCGTGCAGAAATCCATTGACCCAGAACCACCACCTCTTCCTCCTTCAAATATTTCTTCCACTATAAAAGTAAACAGATAATTCCTACAGAAACATTCAAAGGAGAAGAAACAATTTGGTCACGGAACACCATATCATTTTTGACAGACTAAAGTTGCCAGCAACAAGCAACCACAAGACAAAATCTAACTCTACCGAATTAAACTCTATTTGACCAGACAAAACAATCATCAAACTCTTCAAAAGATGAGGTTTCCCACCGCATCTCTACATATCACCAGACAAAAACAGCTAGAGGATCATCATAGAAAATGTGTCTAGAATCTTCAATTGCATTGCAAAGTTGACAAAATTCTGAGCCATCACATCTTTATTTTTTTGTAACTGACAAGCTTTCCTGGTCCTGACTAGAGACGGCCCATTGGATAAAATTCCGGCCTAGCTTTCCTATATTATGTACGTGGGCTTTTACGTGGCTGACGCACTGGATAAGTGTGTTTCATTTGCTTTTGTTTATGGGCTGGGCTGAGGCCCATCCCAATTAAGAACGGAGCTTGGATACTGTTGGGCCACCACTCTCTCTCTCTCTCTGAAAAAGGAAAGTATTTGTTGGGCCACGACAAATTAAGGTAGCAGATCGAGGTAAGCATGATTGAGTATAGTGTGGTCATGCTTAATTAGCTATATAGTTAGCAGTATGTTCTATTCAATTTTGTTGCGAGCAGTAGTTGTTACGACGGATCAATCATCAATGATTTGATTCCCGCGGCGCCTGGCTGGCTTGAAAATATGTATAAAATAAAAAGGTGTAAAGGCTATTTCATCATATGCATTAATAAATAAATAAAGAGATGGAATCGCAGAGAAAAAAAAAAGAGGGAGGGCAGGCAGAGGCCAGGGTAGCAGGCATGTGCCGCCCAACAAGGTGCCACGTTCTTCGGCCATCTCGATCTGCGCACCGCGACCAACCATACATGCATTGCATTGCGTCATCTCTGCCTGCCTGCCTGCCTGCCAGCCACTCCACTTGCTCTCAGTACTTAGCTATAGTAGTGGAGCACTCTTGCAATTATCTTAATCATACCACAGGAGTAGTAGTAGTACTAGTAGTAGATTGCAGTGGCAATGCACTGCATGCGTGCTAAGTACAAATTAACTATCATAATCGCTCCATCAGCAGTGACAGCTAGCTTTCCCTTCTTCCACTGAATATATATATATAGGCTAGGATTGAGAAGCAAGCAGCCTAAGCATGAGATAATATCTCTCGACTCTGGTCAAGCTAACCAGCACTCGAAATGGTAGGCAGTAGCAGAAGCAAGTTTGGTGTAGTACTAGTAGTTCTGGTGTGCTGCCTGGCCCTGCAGGGGTGCAATGGCGGCGATGTGGCGGCGTACAACGAGAGCGCGGCGGCTGTGGGGGCGGGGTGGGGCAACGCGAAGGCGACGTGGTACGGGCAGGCGAACGGGGCGGGGCCGGCGGACAACGGCGGCGCGTGCGGGTTCAAGAACGTGAACCAGTACCCGTTCATGGGGATGACGTCGTGCGGCAACCAGCCGCTGTACAAGGGCGGCAAGGGCTGCGGCTCCTGCTACAGGGTGAGGTGCAGCCGCCACCCGGCCTGCTCCGGCAACGCCCAGACCATCGCCATCACCGACATGAACTACTTCCCGCTCTCCCAGTACCACTTCGACCTGAGCGGCACCGCGTTCGGGCGCCTCGCCAAGCCCGGCCGCGCCGACGACCTCCGCCGGGCGGGGATCATCGACGTGCAGTTCGAGCGGGTGGCGTGCGAGTTCCCGGGCCTCAAGGTGGGCTTCCACGTGGAGGAGGGCTCCAGCCCCGTGTACCTGGCGGTGCTGGTGGAGTACGAGAACGGCGACGGCGACGTGGCGCAGGTGGAGCTGAGGGAGGCCGGGGCCGGGGCCGGGGCGGGGGCGGGGTGGACGGCGATGAGGGAGTCGTGGGGGTCGGTGTGGCGGCTGGACTCCAACCACCGGCTGCGCGCGCCCTTCTCCATCCGCATCCGCAGCGACTCCGGCAAGACGCTGCTGGCTCCCAACGTCATCCCTCTCAACTGGAGGCCCAACACCTTCTACCGATCCTTCGTCCAGTACTCCTCCTAGGCCCTGGCCCTAGCCTTACTCCTTAATCCCCAATTATTATTATTATTATTATTATTATTATTATATGGTAATTCCACTACCATACTATTAATTAGTATTATTATATATGTATTTACCAATATATATAATATAGCTTAATTAGCAGCTAGCTAGCTAGTATTATGAGAGCCTGGCTGGGATGCAGGTTCGGGCTCAAAATATCTCCACACCACACACACATGCCCGCATCATCCATCGATCCAGCTGGAGTATTACATATACGATGACCACGTACTGCCTGCTAGGGAGCAATTCATGTAGTAATCTGCGTTCGTTGTCTGTAAACTTAATCAGCCTATTGTATTCAGTTCGCTGATCCTGATTTTATAATTAATTAATTGATTAGAGTACTAAATTTGATACGGAGTATGTATACACTACTATATTATATCCACCGACACGAAACAGTACTATATATGCATGTCGTCGTCCTCTGACCCTCTCTGTTTGCGTGCTGCATGTCAGCACCAGCATGTGCCTTGCCTTGCTGTAACTACTCCTTATTTTGTTCCGTTAAGCCTAAATACGAAGCCTATGTAGATGCGACAAACAAAACGATCGATGACAAAAGAAAAATATTCTCATATCGTGTTTCTCTCCCAAATAAAAATGATAAAAAAGAGCAAAGAAAAACATTCTCAATCCCGTTAAAACAGGAAAAGGAAAGAAACAAAAACTTATTTTGTTCCAACTAATAAAAGGAACCAACGTTCGTGTGGATGGCGAACATGCGCACGTTCCCGGTGTAGCCTTCTCGTACGTACAGCCCCGATGAAGCATTCGGATCACCTACCATTGCTTAGCAACGGCAGGCCAGCACAGTAAAAGAACACATAAATAATTAATGGTAAAAATACTATAGCATATGCACCGTAGCTTAAAAAACAACAAAACATTTACCGTGTTGTACGGTAGCATATGGTCCATAGCCGCCAGGAGCCCCCCAGGAAAGCAGTCCTAACGAGAGAACAGTAAAGTGAGTCGGTCGTCGTCCATACTATCTCTGTCCCCGATAACTTCGTTTGATAAATGTTTTGATATTTTGTTTTATTTAAAATTTTGCTGCGATTAATATTTTTATTGTTGCTAGATAGTACATAAATAATACTTTATACGTGACTATTTTTAAAAATTTATATATAAAATTTTTAAATAAGATGAATGGTCAAGCTGTAGACATAGAAATCGAAAAATAAAATCGAAAAATGAATGGAGGCACTAGCAACATGAAGCAGTCAAAGTAGAAACATATTAATTAGGCGCCGTTGAGTTTGGAAAAAAAATTTGGGAGAAGTATCATATTAAATGTTTGACCGGATGTCAGAAGAAGTTTTCGGATATGAATGAAAAAACGAATTTCACGGCTAGCCTGGAAACCGCGAGACGAATTTTTTGAGCCTAATTAATCCATCATTAGCACATGTTGGTTACTGTAACACTTATGGCTAATCATGTACTAATTAGGCTCAAATTGTCTCAAGATTTCTTACATAACTGAGTAATTAGTTTTTTATTTATCTATATTTAATGCTTTATTTAGATGTCCAAAGATTTAATGCGATGTTTTTAAAAAAAAAATTTAGAAACTAAACGAGGCCTTAATTAGATAATTAGAGCATGTTCACGTGCAATGCATATCTCCAAAAGTAATAATGTTATCTGCTGCTGCTCTGAAACTCTGATGGAGGGTAGGTAGGGACACACTACTAGTAAAAGATTCTTTCGTTCGATGCCGTAAATGAGCGCTAGCAAGGGCGAAAATTCTTTGGTGTGATGTTAGAATTTTCGCCGAAGGAAAAAAACGAATTTTATAGTTTGCTTGAAAACTGCGAAACGAATTTTTTAGTCTAATTCGTCATCAGCATATATAGGTAATTGTAGTACTTATGGTTAATCATGTAATATTTTTTTTGGTCTTGCTCAAATTCATTCATCAATAAATGTATATAGAGAATTTATATATGTGTCTAGATTTATTAGCATCCATATGAATCTAGGCAATGTTAGAAAGACTTATATTACGAAACGGAGGGAGTACTAGTTAGGCTTAAAAGATTTATCTCACGATTTTCTTTCTAATTGTACAACTAGTTTCTTACCATATATGTTTAACGCTCTATTTAGATTTTAGATGTATAAAGATTCGATATGCCGTTTTTTGAAAAAAATTTGGAAACTAAACTAGCCCTAATATTTCCCTAGCGATGACTTTGGGCCTACGTAGTTTTAAATTTTTTTCAAAAACATCACATCGAATCTTTAGACACTTAAATAAAGCATTAAACACAGATAAAAAATAAACTAATTACACAGTAGAGAGAAAATCGTAAGACGAATCTTTTAAGTATAATTAATTCAAAACCAGCACATGTTGTATATTATAGCATTCTCAATAATTTATCTAAATTTGATAATGCATAGGAGGACAATATAAATATAGATCTTGTTTTGTGCGGTTAAGGGACGGAAATGAAACTTCGCTTATAATGGAGGGAGGTAGGGTGGACTTGTTCATATTTGGTCGGCCGAAGAAAGGCCGAGAAAGAAGGGTCTGAGTCCAGCGTGGCATGCAATGCAACACGTGGCGTGGTGAGATGGCCACGCGCTTCGTCTTCGTCTTCCTTCTTCCTCCCCCTCGAGTGCGAGGAATCAATCCATCCCCTCCGTCCGCCGGCGTGACGCGATGCGAACAGCGGCAGCGCCAGATCCGTTGCTCCTCCACACAAACGCCTCCGCCTCCGCCTCTTCTTCTTCCCTCTCTCAGTCTCAATCTCAGGTTCTTCTCCTTCCCCTTCCATTTTTTTTCCATTCATTCCTCCCCCACTAACTACAATGTGATGATGCAGCCGCCAGAGGACCACGCCGCCGACTCGTCGGACCGCGCCTCCCCCTCCCGTAACGCCTCCTCCAAGTACGACTTCGTCAAGGTCAAGGTCTGGCTCGGCGAGAATGCCGATCACTACTACGTCCTCTCCAGGTTCCTCCTCTGCAGGATGCTCACCGTCACCAAGGTGGTAATCCCCTTCCCCTCCTTCCTTCCTTCCTTCCTTCCTAACTAACTAATCCCCTCCCTCCTCCTCATCCTTTTCTCTTCATTTCAGATACCCAATCATGTTGCCATTAAGATTGCCCTCGAACTCAAGAAACTGCTTGTCGACAACAGCCTACTTGATGTGTATGTTCCTCCCTCCCTTACTTCTCCAATTTCTAATTATCTGCTGCCACAATTTATTTATTTGTCTATGCTCTTCATCCTGTTAAATGCGTATCAATTACCTCTTTGGTTTACACTAATATAGCTTGTAATCTTGCAGTTCTCAGAGTGACTTAGAGGCTAACCTATTCAAGGTGATTTCTATTCTTAAAGATAATTGTTTTTGGGTGGTAAAGATAATCGTTAATTTCTAACTCAAAAGACACTAACTTTTGCAGCTGATGGAGAAGCGGGGATATGGCGAGGATTATATTAACCGGTACAAAATGATGACAAGGTATTTGCAAAATTTGTTGTTTCCAACACCACTATGATAGTCCTGCACCAGTAAAAAAACTGTGCAAATTAGGGTTTTGGTTTATCCTTAAATCGATATTCTATCTTTGTAGGGTACTCTATTTGCACCAACGTGACATTCATTTTATGTTTGCCCTCTTGAACTTCAATTCTACTTCGGTTGCATTTCGACAGTATGTTTATGTTGTATTTGTCCTGCAGATTCCATCATCAAAGAGTACCACTAGTAGTTTTAGTGTGTGGAACTGCTTGTACAGGAAAATCAACAATCGCTACACAACTAGCTGGAAGGCTGAATTTACCAAATGTTTTGCAGGTTTATTTCCCTTTTCTGCTGCATTTGTCATGTTTTATGTTCCATCTTTGTTATCATTTCTACCTTGACCATCCATTTCCTGACTGTAACATGTAGACAGACATGGTGTATGAGTTGCTACGGACATCAACAGAGTAAGTTGTTTCAATTCTTCTCTCCATTCTCCGTTGCAATATGATCTCTTTGTTTCACTTCTTCCCCCACCCCCTCTTCTCTCCTTGCAGTGCCCCGCTTACTTCAGTGCCTGTGTGGGCTCGGGATTTCGATTCTCCTGAAGAGCTTATCACAGAATTCTGCAGAGAATGCAGAGTTGTTCGCAAAGGTATGTGATATCTTGTGGGGAGTTTTTTTTTCCTCAATGAATTGTTCTTTGCATCATATTGATTATATACAGGTACTTTCACTGAGGTGCTGTTTTCTGGTTATCTATAAATATTGACTAGGTTTGGCTGGTGATTTGAAGAAGGCCATGAAAGATGGGAAGCCAATTATCATTGAGGTATGATACCTTGCATCTTGATTACTGGGTCAACCTTGGTCCACATGCCATGTACGCATGACTGACAAATCCCCAAATCCCCCAATAACCCCATCAGACCACCACCTCCTGCACATATCATTTGTGCGTGACATGGCTACGAAGGTCAGGAGGGGTGTCGGTGTTGCATGGATCCACTGCTAGTACTTATCTTGTTGGTGCTGCCTGACTATAAGCATAGAATATGTAGTCTATCATTTTCTTAATAGCATGCAACCATATGCCATGCGGCTGATTATATCTAATATTAACAACTATTTTCAAAGTAGGGAATACATTTGGATCCAAGTATATATTTGATGGACGAGGAAAAGAGGGATGATAATTCCAAAATGGAGAAAAGGGTAGCTGAATCTGAAAATTCATCAGCATCTGTAGAGAGCAAGACAGAAAGGCAACATGAAAATGAACTACACGAGAAGAAAATGGATGTTACAAAGGAAGACCCTTCTAATAGTCAGGAGTGCATGTCTGAGGAGGGCAGAATAAGTGAAGGGCTATCTTGTGCTAAAAGCCACGAAATTATCTCTTCTGATTCTGCATATTCTACAGAGAAAAATCTCAGAGCTGAAGGTAAGCCAAATGGAAGTAAATTTTGTTTATATTACTAAAGTAAGCTCAATTTGTATTACTATGTAGTATGTACTAGCTGGACAATATAATCTAGTTGCAAGTAGGGAGAGCACCCAATATAAGAAAGCTTCAGTCCTACTATGATCCAACATTCCAGAGTACTTGAGGCAACTAGGCCAGTTTGTCAGTTCCTGTCTCACTGATGAGGGGAGATCACAGTTTCTGCTACTTGGTAGGTGAAGGCCATAAGGATTTGGACCTACAGAAAAACAACGCCACTAAGAAGGACAAACCTGCCACTGAACCAATAGTAGTCCCAATTGTGTTGAGGATGTCTGATTTTGATCACAAGGTCTGTTCTCTCTCTCAAATTTAGATACTTGTATGTTCTTTTTTGATTAAATTAAACCTAGTTCCATGGATGGGAAAGAGGACTTCACATAAGATGAGATAATGATAGGCTGAAGGCAACTGATTGCCCAATTCGTTTCTTCATGATCAACCATGAGATGCATGTCTTTATTGTTTATGTGGCACCCAACAAACCAGCTAACTGGAAACTCATATTTCTAATCAAGCAACAATCTACTGAAACTTGACTAGGAACTAAATCCTTGGCATCACTGATGCTGTCTGCTCTGGTATGTCCTCCCAACAAATTTGTCCACAACTATTGAGTTCAAACTAATTTATTTTCATTCACATCAGCACCACTGCCAAAAATTATTGAGTAGATTATGGAATGGATACATGTTCTGAGTAATCAATACCGATGTCTGGGATGCTTAGTTGTTTTTCATTGTTTTGTTTTAAATATTTATTATTCTTATTCACATTGGCTTTGTCATTTTGTGCAGGCATTGTTAGAAGAATGGATAGCCACCAGGGCTTCCAGGGATAATTGCCTTCCTCAGGTACCATAGAAGTTATTGCACAAATAGTTTCTTTTTTTCATGCTGGGGAAAATGCTGTGTAATCTGCATTCTTGTAAACCATGCAAGATAAAGAATATAATAGCCATGCATAATCTTTGTTGAATTTCAGCCAAATGTTTTTTAGCTTACACAGAAATCACCAGTTGGCATATTGTGAAAGACGACATGTGGTACTGGTAATGCTGCATTGTGTGACTTTTAGTAGTATTGATGACAGTATTGATGCATTATACAATGGCTGAACTTTTTATCTGATGTTAGGGCTATTGACTATAAATGCTTATATTTTTCCTTAGTAATGTACTCAGTGCTGTTAGCTCATTTGACTTTACCTAATGTTAACTTGCCATTGTTCAGGATCATCGGAAGCTCATAAAAAACCTTAAGCTTATTCAGGACTACCTATGTTCTTTTGAGTCACAGGTAATTTCTCCTTGATTACTGAAATTCATGAATTCTGTTAAAATTAGTACTCCCTGTAGTTCCATAATTCTCAACGTTCTGAAGAATGCTAAAGTCAAACTATTATAACTCAGACTACCAATAACTTTCAAAATATTTAGTTTGAAGGCACTGGAGCATGATGTATAGATTAGTCTTAGATAGTAATTTCATAAAATTAATATTAACTTGTTTTTTTGTAGACATTATAATAGAAAATTCATAGTAAAATATATTTTTTGGAGACCGTACTATTGTCCGAAACGCCAAGAATTATGGAACCGGAGGGAGTAACTACTACTGTATGCAGTTGCAACAATCTAGCGATGCAGTAATTTTAATGGGATAAATATGTTACAGTTCCAAAAATAATTTAATGTCTAAAATTTTCATGTAATCATCTATGTTGCATTGGATTACCATTTGGTTTGAGTATTCTTAACTTGTGTTAAATGTTATACAGGGATTGACTGTTGTTGACATTTCAGCAAACTCATTCCCTCAAACACTAGACTGGCTTCATAGCTATCTTCTTCAAGTAAGGGCATATCCCCACGTGCTTTCTTTCTAGTGGTTGAATTCCCTGTGGGCTATTTTCATTAGTATGCATGCTAATCTATTTAACTTTTTTTTTCAAATTATTCAGTTGACATGCATGCTAATACAACTGAATTGTAATGTTTTTTTAAAAAAACACAAGAGGCATGTGTTTCATTTCATTAAGGGGAATGAAAATAAAGGAAAAACAACACAATACAAAGAAGAAGACCTGGAGGTCCCCAACCCAGACTCTCACACACACACCACACACGCACACGCTAGCCTTCCCAGAACGCCTAGTTGAACTGGTTTACATGCCCCCAAGGAAGCTTAAGAAGCGCAGAAGTGCCGGCTAAATCCCTAAGTCTCCGCTCCTGCTCGACTGTTTGCAAGACCACTGCAATGTTAGGAGTGATGCCATTGAAGACAAAATCATTGCAATGCTTCCAAATTTCCCAAGCCACTAGAACTACCAAAGAATTAACTCCTTTCTGTACTTCCTTTGACTGGTCTTTAGTAGCCTGACTCCACCACCTAATAAACCGGTCTGAATAAGATTGAGGGCGCCACATTTGCAAGTCTGAGCCTCACGAAAAGCGATGCCCACACTTGGCGAGAGAAGACACAAGGACCAAGATGTGTTGGATTGATTCATCACTCTAGTCACAAAGAGGGCAAGCCGCAGTGTGCTGCAATCCTCGCTTAGTGAGTCGATCGGCTGTCCATCACCTGTTATTGACCGCCAATCAGGTGAAGAATTTGCACCGTAAAGGAACCCAACTTTTCGAAATACGTTTCCAAGGTGCAAAGGTGATTGAGCCTAGGAAATAAGCCTCATAGGCAGACTTACAAGAATAAAGGACATCTGTAGAGAGTGTCCAAATATGCTGATCTTGTATTCCTTGCTGCAGCACCACGTCTTGTACCAATCCCAAATAACCAAAAAGTCATAAAGTACTTGAACAGAGAGGTGCCCGTATATCAGCCACCCACCTGTTTACCAGTGCTTGGGCCACAGTTCGCTACCTTTTTGCCCTCTTAGAAACCGAAGCAAACAGGTTAGGTGCCAATTCCGCTACTTTTTTTCCTTGCGGCCACCTATCAGTCCAAAATTTGGTATTCTCCCCATTTCCAATCACAGTTTTCACAGCCACATTGAAGAGGGCCAGAACATTCTGCGGGCACTTGTATATCTAAGCTGGCCCAAGGTCTGAACACATTAGTTTTTTGGAGCCATAACCATCTCATACCGCCTAGCCCATCTTTTCCAGATTGAGAATGCCCAGGCCTCCATATGCTAATGGATCCCAAGAGACCAAACAATTTCTCTCATTAGCATTTTCCCTTCCTGTACACAGAAAACCTCTTCGCCTTTTATCAATTGCTTTAAGCACCCAACTAGGAAGGTCCAAAGTCATTAGAGGCTTAGAGCATAAATAGGGAGACCATCCGCACTGTTGTAAGCCGACCAGCCTTGTTCATCAAGGAAGCTTTCCATCCCAGTAAACTATCCGCTACCTTTTCTACTAGAGGCATGGGCTCTGTTTTGATGGTTTACAAGTTGCAAGGGGCAACCCAAGGTAGGAACAGGGCAAATTCTTCACTTCGCAGGATAATTCAGATGAGATTAGCTCCACATCAGCCGCTGAGCAGTGGATAGGTGTGCAGGAACTCTTCATCATGTTGGTCCTGAGACCTGAGATTTGTCCAGAAAACTCCAAAATCTGTTTGATCAAGGATAGATCCCCTCTTGTAGGTCTCGGAAAAATGACCACGTCATCTGCATACAAGGAAATCCGATGTGCAGCTTGAGGGACAGCAAGGGCTTCTAGAATATTTTCTTTGCAAGCACGGGCTACAATCGAGTTCAGCACATCCATAACCAAAATAAAAGGCATAGGAGACAAAGGATCCCCTTGCCGAAGCCCTCTACAATGAGCTATCCCTTGACCGGGTTCCCCATTCACCAAAACTCTTGTCTTGATGACACAAGGCTTAACAAATTACACCACCGTCTTCCAAAACCCAAATAACATAAAACCTCGAATAGAAAAGGCCAATCGACTGAATCAAAAGCCTTAGAGATGATGTCAAGTTTAAGCATGACATGGGCCTCCTCCTAACTGTGAAAATTATGATGGCTTTACTTTTTGAATGTAGAATCTTGTTAATAGAAATGTCTTGCTTCATCAAATTGGGAAACATGCAAATGATAGGAAGAATTAAGTTCTAACCCATTATTTATCTGGAAGTCATTTGTTAATATTTTTCTCTACTATGCGCACTTTTTCTCAAGCTATCATCTATGAGTGTAATATGATCTGATCAATTTTTACTTAATGCAGCGTCAGTTTTATTAGCATACATTAACTGAATAATTTGAAAAGTATATATTTGGTGGTGAATTGGTCACTGGTTTGGTCTTTGATATCATCGTTATCATTTACTTGACAGTGCATCGAACGTGGTCTTTTGGCTGCATGTTCAGAAAGTTCCAAGCAAGGTGGGAGCTAACGGATACAGTTGTGCAAAGATGAGATGATGCGTATGGACCATCTAGGCTTGCTTAACATGGTGCTTGCAAAATTGTGTTTTTGAGTTGAAAGTGCTTGTCCGCCGTAATTAGAACATATAATAAGTTACTTGTGGGTTGCGGCCCGCCATAATTAGAACAAACATATAATAAGCCTTAAGCTGCTAGGGCCTCAGTAGGTTCGTTGGCAATGTAAATGTTACTCATCAGTAGTTGTTCGAGACCCCCCAAAAAAGAAAAAAAAATAAGACTGTAATATCAAATGATAACGGTGGTTCAGCCCGACGATCGAAGGCGACAAAAAGTTTGCGAATAAAGCAGAAACTCAGATTGGCCTTGACCCAACAATAGTATGCAGCTTTGAACCTGCGGCACTTACGATTTAAGATATTTTCGCTTTTGCTTCTATTTATAAGCCAAAGTTTAAATTTAAATTTAATCTTAAATTTAGAGTTTTTCACCGATATTTTTTTTAACCTGGATTGCTAGATTACTAAAAATACATATATAAAATTTTTATTTGAAAATTATTTTTTTTTCATAAATATGCAGTTGGCTCAATCACCCCGAAGTGTCTGTTTTGGTGGCAGATGTAGGTAGAAATTTTTATTAAATAAATATTTTTAGCAAGTAATACCGGGTAAAATTTTTTTAAAAAAACTGAACCATTTAACCACGTTAGTATTGGGTGGCGTGGCAAAGACAACGCGTGACGCTAATGTTGATGGTTTGGCCAAAAGATTCATACGGTGAAAATATTTTTTTTCGGAGATTTAGTAATAAAATTATTTATTAAAAATGTTTAAAAAATAAAAAAAAATTCTTGTAGGGACAGGGGACAGTCGCAAATGAAATAATGGTAACGACCCATCCAACAAAGATTTCTCAGAGCAACGTTAAATCTATCTAGCAATCGTTCGCTAAGCAATGAGTTGAGCCTGGACGAGCCAGAATTTCTTTTTGCTCTTTCCTTAAACTAGGCGAGAACAAGGGATTTGTTTCCAATCCCCTCGAGGCTTGAAGCGTGTGAATGAGCCATGCAAGCCACAGTAAAAGTGGTCTCATCTCATGGACATGGAACAACACACAGAAACCGAACAAAATAAAAGGTCTTAACTTGTGCTAATATTCTTTTTTACGAGAACGAGAACACTACCAATAATTAATTTTTTAAATATTCTAATAAATAATTTTATTATTAAACCTCGAAAAATATTGTCATATCAACCACTTCCGTAGCTATCAGCTGTCACACGGGGGTAACCGCCTGCGACGCCAACGCGGCAAACAACTTGGCATGGCAACTCCTTTTGCTAGGGCCGTAAAGTGAGTAAGTTAACTTATCCAGTGTGAAAAACAGAGTAATAAATTAGTACATGATTAATTAATTATTTAAAAATATAAAATAGATTAATATGATTTTTTAAAACAACTTTTCTATAAGATGCACCGTTTAATAGTTCGGGAAGCGTGCACGCAGAAAACGAGAGAGATAAGTTATCTTACCACTGCAGTGGAACGCGGCCTAGGTGGCGTGATAAAAAAATTAGATGGTGAAAATATTTTCTTCGAGATTTAGTAATAAACTATTTATTTAAAAGGTCTAAAAAATAAAAAAATAATTTATTCGTACTAGTATCTTGGACTGTGTTGGTCTTTCTGGCCAAGATGCCACTGTGTAGGATAAAAGGGCGAAGGGCATGGTTTAGGGGTTTTCTTGATAGCAAGGTTTTCTTATACGCTTTGCTTAATGCCCAGAGATGAACAAACCAAATTTGCAGAGGCGTTTGACCTAATCGATTCCGCAATGAATTCGGCGGATCATTTGTCTTACCCTGTTTTTCAGGCTACATAAGATAATTACTGAAATAGAGATAGGAGGATTAGGATTAGATGATGACTAATACTCCGCAGGCAAATCTAGGGAGTGGAGAAGATTATTCTCTCCATCGGTAGGCGCAGGAGACGTTGCAGCAGACGAAGAAGAGGGTCATGCCCTCCTCGCCGCGGGCGGTGGCCTGGAAGAAGACGGCCTCGCCATGGCCACAGGCGGAGCACCTCACCGTCTTGGTGCGGGGGAGGGTCGGGTCCGACGCCACGTCCTGCAGCACCTGCGTCCGCTCCCCCGCCGCGTGCGCCACCTCGTTCCGATACACGCACTTGCTCTCCGACACCTCCTGTTTTTGATTTTTGGATTTCAGAACGAAATTCGAATCCCCATCTCCAATCAACAGACGTACCTGGTGCTCGCAGTTGCGGCAGGCGAAGAGCAGCAGCCGCCGCTCCTTCTCCTCCTTAGGGTACAGGATGTTGTTGCTGCAAATCCCAAATCTCCAATCCATTAGAATCAGAGGAAATCAGATCAGATCAGATCGACGAGATGAACCCCAATCCCTGCCTGCCTTACCACTCGCGGCAAAACTTCATGGTGCTCATGTTGGCGATCCCCCCTTCCCTTTCCTTGCCCTCGGCGTCAGCCTCAGCGGCGGAGACACAAAACAACACTAGACAGACGGCTTTGGTTGTGGAGTTGGGTTAGGGTGGGTTGGGCCTCTCGCCCTTTTATAGAGAGAGAGCATGGGCATGGGCCAGGCCGACCACCCCTTCCCTTCTTCCCTTGAGTGAAGTGGAAGTCCGTCTCCGCATCACACACGCACTCCGACTCCCTCTCCCTCTCCCTCCTGCACTTGCCCCTCACTCACTACTACGACTACTTACAAATTGTTCTCAGAAAAACGACCACTTACAAATTCAACAACAACATCTTTTTATTTCTTTGATAAACGTATCATATTCCTATTTGTTTATTGTTATACCCCCAAGTTACATACTCCACGCCCACACAGCTACTCACCAATGACAAACTGATGATGAACCAATCAATCATGTATTGCTAAGATTCTGAACCAATCAATCATGTATTGCTAAGATTCACAAAAAAAAAAAGAAAAAGACAAAATTATAATCTCTTAGAAAATAATTCCTTCAGAACACAACTGTCTTCTTCAGTTCATATGGTAGCACACGGAGCTCACAGTATGACTTTATAGCTTCTGCTAAGCACTGTTTCTCAAGGTTCTCGGATTTCACCACAAAACTCTGCAGTGTGTCTCTGTGGGACACCCGTTCAACCTGCATTGCAAATCGACGCAAAAACAAAACAAAAACCAAAATTTCAATTCTGTACTAAAAACGACAAGACTATACAAGTGTACTACTTAAACAGAAATCTCTCAGGCATGAATAGTAAACATTGCATCTGTTTTTCTCTTTTTCATCCTTGTTTTGCTAAGAGCCTAAGATGGTAAACCATGACATAGCTACTCATTCAAGAATAAAGGCTTTATATTACTGGTGCAAAATAAAAGTGACAAGACAGTAAATGAAGGCTACATAAAACTAGCTTGGGATTCCACATCAACATGCAATGTCAAACAGTCCTATCAACATCCACATGAGCAAACTAGGAGTTGTAATGATTTTTTTTTTAAAGCAACTTCTTTTGTTTAAACTATGTTACCATCTGCTCAATGATTGGGCCAGCATCAAGTTCAGGAGTAACGAAATGGCTAGTTGCACCAATCAACTTCACTCCAGCGTTGAAGGCCTGCAGTCATTTATAAATTTTACCCCCAAGAAAACAATTAGAGAACTAACGGTACCATTTTACTGATTTCAATACCTGTCTCGAAGGATTCCCTCCTTTAAACGAGGGAAGAAGGCCATGATGGATATTGATAATATCTTTGCCATATGCCTTGAGAAAGCCTTCAGACAATATCTGTCATAGAGAAAATGGTAGGCTAACAGACATAAGTGGTAGAACTCGTGAAGACTTTCTGATTCTTCCCAGATTTCGACAAAGAAAAGTAAAGTATGCACATTTACCTGCATATATCTTGCCAGTACCACAAAATCAGTGCCTTGAACCAATTCTAAAATCTCTTGCTCTCTTTTATTTCCAGGAGCTGTGGGTAGGTAATAATAGGGAATTCCATGTCTCTCAAGGAAACGTCTGACATGGTTATCTTTACGCCGATCATGGTTGCTGCGCAGGTGAAAAAATGGATATCATTTTGATCAAGAAGAAAACAAATACGGAATAATACAGAGCGGTGAGATTTGATATATCGACCAACCTTATGACACAGTTTATGTCAACTGGAAGCCTGCCCTCTTGCCATCTGTAGAGCAAGTCAAACAAGCAATGATCCTGTAAAAGTAGTGGTTATATCAGGACAGGTGAGGGCAGGGTATGCAAAGAAAGAAACAACGAAGGAGTGAATGTGAGACAAGAGGAGTAGAGTGAGTGAAACCTGTTTAGAAGCGAGTACCGATATCTTGTATTTTGGGTCGAGATCAGGGACTCGAACAGTAGACCTTTGTGCACTAAAGTGTTGTGACAAATTGAGGAAGTCAGTACGAAGCACATCACGGGGCCAGAGCATTGGATTGTAGGTAAACTCGCTGCAGCATCAATATGAACTATGTTATAAATCTATTATCTATACTATAATGTAGCAACACAAACCTTTTTATGCACCCACAAAAGTGTGAACGGGTCCTTTCTAACCAACCGATGGGATCGACTCAGACCAACATATAGGATTGGATGGTATGGACAGAACACGCAATCCTCCATAGCATAAAGTAGGTGAAGCATGTAATTACTACTTGTGTTTTCGTTTACAGATAATCAGTACATTTGTTTGTAGCCACCGGTGGCAGTTTTTTTTTGCCCTTTTGAACCTCTGTAACTTTCATTAGAGAACTCACAAAAAACTGAAATTCATAAGAAGCAAATTGTATAATTGTGTGGCAGAGGCAGAGCACTATATATGAGTGATGATTCTGAAGAAAGTAGAAGCTTATAGTAATTCTCCTCCCTGTAAACAAGCAGATTTGTGAAGTATATACATTTGGCACTGGCAATGAAGTGTGAAATGAAGTTGGCAAGCAATGTAAATGAGTGGAGTTGGTTCTAAATGCAACTTGTTGATTGTGAATTGAAAGCAATGGATATGGTATTTAGTGTGTTCCATAGGTTTGTAATTTGGAATTGAATGCTGTTGACATATGTAGCAAGTGACATGTTTTTTTTTGTTTTGTTTTTTTGGGGGGGCATGTATGGACTTGATAAAGAAAGAAGAGAAGAGAAGAGAATGTTGTGGGTGTGTGTTGTGTTGGATAGAGGATGAGATGGAAATAAAAGAAAAAACGAAGGAAGGTAGGTAGGTACCTGCGGGAGTAGAAGACGGGCCTGTCGTCGGGAACGAAGACATCGACGCTGTGGATGTTGCCGCCGCGGGAGGCGATGCACTCGGAGAGGCGCGCTACGATGCCCACGGTGTCCTGCGGAAGCAGCATGCGTAAGGAGGAGAGGATTGCATCATCTAGAGGGAAAGCAGAGAGAGAGAGTAGAGACAGGGCACTGGAAGAGGTGGATGCCGAGGAGGTTGCCGGCGGGGACAGCGGCGGAGAGGGGGCGCCGGGCCAACGACAGCATCTCTCCCTCCCCCTCCGGCCTCCGCTTCCACTCCCACTTATATTCTCCTTTTTATTATTATTATTTTTCTGGTGTGGACCGTGTGGTATGGTTGGTGGCTGCAAAAATTAATCCTCCTCCTCCTCCTCCTCACAAAAATATTAAATAAATGAATAGATAAAATCGGCTGCTGATGAGAGCAGCGAGGGAGGCGTATTTGTGTTTTCCGTCTTCACTGTAGTGGTGGGCTGCTCTTTAGATTTACGTTTTCCAGCCCCAACCCGGAGACGAGACGTGACGAGAGCGAGCCATCATCAGATCCATCCTCCTCCAACTCCAAGACAGGAAGAAGAAGAAGAAGAAGAAGAGATGATGGTGGTGGAGGTGGAGTCGCCGTCGCCGGCGAGGTACCTGGTCGGCGCCGCCATCATGATGGCCGGCGTCGTCCTCCCGCTCGCCTACATGATCTTCCGCAGCAAGCGCTCCTCCTCCTCCACCGCCGCCGCCGCCGCCGCTCCCTCCTCCTCCTTCTCCAAGCAGACGTAGGTGTGCTCTGCCCGCCCGCGTCGCCTCACTCAACTGCGGTGGACTCAATCAAATGTGTAGATCTCACATCCGATTCTCTCCTGCAGGACCAAGGGCCTCATCTGATACCTCAATTTCCGATCTCACCAACTGCCGCTGCTGCTGCTTCAACATCGTCGTCGTCTCTCGTTAAGGGTTTTTACGGCAGCCATTCATATTCAATCCAATCCATGTAGTACTATTGTACTAATACTAGAAGAACAAGTCAATCGATCATCTGTTTTGCTCTGCTCACACCTCATCAAAGAGAGAGAGAAAAAAAAGGTTGATTATTACTAGTAGTATCAACTAATTGCGTTTACGTGCATCCCTTCAATCCTGCTTGCATTGACCTCTGCTCAGTTTACTGCTGTAATGTTGGCATTCCAGCCTTGCAACATCTTTCATATGGGTCGATACTACCAGGGCCTCTGATTCTACCATTTATATTCACTTGCACTTCCATTACCTACGTTCATCCATGGACGAACGTCATATATTTCATTACCATTCATAAATATCCAAATATAAACAGAAAATCTTACAATGTGAAGGACTATGTAATGTTACATAAGTAGCTCAGCTAGAACCAATGCTCTAGTTCAGACAGTTTACTTGTGCTGCTCGCCCGCGATTTCCCCAGTTTTAGGGCAGTAGCAATTACTATTATCTCTAGACTCAGCTGTTAAATCATACTTACACCCCTTTTTGTTTTATGCTTATGCTTATAAGCTAAAGTTTTAATTTTCAACCTTAAATTTGAAGGGTTTTTTCACTAAAGTTTAGCTTTTAGATCGATAAGAATACGTATATAAAAACCAAAAAAATATGATGTTATTCACAAATTATTTTTCGTTTGTAAATATGATATTATGATTTTTCCATTGAAAACCAAAAAATCACCCCTTATTTCGTTTGGTACATTTCCTGCATTCAACCAGAGCCTGGCTGGCTGGTTGGCTCCTTCCCTAATCCCTACACAAGTACAGATACAAGAACTAGAAGTGCAGTTGCAGCAGCTCAAAATCATCATTTCATGATGCAAGGATCAAGATATAGAGCTTCATAATAGGTGGATTCATGCACTCCATCGCCCAATGGCTTCTCCTACCCTGATCCTATCGCCAGCCTTGATACAGAAATCGAAATCTGACGCCACACGGCCCTTCTCTCTTGCCTTCGACGACACAGGAGCCTCAAACACCATCACCACGGTAGATCCCATGTTAAATCCTGCTACCTGCCAATGGTATAAAACAGGATTTACTCTTCACGAGTTGCAACTAAACTTAACAGACATTGTACTGTATCAAGCAGCTGGGGTGACATTTCCCTACCTCTTCCCCCTTTTTAACCATCACACCTGTGCCTTCAGGTTCATAAACACACTCATCGGGAGCCTGGAACTTCAGTATCTTCGACCCTGCCCTGTTTGTTCTTAGCTCTGGTTCAACAAATACCTGCAAAGTATCAGCCAGTAAAATAATGCGTAATTTGCACAAATCCTCATTTCACACACAAAAAAAAAGTATGTGCATGGAGTAAAAACTTAATAAAATCAGAGCAAAAACTGAGTTATCCTAGCTTCCTTTATCTAAAAAAACAAAACTGAGCTATCCCATCTCAGCGACATCAAAAGGTTAACACAGAAAGAAATGCATCTCTCCTTTCCTTGGTAAGTTGGTATGGAATTCAGACCCCCAATTCAACAGACATGGCAACGGATGATCTGCACTTATCTACCAATCTACTATGATGTGGAACATGTCATTAAAATGGTGTGATTAGAGGTAATGCATAAAGGCAAAGGCCACTTGATTAAGCAGAGAGAGAGAGAGAGAGAGAGAGAGTGTGTACTTTGATAGAACCGACATTAGTAGCACCTACGGCTGCTATTGCAACAAAACCTTCCTTCCAGTGGCCTTCAAGTACTACCTATGTTAACAGAAATAGATTCAGCAGGAGCGTAGTGGCACTGTAAAACAACTATTTCTGGTTCAGCTTGTTTCCTTTCCTTCAAAGAAAGTGAAATTACCCTTTCATTCTCAACATACAAGTTTCTGATGGTCTGCACAGCGCGGTCATTTTGGGGGAAGAGATGACCTACAAAATACAATACACTTGTCACAAACGAGTTCTTACAAAGTTTGAGATAATGCAATGTGCAATAGGAAACAAAATAAGCACAAACCTGAGAAATGCCGACGCTTTACGATATTCCAATCAATAGGGGAGTGAATTCGATGATAATCACCAGGGTGCAGATAAATGACACAGTAGAAGATGCCTTTCTTTGGGCTGACAAGGATAGGTTCAAGTTATACCCGGACTTGTGTGAGTATGAATACATTCAGTAAAATATGCTGCTGAGAGGCATCAATTAGTAAACATTCAACTTGAATAGAATGTAGGTACAGAAGAAACACGGCAGTCAAAGTTTGCTGTTATAGGATTTAAACAGTAACGATGTAACATAAGATAGAAAGCTGCAGGTGGCAAATGAAATCTCCCAGTTTAAGGTATTCTAGAAAGGAGGGGCTTCATAGCTGCAAAATAAAAATTCTATACTGAACTCACATGTTAGACATTTAGAGCAGTACGCTTCTATGACATGCATTAAAGTATTTTTGTTTGGTACAAAAGCATCAGATTCAAGGAGCAATCTAACATTCTGAACCAATGTATGTACTCGCTAGTAAATCTGATTCCAAGAGAGAAAGGCCATAATGAATTCAAAGAGGGAAAGGGCACAATGAATGAAATCCAGATACATGATAACAATAAATCATAACCACTAATTCACTGCAAATATGCAACTGGTTTCAACTCTAGCGGGAACTGGCCAATTACCTGTTTTCTTGACAAGAAACAGGTGCAGTGTATCACCTATAGAGATGGTCTTTTGGGCTGTTTTTGTATGATCTGGCATGTGATCAATGCCAATGGTTATGCTTTTTATTGAGGAAACTGGAATGAGCTAGTAAACCACTAACAATACCTTGGAGATTTTCCAAAGAGGAGTTTTGAAACCCTGCTTGGAAGCATGAATCATGCCACAGCACTACAGCGGTAATGAAACCTCAGAACAAGATAAAGAGCATATCTGCTGAAAGGGTGCCTACTAATCTGCTAAAGCAACTAAAGGCATAGTAGCTACATCACTCAGGATGCCAAATATTCCACATGCTAAGCAGCACATTCCTTAAACTGAAGGATTATATGATGCTAAACCAGCTATGCAGTTATTTTAGAGATTGCAAATTTAGATCCAAGCAGAGTTACCTGAGCAGAGTTCGATCCCGTAATTTGGGTGAAGCAACTGATACTCGCCACCATGATTTTGCATTAGCATCTGCAGGCATATTTTGTTCTGTATGCTCTCTAGGAAGATCTTCTTCTGCAGCACCATGTAGAAATGAACTTGCACCGAGAAGAGAAGCAGCAGAATAAGAAAAGCCTTTCACTTGCTCAATCATGGTTCCTGGACCTCTAAGTTCTCCAAACCGCAGAACTTTACCATCCACAGGACTCACCTAATTATAGAATGGAATGCGCCTAGAATATCACCCTCAAACCACCACCACAATAATAAACAGGCTTTGCAGAACAAATATATTGTTGCCAGTTACCAGACAGTTTGGGTCTGCATCAATAGGCCTTGAACCCTCTTTGAGACTACGGATGAAGAAGGCCTGTAAAGAAGGGTATTCTTCTAGTGGCAGAGCAGCTTCTTGCAAATCTACAGTACTCAACAATCATCATTGTATTTCAGAGAGATAGCACATAAATTTCTGAAAGATGTGACGGAGAGAAGAAAACAGATGTATGGTACTAAGCATGGCTTCTTAGAAGCACTACGCCTTTTATGGAGAAGTGAGGTATTGCCAAATGCCAACAACTTGCCTCACTGGAAAAAAAACTAGTAAGTATTCATGTTGTTATTTCAAGAATAATGTGTAGTGCTCATTCGAATGTGCTAAAACTCCATAATATTTCAAAGTCATTCAGGTACGAAAAACTTCTTCAAAGTCATTCTAGCAGTTTGCACGTACAAAACATCTGCACTAGATGTTCTAAAAATGCAAGTCAATCAGATTGAAATTGCCTAATGAACTGTAACACAAGAAAGCAGCATCATAACAGGAGAAGACATACCGGAGTGGAAGGCTCTAGCCCATGCTTTATAGATGGCAGGTCGCATGAACACTGGAAGTTCCTACAATATATGGAATTATTTGGATTTAGTAGAGAAATAATACAGCAGTTCTGTAGTTATAACTTGTAAGAATACAAACCACTTCCATCAAGGATCCCCATAAACGTGATATCGAACGCAATGGTAGAAGCCTCAGAAATGAAGCCTATATTGAAAATAACATCAGTGTTGCAGTCATGTTGCAAATAAAAGTCGAGCATACTCAGCAAGTAGGCTCAGTCGTATAAACTACCATGAAATCTGGCGAGAATTCTGGCTGAATTCCTTTCTCCTTCCTTTCAACAACCTAGATCATGAAATAAAGGATGAACTGTGCGTTAAACAGATGGAACAGGATGAATGGATAGCAGCATGATGTGCTTTTAATGCAAAAATACAGAGCAACCATGAGCCCAATAGAATGTGCTTCATAGTTGTCAGTCCAAATATTTGAAAACATAAACGTGTAACACTAACAAGTCAAATCCAGGAGATAAAGTAGTTGGTATGTTGCTGCTAATTGCATCCACATTCAATACTTAAAGGCAGTGTGCATAATGCTGGTCATATTGAAGCAAACATGGGCTTACTTTTTGGTCCTCGTACATACGCCTAGCATGAAGAATACCAAACATGACAATAGTTGCTGCAGTCGCACCAGGTAGGATAAAATTTCCTGGAAATCATGAGCAAAATAAGAATAATGTTAGCAGTGAGTAAATTGTTGACAAAAGAGAAGATATAACTACAAGATGGCGTGAGAATTACATGGTTAGGATCAACGTGGGTGTGGATTCCTCCTACAGCAATGCAACGCAACGGTAGATCTTCTATACTAGTAGTACACAAGAGAAGGGAGGCAACTGGTAGCGGCAGGCTGGCTCTGGCTCTAGGGGAAAGCGCAAAACAAAATTGGTGTAGGAAACAAACGGTAGCGCTAGTGGCAGCATTCCAAATGAACATGAAGCGGGTAAAAATCGATGCAAACAAAAAGAACTGAAGGCAGGCGAAGTGAACAAGATAGGGTTTAACTGTGGTACCTTGAGCTTGGCGGGCGCCGGAGTTGGCGGAAGCGTGGAGGGGGCAGCAGCGATGGTGGTGGTGAGGGCTTGGACGGGAAGCGAACAACGGCGGCCATGGAGACGGAGGATGAACCCTAAACCTCCTCATCTCCTTCTCCTTTTCCTTTTCTTCCTTCGTTGAGTTGAGAGAAACTCGAGTTGTCGCTCGCTCCGATCCGACGACCGTAATGTCGCCTGTTTGTTTGTTTGCTTTGCCACACCCGCCCCTATCCCAATTCCCAGAATGTATCTATCACATTATCTACTGTACCTTCCCTCCACTTGTCTTCAGATTCATCAAACCACCCTGTATTAGGTCTGGTATATTTGAAATTAATATATAGACATTGTTTGTATTTTATGTTAACTATAAATGAAGAAATTAATTCTTACAATTTTTTTAAAAAAATTATTCTACGTGGCTATTCTAAGAAAATTATATATCTTTGCACGAAACGTGTCATTTTTAAGTTATAAAACATGCAAAATGAGTAAGCAGAGGTTAAGAAAGAGGAAAAAAAAGAATACAACCTTCGTATCCTTTCTAACACAAAAAATGCATGGGTGATACCTACATGGACGAACGAACGAAGTATCTCTGATAAATTCAATGATTTGACATTTTAGTCGTTGCCATCCGTGGACAATCAACATGATATCAACTAATCAAACCTCAATATGTGGAGCATCAAAAAAAAAATCAAATCTCCTGAGTGAGGTTCAAACATAGCTACGATATCGCAATAACATGCTGATGGCATAACATGCTAACACACGGCCGGTGCAGACTGATACGTGAAACGCTGCTCTGTACAATGTACTCAGGCAGCCAGCTCTCCAGTTAATTATAGTTGAGGTTTTAAGTAGTACAAAAAAGGCATCACCATCTGTGCTCTACGATGATTCCAGATGACATAAGAACATCGTCGCGAAGCAAAGCGTCCATGGATTCGTCAGATCAATTCATGCCTGATGCTATCCTATTTTCAGTGCCAATACATTTCTTTCATTCATTCACCTACAGAGGTATCACCTCCACATCATCATGATCAGTCTCGGGCGCCCCATGCTCAGCCTTTGATGTTGATGGTGCTCCATTCTCCATGCCCTGGGAAGCAGGGCCACGGCTTTCTGACATGCTCATCTCTTGCAGTGCAGGTGGATTAACAACAGTCATTGGCACAGCATTGTTTTCTGCAAGCCGGCCCTCCCTTTCACGATGTTCCTGGCAATTCGCGCACCAGTGCAAACAGCAATGGACCATGCAAGGGTCACATGGAGAATTCTACAAACAGTGCAAGCTAAATGTAAGTTCAACATTTCATTGATTAACTGCAAATAACTAGAGATAACAGGTACCAACGGACACCAGAAACATAATATTACCCACCAAAGAATTCCAGGACCCAGCAGTACACTAATAAATATGACAAAAACAATGCTATCGCTTCAATTGTATTAACAGATAAATCAACCCATTTACACTTATGGAGATTTCTATGATGATTATTGAAAGGTTCTAGTGGATCCAAAATGATGAACGAGATAACACAACCAGATTTTTGTTCAGATCATTCTCATGACAGCACACAGCAACATTCACAGGCAATCTTGTTTAATGAATCATACATGTCTCCAATCTAACTGTCTGAGCCAAAAATGCAACAGAAAATGATGTGTTCATTAAACTACATACAAGTGATGGGATCACTTTGTCTGACGACGGCCAAGGTGAATACTGACATAAACAAGTGCGGAACACAACAATTCTAAAGCAGTAAAGGATTTCATATTTTCACCTTGAGATGGTATTTCCTCTGAAGTTCTTGGCGGAAGATGCCAGTATATGTACCACACAGCCACCAGCTGAACACTAAACCTTCTCCAATCAGAAATGATGTTCTTGGATCAATACCATGAAATATTGCTGTGAGAATTGCAAGCGCAATCCCTCCTTCAACAAATACAGCATGGCAAACACAGGGAGTTGTCCAAGGGATATCATCTCTAAGGGCCTCAATATTGTGTCCAAAAAGAACACAAGGACAGAACAATCCAGTTCGGCCTAACATTACAAGACAACAATATGGCAGTTAGCTATTATTCCATCAAGTACCTTTTTCTGAAAATTACTAGATGTGGCACATGTATAAATGGATGAAAATGAATAACAGATCACAGTGAACAGCTAAAAAGAAGAATAACAGATCACAACGCCACGAACAGAATGTTCATTGCACGTTCAACGTTTTGTTGGACCATTAGATAGATTGGGAGATGCTGAAAAGTAGACATGACAGCGCATTTCACAGAGGTAGATCACAGACTGATTAGAATAGCGTCAAGTATAAAGCGCAGAAGCTATGGCAGATCTTAGCATGATTAAACTGAAAAAAAAAAACTCAAACAAGCAGATCTACTGGGGAGTACCGCTCGTTCTTCCAAGCAAAAATAGAGACTAACGTAAGAAGCAAGCAGTATATGTAGAGGTAGATCGAGAATCATTCTGACAAGGTGCGTGTGAATATAGTGCCAGTGGGATCAAAACTCTGAAAATCTACAAGTCCAGTGTATAGGATGCACGTTCAAACGAGAAAAGAAAAAAAAAAAACGTGTTACTCCAGTATGAGTGTTGGAGATCCTGGTTTGGATGAAATGATAGAAAGAGCAGGCGGTCTGTTTATTTGCAGGAGTATATCGTAATCCTAATGTTGTGAAGTGAAATTAAAAGGATTTGTGGGGAAGAGGAGCGTTACAGCTGTCGGGATCGTCGGTGCAGGCGAAGATCCCGGTGGTCCAGGGCTCGTCGGCGGGAGGCTCGTAGCTCTCTGGCAGGACCTGGCCGCACTCGCTGCACCTCCTGCCCTCGAGCTGCGCGGGTAGAAGTAGAAGGGATCAGATGACATGAGATGAGAGGAGAGGAGAGAAGAGGAGATGAGGTGCGTGCCTGCGGGACGTGGACGGGCTGGTTGAGCTCGCCGGGGCGGATGTCCTCGGCGGGGGCGTCCTGGTCCCTGGTGAGCTTGACGTAGCGCGAGGGGTGGCTGAGGGTGGCCTCCTCCGCCATTGCTGCGCCCTAGGCGGAGGCGGCGAGGCGATGGAGACGAGGAAAGGAGGGTGGGCTTCTCTCCTCTCCTATCGGTGGATCTGCTGGTGTTGTTTGGCATTCTTCTGCTCGCCCGCCCGCCCGGCCCCATACATACAAGTCAACCAAACAAATACAGCTACCATCATCGTATTCTTCTTTCTTCTTCTTTCTATTTGAAGAATATAGGATAATAAATTTTAATATATTCTTTTTAAAAAAACATTGTTCAGGGCATATACTTAAAAACCGATGCATAAAACGGACAATAATACATAGCCTATGGACACTGTGTAGTGAAGTTGGCGCATGAAAAATAAATAAAGCTTTTAGGATATGATTAATTAAGTATTAGCTATTGCAGTTTGAAAATAAATTAATCTATTTTAAGTAATTTTTATATAATTTTTTTAAAAAAAATACACGGTTTAAACGTTTGAAAAATATGCGTATGAAAAGGATGAAAAAATTAGCCCCAATAAACAGTTGCGAATGCTCCCTATATGCTCACTCGCACGGCCGCTCCCATACTACTACTAAAATTCAAAAAGTTGCCAGGCTTATTGATTCGCATAAACAAAACAGTTTATTAATGATTTTTAAAAAAATATGGACAAAGTTTTTATATACGTGTTGTTAACTATCTAAATGGAAAGGATGTAAAATAAAATCATGATGAAAAAATTTAAGATCAAATCCTAAATTTAAGCTTTAAAATTTAAATATTGGCTTATAAACAAATCATAAATATAAATAAAAAGATGGTGAGTCATACTGATATATTATAATGATATTATTGGTCCATCAAAACTTTTATGAACTCATTGTATCTTTTTAATGGCCTTGTTACGTATCTAGTTGTGACAACCACACTATATTTTGTGCTACTTGTATTGTGTTTTAATTGACGTCGTAACACAAGCACAACTAGTGCTAGCGAGCAACCATAATATTTCGAGATTTCGAGATGATGTCATGTGTAATAAAAGGCATTATTACACTAATATCAAAAATATTGTTTTTAGTCGGTGACAACTTACAAGTAAAGATGATGATTTCATATGCATATCTTCTAATTCTAGTTTTGTTGCTTTTAATACACTTAAATTTACGAGGACAAGCAACTGTTATTGGGATAGTGGGTCCTGTGCCACTATTTTCCGCCTCTTTATTTTACCCAGCTCTTTAAATATTCACGTCACACCATTGTCCTAGCGTTATACTCTTTGGTATAAGTTAGTTATCGTTGTTTCTATGTATTAGTAATAATTCTTACTTGGTATGCGAGACCACTAAAAGAACAATGATACAAACATTATAATGACTTAGGCATTTAAGATAGGTAATGCCCTAATCTATTTGAGTAGATTAGATGTGTCTAGGGTTTACAATATGGTGCAAAAATCACACATCGTCCTCTCGTATATTATGGATTATCAACTTTCTTTTATAGATATAAAGGTTAGGCATGCATTATGTAATTGATGTTCATAACTACCTAATGCCTTCCTAAAATGTAAGAACATGATCATATTACACTCTCTATCTTCCAATTTTCTAATAAACATACCAATTGGGTGAGGTATGTTGTCCAGATACCAACCTATTATACAACACCTATGTGTTATGTATCCACAGTTACCTAGTAATAAATTACTAAAACTATATTCTTAATATTAAATATATATGACGAATAATGATGTTGCCGGCCACAGAACTTGTGGGTATGCACCCGCGTTTCCGAAACCGCGGTTACCGCGGTAACCACGCCCTCCACGGAGGCACGGTTTCGGTAAACCGCGGTAACCGAGTTTAAATTTAAGGAGAATTTAAAAAAATTAAGAAAATTCAATAAAAAAATATATGTTGTATATGTTGATATTATAATGTAGTTTTGTCAAAGAAATTCATGAAAAAATATATTTCCGGCGTAATTAAAAATCATAAACGAGAATTTCGGGAAACAAAATTAAAAAATAGCCTATTGCAAATAATATTTCATAGGAAGATGGTTAAGAATATTTTGTTGTTAAGTCATTATTAATTTACACCAGACACTAGAGTACATAATGTTGAAATACAAATATACAACGATGGATATATGGAAAATATGTATAGAAAAAAATAATACGTGCGCGTTAGTAATAATTGGTAGCAGTTATAGTTGTGACGTAGCGATCAAAATGAAATTATTATGGTGTGAATTATTTGGTGAAGAGTGATATGAGTCATATGACGGTGTATGTTCGTATGTTGCAATATCAAGAATTTAGAAAAGGTCATATGGAATTTTTCTTGTTTTCTTTAAAACATGTTCTATTTTACTATTTTTCCTATGTCACAACTCATAAATATAATCACAAAATATTTTCCTATTTTTCATGTACTTTTAAAGATTTTTTAATGTTTTTTTTGCGTTTGACATCACACCCATGGTTTCCTCGCGGTAACCGCAGTTTTGGCTAAAAAACTATGCGGAAAACCACGATTTCCATCATTCTCATGCGATGTTTCAGCACGTACTTACCGCGGTTACCGCGTGGCAACCGCGTTTACCGTGCGGTTTTGAATTCAAATTTTTTGTTTTTAAATTCGTTGCGGTTTTTACGGTTACTTTGCGGGTTCCGCGGGAGCACGGTACCGCGGTTTTCGTGGCGGTAATGGTAAGGAAAACCCTGGTATGCACCATCAACTTTCAAGTTCTACCATACACACGAATAGAGTTGTATATTTGTTTATAAAAGACCTATGGTTTGATTATATTTTATTGGATAAAGAGAAAACTAGGACATAATCTATTGACGTAATATTTGTAACCTCATTTTTTTCACTTATACTTATTACTTATGTTTATAAGTCAAAAATTTAAATTTACACTCTTAAACTCGTAGTTACTTTTAAGGTTTTTATCATATTTTTTCTTCGGCGTTTGTTTTCATATTGTCAACAACATGTATATAAATCCAATGTGAAAAAGAAATCCATACATTCTTTGGCCCGAGGGCGGCAAGGGAAGCAAGATGGTGGTGGCGGCTGAAATTTATGAGCGCCGCCTCCTCGCCGCCGCCGACCTCCTCCTCTCCGCCGATGCCGATGCAGCGCAGGGGGCCCAAGGACCCCACCCCGCCCAACTCGGGGTCACGGCCGACCTCAAGCCGCACCAGCTCGACGGCGTCGCCTGGCTCATCCGCCGCTACCAACTCGGCGTCAACGTCCTGCTCGGTACGCTACGCCAATGCTATTGCTAGGTAGCCTCTCCTCTCCACCCGTTGAATCTCCAGGTCTCACTCCGTTTCTCGCGCAGGTGACGAGGTCTGGTTCCCTCCCGGTTCTCCCATGCAATACTCACTCTAGGTCTTGGGGGCGGCTGTCAATCCAGTTGCTTCGCTTCCATTTTTTGGTGAAAGCCGACCAGAGTGAATATGGGGTGTTGTTTCACTTTATTTTACCCTGCACCACTACTTTAGACCCTGTTTGTTTTCAGGGACTTTTTGGTGGACCCTGTCACATGACATGTTTAGACACTAATTAGAAGTATTAATATAGACTAATTATAAAACCTATTGAACATAATTAGTCCATGATTAGCGAATGTGATGCTATGGTAAACATTTGCTAATCATAGATTAATTAGGCTTAAAAATTTGTCTAATGAAATAGCCTTTATTTATGCAATTAGTTTTGTTATCAGTCTATATTTAATACTCATAATTAACGTCCAAACATCGGATGTGACAAGAACTACAAAAAAAGTCCCAGGATCCAAACAACGCCTTAGTATCTTCACTAAACGCTATAGGCAGCTTGTTCCTATTGAGCTGATGAACCCTCAAAGCACCAGTTCACCTCTTTTAATGCACTCCAAGCACTTGTTTAGAGTATATATAAGCAAGCTCACGTTACTGCTGTTTTTTTCTTTCTTTCCTTATGTCTGACCATGGCCAGATGGGACTTGGCAAGACCCTCCAAGCAATTTCTTTGTTGAGCTACCTCAGGATACAGTCCATCGCACCTGGACCATTTTGTGTGTACCCATTTACCTCCTATGTCTTTCCTTGCTCCCATGGATCTCTTTAGGATCTTCTTGCTTTATATTTTGAGTTTTGACACCATTGACGCTATGCTTGCAGTGGTATTATGTCCTCTAAGTGTCACGGCTGGCTGGCTCTCGGAATTCAATAAATTCTGTCCATCTTTGAGGGTTATCCAGTATGTTGGCGATAAGATGCATCGTCGTGATCTCCGGAGAGGGATGTTTGAGGAGTTCCAAAAATCTTCCTTGTCATCTGGTTCCAATGTATGACATTTTCTTCCCAGGTTATTTTTGCTTACTCTTAGATTTTTGTCAACAACATCGCTGACACCAACTTCTTTTGCATGCATAGGAGTTATCGTTTGATGTTATGATGACAACCTATGACATAGCCTTAATGGACCAAGAATTTCTTTCACAAATTCCCTGGCACTATGTTGTTATTGATGAGGCCCAACGTCTTAAAAACCCGTCCAGCGTATGTAAATACAATCATGATTATTTTCTACTGTATTCGTCTAATACAAAAAGTTTCATATTTAGTCCCTGCGAGTTGGCTTACACCTTTTACTTTTAAACTGGTCATTTTACCCTTATATGTTCAAAACTGGATCAAGTCAGGTTCGAGCAAAAAAAAGGCACGTTTGTGATTGCTTGGCTTCCTGCTTCCCTTGTGGCAAATGTGCTAGTCTGTCATGTTACCACACACACATGCATATATTAGTCACAGAAGATCCAAGCTATGATTAAGTTTTGGTTTAAAATGAATAATAATGCCTTGATCCACTTAGCTGTTTTCTGATTCGTTCAAACAGAGGAGTTGAGAGAGAAATTTATCTGGTTTGAAAGTATAGAGGATAAAGTAAACACATGAAGTACATGGGAATAAACAAACTCCAAAGTAGAGGGGCCATATATAGACTTTTCATCTGCATAAGATTCTTCTGTAGTGTTGTTGTCATCATCTACCTCCACTTGTACTGCACTATAAACTACAAGGGATGAAGCGATGCATTATTGTTGGGTTAACTTTCAGTTTGAGTGCAATGATGTAAGTCAACAATTCCCATAAAGTCTTTACTCTTCAAGTGGCTCGAGGGCAAATTTAGTGAGCACATCATCTTGGCAGAATATTTGCAGTGTCCAACTTATTTACCAGGTTCTGTATTTTCCCAGGTACTGTACAATGTCCTTGAGCAACGCTTTATCATGCCAAGACGTCTGTTACTAACAGGCACCCCTATCCAGAATAACCTTTCTGAACTATGGGCATTGATGCACTTTTGCATGCCCTCGATCTTTGGTTCCCTGGATGAATTTCTTTCTACTTTCAAGCAAGCAGGTGATTCATTGACAGGTATTGCCTTAAAATTTTATGGAGATTGATTTTTAGCTGTAGTGTGTTAAGCTTTTGCTTGGTGGCTTGTTCTGCGCAAGCAGAGAACAATGCTCTTATGGTGGTTGCGAGCACTTTGTGCTTTAATACCATCAATTCTGGTGATTTTGTTTTAGGAAGTCACTTCCTTTGCTATAGCTTTCATAATCTCTTCTTGCTCCATGTTGTATGATGTTTCCATAAGTACATTTCATCAAAAAGAATATTTTTCACAGGTACATTGTAGTTACTGGCCTTTAGATGTTACAAAAACCCATCAAGTATTCATAATTAATTGGGCAGGGAAACATACATTTGATTAGTTAACTCAGTGCATAATGATTGGCAACTGGCAACCAAAATTCTTTATCCTTCAACAAATGTTTATTTCTTAGACCAATATTTCCACACCGACTTATTCACTCAACAATTTTGTTGAAGTATCATATTCTTTTGTGTGGCACTAAAACATTTTTTATTCAAGAATTTGAGCACCTTGTTTGATTTCTCAACAGGTGGTGAAACTAATAAAGCGAACAAACAGTTTAAGATCCTTAAACATGTACTGAGAGCATTTATGCTGAGGAGAACTAAAGCCTTACTAATTCAAAGCGGAATTTTGGCACTGCCTTCATTAACTGAGCTAACAGTGTATGATCCAATCCTCCCTGCATTGCGTTTCTTATCCTCTTTATTTTATCAATTTCACGTGATCTTTACAGGATGGTACCTCTGACACCCTTACAGAAGAAGTTATACCTATCAGTATTGAGGAAAGAGCTTCAAACACTACTTACATTTACTGGAGGATCGTCTCGCCATCAGTCTCTGCAAAACATCGTAATAGATCAGTTTTCATAGTCATACTATATTGATGCTCTTGTAGCCAAAAAAAAAAAGTATTTTGTTGAGAAGCAAATCATTTTTTTCATAATGAGAAACAAGTAATTTGAAATGTCATATTCATACTTAATAATTTTACATGCCATCTACATTCTATTATTTCACATACTGTTTGGAGTTCCTTTTAGCACAAGAGTTGGGGCTTCACAAGTTTATTAATCGTACCCGAGTGCTGTGATCTATGTTTTTTTGCGTTAAGATATATTTTGATGATATCTCATGCTTTAACTCTGATATCAAACAATAATTTTTTTCTGATGGCTCTTTACAAATGTAAGTTTCATCTCTGGTCTTTCAATTCTCCTCAGGTTATACAACTGCGGAAAGCTTGTAGTCATCCATACCTGTTCAGCGGCATTGAACCTGAGCCTTATGTGGAAGGGGAGCATTTGGTTCAGGTTAGCTATGGCCCATTGATAAATGTAATACTAGTGACCTGCTTGGTTATATCTTAGAATGTTGAAGTACAGTGTGCCTCCATGACTTGGGTATGTTACTGCTGCAATTCTTGTGGTTTAAATGGGAGAGTGAAAAACAAATGCATAATTTGGGTGCTTGTTTTTTAAAGCCGTATTCTTTGGGTTCAAAAGCTGGCCAAAAGTGGTTCAAACTTCGGACTTGAAGTAATAGGCATGTGTCGGTGTGTTGCGTTGCTAGCTGTCTCTGTGCTGTCAAAACATATTTGACCTGAGACCGCTCTTCAATTTTTTTTTATCTCCTCCCTCATGATGTATCTTGTATTGACAAACGAAATATTATGAAGTTTAGTAAGGAACTTTTGTAGGGATTTTACGGATCTATTCATTAATTAGATTTATGGTAATGTTTGTTCAGGCTAGCGGAAAGCTGGTCATGCTAGATCTCATTCTTAAGAAGCTCCATGAACTAGGTCATCGGGTTCTGCTATTTGCTCAGATGACTCAAACACTGGACATTCTACAGGTTTTGCTTTTTCCCAGCTATGCTAGCAAAAATTTCCTTAGTCACTTATATTGTTTCATTATAATGATTTTGTATCATGCATTCAACAGGACTTTTTAGAACTGCGCCAGTACACCTATGAACGTCTGGATGGTTCAGTACGTGCTGAGGAACGGTTTGCAGCAATAAAAAGTTTCAGCTCTCAACCTACCAAGGGTGTTGTCAGAGATGATAATCAGAGTGGAGCTTTTGTTTTCATGATATCAACTAGAGCAGGGGGTGTTGGCCTCAATCTCATTGGTGCCGATACTGTGAGTCTATCAACTTGAGACCATAACAAATATTCTCTTGACTAAGAAATGAGTGATATTTTTCTTTAGTTTGATGATTTTTTGGTACCAAGTAGACAGTTTTGTATGGATGAATAATAAACCTATCTTTCTTCTGATTTCTTAATGCTATCCACCATTTTGTGATGCAGGTTATTTTTTATGAACAAGACTGGAATCCTCAAGCTGACAAACAGTCCTTGCAGCGTGCACACCGCATTGGACAATTGAATCATGTATTGTCAATAAATTTGGTATCACAACGCACAATTGAAGAGGTCAAGACTAACTTATAGTTGAGCCTTACTTTTATGATTAAGTTCCTTCTGAGTTTTGTTTTTGCCTTTTTCAAAATTGAATTCAGATCATCATGCAAAGAGCGGAGAGAAAACTTAAGCTTAGCCACAGCATTATTGGAGAGGAGGATGCAACTGATGGGAAGGGGAAATATCTGGAAAATGAAGCTAGTGACATGCGCTCGATTATATTTGGCTTACACCTATTTGATCCTACAGATACGACTGCAGAGACAATCAATGATGACACAAATCTGGAGACTATCAAAGAGGAGACTATGTCGAAGCTGAAATCAATGTCTGAAAAGGTAGTGTTGATGCGTAGTCATGAGCCCTCCGAAAAGGATGAACGGACATTCAAAATCAATCCAAATATGACAGATAACAGTGGGGCTGTCGTTTCTAGGTTATCTGATTCCATTAACGTTGATCTGGATTTTAATGAAACTGCATACTTATCCTGGCTTGAGAGGTTTAAAGAGTCTTTGCATTCTAAGGAAAACACCACAGTTGAACTAGAAAGTCAAAGAACAGCACCTGAAGAAAAGTTCCTAAAACGTGAAGCTAATAAGAGAAAGGCAGAAGAAAAGAGATTAGCTAAATGGGAATCCTTGGGGTACCAGCCATTGACAGTCAAAGATCCTGACATTTTGCCAAACCAGAATATTCCAGACTCTGGGTCTGTCCAACTTGTATATGGAGATTGCACTAATCCTTCAATAGTTTGCCCTGCAAAGCCTGCCGTCATATTCAGGTATTACTTTCCAAGAATGAAATATGTTTTGCGAATTACTGCTTTCTCAAAAAAAAAAAAGAAGTTACTCCATCCTAGGATTGTTGGAAGGAAATGGTATCTGTTGTACCATGAATTGTCCTCCGTGGATGCCTACTCCAGGTAGCAAGCTTAAAATATGTAGAACTTAGTATTGACGCTGATCTGTTTGTCTAAATGTGTAAAATGTTCTATGTCCTCATATTTTGAAGCTTCTTCTGAAACAAATCTTAATGCTAAGTAAATTTCTTTTTTGCTGGTGCAGTTGCGTTGATGATTCAGGAACATGGGGACATGGAGGAATGTTCGATGCTTTGGCCAATCTCTCAGCATGCATTCCAGATGCTTATCATCGGGCCTCTGAATTTGATGATCTCCATCTGGCAGATCTTCACTTGATTGAATTAGATGGTTGTTTTCCTCATACTAGCTCCGCTATTATCACAGCTTTTTTCCACACCATGTTCTCTTTAGTATGGCTCTATGGCAAATTATGGGTGCGAGGCACCTACTTGACATGTATCTACTATTCTCATACTTAATTGGTCTCTGACAGTTAGTGCCAGACAAATTATAGTCATACAAGTTTTATAGCAATTACCATTCACTGCCACTAGTTACTCTTTGATCATGATGAGTTTGGCAGTATGGTCTGTACCTATTGACATATTTTAGAGCAACCTGGAGTTTCCATCAGTTCTGGCGTGCTGAACTACAAGAAAAAAACAGAACTCTTGGTGCAATCCATTAAGTTGAATATATATCACAATTTTGCCTTCCATACTATATCTTGTATCTAGCTAGTAGTTAACCCCAGCCACATGACATATACCATACAAAGTTGTTGACTGTAAATACTAAAGCATTCATATAAATTGGAAGATTCAACGTGTTAAGGGTGTTTAGTACCAAAAGTCCCATATCTTGACGGGAAGTGCCAAAAGTCCATTCATATAGCATTTTCAATCTTTCATCTTTCATTGGTATTTAAATTATTGACTGTAGGTCATATATTTTTTCACTGCATTCTACTCTTCATGCAGAAGCCAAGTGCAACCGAAGTTTGGATGCTCTTCTATGGGTCGCACTAGCTGTTGTGCAGTCCTATAATCCAAGGCGAAAGGTTCCACGGAGTGAAATCTCCATGCCTGATTTGGAGCTGTGCTTATCAAAAGTGGCCTTCTCAGCCGCTCAACATTCCGGTACCGATCCCTTTTGACTTATAGTACTAGCAATTTAGAGCTTATATCTGATGTTGATTGTTTTCATCAAAAGTCATTGCTGCTGCCAAACAAAATTAAATAGATAACATCTATGCAGTAAACTCAGTCGCTCAGTTGAGCGATCATGCCCCTGAAGAGAGTTTGTTTGATTATAGATTATTCTATGAAGGGAACTTTGTTCAATTCTTAACCTTCAATTCTAAACATAGTTCTATCAACTGGATCAACTCTAATGAACATTTAAGTGAAATGTTGAGCTTAGGGTAATAATAAACTAAAGAGCTACGACATTTTGTATAGCTGATGTGAGCACTTTAGTCCTTTAAAGCAGAGTGAGCAGGCTGCATGTTCCACTCTGTGCTGTTGTATTTGCGTTCAGGCCAATTTATGCAGAAATGTTGTTGCTATCGAATTGATTTGTTTGGATTTGTGTTCCCTGAAGCGAGCATCCACATGCCCCGAATCGGTTTCCATGGACGGTCAGAGTGGTACACTATAGAACGGCTGCTGAGGAAATACTCGTCTATTCATGGCGTCGACATCTTTGTGTAAGTGAGCAACATACCTTCTTGGGTACCACTGCATTAGTTGTTGATCTATCGTTCTGCCTTCCTGCCATGTAAATATAGATATAAATGAGCTGGCTAACGGGCAATATCTCGCTCTTTTGTAACAATCAACAGGTACTATTATCGGCGAGGGAACAGGCAGTGCGTGTCCGACTAATTGTGAAGCTTAAAAGCATTGCATGTAGATTAGATGTAGAGTGGGTCTTTTTTTTTTGTGTGTGTGGGGGGGGGGGGGGTGTTGTATTGCCGCTCACTCTGTAGATTAGGAAATGCCATTTTTAAGATGAATGGCTGTAATCTGGAAGGAGAGGTACACGGCTCTGTTTATTTGTAGTCAAGCAGCTTGTGCCTAATGGCGCTTCACTGGGTGTGTCTCATGGGTGTCTCTAGTTGCAAGTAGTAGTCGACCACCAGACGCATGAGCAAAATAATAGTCCATCCAGACTGTTTTTATAGTTTGATGATGAAATTAAACCATGAAAGTTGTTGGTGGACGAAAAGTTAGACGTTATCCTAAAATTTAATTTGGTTTGCATATTTACTCGATCTCTACATTTTTATCACATCCGAATCCGATATACCAATCAATTTATTTGTCTCTTTTCTCAATCTATTTGAGGCAGCATGCTTGCTGAGTCTCATCCTGGAGGCAGAGGCACTCTCGGTTGGACGTGTTGCTGACTGCCTTCTCTCCTGCCAACACCAAATTAAGCTTCATGTTGTTGGAATGGCATAGCACAAGTATATATATATATATGCTACAAACAGGGAATCAGTTTCACCTTCATTTTTTCTGTGGCTTCAGTTACCTAGAACAAGAGGAATTAGCTAGGCTGTCGTTGCCACCTGAATTTCCTGGCATGTCCTAATTCCACATGAACTGCTCTTCTTCTTCCAACCGTCCTGAGCTACAGGTATGTTCTCGATTCCACACTTCTGTATGTGTGTTTCCCACTGGCAAGGCATTAGCACACATTGCATGCATATTTAGATTGCAAAATAACATCCCAGTACAACGTCTGTGTTTTGCTGCTACAATACTTCTAAGTTGGGTTTCCTTTCATTTAGGGGTTTAGTTGGGGAAATAAAAATTTTTAGTGGTACATCAAACATTTGATCGGATATTGGACATGAATGAAAAAATGAATTTCACGGCTTGCCTAGAAACCGTGAGACGAATCTTTGAGCATAATTAATCCATCATTAACACATGTAACTTACTGTAATACTTATGGCTAATCATGGACTAATTAGGCTCAAAAGATTCGTCTCGTGATTTTTCACGTAACTGTGTAATTAGTTTTTCGTTTCATCTATGTTTAATGCTTTATTTAGATGTCGAAATATTCAATGTGATTTTTTTTGGAAGAAAATTTTTGAAACTAATCAGGGCCTTGATTTGATGAATTCCGTCAACCAATTTGCGTAGAGACAGACAGAGATGATTGACACTGCGATACGACAGCGTAGAAAAACGAAAAGAGAAAAAAGAAAAAAACGCATAAACACAAACCGACCAATTGAAATGTTTCGGTGAGGAGGAGAGGACGTCGGCGATGACGTACGCCGCCGTGCTCCATCGTCTCTATCATTCTCCCTCTCCCCTGACCCTGGTGGCTAGTCCTCCTCCTCTCTCACCACCACCACCACCAACCACCACCCCGCGCTCCCGCTGCTCCTGCTCCAAGGGAGTGGAGATGGCGGCGGTCAAGGCCATCAGGGTGCACGAGCTTGGCGGCCCCGAGGCAAGAATTCGCTGCCCCCTCAATCAACCAATCAATCAATCGATCTATCTAACGCGCGTGCACATGAGATGAGCAGGTGATGAGATGGGAGCAAGTGGAGGTCGGCGAGCCCAAGGATGGCGAGATCCGGATCAAGAACACCGCCATCGGCGTCAACTTCATCGACGTCTACTTCCGCGAGGGGGTCTACTCCGCTCCCCTGCCCTTCGTCCCTGGTCTTGTCTTCTTCACTCTTCCTTCCATTTCATTTCCTCTTCCTCCCATGGATGGATGGACGATTGATTAGTAATCGAAGATCCAGGGATGGAGGCTGTTGGCGTGGTGACTGCGGTAGGGCCTGGGCTCACTGGCAGGAAGGTTGGGGACGTCGTTGCGTATGCCGGCACCCCCATGGGTTCTTACGCTCAAGAGCAGATTATTCCAGCCAGCGTCGCTGTTCCCCTTCCTCCTTCAATCGATCACAACACGGCAGCCGCTATACTGCTCAAGGGCATGACTGCTCACGTTTTACTTCGCCGTGTTGTCAAGGTCTTCTCTCCTTTCATTTCCCTCACTACTCCAGACGGGAGTTGTACTTATGATCATGTATGTATATGTGGCTTCAACCAAAATGCTGACAACCATAACTTTCTTTCTACTGTAAGTATTTGATCATGTGTAGTCTAATTTCACCTCTTTCCTGTATTAGGTGCGCATATTTCTGATTACCATCCTGCCAAAGTATTCTTCTAAATCCCAATGTGCTTCTTTTTCATAGTATTATAATATGTTATCTGCCCTGCTACCAGTGGGTATTTGCTCCCTGTTGGTGTTATTATTGTGTGTTGTTGAAGATATCAGTTATGCTCAGAGTGTTGTTTCATGGGTTACCTGATCTCATTGTGCTGCACTGCTACGGACTTAACTGCTATTTCTATCAATCACGCACTGCACGCAGGTCCAGAGTGGCGATTGGGTTCTGGTCCACGCTGCTGCTGGTGGAGTTGGGTCACTCCTTTGTCAATGGGCAAATGCCCTTGGTGCCACTGTCATCGGGACTGTTTCGAATGAAGAGAAGGCTGCACAGGCAGCTCAAGATGGATGCCAACATGTCATCATTTACACAAAGGAAGATGTTGTAACAAGAGTCAAGGAGTTTACAGCTGGGAAAGGTGTGAATGTGGTCTATGATTCTGTTGGGAAGGATACGTACAAGGTACGTACAGTTGCATATTAAAATTACAGGTCTTGGTTAGTGAGCATATATATAATTGCTGTTATCTTCACTATACTACTGCCTTGACCTTTTGGATGGCATACAGTTTCCAAAGGGCAGTGCAATTTGATCTGGTCTTGAATTTTCAGTTTTGTGTACCACATGCTACTGCTAGCGTACATAACAACTATTACTTTGTTTCTGATCTTCACAACCAAAAGATGCAAAGATATTGGTATAGATTTTGTTTCTGATCTTGTCAACCTAAAGATGCAAAGATATATGTATAATGTGCTAGTTAGTTTCATAAGAATCTGCAACATAACTGGTCTTGATTCTGGTATCATTTTATTTGGATTATTATGAATTTATATACGGAGTAAGCATTGTATAAGGAATGGAATGGCAATTGACAAATTGATATACTGTTTTATGTTTCAGGCTTCGGTGGAATGCTTGGCGACCCGTGGTATGCTGGTGTCGTTTGGGCAGTCGTCAGGTAAGCCTGACCCCATTCCGCTGAGCGATCTGGCAGCCAAATCGCTGTTCCTGACGAGGCCCAGCATGCTGCATTACACGGCTACTCGCGAGGAGTTGCTGGAATCGGCTGGCGAGGTGTTCGCCAACGTTGGAAGCGGGGTGTTGCGCATCCGTGTGAACCACACGTATCCATTGTCTCAGGCTGCTCGCGCTCATGCTGATCTCCAGGACAGGAAGACCTCCGGCTCCATTTTGCTCATCCCAGATGACTCTTAACTACTATAGTACTCCACTCCAGTATCAGTAGCACTAGGCTTCTCCTCTGCTTCTTCATGTTGCATCATTCGGAAACTCGATATGCGTCTGCGTTTTATGTCCTCTCTTTTTCATCTTGTTGGCTGCCCAACAGGCTTAATAAGCAAACTGGTACTACTAGTATATATATATAGTATAAACTGAATAAAGGCACCGTCTGCCTTTCCTTGTTATATACTCTCTTACTAAGTACTACAGTAGATAGTCCTTTCCGTTTTTCAATAATTGACTATTCATCTTCCTTTTTAAAGAAGTTTGCAAATACTAAAAAGATACCATATTATCAATATGATGCGTTAAATATAAACACAAAGTTCCCATTTATCGTAGTCTAGTCAATTTTTAAGTTAATGGATAGAAATATGCCCTCTATATACAGTAGACAAATAAAAGTTACATGAGTACATAGCATCTGGATTGAGATTCCCAAACTTCACTTACCATCTGTCAGGGAGACTGACATGTGAGCTTTACAGTCATTAGGTTTACACGTCAGTCACCAAGTTAAAGGGAAGTTAAGTTAGAGGAGTGTCGTCCATAGCATCTAGGGGAGGGGTGATGGTTTGGCATTTTTTTTACCAAAGGGGTGGTGGTCAGGCTGAGAGCAAGGAGACGTGTGAGGGAGCAAGAAAGTGAAGGTGCCAACGAGGGTTTCGCACGGCTAGCTGACATAAGAGGTGGAGCAGGTCAAGTGCTCACTGTTACACGTTGCCTTTCTTATGGCATAGTACTAGACCATCACTGAATAAACCTCGTTTGGCTAGCCTCCTTATGGAGCTTTGCCAAAAAACTCTTTGGTGTGGATCTGGATCTAGAAAGAAAAAAGAGAGGGGAATGAGGAGGAGGGGGAGGAAGGTGAAGACGATGGAGGAGGCTAAGGTTGGGATACAAGAGACGCCATGGGCAGGTGGCGAAGCGAATAGGTTATGGGGAAGGGGTGTCACGCCCATGTATTAAATCTTGGTCTAGAAATCAGCCCGAGTACACACTATGACAAATTACTACACAGTTCTACGACTTAAAAACAAATAAAAATAATTATCTATCGAAATGCAGCGGAAAAAGAAAACAAAGCTAAAACCATCTAGTTTTCAGCTTCAACTGGCGATGACAGCTCCACACCACATGCATTCTTGACGGCGGACTGAACCTCACTTCAACCTTGGGAACAACCTTCTTCTGACTTCTGACTCAAGCTCTGGCACTTTCTCTGGTGGGGGAAAAATTAAGCAAGGCTGAGTACAAACCATCGTACTCAACAAGTAACACCCAAGAGAAGGGAATAATGAATGCAATTGGATAACAAGGATAGGCTAAGGTTAAATTACACAAAAGCTACATTTATTTAGCAAAACAGTAGATAAAATAGACTGAATAAAAGTAAAGTAAACATTTAAAATAATCATCCATTGTTCAACGTTACACCACGTTGCAACAGGCCCAAACCACTATCCAGCGTTACGCCACACTGCAACAAGGTCAACCCTCTGTCCAACGTTAAGCCACGTTGCGACAGACCCAAACCACTGCCAACGTTACACCACGTTGCGCAGGGTCAAACCAGTTCCAAGATTGATCAGGTTATTAATGGTTCAACTAATCCCAGTGAATCTGTCAGTTCGCCCAATAACTGCGGGCACGGCTATTCGAATAGTTTTACTCTGCAGAGGTGTACAACTTTACCCACAAGACATGGCTCCCAAGCATGTTAGCATGCCCCAACGTATCACCATGATACCTCAGTACGGAAACCATGATAAGACCTTCACCTAACCCTCCCTAGACAATCGCACTGCACTTCAGGTTTCACCCCCTCCTTCACACCAAGTCGGACAGTCCCCTCTTGTGCCTTGGTGAATTCGGAAGCAGCAGAGGCTTTCGTTACACCATGATTGCCCGTCCATACTCCATCACGCTCACCCTTGCCTTGGTACGTCGAATAGGGACAAGCTAGATTACGAGTCTCACCGTTACCCATTCTGGCTTGTGGTTAGTACGTGTAAGACTTCCAGGGTTTTCTGAGAACCGGTCCTTAACTGCCATGGGCACGACTCTCAAAACCATGCACCCATAGCCCACCATAAGCAATATTTTAGTTATTATTAATCCATATCGGGAGATTAATAATGATTACAACCATTAAATGTCTATCAAAGTGTAACAGTAATTAAATGATAATTGGTGAGCTAGTTGAACTAAGCATGGCTAAGCATTGCCTAACCCTAAGTCTAGTCAAATTAACCCTGGGATGACAATAATAATAAATGGGAATCAACGGATGTAAAGGTAAATGTCCAATAGATAAATAAAATAAATAGATTTGCATAAACCAATGCACGTTTGAATGTAAAAGCGGGGAATTTTTCAATCATCGGTTCAATATGATCAAAGAAGGGTGCCACTTGCCTTGCTTAGACTCACGAGAAACTTCGGCGATGACTTCGAGAACGAACGGCGCTGCGATGGGGTCAAAACCTACAACAAAGAAGGCAAAACAAGCAAAAACAGTATATAAAACTACTGAAACAGAGAAAAAAACTATTTTAATGGATTCTCGGCATTTTTCTGGATTTAATGAAACTTGAATGGACCTAAACAGAGACTAGACAAATAAGCTATGAATTTTAGAAGTTTAACGGTGTTTTTAAACTAAACAGAAAACCTTAATGAATTATTGCGCAATTAATTGGAGGAGCTGACGTCAGCATGAGAGGAGAGAGGAAATGCTGACGGACGGGACCCACTGGTCAGTGGCACGATAGAGGGGAAGGGAGTATGACAAGTGGGCCCGGGGAGGAGAGGAGAGAGAGAGAAAGCAGGGGGTGGCTGACGGGTGGACCCCGTTGGGAAGGGAGAGAGAGGGGAGGGTGTCCGACTGGCAAGCGGGCCCCACTAGCCGGCCACACAGAACTGAGAGGAGGGGGAAATGGAGCGGCTGAGCGGCGTGAAGGTCGGGCGGCGGCTGAGGAAGGGAGGAGGCGCATGGCTGACGGCGGCAAGGCGAACGTCACGGCGGCAACGGCGCACGATGGCGAACGGCGCGCGCACGGAGGGGAGGTGGTGCGGGCGAGGGCGTCGGTGCAAGGAGAGGGGGAAGCTGGGGCAACGGTGGCCGGGGAGTGGCGGCGGTGTCGGCGGCCGACGGCTTGGAGGCATGGCGCCTAGCACCGGCGAAGACAACGGCGATGGCGATGGCCAAGAGACGGCGGAGCACCGCCGTCGACGATGATGGTGGCACGGAGCGGGCCCGAGGCGGCTTCGGCAGCGGCGGTTAGAGACCGTGTCGCGCACGCGGGCACGGCAGGCGGCTGCCGTTGCGGGCGGGGGAGTTGGAGTCAGCGGTGGCTTTGGCGCGAGAAATCCAGAGAGCGTGGCGAGGGAACCCAGCGTGCACACGGGCGCGGGCGAAGCGAGGCGCAGCGGCTTGGCAAGGCGGCGGCTGGCGGCAGGGAGGCACGCGCGGCCACAGCGACGCGGCGGGGTCCGGCGACGGGTGGCGGTGGCATCAGCCGAAGAGGAAGAAAAAGGAGGAAGAGGGGAAGGGGATGCTCACCGGCGGCACAAAGGGCGGCAGCGAGGAGGAGACGGTGGCGGTGCGAAGCGGCTAGGCGGCGGCCGAGGGGAAAAGCAGCGGCAGTCGAAGCGGCGCCGGGGAAAGGAGACGCGAGTGTGCCGGGAGGAAGGAGAGGGGAGAAGGCGGCGACGCCAAAGGGTGGCGCAAGCACGGCGTCGTTGTCCCGACGGTGCGGCGTGTGCAAGTGGGAGGCAGAGGAGGATGGAGGGAGGGTGAAAGGCGGCTCACTGGCATGACGACGACGGAACGACGCATCGACGGTGACCGAGCAGCGCAACCAAGCGGCGGCGGCACCCGAGATCGGTGGCGGCCGAAGGAAAAGAGGGAAGGAGAGGCGAAGCGGGGTGCTCACCGGCATCGCGGAGGGTGGCAACAAGTCGGCGTCGACGAGGCGAAGGTGGTGACGCAGGTGGGCGACGACGCACGGCAACAGGCGGCGAGATTGATCGGCGGCGGGGCGACGGTGGCGTGGCGGTGCTTGCGGAAAGAGGCGGCGGCGGCGCGCAAGGAGAGGGGGTTTATAGGGGTGCGGCGCTGGCTAGGGCGGGGAGGTAGTTAGCGGCGTGGCCGGGACGTGCGGGCGGTGGTTAGCGGTGCCGGAGAAAGAGGAGGGGTGGTTGCACCGGCGCGAGCGGGATGCGCGTGCGGACACGACAGTGCAGTGCATGGCGTGCGATGGCTCGGGCTCGCGGCGCTCGCGGGCGGGGTAGCGAGGCGGAGCAGAGCGGCGGCTCGGCGCGGGGCAACGACGCAGCGGCGAGGTGGCGACGCAGCTCAGCCCCTGGGCGCGGCGAGCGACAGGCGGAGGTAGAGGCGGGCACGACACGACGGCGAGGCGCACGCGCAAGCACAGGTGCGGCTAGGCGATCGGGGCGTGGGAGTGAGGGCACGGCGCGGCTAGCGGCGCGCAATGCGCGATGCGGTGGCGACAGCCACGGCGAGGCGGCACAGCGAGACGGATGCGGGGAGGACGCGAAGGGCGGTGGCCGAGCGGCACACGGCCATGGCGGCGGCGAGATCGACGCGTGGCGCGGCTAGCGCGCGCGCGAGCGGGCGGACAGAGGAGGGCGACGCCTCCGATAGGTGGGCCCCACCTATCGGCGACCGGGAGAGAGGGAGGTGAACCGGACTCCAGGGCGCCACTAGGCTACGGCCTCTGGGCCGACCCAACGAGAGGGAAGGGAGGAGAGGAGGGAGAGTAGGCTGGAAGGGAGGAGAGGAGGGAGATGGGCCGGGAGGAGCTGGGCTGGCAGGCCGGCAGGGAGGGAAGGAAAGGAGGAGATGGGCCGAGAGAGGTGATGGAGATTTTGAGCGCGGGTTGGGTCGCGGCTCGGGAAATCGCGAACAGAACATGTACTTGCAAAACAGAACTAAAACATGCGCGAATATAGATTCGCACGACGAATTAGATCCGAAACGCGAAACCGTGCACTGTTAGCGAAACAACGATGGGAATTAGACGACCCGTTAAATCGAGATTTAACGACTCGCTAAACTAAAAACTAAACGACTTTAACGTAAAATCAATCTACACGTACGAATTGAATTCCGCACCGTAGATCAATCTCACGCTAGCTATTAGATTAGAAAACCGAAGCAATTACCTGGTAGATTAACGATAGATTGATTTGCATGCATAAAACGTATGCGAACCTGAGATTTGGTGGAGAGATCGACGATAGATTGCTGTTGTTCCTCGTTGTTCGGCTAGAAAACCTAAACAAATAAACGGTAGATGAATTTAGATTGATTCGCAAGAATAAAATATATGCGAACGTGAGATTCGATGGCGAAAAACCGATCGGGGCTGCTGCGAACAGGGATGCAGCAGGGGAGCAGGAGGCTGCTGGAGGTGCACGGGAGAGGGAGATGGGGAAAAGAGACAAGGCTCTAGAGGGTATTTATAGGGGGAGCTAGAGATAAATCTAGTTATCCATCTCCTATTAAAAAGAGGAAATAGATAGAATTTTAAGGGGATAAAAATTGGAGTCCTAATTAATTAGAATTAGTTTACCGTGAGAGAGGGAGTTGGGGCTCACGGCTGGCTGGTAGGAAGGAGATGTGCGTGCGTCCACGGGGAGGAGGAGTTCGGCCTGGAGGAGAGGAAAAAAAAAGGAAAAGAGAAAAAGAAAAGGGAAAAAGGAGAAAGAAAGAGGGGAAAAGGAAAGAAAAAGAAATGAGGGGGAAAAAGAAAGAAATTGCCTCCAATTTTGCCGATTTTTATTAAGTTTATTTGAGAAAATTTTATTGACTGCGATTCAAATATAAGTCCTGTTAATAATTTAAAATGCTTTCGAGACATTTTAGAACATTCCGAAAGGCTTCCAATTAAATTAAATTAAATTACACCGGGTTTTTCTCCTAAACTTTAATTAACAAATTATTTTTAATATATTATTTAATTAATTCTTGGCTTTGGTAAAACTTAGGACGTGACAAGTTGCTAGGGTTAGGATCGCGTGGTGAGCGCTCCTGTAGTCTAATCATCTAAGAGTATTTAGTGGTCAAAGTTTAACAGTACAAGTCACCTTAGCGGTTATTAGAAAACGGATGAAGTATATAAAAATAAGCAATCTCATGTACTATATATTGCTTAGGCCGCGTTCGATTTGGAATGCGGTAAATTAACTTACCAGCGTGGAAAACACAGTAATAGATTAGTAAAGAATTAATTAATCATTAGTTATTAAAAAACATAAAATAGACTAATATGATTTTTTAAAATAATTTTTCTATATAAACTTTTTACAAACCGTTTAGTAGTTCAGAAAGCGTCCACGTGGAAAACGAGGGAGTAAGTTAACCTAGCGATGCTGACGAACGCGGCCTTACTACCATGTATTTAAGGATTATTAATTGATGAACCGGTGGATTATTAACTTGTTGCGATGATTGGCAAGTATCTAAGTCAATAACTTCTTCTAATACTATAATTATACTACAACTGTACTCCAATATAAGAGATTTTAAAGGTTTAAATTTTATCCTAAAATATAAGTAATACTACACTGTTACTTGTTACATCAATCATCTTTCGTTCAAATTTCTATCTGTTTTACTTTCTCTACCCTCTATATTAGTGAGAGGGTAATATAGTTCTTCTACTTTATTTTAATTTTTTCAGTACCATCTATAATACGTTATATTTGAGGATGGACGTAGTATTAAGTACGGTAATTGCAATGTAAACTGACACGACGGAGCGGGATTGTGTATGATACTAATCTAATACTAGTATATTAGTATAGAGTTATAGTCGTCGTATACAGAACCACTCCATCAAGAAGATTTGATATTTTCGGTTCTCTGTTTTTCTAATACAAGTAGTAGTACTGTATGATATGATCACGTCGGTATCTGGGAGCAGGTAGTATACAGAGTATTTTATTTCCTTTCCTTGCTCTATTGAATCATCGGGAGGGGGAGGGGGAGGAAGGGGCGATGGCGATGGCGATGGCGATGGCGATGGCGATGCAGCGGATAGTGGTGATGCGGCACGGCGACCGCGTCGACCACGCGGAGCCCTTGTGGCCCGCAAACAGTCCGCGCCCCTGGGACCCTCCCCTCACCGACGCCGGCCTCCTCCGCGCCTGGACCGTCGGCAAGCGCATCCGCTCCGCCGCTGCCGCCGACGGCTTCCAAATCCACCGCGTCCTCGTCTCCCCCTTCTTCCGCTGCCTCCAGACCGCCTCCCAGGCCGTCACCGCGCTCTGCGCCCTCCCCGACGACAATGCCCTGCTCGACCTCCACTCCACCGCCAATCTCCCCCTCGACCCCTCCCGCATCAAGGTCTTCTTCCCTTCCTCTACGCTTCTATTATTGTTCGCTTCCCGCATCAATATACGTAGTATATATTTTCTGAATTAACCTAGGGAGGGAGGGAATTTTACTTATTTTATTGGGTTCAGAGTCTTCAAACTTCCTTTTACATTATATATATTATGAGTCGATCATGTGTATATATTGTTACCTAAAACTCAACTTGCACCTACTACAATCAGAAGGAATGGAACCTCAACTTGGTTTGTTCGACAAACACCGCAAATCTACCATGATTAGCCTAGGGCCAATATAGCATCAGGGCATTCTGATGACAAACTGCATGATTGAGATTCAGAAGAAAATTGTAATACTTTCAGATGTTCAAACCTTAGAGAATCTAGAAGAGACTAGCCAAAATTTACCTCTAAATCATAACTTAGCTATTCATGTCAAAAGATTCCATAGCCAAATTGACGTGCACTGCAACAGACTAGTCATCATCACTAGCTAAATCCTAACAGACATGTGGGGTCAGCCAAGTTTGGCTATTGAGATGAGGTGAGAGAGACTAGCCACATTTGGCTATTGAGGGAAAAAATTTAGCCATTCCAACAGTCTACCAGGTTAGATACCAGGTTAGATAGCTCTTCTCTTCAAGATTGTTTTTTTTTTGCACAATAGCTAAAATTTAGCTTAGCTAGTCATATACCTAGTCTCTTGGAGATGCTCTAAACTCTTATAATGTGGATGTTTTGTATTTTATATTTTGGTTACTGACAATCATTCCTCATGGACGAGGATAACATTTGCGGCTTTTGTTTTCTGCTATTATAGTACTACACTACTACTATATATCACGAAAATTGGTGCATGGGTGGCAAAAATGCTGCTGAGCGACCAATCTAGCGAGAATAGTGCCGTAATTCCTAAAGGTTCCGTAAAGGACCATGTAGTAACAAGCAAGCTGTGCTGTTTGTTTTAAACTTCTTCGTTTTTTTTCTCTGGGCACCCATGCGGCCTAACTTGTAAATAACCTCTACCTTCCTTAATATAGCACCAGGAAATCTGGCTTAGTTTCAAAAAAAAAAAATGCTGCTGAGCTTCGATTCTCAAGCTTATTGGTCCTGTAGCTAACTGTATCATGAATCCGCCTTGCCTTGCCTCTCTCATTTGTAGGTTTCAATTGAATATGGGTTGTCCGAGATGATGAATGCTCAAGCAATGGGCCTTCTTGTTAGCCAGGTTGCTCCCAGCATTGACAAGTGGTTTCCTGATTTGTCACAACTGGAAGCTGCTCTGCCTGCTGGTACTATTGACCACTCTGTCGAGCCACTCTACCGGGAGGTCTGCTTCTATTCTAATAATAATCATGAGCATTGTAACTGTTCGTGTTCAAGGGAATCGTTTGCTTTTGCTAGAAATCTGTTCATGTTCAAGGGTAATTGTTTTTGTGGTACAGGTACCTAAATGGGGGGAATCTGTCTCGGAGGCAAGAAGCAGATATGCTAGTGTGATCAAGGCTCTTGCTGACAAATACCCTGACGAGAACTTACTTCTGGTGACGCATGGTGAGCTTTAGATTTGGTATCGCTGCTGCCGTGCTGTGCCTATGGAAAGAGGTTAAGTCTGAAGCTGGTTTTGGTTGTTTATTCAGGTGAGGGTGTTGGTGCGTCAGTGTCATTCTTTGAGCCGGGTGCGGAGATTTACGAGGTGGAGTATTGCGCCTACTCTGTCCTGGGAAGGCAGCAGCAGCAAAAGGCCGAGCTTAAACTAGGAGCTGAGGAGGAGGGCTTGACGAATCTTACAGTGCTGAGCACAAGTGGACCTACAGGCATACACTACTACTACACTACCCGAGCTTTATGAGTCCTCAACTCTGATGAAGAATCAGCAGCAGCAGCAGCTAGCTTCCTGACTTGAATTCACAGCAGCAAGAGCTTTGAGACGCGTCTTGTTATTCAGCTAGTAATTTTCGTGGCTGGACTTCTCATGTTTAGTTGTCACTCGATCGTGCCATTTGCAGAGGCGGGATTCTGATGGTTTGTTCATCTGTGTACCTGCGCTGCGTATACTTACAAATAATGAGCAGAGGATAGTTAGAAACGCATGTAGTGCATGGTTTGGGTAAGCAGCAGTACAAAATACAAATAGACTGTCTATCTTTGATGAATAGAATGGTGAAACGGTGATGTCCAGAAAGCAAATTGTATTCACGTCAATATCGTTATCGTTAGGCATTAGCTAGATTCTTCAGCATCCACCTACATAAAAGTGCGCCTGGATTGGACTTTGTGCTTTACGTGTGTGTATGACAATTAAACAACACAAGGAGCTAGCAGCTAGCCGACAGAACAAAAGGGAGCAAATTTAAGGGAGAAAATGAGACGCATGCTACTGGACAGGTATAGAAGGTGCGAAACAAATAGAAAGCTTGCACATCCATCGCAGTCCTCCATTTTCTCTTCTCTTTTCCTAAAAGGAAAGAAACAATCAAAAGTGCCTCTTTTTGTTTGCTTTGAAGCTAAGGGGTCCTTGTTTCTCTCTCTTTTTTTTGGAAAAAGTCAAACAGCATATTTAGAAATAAAAATAATTTTAAATAAGACTTATATATATATATATGTGTGTGTGTTTTTTATTAAAGATCTAAAAGCAAAGACTGAAAAAATAAAGCACAATAAAAAAAATCCTAAAATCAAGTTCAAATTTAAGGTTGACAATTCAAAATAAATATAAGCAGAAGTAAAAATATGAGGGTTTAATTACTTCTTATTTAACCACTTAAAAAAATACAACTAGCTGTTTGACCATTTATCTTCCTACCCAAAGGTATTTAAATGCGTGTCGTAAAACTGTTTTCATGGCAAGAACAGATCAATTCTTTTTTCCCCGATAGAAATAAATACCAATAGGAGGGGTTTACCAAAGGCAACCCCACTGAATACATGACACTACTTTAGCCATGAGGAGTATCTGTCGTCTATATGTATCTTTTGTAGCGATTGAACTTTAGTCAATTTCCTCAAAGGATAAGACAGAGAGAGAAAGCAAAGCCACCAATTATGCATATATTTGCATACGCTGGACCAAGGATCTTCAGTATATTCCTTTTAATTTGTACTACGTTCCATTTTCTTGCTTCCTTAAGTAACACTACTGAAGTTTTCAAAAATAAAAAAGAAACAATACTACTGAGTATTACTGAAGAGTATGCCTAAGGCTGTTTCGATCCTAGCTAGATTTATTTATGGATCAATATATATGTGTGTCTAAATTTACCAGTATTCATATAAATTTAGAGAAAACTAAATTAAACATCTTATAATATAGATTGAACGGTAATAATAGTACTCCGTCCATATCTTTTTATATGTCGCCGTTAACTTTTAGTTCCACGTTTAACCTTTCGTATTAAAAAATTATATAATTAATAATTATTTTGTTATAATATGATTTATTATTATAGGAGCTTTAAGTATGCTTTATAATTTTACATATTTAGATATTAATTTTGAATAAAACGAAAAGTTAAATATAGATTTAAAAGTCAACAGTTTCATATAAAAAATATGGAGGGAGTAACTAAGAAGAAACTTCTAAGCTGTTCTGCACAATGTATATGGAATAGTTAAGAGAGTCACCAAAATAGAATAGAAAAGAATTGAGATTTGGGAATGCAGATGGCAAATTAAGCTGTACGTTTTGTAGGTGGTAATGGTATAGTAGTAGGTAATAACTGCATCTGCATGACCATGGATCAATCGGTCACGCTTTTCGTCTCAAAAACGATATATATGTATGATGCCAACTACTCCCATGCATATAGCTGATTATGCAGAGAAGTACAGAATTAAACTAGCTTGGTTGTAGTATACTAGTACTATATATGTCCGTCCGGCCGTCAGTCTCCTGCAGATGCATAATAATATCCTACCCCTGAATCTGATCGATCGATGTCTCCGTTAGCTGTGTGTGTGGTGTGGGGAGTGAAGAGGCCTTCTTCTTCGAAGTGGATCAGGAGTACATATATATAGTACTTTCTACTGTTAAGCAAGGCAACAGGCAGATCGAGCGAGGTAGCCCTGCCCATAACTACCAGCTAGCATTAATTAAAACCGCCAGCCCAGTATCGATCGATCGATCTGCGAGCTTCTTCTTCCTAGCTCCATCCATCTCCACTCCATTAATTAATTCTTCTCTCTTCTCTTCTTCACTAGAGAGAGAGAGAGAGAGAAGCAATAATATATGGCCATCGGAGCATTCGTGGAAGGCGGAGGCGCCGGCTACAGCGGCCGCGTGACGCCCTTCGTGGTGCTCTCCTGCATCGTCGCCGGCAGCGGCGGCATCCTCTTCGGCTACGACCTCGGCGTATCAGGTAGCTACTCCATGTTGCTGCCCCTGCCCAGCCTCGAGCTCATTACTAGTACTAGCTAGCTAGCTTGCTTGCTCCATCCATCCATCCATCGGCATCGGCGTGCCTTACCTGACTGACATCGTCACCTCCATCACCTGCCTGCCTTCACACTTTACACATACCACTGTAGGAGTTACTACGACGTAAATAATTACCGCTCGTCATTTACCTTATCTTTATATTTATAATATAGGTTAACATATAAAATTTTAACTTTAAATTTAAAGTGAATTTTATCATAGTTTATTTTTCAGACTTTACATTTTACTTTTATATTTCTAATTAAGCATAAATATACTTTTTTTATTAACCATTAAAGTTTTAAATATTTAACTTATCAATATACTAAATATAGTTATATTTTAGTAGAACAGAGTATATGGTATGACCGATAGTTCCGTATATAATCAACCAAAACTTAATTTATTTTGGATCATGTGGTCTACTACTATATACTATGAGCAATTTTATTATTTTTAAGGATTTACCAGGAGATACCACATGTATCAAATTTTACGTAGAAAACAGTGATATCTCATGTGGTACCTGCTTAAGAATGATAAAAATACTCGTATACTGTATATGTACTCCATCCACTGCTCCCTCTGGTTTTAGATCGATGACATACATTTGATCATTGTTTTATTTAAACTTTTTATAAATATAAAAATATAAATTATGTTTAAAATACTTTTAATGATAAACCAGCTACCATAAAACAATTGATAATATTTTTTTAATAAGATGAATGGTAAAACATATTATTTGAAAAATCGAAGTAAGTAGATAGGATCGCTGCACCCACATTTTGGTTCTTCATATATTAACTTGCTGGAATTAAGCAACCGACAATCATCAATCCAGCCGGCTATTTAAGACAACCATATAAATATATATAAATTAATAGAGTAGTACACACTAGCTAGCTCATGATGCATGATCTGGTGGTGCTATATATGCGCATGGGTTCCACCTGCATGGTTAGTTGATTCATGGAGCTTCCTTTTTTCCGGTAATGCAGAATGCACCTTTAAGATAATTGTACTTGCCCTATAGGTAATTAATAAGCTTAAAGTACCATGAGTAGTTAGCAGTAAATAAAAATTAAGATGGATGGAAGACAGAGATAAATTTGATTGATTGATTGGTAATGAAATTATGTATGTATATATATAGGTGGGGTTACGTCGATGGAGCCGTTCCTGAAGAAGTTCTTCCCGGATGTGTACCATCAGATGAAGGGGGACAAAAACGTGAGCAACTACTGCCGCTTCGACAGCGAGCTCCTCACCGTCTTCACATCCTCTCTCTACATCGCCGGCCTTGTCGCCACCCTCTGCGCCTCCTCCGTCACCCGCCGCTTCGGCCGCCGCGCCTCCATTCTCATCGGCGGTTCCGTCTTCGTCGCCGGCTCCGTCTTCGGCGGCGCCGCTGTCAACATTTACATGTTGCTCCTCAACAGGATCCTGCTTGGCATTGGACTCGGTTTCACCAACCAGGTACGTACGTATCACGTATGTGTATAGCTAGAGAATTTGTAGGAGAACTTGGACTTTGATTTTAGAATATATACTAATTAATAGTATTTCATTCTAGTATGTATCTTTATTGATAATTAAAAGAAGTAATTAAATTTCAGTCGATCCCGCTGTATCTGTCGGAGATGGCGCCTCCGCAGCACCGTGGCGCCATCAACAACGGGTTCGAGCTGTGCATCAGCATCGGCATCCTCATCGCCAACCTCATCAACTACGGCGTCGACAAGATCGAGGGCGGGTGGGGGTGGAGGATCTCCCTGTCGCTGGCCGCCGTCCCAGCCGCCTTCCTCACCGTGGGCGCCGTCTTCCTGCCGGAGACGCCGAGCTTCGTCATCCAGCGCGGCGGCGACGTGGACGAGGCTCGGGCGCTGCTGCGGCGGCTGCGTGGCACGGACGGGGTGCAGAAGGAGCTGGACGACCTGGTGGCGGCGAGCGAGGTGTCCAAGACGATCCGGCACCCGCTGCGGAACATGCTGCGTCGGAGGTACAGGCCGCAGCTGGTGATCGCGGTGTTGGTGCCATTCTTCAACCAGGTGACGGGGATCAACGTCATAAACTTCTACGCGCCGGTGATGTTCCGGACGATCGGGCTAAGGGAGAGCGCGTCGCTGATGTCGGCGGTGGTGACGCGCGTGTGCGCGACGGTGGCGAACGTGGTGGCGATGGCGGTGGTGGACAGGTTCGGGAGGAGGAAGCTGCTGCTGGTGGGAGGGGTGCAGATGGTGGTGTCGCAGGTGATGGTGGGGGCGATCCTGGCGAGCAAGTTCAAGGAGCATGGCGGGATGGAGAAGGAGTACGCCTACCTGGTGCTCACCGTCATGTGCGTCTTCGTCGCCGGCTTCGCCTGGTCCTGGGGCCCCCTCACCTACCTTGTCCCCGCCGAGATCTGCCCCCTCGAGGTCCGCTCCGCCGGCCAGAGCATCGTCATCGCCGTCATCTTCCTCCTCACCTTCGTCATCGGCCAGACCTTCCTCGCCATGCTCTGCCACCTCAAGTTCGCCACCTTCTTCCTCTTCGGCGGCTGGGTCTGCACCATGACGCTCTTCGTCTTCTTCTTCCTTCCGGAGACCAAGCAGCTGCCCATGGAGCAGATGGACCAGCTCTGGAGGACGCACTGGTTCTGGAAGAGGATCGTCGGCCCCCTTCAATCTCAACCTCAACCTGCACCTGCACCTGCTGCTGCTTCTTCTTCCCTTGAGCTACAGCAGCAGCATCAACAGGCATCATCGCATCGATCACAATAATTAATTCCACACTGACACAAATCAACGGTCAACCATGCACAGACGCCTATAATAAGATCAGTCAAGCTCAATTGCAGCTTAATTAATTAACTGATCACAATGTGCAACCATCAGGCCATTTTCGTAATAGTAATACTCCTACTGTGTGTGTATATGCACATTTTATATGGTCTCTCAAATATCTGAGCAGAAGCAACATGCAAAATTATTAAGTAGTACTATAATCCGCTGTACCTACTTTCATTTTTTTTTCTTTTGAAAAAAAAGGGAGAGGAATCTGATTTTTATGTGAAGGGAAAGTAGGGTGACTCAGTGAAGAGGCCTTCGAAACAAGGACTCAGAGAAAGAGAAAATGTGAATGGGCCTAAAGGAAAAAGGCCTCAGCCCATAAAGGAAAAAGGCCGCTGCCGTGCTGTGCGTCAAAAAAAAAAAAAAAAAAAAGGAAATGGCGCCTCTCACCGTTGGAGCTACAAGGGGTATCTGAATCACTCAGCTGTACAAGTTAAGGTCCCTCCATTCTGACGACAAATCCAGTAACAAGAGGTATATACCTAGCTGATGAAATTTGTGGTACGAACAGATGAATTAATTTCCATGTCCAAACAAAGCATTAAGCTTAAGGTTGAGGTTGTGGGGAGGATACGTCACCCGCATCTCTGTTGAGCGTGTGTGGAGAGGGGGTGCTTGCGTGTGTTAGCATGATGTAATTAGGCCTTGATCTGTGGATGTGATTGCGCTATTTGCGGTAGGCTTGCATGCCACCCATGCGCGTATATATGTACTCCTGTACCCACACTTGGAATACGATCAATCATTCACACACTTTCATGGTATCAGAGCGGTTACGATCCGCTACTCTTCCGCAACCCATACCAGCGCCCGCCGCCGATCCGATCGCCACCACCGTCGCTGACTCCATGTCGCCGGGTGTGTCGCCGGTCTCATCGCCAGCGCTGCCGATCCGATCGCCTACCCCGTAGCTGCCCTCGACACCGGGTGTGGCCGCCGATCCGATCGATCCTGCCTCCGCTTGATCTCCTGCTGTACGTGCTGTACGTGGCTGTACAACTCCCGGCCGCCGTCGTCGTCGTCAACGTGCTGGACGAAGTTGTACGTGCTGTTCGATCGCCTGCTGTACACATCGCCGGGTGCAGCCGCTGCCGCCGATCGCGCATCTCTTCTCGTCCCGTGCCGTGAGCGCGCGGGCGCGTGTGCACCAGCCCCGCGACCACTCCCATGGCGGACGACGACGACGCGGCTGCCACCGCAGCGGCGGCACAGGAGGCCGAAGTCCGCGCCGAGGCCGAGCGCCGCACTGAAGCGGCGCGCCTCCGCGCTGCAGCCCTCGACAAGTTCGAGGCCGCCCATGAGACCATCTGGGCGCAGGCCACCGCCGTCGTCAACGTCAAGGCGCTGATCCCCATCATCCTCGACAAAGTGACCAACAGCTACACCAAATGGCGGGGCATGTTCCTCACCGTGCTCGGCAAATATGCCCTCGCCCCGCACGTGCTCGAGGACGAACTGCACCCCGACCGTCCGGTTTGGGTCCAGACTGATTGTGTTGTGCTGTCATGGATTTTCGCCACCGTCTCCAGCGACCTACAGCAGTCGCTCATGCTTCGCCAACGCCGTGCACGCGAGGCATGGTGCTACCTCGAGGACGAATTCCTCGGCCAGAAGGAGTCTCGTGCCATTCTCCTGGAGACGCAATTCCGCAACCTTCGTCAAGACTCCATGACGATCACTGATTACTGCCGCAAGCTGGAGACCATGGCTGCATCTCTTGCTGAATTCGGTGATCCCATCGGTGATCGCCAGCTGGTCTTCACTCTCCTTCGCGGCCTCAGTGGTAAGTTCCGCCACATGGTGTCTATACTGAAGCTGCAGCGTCCGTTCCCGTCGTTCGCCGAGGCCCGGACTCACCTGCTCCTCGAGGAGATCGACATCGACGCTCGCCCACCGTCTCCACCTGCGGCCCTCATCGCCTCGTCGCCCACGCCACCGGCTGGTGGCCCCGGCCGCCAGGCGCCGGCCACTGGTCCTCCGCGCACCGGCCAGCACAGCCAGGCTGGCGGCCAGCCAGGCGGCCAACGCAACGGCCGCCGGCGTGGCAAGGGTGGCCGCGGACAGGGCCACCAGCCCGGTGCTGGTCAGGGTGGCCAAGGCTCCTCTACAGGCGGTTACGGCGCCCCTGGCCACGGCGCATCCGCTGGCCAGGGTGGCGTGCACGGTGTGCACCCCTCTTGCACGGTGTGCACGCTCCAGATGTGGCCGTACGGTGGCCGCCCACCACCAGCACCACCGGCCTTCGCTGCTGTCCCGCAGTACGGCGCACCTTTTGGTGGTGCGTCCAGCGGCGGTTTCTACAGCCCCGGCTCCAGCTACCCGTTCACCTACGGGGGAGGATCAGCGCCCTCGACACCGACATTTCAGGGGGCACCATATCAGCTGCAGGCTGCCCCCTGGAACCCGGCACATGGAGGCGCATGGAACCAGGACTCCTTGGTGCAGAATTTCAACACCATGACGCTCCACCCCCCGGCACCTTCGGAATGGTACGCCGACTCTGGTGCAGGCTCGCATATGACTGCGGATGCTGGTAAAATTTCCACCCTATCCTCGCCCACTTCATCTACACCTTCATCTATCATTGTGGGCAATGGTGCTTTACTTCCTGTCACTGCCGTCGGATCTCATATTTTTTCTTTTCCACATCGCAATCTAGTTCTTAACAATGTCTTAGTTTCACCTCACATCATTAAGAACTTGATTTCCATTCGTCGTTTTACCACCGACAATAACTGTTCCGTTGAATTTGATCCGTTTGGTCTTTCTGTGAAGGATTTGGAAACCAGGAACGTGATCGCCAGGTGCAATAGCTCTGGCGACCTGTACCCATTTTTTCCACCAGCTACCAGCACCTCCGCACTCCTCGCTGCACCCACCTCGCTATGGCACCGTCGTCTTGGGCATCTTGGGCACGAAGCTTTGTCCAAACTCATTAGTTCCAAAGTTATCACTTGTAATAAAGATGATAGTCATCATTTATGTCATGCTTGTCAGCTCGGTCGTCACACTAGACTTCCTTTTGGTTCTTCCAATTCCCGAGCTCCAAATAATTTCGATTTAATACATTGTGATCTTTGGACATCTCCCATTGTCAGTGTGTCGGGCTACAAATATTATCTTGTCATTTTAGATGATTGCTCTCACTACATTTGGACTTTTCCGCTTCGCCTCAAATCCGACACATTTGCCACGCTTTCTAACTTTTTTGCCTATGTTCGCACCCAGTTCGGCACCACCATCAAGAGCGTCCAGTGCGACAATGGTCGTGAATTTGACAATTCCCCGGCCCGCACGTTCTTTCTCTCCCACGGTGTTGCCCTTCGCATGTCGTGTCCCTATACATCCCAGCAAAATGGCAAGGCTGAGCGTTCCCTTCGCACCATTAATAATATCTTGCGCTCACTCTTATTTCAGGCGAGTCTTCCTCCGGTCTACTGGGTTGAGGCACTCCACACCGCCACTTACCTTGTCAACCGGCTGCCCACCAAAACACTCGCCTCCTCCACCCCTTTCTTCCACCTCCATGCCACTCCACCCTCCTATGAACACCTTAAAGTTTTCGGCTGTGCTTGTTACCCCAACATGTCATCTACAGCAGCCCATAAACTTGCTCCTCGTTCATCCCTCTGCGTCTTTCTCGGCTACTCCTCGGAACACAAAGGCTATCGTTGTCTCGAGCTAGAGTCGAATCGCATTCTTACCTCTAGACATGTCGTTTTTGATGAATCCTTCTTTCCTTTCGCCGACATGTCCACCTCACCCATGGAATCCTCCGCTCTGGATTTCCTCCTAGATGACAGTGATCTCACCGCTCCTGTTCGTGGAGCACCGTTTGTCCGTGCAGGTACTATTGATGGGGCTGTTGGAGCTCCCGCGCCTCCCTACTCGTCGAGTGCTATGCCCGCGCCCCCTCGCTCGCCACCGAGCGCCGTGCCGCGGTCACCACAGCCGCGCGCTGGGCCCGAGGCGCCCAGCCCCGCCGGGCCATCCACCGGCGCTGCTTCCAGCCACGCCCCTGCGCCACCGGCCGGTGCTGCTGCCCCTGTGCATCCTGCACAGGTTGCTGCCAGCAGCACTGCGGCCACCGGGCGCACGGTCTCCACTAGGCCGGTCTCCATCGCTCCTGTCGTCAACGAGCACTCCATGCGTACCCGTGGCAAAGCCGGCATTGCACAGCCTGTGGATCGCCTCAACCTCCACGCTGTCCCAATGTCGCCGTTGCCTCGCTCCGTTCGAGATGCCTTGGCGGATCCGAACTGGCGCTCCGCTATGCAAGCTGAGCATGATGCCCTGATTGCCAATGACACCTGGAGTCTAGTACCACGACCTCCCGGCGTCAATCTTGTCACTGGCAAGTGGATTTTCCGACACAAATTGCATGCAGATGGGTCTCTTGATCGGTACAAGGCTCGTTGGGTTCTTCGGGGTTTCACTCAACGCCCTGGCCTCGATTATGATGAGACATTCAGTCCAGTTGTCAAGCCAGCGACAGTTCGAGTTATCCTCTCTCTGGCTCTCTCTCAGGACTGGCCCATCCATCAGTTAGATGTGAAGAATGCATTCTTACATGGCACCCTCACCGAGACAGTGTACTGTGTGCAGCCCTCTGGTTTTGTGGACTCCTCTCGCCCAGATCTTGTTTGTCGGCTCAACAAATCTTTGTATGGACTGAAGCAGGCACCTCGTGCATGGCACCACAGGTTCGCTTCATATCTCTCCTCCATTGGTTTTGTTGAAACCAAGTCAGACAGCTCCTTATTCATTTGTCGTCGCGGGTCCAACACTGCCTACTTGCTGCTCTATGTGGATGACATCGTCCTCACTGCCTCCTCTACTGAGTTCCTTCGTCATATTATTGGGGCTCTTCAGCATGAGTTTGCTATGACAGACATGGGTCAGCTTCATCATTTTTTGGGCATTTCTGTTACACGCTCTGCAAATGGACTGTTTCTTTCCCAGCGGCAGTACACTCAGGACATTTTGGAGCGCGCCGGGATGAGTGCGTGCAAGCCTTGCAGCACGCCTGTTGATCTCCACTCCAAACTATCTGCAGATGGACCCCCTGTTGGTGATGCCACTCAGTACCGCAGTCTAGCAGGAGCTCTTCAGTACCTGACGTTTACACGTCCGGACATTGCCTTTGCAGTTCAGCAGATTTGTCTCTATATGCATGATCCCAGGGAGCCCCACCTCGCTGCTCTGAAGCGCATCCTGAGGTATCTGCAAGGCACCACGGATTTTGGCTTAACCATGCGCCGTTCCCCCCCTTCGGAGTTAGTTGTCTACACGGATGCCGACTGGGCTGGTTGTCCCGATACTCGACGGTCGACTTCTGGCTATGCAGTATTCCTTGGAGATAACCTGGTGTCATGGTCCTCCAAGCGACAGCACACGGTCTCACGGTCCAGCGCAGAGGCCGAGTATCGTGCTGTAGCAAATGGTGTCGCTGAAGCTACTTGGCTACGACAGTTGCTTCTTGAGCTCCAGCACCCTCCTCGCCGTGCCACTTTGGTCTATTGTGATAACATCAGTGCTGTATATCTCTCCAGTAATCCTGTGCAGCATCAGCGTACAAAGCATGTTGAGATTGATCTCCACTTCGTTCGAGAGAAGGTCGCCCTCGGTCACGTTCGAGTTCTTCATGTCCCTACGACATCACAGTACGCCGACGTCTTCACCAAGGGCCTCCCTACTTCTTTGTTCCAGGAGTTTCGGTCCAGTCTATGTATTAGTGATGCTTCAGATTAGACTGAGGGGGAGTGTTAGCATGATGTAATTAGGCCTTGATCTGTGGATGTGATTGCGCTATTTGCGGTAGGCTTGCATGCCACCCATGCGCGTATATATGTACTCCTGTACCCACACTTGGAATACGATCAATCATTCACACACTTTCAGCGTGGTGTAGGAGTACATGGCAGGCAGCCTGGAGGAGCGGCTGCGGTGCAGAAATGGGGCCGGCTGCGGATCCGATCGCCTGGGAGGTAGCCTCGCCTTGTGTACGTTCCTCCACAAGCACAACTGCACAAGCACAAAGCCAAACCCAATGAATCATCCACCTGAGACTGAGGACATCCTCCTGGATGGTGATGTGGGGCTGCTCCCACGGAAGGAGTCAGTCAAGCACCATGATGACCAACAGCTATAGACCCGGAGTAGCAGAGGACAGACAGGGCATGTATGCGCTTGGCATGGTGATCCTGCAGCTGCTGTAGGGAGGTGTGGTGGAGGAGGGAGATCCTGGATGACAATTTGGAGGGAAGTGGCCGATGAAGGAGGCCATGGAGCAAGGCAAGGACCGTCCTGACCTCAACACAACACAAGGTGGAGCTGGACCACTTCCTCTGCCCCATTCGCAAGGTTACCTGACTCACCATCGATTCGATTCCCTTGCCATTGCTGATGTGAATGTGTTACTCCACTCCAAAATGCAGAGGGTGATGCAAGAACCATTCATCGCCGCGCGACAAGGACTTGTCTCCGGTCACCAACGCTCGGCTTCCCGACAAGGCACTCCTGCCCACCGCCATCGCTACCTGGATTGAAAGCCGCATAACCCCAAATACAATTTTTTTTTTTTGCTGGGCTAGCCGAACGATTGGCTGCCAAATTTCATTAAGATTAAGCGAACTTGCAGTTACAAGGTACAGAGTCGACAGCCGGTTCATCAAAGTGATCGGAACCGTTGAGGGGGAGGGGTAGAAGGAGATAGAGAAGAGACTTTGCCGCATGCGGACTACTCGCGATTTGAGTTTAACACTCCCGCCATTACCCAAGCCAACACTTCTTATTTGATTAGTTGAATCAGACTGTGGACCGGGCCGAATTTCCTTTAGAAAATGCGGACGGCTTCTCTCTTTCCACACCAGCCAACAGGTCAGCTGGAGTAGACAGTCCAAGTTCTCCCTGTACCGCGTCCGACAACCACCACCATTCCCCTATAAGCTCAGTCCAATCTCCCTTGGAAGGGGGAAAGTGAATGCCTGCCCAGACTCTCAGTTCCTCCCATACTTTGTAAGTGTAGTTGCATTCAATGAACAGGTGCTGGCAGTCTTCTCTGGTGTGGTTGCACATGCAGCAGACTGGCTGACGCGGCCATCCCCTCTTGGAGAAGTTATCCGCTGCGAGACATCTCCCCTTTTCTGCTAGCCACATGAAGAATTTAATCTTTGAAGATTCCGATATGAGCTTTCATAGTGCTGATGTGTTTGATCTGAAAAACATTTCACAAGCATCTCGCACCGAAAAATTCCCGCTGTTGGATGTCTTCCAGGTGACCGCATCGTCCTCCTGCGAAATCTGGATTTGATAGATTTCATCCCATACCTGAAAGAACTCTGATATGGCCGCGTTTGACACCTCTGACCCCCAAATACAACTCCTCCAGACTAACCGCTTCATTAATTTTGGGTTCAAAATCTACCATATCTGATGTCCACTGTTACTCCTAGTTTTTAGTTTGGTGCATTCATTGATATACAAGGGGGGCTATGTGGCGATACCGTGCCGCATTTGCAAAGTGTACGGAAAACAAAATAAAACCACAACTCAACACAATGTCCCTAGCTAACGTCCAGTCGCTCTACTGGATACACACTATACAGTTCTATCTTTTCTGCAGGCATATCAACCAACGTCATTCAGTTCGTCAGAGCTACTGTATCACACTACTAGTTGAGCACAAACGCTTCCCCGATGGAATTGGTGATGGCACGCCAAGTAGCAGCAATCGAAGCCTTGCCTTTGCCCTTGCCCTTCAGGTAGGGCACAATGTACTTCCTCATGTCACTCTTGGAAATACCCAGGTGCCCCCCTGGTACGGACACGAATTTCACTCTCCCGTCATCATCCAGCGTCTTCAGACCAATCCAGTCCTCAATGTACAGCTTTGTCTGCACCCACAATGCACGACATGTTGCTATCACATCTTATGCTGCTAGTTAGGAGGGTATTCCATTTACAGTACATGCAAAGGTTCAACCTTCTGAGGGGGCAGGACAGGATCGAAGGCTCCATCAGGGTAGTAACCAAACCACGCTGTTTCCCGAGGTATCAAGACAGCATCATCCTGAAACTATATACCAGCAAAAAAGAGAGAAACAATTAATATTAGGCATATCAATCAAAGGTATCTTGGCCTCTCCTTTAAGGCTACCGTGCCTTTTTCTTCTTTTTTTTCCAGTGAAATATGCCGGGGCTAGTAGCTCTCAGTAACTCTACATTGTTCAGCAACATGAGAAATTACATAGATAAAACTAGAAACAAAGCAATAAAAAGTTACATGATGGTCCTTCCAAAAGGGGTGACTTTGCAATGATGAGACAACTCCAAGTTGCTCACATGAAGTGCGCAAGTTCAGCCATGGTGCAACCAGCACCAGCGATAAGCATCGACATCAATCAATTATGTACCTGACTTATCTGATAGACACTGGATTCCTGAACTATGGTGTGGTTGTCTGTTCTATATGTATAAATTAAACAACCACTGGTCTACAGTAAAGATTGCATTGGTTACTATCTTCTCATTTCCTAAGAAAATAGCAGTGTTAATTCACAATACACTACCGATGGGTCCATACAACTATACCCTGGTGATATACTCCAGAATTCTAGAAACAATCGCAGCACTATACAAGTAGAATTTGAATAAACCTAAGTAGACAAACATACATCACATACCGAATGCATAACAGGGAGTTAGGGAACACAATTCATGCCACTTATAAATCTATTCTACCAACAAACCCTTGGAGGTTGAATGAACATAATCAAAATGCAACTTTGGACCATCTTAAACTTACCATGATTAATACCAAATTCTCCAGGTTGCTAAATCTTTCCTTGTAGGTGGCATTTCTTTCACCTGGTATCTCATTGTTAAGCTTTGGAAGAAATCTACAACCCTTAAAATAATCTTCAATATCCTGAAAAGCAGAGGAGGCATGCAAGCTTCAGTTAATCAAAATATTAACATTAAATAAGTTTTATGTCCAGCAATAATCATTTTATTCAGATATTGAGGTGATTCAGAGTTCTCCTAGGTTTTGTCCCCCCCTAAAATTCCAATGGTAAATGCTAAATCGGCAGTTGGTCCTGTACTCTCCATATTTCTTCTTCTCTTCGAATTGTTTTGTTCTTCTGTAGTACCATGGATTCATAAATCAACATTGCCAGCAGCTGCCCATACACTTCCTCTTCTTTCTAGATAAAGAGGCTTTATTGCACTCAGTCAATTAATGCACGTCCTCTTCTGATGGGCCCTTGCCTAATTAGTGCAGTTATGCGGTAGGTTGTGGTACTAAAGTCTGGAACTAGGAAGAATAGTATTTGGAATTCAGGAGATGGTCGGTGACTTATTCCAAATTGAATTGGGTTTAGGAAGTTCTGTTTCCCTTTTGGATTTAACATAGTTGCACCATCCTAAAGTGTAGATGGATGAAGAAAGCAAGTCAAAGGTCCCTGTACGCTTCAGACTTCGTGCAATAAAGTAATTATCATTTAATCCCAATGTCCTCGTATGCTTCAGCCTTTGTACAAGGAAGTAATTCAAAAGTATAACAAACATGAGTTTGAGAATTAAATAGCATGTCAACCAAGGGACACAAAAAGCGTTATGTGTTCAGGATGATGACAAAAAGGAATAACTCACAGTTGGGATTTTCATGTAACCACTGGGTGCAAGATGTTCCTGCAATTCACCATGCCATAAATTAATCCATAGAAAAATCTACCAAAGTATTTTCAAGTGAAGTTGACTTGACATGAACCTGGACATAGTCTGAGTAGATCTCCAATTTAATCAGGGAATCAGCAAGCATGCAAAAAATACCAGACTGCAAATAAATAAACACAAGTTGTTATAAGTGCTGCAGTAAAATGAATATCCATAAACTTGTATAGCTCATGAAATAACTGTTTTAGTCACAGTTACAATAATGGAGATTAAATCAGGCAGAATTCACATTATTTGCAACAGTAACCAGATTAACAGGTTTGGCATAATCTTAACAATCCTAGCAGCTCACCTATTATATGATCAGGCATCGAAAAAAAAAACACCCAATCACGCCAGGTCCCTCAAGAATCATGTTGGGCTACCTAAATGCTGAAAACCATATCTCTGATCTTTAACAGTTTTCAAGCCCTGCAGGCCTACACAGGATTGGAAAATGGACTGAATGCAAGGAGTGAATGCACATTGTCATCCAACCATCCCTAAAAACTAGCCTTGTTAATAATTTTCCTTTTAAAGCAACCAGGTGGATGGATAAATGTCCATATGCATAGACTAGCATACATATCTGTATAGTGATGGTGGAATTTCACAACTTGTAGCATTAAGATCAGTAAGAGATGCTATCTACTGAATGGTGTTTGTCTACCTTGCCAGTACCCAGTACCTTAATATATAATGAATTAATATGTTATCGCTCATCACAAAGAAATCCATGCGCAATCTTGGATTATTAGTTTTAGAATTTGCATTACAAACTAAATATCACTTTGCAACAATGAGATGAACTTACACCACAAAGTGGCACTGAAGCAGTACCAGCATGAGGACCACCGAGTGAAATGAAATTCTTGACCTGTTGAAGCATCAAAATATTGACAACATTGCACTTTAAGGTACATCATAGATTTAAGGTAGGAGGGAGGAACTAAGAGGGAACGGAGGAAAAGAGAAAGAACACATAATCCTTTTCAAAAAGAACACACCTACAAAAAGGAAAGTTAACTGTTGTATGTACCTATGCAACCTCATTTTTTTTTCTCTTCTGCTTATGCTTATAAGCCAAAATTTGAATTTTCAACCTTAAATTTAGAGTTGATTTTAGGGTTTTTTTAGTAGTTTATTTTTTATCCTGCGCTTTTAGATCAAAGAACACATATGAAAAGTTTTATTAATAAATTATTTTTATTTGTAAATATGTCGTTTGGCTTTTTCCCTGAATAAGCCAAATGATCACCCCATGATCTAGTGCCTACAAAAACTGCTGTTTGTACCCAGAAAGGTTAACTCACCGGTGGGCCATCATCACAATACTCAACAACTGCTCGACCAATCAAGTTCCCCTGTGGACAGGATACAGCAGGTTAGTAGGTTTTGAGAGTATATTAAAACAGAACATAGTGACCAAAGTTGCTTTTCGGAGAGTGGAGCCAACTTTAATGCCCAATACGTCACTAATTTGTGGCTGGAGGCAGTAATAACCAATGAATCAAAACGAGCACACAAAACAGCCAGAAGATCAACAGTTGACATGGAATTATTTTTCTTCCTGTAATATTTTGAGTAACTAGCGTTCACTGTGTTTTGTTCTTACAGAGTATGCAGCGAGTGAATGAAACACCTAGCATATCGTTACTAATGGTCAAAAGAATACCTGGGAAAGACCAACTATATTGTAACCATTACTAAGTTCCTTCATTTCCTTTACCTGGAAAACAAAAGATGCAGTAATGATATTTGGCTATTTTAACTCACACTACAGTGTAGGAAAGGCATTATCCAAAAGAGGAATTGCTGAATCACCTTAGTGCAAACAATATCGGCCTGTTAAGACGTAACAGATAAAACAATATATTATGTGGATGAATATATATATAGAAAGAGTTAAACTAGCACAAAAGGTTCCCAGGCAAGAATAAATAAAGTTAGTAGATAGCATAGCATAGCATAGCATAGGTAGTGTGACCTGTTTCTGAAGAGGCATTAACCAAGAGTCCCATGTCCCGCTTCCAATTTCACTAAGGCAAGACCAAGAGTAGCAAAAGCGAAGAGAGGCATAAGGGCAATTACTCCATGATGATGAGGAGGAGGAAGAAAGTTGCAAGGCCTCTCTAATTGATTTAAGTAAGAGAGAGACGTACAGGCAGTAGCCATCGGAGGCAGACCAGTCGGCGAGAAGGCGGGTGAACTTGGTGACGCCATGGTTGGCGCACTGGTCTCCGATACCTGGACGCAAGCAAAACTTGTCAAAGCGAAGGGAATAGAATCGAATCGGGTGGGGTTGGAAGGGATGGAGTGACTGATTCTAACCGTGCAGGACGATGAAGGGCACGGCGGAGGCCGGTGCCACGAGTACGAGGACGAGGAGGAGGAGGAGGAGGAGAAAGAGGGAAGCGGCGGCCATCTCGCACAAGGGAGGAGGACTGGGGAAGAACAAGGAGGAAGGAAGGAAAGCCCGCCCAGCTACTGCAGGTGGGTCCCACCCCCTCCTCCTCCCTCAGCACGCAAACTTGAGTTGACTGATCCAATTATATTTGTACAAATAAAATCAAAGAGTTGTACTGTATATACTGATATTCATATAAATGAAATTTCAAAATTATATATTAAATCTAACTTTATGTGTGAGAGCCAATCCCACAGTTAATATTGTTTCAGTGAACCCTAATGTATTTATCTTCCTCCTTAATAATGTTTGATATATTTTTCCTCACTTTAACCAATATTAGTGTATATTCAACATCATCTTTTCTCTTACCCTTATGGTTATAAGTCAATATTTAAATTTTTAATCTTAAATTTAAAATAGATTCACAGTTTATTTTCAAGCATTGATTTTTGATTACTTAGAACATGATATAAAAGTTCTATTTATAAATTATTTTATTTCTAAATATATCGTTTAACTTTTTTTTGAATAAGTTAAATAATCACCCCCATTGATTGCTTTAATTAAAGGTACGGTCATTTTAGATTGAGGGACTAACAGCGAACTTCCTACCTAAGATATGCTCCTTTTAGGGCGTACACAATATGTCAAAAAGTAAGTAGCAATATGACTTTTAACTAATTTACCGTTTTTTAATATGTAGCAATGCGAGTGACGGTAACATCTACTAGTATCACTGTTCTCAAGCAACCACCAATAAACAAAGAATAAAACTATGTCCTCTCATTCCTTCCCTCTTCTTCGTGAGCCATTTTTCTGGGCATATGTCTGGAGGAAAAACAAACTAAGGCCTTAGGTAGATTGTAAAAACTTTTTTCAAAACATTACATCGAATTTTTTGATACATATTTTAAGTATTAAACGTAGTCTTATTACAAAATAAATTTCAGATTCCACCTAAAAACCGCGAGACGAATTTTTTGAGTCTAATTAATCCGTCATTAGCACATGTTGTTTCTATAGCACTTATGGCTAATCACATTCTAATTAGGCTCAAAAGATTCGTCTCACGATTTTCTCATAACTATGCAATTAGTTTTAATATTTATGTATATTTAATACTTTATTTAAGTGTCTAAAGATCGATGTGATGTTTTTCGAACTAAACAGGGCCTAAGGATTAGATTCCTGTGAAAGGATTTGCTAACTAACTTACAATTACATATTATGAGAATGGTTTACAGTCCCTTTAAATACATGATTATCAAAACAAACAAATAAAAACAAAAAGATTGGAGTACCCTATCAACCCAAAGAGAGACACGAAGGAATTTTTTAAGAGGTTACACATGTCGAAAACCCTCCAATATTTATATGCTTGAAGACATTCATAAGGAATTTCAAAGAAATTTGAGTGATCCATTCCTTAGTTCGAAACAGTCGTATAGGATTTTTTTTTCCAGGCCTTCAAAATTCCCCAAAAATTTCTTTGTGCCAACTTAGTCGGTCTCACTTGTTGCCAACTTGGTAAAGCTACCTTGGGTGCACTAGTATATCCTCAAAATAACTAATGACTTCGTCCAGAATATAGTTAATTTTAGCGTATGGCCATATACAATACCGTCCCCTCCAATTAATAGGAAAAAAAAAGAAACTCTTGTTCAAAGCAGAGCTAACTTCTGTTTATGTTTTAGCACCAACGAGACATCTACATTATCAGACAAACTAGGAGAGAGAAGATGAAATAATAAGACAGACGGACGGACAGATAGATTAACAACAGATCGATGAGACCATCTATTCAACTTTCACAACTGCAAATCATTCATTCATTTGTACAAACAAATCAGTTACACACAACACAAACAAAATAAAGAACCATGACCCTTCTTCCTACGTAACAACTCGAATGACGTCAATCCTTCTCCATCTAGTTACACCATATACATAATAATATCAATATCTCTCTGTCAACGCACTCCCCTCCCCTCCCCCCTCTCAAAATAAAACAGCGTATACTTCTAGCAACGGAACCATGGCCCTTCGCCACAGTTAGACAATCACACGCACTACCTTCTTGTGCAACAGACATCATTACCATCCGCATCCATGGATTATACATTCAACTATTCAAAGGTTGACTGCAAATATGATGATCTGATTCTTACCACAGCATACTCCTCCTGTCCTGCCACATCGCCACTCAACAAGAGATCATCACTTGGCTCCTCAGCAAACAACCCCACAAGTAATACTAACTATATCATCAACATCAATGGAGAATACAAGAAATTACAAGCTATCCCTGCCAGGAGTTAATATCTTGTCTTTTGAAGATACAACATCGCTACTTGGGGTCGTTATAAGATGGTCTAAATCATCCGCATCACTTCCGTCAACAATGGATGCATTGGACTCCAGATCATCATCTGTAGCAACAGAATCTTATCAAATACAAATGGCGACTTACAGTACGCATACACTTAGGGGGTGTTTGTTTCCTCTTAACTTTTCTTAGTCCCTGTCACATTGAATATTTGACACTAATTAGAAGTATTAAATATAGACTATTAATAAAATCCACCCCATACTCTGGACTATTTCGCGAGACGAATCTATTGAGCCTAATTAGCCCATGATTAGCGAATGTGGTGCTACAGTAAACATTTGCTAATCGTGGCTTAATTAGGTTTAAAAAATTTGTCTAATGAAATATCTTTTATTTATGCAATTAGTTTTGTTATTAGTCTATATTTAATACTCCTAATTAACGTCCGAACATCCGATGTGACAAGGGATTACAAAAAAGTCCTTGGATCCAAACAACCACTTAATTCACATCATATAGTAATATTATGGAGCAGTGAAGATGAAAATGACAACTAAGCTCACTATCATACTAGGTTTTACCAAAATCTTCCATAACGTTGAGTCTGACCAATAATATAAAGTAATGGTCTGGAACTATATCAGGAACATAAACAAGAGACTAAATACTGTCAGTCAGGTATATTCACTAATTTTAATGGCATGACTGATGGGATCTTAATGGTTAAACTCAAACATATATGAAAGCTAAACCTTTCAGGATGCAGCTAGATTACATAAAACCATGGAGGAAAATATCTTCACTAATTCAACTCCATCTTAAATATGGTTCAAATGAATGATTGAGTATGACCAACCAATCAATGCTGCTGATAGATCCAATCAGAAAAAAAAGGGAAGGGAGCATATGCCAATAATTTACCCAGGCAGTACAATATAGAAAGGTCAACATAAAATCTGATCATGTGCGTGGATTTGTTGAAACATCTTAGTAATTAATTTATTGAGCAATCCAACCCAAAAATGGATGTGTAGGAAGAAGAGAGAGTTTACCAGGAAACTCAGGGAGAGCGTTTACATCTCTGACAGCAGAAACCTTGATGCTTTCAGGCAGTACACAGTTGCATAAAGAACCTGTGATCCCAGCAACATTGAAACCAGCAGTAGTTTAGAGTCATCAAAATCAAGGATCAATAGGTTATGAGTTCGTTTTGCAGAACCAAACCTAATCTGGCAAGTCGATTGACCCATCCAGGAATTGGCTTTCCGGTCAAACGCTTGCAGATGTCTGCTGTAAAATGATTACAATTCTTTGCAATCAAATGATAAGTGTCCCCATGATAATCCTCTGCAAGGTCCTCTAGGAAACTGCGGACTTCTGAACGGGACATATTAGTGGAACCCACACACACGGAACGTCTGAAGATAAAGCCAGGACAGCTTTTGGGTTCCACTTGGAAGACTCCGCTGGTTGGGTATTCATGGGCTCCAAACCCATACTCCATGCCATGCACTGCAAATGTTATTGGAATTTTTACAAGGACGTCAAATCAATAAATGGTTGCAAAGTAAACATAGGAACTCTATGAGCAGCTATGGCGTCAGCAGCCTAGATACCTAAGAATAAATTTCGGTTGGCCCAGTGAAGGAGACAAGCCAAGTTATAGCAAATGTACTAAATATGTGCGTGGCCGTGGCATGGCACAAATAGGTAAAGTTGGATGTAGCAAAGAAAATACTTTGTAGTTTTTTTAGAAGGGTCACCAGAGGGGGGATATTCCCCACCTGAATCTTCTTTTTGATTACCAGTTTACCACTTAGGCTTAATGTAATACAATGGGTAGAATGGAGGTTAATCCACATACAAAGACTGTAAGGGGAGCAAAGAATGAGTTTCCAGGCCAAGACAACAATCCTGTCTCTCCTGTTGAAGATTTCTGCCCATAGCGTGGAGTCTTCTATGCATTTTCGCAGAGAAGCTGGCACTGAGGCGGGCATGCAGAAGCAAGGCAGGAAGAAGACCTGAAAGTGTCTTGCTGGTATACCAGTTGGTGATTGCAAGACTGGCATGTCCTGCGCACTGCAAATGTTTGGTGTTATCCCTGCCGCCATCCAGAACTAACGGGCTAAAGCGCAGCGAACGCAGATGTGTGAGGCTGTTTCCTCTTCTTCCCCACACAGGTCGCATGTAGAGGAGGCGACTATGATTAGATTGCTCTTTGTCGTCAGCCTCTCCTGTGCAAAGAAGTGAACTTTTGGTGGGGGCATGTAGGGGGGGGGGGGGGGTGGTTTTCATGCTTGATAAAATTCGCTTCGACAATATATTTGTGCCGTTTGAGCTCCATTTGGAAACCAGGTCTTGAAGGGCTCAGCTCACATATCGCCTGCAAAGATTGTACCTGTGCTATCTATCTAGTTAGAAGTAACGGAAGAGCATAGAAATCCTTTGATGCCCCAAGGCGGGCGGGGGAGAAGGTAGCGGGAAATCTGGCAAATGGCGGGAATTAAAGGTCATATAGCTGGTGGTGAAAGATGATAGGTGGCAGGACGCGGTGAATTACATGATGAAGAAGTGGAGTTAACATGGAAGTAGAGGATGAAGTGCATGTAAGGATCCGTCCCCAACCCCAAGAAGGAAAGCATACGGAGGTAGGTACCTAGCCTAGTAATGGGCCGTTGCTAGTACCTAGCTAGCTAGCTGCTACGGCGGAGGGAGGGAGAGGGAGGTCAAATCGATCTGGCTATGGCTATGGGCGAACAAGGAGAGGGAGAGAGGTAAAATTAACCTTCGATGCCGGAGTGGAAGATGCCGAGGCCAAACCAGTAGAGGTAGTGGTTGATTGGGGAGATGTCGTAGATGTTGAGGTAGAGGTCGGCGGTGGTGGTCTTGGGAGGAGGGGGCGGCGGCGGCGGCGGCGGCGGCGGCGGATTCTTGGACCAGGACGCCGGGAGCACCCGCATGGCCGAGGGAGGGATCCCCCTTGCCGAAGGTGGAGGGAGGCTGGAGTCCAAGACAAGGAGACCTGGGAGGACGGACGAACTAAGACCTTGCCTGCCCCTGCTGGGCTGGGGCTCCCCTCCTTGCTTTACTACGCCCTCGCCCACCGGTCACCGGCAACCCTGCCCTGCGATACCCATTATCCGTCCTAACTACCATACCTGGGCTGACTCTTGCAACCATATTCCCTGTACCTTCCATCAACATTCATACTTGAAAGCTTGTTAAATTCATTACACTTGTTACAACAATTTTACATGCATGTTTTTAAAACTACATATAATATGATTTATGGGCTTATGGACTATAAGTGATGTGTTATACATCAACAGTCATAAAAGGTAATGCCATCGCAAGCAGTCATGAGTTGTACGTTAACATTATGTTTTTAGAAAATCTATCTTATGTCACCGAGTTTGTCTTAATTTAATGATCGCTTTTGCTACTCCTCAGTCGTCTGAAAATTTGAGTTTTCGTCAGTCGATCGCCCTGGCCATTGAATCTGAGTTATGATCGGTGCATGTATCAGAGTTTGGCATACATGCAAACGTTTAGATGAGATCGGATGGCTCATGCCAATCGACTGATTGCTTTAAAAAAAATCAGTCGACTGATCATCTACCATTTAATGATTTATCATTTACATTACCATTTTATATAATATATCGTCGATTTTATCAATTGTTTTATAATATACCATTGTCCTAGTCAAGGTTAACCGTTGATTTATTGTATGGTAAGTCTAAAAAGACTATAAATATTTTTTTGTGTGTCCTCGTTACACAACATGGAAGTTTGCATATGAGTTTCATTATTTTTTAGTTACTTTTTTCTTTATAAAATATAATTAATATGTTATGTGCTATAAGAATATTTTTGTGTTGATATTATTAATGTAAATCATCTTTCCTATACTAAATAAAATATTTTTTGGCGGCGTCTGCGGTGCGGATCGGGCAGCGGCTTCGGCAGCGCATGCCAACGCGATCTGGGCTTTGTGCGATTTCTTTTCTTTTTTTCCTTGTGCAACGATTTTTTTTTTCCTATGTAACGATTTCTTCTTTTTCCTGTGCGACTATTTATTTTCCCGTGTGCATGTGCTAAAGGGAGTGGAGAATGGAGGGACGACTCCCATTTTTAAAGTAGTAAAGAAATATGGATACATTGTTTTACAGTAGCGTGAATAAAGACAGATAAAGTAGAATGGCTTTAGTACTACCCTTCAGTGTACTATATTTAATAAAATATAAGATATTTATTTATAAAGGCGATAATTACACATTTGTCTAGCAAAGGTAAGTAACAAAGATTGATTAAAAAGAGTTAAGGATAACGGGTTACTACATGATTAAATTGGGCAAAGTATGTGTTAGGTCTACCTCAAAGTGCAGGTTGGGTATTGAAAATGGGGTGGACAGGCACTACAACAGCAGCAGTACCCAGATTATAAAACCTATAGTAGTTACCTGCAGACTCATACAGAAACACCAGGACCTTAATTAGCTTAGCTTTATTAATGTACTCCCCACTATGTCTAGGCTAGGTACAGCAAAGAAGATCGACTGAACATCCAAAAACAAAAAGGGGGTGATGGTCCAAACACTTAAGAAGAACAACCAACGGATGCAGCAGGAATACCATATTAGGTGTTACGTTACCTGCCTCATGGCTCATGTTGACTAGTATAGTAGTACATAGTGTGTGTATATATGTATATATATATATCCAGTACAGCGCAAAGATCTGAGCTGAGGGAGGCACAATAAATTCAACTTTATTACGACGACCGTAAATGTTCGATCCACATGCAATAGAACCTAATGTTCAACTGTCGTGTTGGTTAAACAGTGTTGATTGTTGACGTCCCCCAGGTCGAGTCATTTCAGTTTCGCGACAGATTCCACCTTTCCTTTCAGAGTGTGCAATTCCCTCAACCTGGAAAGGAAATGCCCATTCTGTGAGCAGGGCATGCAATGCAAGTGAAGAAAACCAAGCCAAAAATAATCAAATTACCTTGTAATCTCAGCACGCCACCTGACCTCCTCAGCCATTTTTTTTTGCCGGGTAGGCCAAGGCCCTCCTCAGCCATTTGACGCAGCTTTCTCCCGGCCTCCAGACTGTAGCCCGTGCACTGTACGCTGCTCGTGTACCCAACCCAAGCAGCCATGCGAGCTTCCCGGCCGAAATCTTTCCGGTTTGTAAAAGCCACCTGAAATGATAGCCAACTCGACCTTGTCACAGACTCACAATCAAGCTTTTGGAATGTTGGGTTAAATGGAAGGAAATGGACTTCTTGAATGCCAGCTCGTGCCTATCAGCAGAAAGAAGAAAATAAAACAGAAGCGTATAGGAAAGCCTGACCAGAAACTAGAAATGCCTAACGAAATGACCTATTGGATAGCAATATCGACCTTGTAACCTATGAACCAGAAAATCATTCAAAGATAGAGAAAGAAAACACTTGAAATGTAAACCTGAGTTAACAGATGTTGATGCTAACCACAGCTGTAAAATCATATAATAGTTGAGATACACTAGATGTCTACATCAAACTACAATGGAGAGAATTTTAATGTACAGGAAACATGATCAATTAAAAAAATACAATTCAAATGATATAAATATACTGTTGATGAATGCACATCTGTTGGCCCTAGTGAGGTAAATAGATATGAGTGACTGGAATGGGTAAAAACTGGTAAGGGTACCTCTTTTGGATCTGGCAACATGGAAACAATAGCAAAATCAATAGCATCTTGATTTTCCAATCTTGAAGCCCTTGCAGCCATTAATACAACATCATCCTTCTCAATGCCTTTTGTCAAAACCTGGAAATAAGTTTCGGGGCAACACCATCAATAGTCAGTATGAAGGGTCAACATGGATAAAAATTAAACATTGGCACCATGCTCATAGTCCTTTTTTGATAAAGGCCCACAATTATCACAACTGTAGTGCAGCAGAAAATAAGAAACACTGGATTGATTACCTCTGTATATCACTTCCTTTCATTCTTAATCTAATCTGGTTGGTCTAGCTTGGGCCAACCCCGCCAAAAAAAGAAACAGCATTAAGATGTTTTGTTTCCATATCTCATTTCAATTGGGCCAGGCAAGTGGAAGGGAGGGTGGGCTAGGTGCTTCGTATGAAAATGTTGGCTCAGAAGGTTGTTAATGAGTGAACTAGGTATAACGGACAAAATTTAAATTATGGCTACACAAATATAACATGCCAAGAGAGCCCACACAACCTCAACTAAATTTCTGTCAACGCTTAGTTTGTTGAGTGTCAATGTTCCTGTTTTGTCACTACAAAGGACACCCATTCCAGCCATTTCCTCTATTGCCGTCATTCTCTTGGTAATAGCACCCTGCAAACAACTAAAAAGTAGTCACTTCCAAAATGATGTTGCATATGTTAGTAGGTAGAGTTCCTTTTTGCGGGGCATGGTAGCCAGAGAATTCTGGCCAGATATGTATAGTCGTACCTGCCGTGCTAGTTTGTGTGATCCAATGGCCATAGTAACAGAAAGAACCGTAGGAATGGCAATTGGAATCCCACCAATAAGCAGCACAAGAAGATTATCAACAATCTGGCGGTATTTCCTTTCATGAACAGCGTACATTACAATCAACTCTATAACCATTCCTGCAGCAATCGAAAAAATACAGAAGTTTCCAATCGAAGTCAGAACCTGGAAAACATCCACGATTGCAGGCAAGATCATGAAATTGTTAACAAAAGTTACAGTTTGTATCCTAATGAAGTACACAATCAGATGTGGTGAAACACTATACAAGAAAAAACATGATGACACAGGACACAAAACATAAAGTTATGCTACACCAATTGAAGAGACATTTGCTTGCTAAAGACTCACCTTTTGGAAGTGGCCAACATGAGTAGTTGACTCAACAAGATGGGCTGCCTTTCCAAAGAAAGTATGGATTCCAGTGGCAATAACAATTGCTTCTATTTCACCTTGCTTACAAGTTGAACCAGAGTAAATTCCATCCCCAGGATGCTTAGTTACAGGTAATGATTCACCAGTAAGTGCAGACTGCAAATTAAGTGATCCATTGTGGTGTTATTATTGCTGCATATCCTTGGACCAGAATTATTCTTCTGAGCAGAATTGTGTGACATTCCTAGATGCAAAGGAGAAGGCTGAGCTGCCAGAAAGATCTGATCAATCTTGAGCGGATCCCCCTCAAGAAGGTGTGCATCTGCAGGAATGATATCCCCAAGCTTTACACTGATTATATCGCCCGGAACCAACAAGGATGCATCTAGTTCGCTCCAGGTCCCGTCGCGTAAAACCTAGAAAGAAGCTAAAATCAACTGACCAGTATGATGATTTATGAAATGGAAGTCTAGCTGTATGGGTAGGTAGAGGCATATGTGCACCTTAGCTTTTGGTGCCAGGTGAGCCATCAGCGCAGCGGCAGCATTGCCAGCGTAATTTTCCTCTATGATGCTAATGGTAGAGTTGATAAAGAGTAAGAGCACAATTCCAACGAAGTCGTGGTAGTCTATGCTCATTCTCTGCATGGTTGGTTGAATCATGGTTGTACTTGCAATTAGAAGTAGCTAGCTTAGGTTGCAGATGGATGGGTGTCAATAAGCAAAGAAGAGTGTAATACAGTAGTCACTCCTCTTGCTTAGATTCATTCATTAATCAATGTATATATGGTATGTCTAGATACATTAACATATATATGAATCTAGACAAGAGTACAAAGCCTTAAGCTATGAAATGAAGGGAGTATATACCTTTTCCCCTGGCAGCTCTTCCTCGTGTGCGAGGGCGATAGCCATGATGGCAGCTATCTCCATGACCCAGGAAAGCGGGTTCCACATAAAGCCGAGGAACTTGAGCAGTTTGCTTTCCTGCTTCTCCTCGAGCTTGCTGTAGCCGAAGACGCGGATCCTCTGCTGGGCAGCCTCAGAGGTGAGACCCTCGCGCGTGCATTTCAGCTGCTCCAACACCTCCTCCACTGGGATGCTCTCCTGCGATTCCGGAGCAGTATTATTTGTATTATTGTTATAAGCCCCATTGTATTCATCCAGAAGCAACCAATGTCTTTGAGGATGCGATGCTAAATTGCTAATCCAATCAAATCCAGAGAGATGGAATCGATCAATACATAATGAAACGAAACTAAACAGGAGAAGGGGGAAATACCAGGTCGACGGTCTCCTTGGCGATGGCATTGGCAACCTCCATCGAGGAGGAGGCAGCGGTGCGCAGAGTGGATATAAGGAGAAGAGAGGCGGCGGCGATCGAGAGGGAGGCGTCCGCATCTCCGCCCCTCCCTCCAAGTCCAAGGCCATCGGGCTTGACGAGGACAAGGAGGAGCGCCGCCTAGTCTAGTCCGTCAGCGTCAGAGAAATTTCAGTATTTAACACTCAATTCATACCACCTTCAGGATTTAACATCTAATTCGCATGGCTTTCGAATTTCACCACTGAAAGTGTGAATTCTTCTATTTGGTACCCCTTTCATCTCTTTTTCTGAATTTAATTTCTTTTCTCTCACTTTCTTCTCTCAAGAAACATAATATTTCCCTCTTGCCCCTAGGCCCACAGCACAGAAGTGATCAATCTCTTCTTTTGGGATCGATCGATCCAGATTAAGACAAAGAGATGCCGTATTGATCCTCTTTAGGACGCCGTTCTGCCACTTCCATCCACGGGACATCGTCATATCATCCTTCTCCAGCGCCGGCTCGACCTGCTCCGGCTGAAGCGCACCCCACCGTTCACCGTTGGAACCACGACATGATTGTGTTGCAAGTAGGTTTCCATTGTGGCGACTGCTCCAGACGACGGCGCGGTCGGCGGCGCGCGCGAACCAGACGGAGAACGTGAAGAAGGTGGACGACGCAGCCCGTGGCGAACGTGCCGTCCGGCGAGCGCAGGACGTCGTCGGCGTGGTCCTCGGCAGCGATCGAGGCGCCCCGGGCGAGCCACTCACACACCGGCACGGCGTCGACGCGCCATGGACATGGAAGCATGATCACAATCAGTGTGGCGCTGCTAATTCTCCATCTCGCCTCTTGCTTGAGAACGAACAGGCACGGGACGAAGAGAAGTTGGATCGATCTCATCTGTCCAATGCACGTGAAAGCAAGGGGCAAAATTGTAATATTATATTTTCAGATAAAAGAAAAGAGAAAATACATTTAATTGGGATAAAGAGAAGAAGGGGTAGCAGATAGATTCACCTGTTTAGTGGTAAAATTCGAAAGTGTGCTAATCGGATGGTAGATTCTGAAATGGGTGCGAATTGAGTGTTATGTTCTGAAATTTCTCGCGTCTCTGTCTCTCCATCTTCTTCATTGCCCCTGTCTGTCTCTGTCTGGATAAGGAGTCATCAGTACACTGGACTGGACTAGACTAGTAGGAGTAGCTCATAGTTCAGATTCTTTTTAGGCTAAAGGCTAGTTCTGGGGTAAGTGTACTAAAAGAAGAAGATTATGCGAAACAAAGTTGGTTAATTACAAGTCCCTATAGCATTAAAAGAAGAAGATTATGCGAAACAAGGTTGGTTAATTACAAGTCCCTATAGCATTAGCTACTCCCTCGGTCTCAGATTATAAGGGATTTGATTTTTTGTTTGTAATGTTTAATCAATCGTCTTATTTAAAAAAAGAAAATAAATTTCATAAAACTAACCATACATTTGTGCTGATGAAAAAATTGATGTCAATGTTCTCTTGTACATCTGTTCTTTGTCTCTTCTTTGTGTTCTAACAAGAAAGCAAGAGGGAATAAAAAGATTATTATCGGTGGTACGGATGGGATACTTATTAGACTTGAACTTACCTCGATAGAAGTACAACATCCTAATCATATACATATAGGAAGAACATTGTACTTGGATAAAGAAACATTGGTAACCCTACTTTCGTTACTATCAACATTGTTAGTATAATATGCATAATTATCTCTTTAGTTCTACTTGAAAAATATGCAATCGTGGGTAAAGACGCGACCCTTGGGAGAGGGAACACAAGTGAATCACACCAACAAGCCTTGAGAAGCTAATAGACACTGAGAGACAACTAGAAGCCAAACAATACAAATTACATCAAACATACATCAAAGAAGTTTGGCGAGATTTAGTCTTCGACAGCCATGCATGTACTACCATGTGAGACTAGACTAGGGTTTCCTCTTTGCATATTGGCGAAGTCGGCTATGACTGATAGGAGTAGGGTTATTACCTTATGGGGTCCAACCTGTTGTTGTTATTGTCTTGCGTATACCTTGGCATCAGTTGAACCCTATATCTTTAAATACCATAGTCAGATATCTATGGGATGACAATTGTTGAGGTCACCTTTATGTTTAAGGTAAAACCAATCTTCTTGCCAACCCTGGTGAGATAAGCGGAAGATAAAGGGATATATATGAATCCTTAATATCATCACGGAATCGAAAACCACGTAACCTTGTGATTCAAGACTTCTCTGTTGCCCGAAGTTCATAGTAAAGTGTCTACGAATCTAAGAAGGAGGATATGCACTTTACAGAAGTGAGAGAATATCGACATGAATGCTATGGAATTTGGATTTAGATGAAGAAACTAGATTCCATGGAACTCAAGAATAACAAAAACTCATGGGGGGGGAATAAAACTGTATTCAAATTGTTGCAAAGGTGATGATAAAAACATGAGTTTTACTCACATCCTTCCTTTTGTGTCTCGAGGTACCAAATCGTTTCTCACCATTGGATCTAGCTAAGTAGAATGTGCACTGTTAGATCCAACGATCAGAAACGATTTGGTACCGTAAGGTACCGGTACCTCAAGGTAAAAAAGAAGGATAAGAGTGAAACTCTAAAAACATCTATGGGTTCAGGTGCATGCACCTCCTCTGCTCTCATCTGTCCTACCATGGCTCAGAGTTGAGCCCTCGATCATGAGCTCCTTCATGGTACCTTCTTCAACGGTTGAGGGGATCATCTTTTGGTTTTTTTTGAAAAGAGTGAAACAACATATTTACAAATAAAAATAATTTATGAATAAAACTTTTAGATATGTATTCTTAGTAATCTAAAAGGAAAGGGTAAAAGTAAATTAGATGAAAAGTCTCAAAATCAACTTCAAATTTAAGGTTGAAAATTCAAATTTTAGCTTATAAGCATAAGCAAAAATATGAGGGTAGAGATCCATTGAAGGAGTTTTGGAGATTTTATAACTTGAAGAGAGGTTTGAGCATGAGGGAGATGAAAGCTAGGATATAGCGAAATTTTAGTTGTTCTTGCTAGAAATGACAAGATGACCCAAATAAATCTCGCCACTCAGTTTTATAAGCCCACGGCGATGATTTGGCTTCAACAAAAAGCGGCGATATTCTCCGCAAGGATATAGCGCACGACTAACTTCTTGACCTCCATTCGAATTCAGAATCCGACAATGTTTTTCTTCACTCGCATGGTAGTATAACATTATTGGGGCTTAACGTGCTCGGCTTGTCTCTTGATTACTGTTATTCTTCCTACAACGTGGCTTCTAAGGGCACGTTCTTATGGGCAGGGATTAGTTAACTTACCTCGGCGCGAAAAATATAGTATTAGATTAATACATAATTAATTAATTATTAATTATTAAAAAAATATAAAATAGATTAATATGATTTTTTAAACAATTTTTTTATAATTTTTTTAAAAAAAAGCAGTTTGGAAAACGTACGTGTGAAAAATAAGGGTGCTAAGTTAACTTAGAGGGACTGACGAATGTGGCAAGGTGTATGAAACAAAGATTGGAAGTGAATTTGCAAAGAGATCGGGGGCCACTCCTTGTATCCATAGAATAACATGTCCCCTGAAATAGCACATATCATATTTTTCACAAATAGATATCCTTACATTTTAGAAAGCACATATCTATATACTTTAAAACTGGAGTTTCTCCCATGTCCGTTCACCCCTTCCCTCCCCACGTCGCACATCCTCCCCTCCCCTCCTGCACACGTCGCACCGATCTAGCCGGGCGCTTGGATCAAGTGATCAGTTAATTAAATTAACTTTCAACTATACATTCAATAGCCCCGTGGTAAGCTTGTCTTCTCTAAAGGAAGGTTGTGGGTTCAATTCTCCCTTAAAACAATTTTAAAAGAAATTAAAATTTTAGATGCGAATTATTTTAATTTTAGGGTAGATTATTTTGCAACAAAATTTCTACATATAAATATTTTATTTATGTATACAGTTTATGGACAGAAATATTTTATTTGTGTTTAAAATTTGTGACTAAAAATATATTATTTATGCACAAAGTTTATGTATATTTATATAAACAGTTTATGAACAAAAATATTTTATTTATTTCCGTTCTCACGTCGCACATCACCCCTTCCCTCATATGTCGCACATGAGAAAACAAGAAAAAATCTCACTTCTATTAAAAAAGAGAGAGAATTCCTTATATGCCACTGAAATTATACCCGATTTCTTCTATGCCACGCAAAAAATCAAACTTCCCTCCATGTCATTCACTTAATTTTTTCCTTTCTTACGTGTCACTACCGTTAACTTTTCCATCCAACTCCGTTAACTTATTTTGCTTATATTCCTTCTATGCCACTACATGCCAAATGACCTCAAACATAGAATTGAAAATTGATATTTTCGAATAAAATTTGAAATTAAGACGGCAAAATTAAATATTGATACTTTCGAATAAAATTTGAAAATTGATATTTTCGGATAAATTTGAAATGACCCGCAACATATAATTGAAAATTTTGAAAATATCAATTCCTACTTTGAAGAGTACTAAAGAGTAATATTTGACCTGCTCTTTTGAAAAATTCCAAAAACTAAAATGGTTTTAATCTCTAAAAACAATAAACGAGTAAACAAAGTGATAGAAAATCTCTGAAAAACTCAAAGTAGGGAAATTGATATTATTTAAATTTTTAATTCTATGTTGCGTGTCATTTCAAATTTATCCGAAAATATCAATTTTCAAATTTTATTCAAAAATATCAATTTTCAATTCTGTTGTCTTAATTTCAAATTTTATTCGAAAATTTTAATTTTCAATTTTATGTTTTGAGTATTTGGCATGTAGTGGCATAGAAGGAACGTAAGCAAAATAAGTTAACGGAGTTAGATAGAAAAGTTAACGGCAGTGGCACATAAGGAAGAAAAAATTAAGTGAAATGGCATAGAAGGAAGTTTGATTTTTTACATGACATACAAGGAACAACAGTGGCATACAGGGAATTCTCTCATTAAAAAACCACCCTCACGGGAAAAAAAAAGTGACATTATTCTCTCCGCCTCTCTCACGCGGGTCCTCGCCTCCTCGGTCTTCGTCGTCGCCGCTCCTCCCCGCTGTTGCCGGTCAGCGCCGTCGTCCTCGCTTCTCGCCGGACATCGCGCCGCCGTCGCCGCTACAGCCCACAGTCGCTGCCGCCACGCCCTCTCCCCCTCCTCTCCCTTTCTCACATAGGCACACAGCTGCATCACAAAGCTTCCCGCCGTCGCTGTCCTCCTCACTTCCGCCTCCTCGCCGCCCCCCTCGCCCCCGGCCGCCGCCCCCTCACCGCATCTTGCCCCTGCCGCGATCAAATTTACTGGCCACAAGCAGATGCCCCCAGTCGTGTTGTATGGCTCTCCACAAGGTGTTCAGTGAAGAAGCCACTGAGCCTATTGCGGTTGCTGAGGGAAATCCGAATTGATCTCAAGAAGCAGAGCAGACCGATTTGGTCCCCGGGTTGCTAATTGTCTGATTTGATCTGGTATGATGTTGCATTTTGGTTCAAGCATATGGGCTACTTTTGTTCGGAATGTTGAATGTTGTTTGTTGGGCATGCATTGCTGGTGTCTGGGTAACCTTCCCTAGGCAAGATGAGGCAATCAGGTTCTGTAAAGCACGTGAGTATACCAATGTCTTTAGCTACGTTGGTCATTTTATATACTATTCTTTATTATATGTTTTACTTATTTTTATAAGCTTATTTATTGTGGTATACTGAAAATAAAATTATGTTTTAAGCTAATTATTTTCTTGTCAAATATAGTTTCGTTGCGAAGCACGTGCATATAACTAGTTAGAGGAAGAAAACCGCACTCGGATGAGAAAGAATGGGTTGTCTGATGTGGAAATGATTCAACCTACCCAATCGTAGGTTATGTAAAGACTTCTTCCAGTTTTACTTGATAATACAACTGCCTTCCAGAAGAGTGGAATCTAATCTCAGCACAAAGACAACTCACATTGAATCAAGGTACTATTAATTGTTTCACGGCTAACCACCAACTTTAATCTTGGTTTATATAGTTTTAGATAGGCTAGAAGAGTGATTGACCCTATCTAATGGACTTCCGTCCTATAGATATAAATAGAAGTATGGTTATTACCTATTATTGGAGGTCCGAACCTATGTAAAAATCGGTCTTACTCATTGCTATGATTTCACATACACCTTAACACTAGCCGAATTCTATATGAACAAATACATTAGTCATCCCTCATTTGTTAACATACAAGTACACATTCAGGGACATCATATATGTCCTTAGTTTTTTTCCTTCTTGTTTTCATGCTTAAAACTTTTAAATCAAATTTAAAAATCAAATAAAATTTGAAACCATCACCTCAAATTTTAAAACTATCAATTCAAAATTAAAACTTTCAACTCCAAATTTAAAAACCACAACTCAAATTTTAAAGTATTGGAGTAAAATTTCTATCAATAGTTTGAAAATTTCAACTCTAATTTAAAGATTCCAATTTAATCTCAAAATTTTCAACTCAAATTGTCAAACATTGGATTTAAAAATTCTACCCAAAATTTGAATTTTTAACCTCAAACTTAAACTTTAAACTGATATTTAAAACTTTGAAATCAATTTATTTATTGTTCATATTAAACATCAATTGATCGTGATTACGCTAATGCCGATGATCAACATTAACGGTGCCACTCCGCGCGACTTAAGAATTCGGCGCACGCATGGGCGAGTAGCCAGACCCCTAATGCAAAAACCCGAAATCGAGTTGTGCTCCAGATAACAAACATTTTTCTTTTTAGTTCAGGTGATAAAAAATAAATTGCAATAACTCCGTTTCACAATATCATTCATATATAAATGCTAATAAATTTAGACATATATCCAATAATAAACATTGATTGATAAATGAATTTTAGTTAAAAATTCTTACGAAATGGAACGAGTGAGTAATTTGTTCCCATTCTAAACTCACAACATCAAGTTCGTTACTTCCAATAATACAACTACGGTGTTTTTGCAGAAACAATATTACAAGTCGTACCGGACAAGTAGTAGCTTCGATGCTATTGGTTGAATGGTATACTAGTAACATTAATTCTCTCGTTTCGTCTGTTGCTACTCGATTGAATACAGTAACAGAAAACAAATGGGAATGTACGTAGTAACAACAAACAGCTATCTATATCAGCGGTTCAGCGGCAGCCAAGCGTTGTTGGCGAGTGTATTCCCACACCGCAATGGCACCACTGACATGAACATTCAGTGACCTGACGATGCCCAGCTGCGGGATCTCCACGCATGCGTCCAAGGCATGGATGATGTCCACAGGGATGCCCTCCTTCTCCCGTCCCAGCACAAGCACCTTGCCAATATATTCAGTTTGTTCTTGTTGGTTTTTTTCTCCTCACGTATAAGCAATATCTTCAACAACAACAGAGAGGGATTTGATTTGATTGCCTTTTACATACCGTTTTGCTCGGAAAAGAGAACTGGTCCAGTGGCTTGCTGTTAGCCGTCTGCTCCAACCCTATCACCGAATAGCCCTCCTGCCTCTTCTTCTCCAAGAACACTTTCACGCTATTCACTGGAACCTCCATCATGGGCAACCACTTCTCCGCCGTTACACTGCATGCGCAATGCCATCATCATCGTCATCTAAACATTTGCCAGAACCACCAGCTATATACATACCTGATCAACCGAAACTGCTTGTCCTCGATAATGCTTTTGTCAGCAACTGCCAATCCAGCTGTTTTGAATATCTGTCACCAAACACCTAGTATATGTTATGCACGTTAGAGGGATAATAACAGGAATGATACTGGCTGCGCTATATACCTCGCATGTTCTTGTCAGTCCAGCGAGATTAGGGATGCGATCTAGTAGTGATGCTACTACGATTAATTGTTGCTGGCTTTGCTTGATAGTTTCCACAGCGTGATTTCTTGATTCCAGCACTAAATCCAACAGTTGGTCATCTCCCTCTAGTTCTTCACCCAGCAAAACAAGACAACACATAGACAAAAAGTGAAATGAGACAACATCCATAGGGAGCAAAAAACAAAAGCTCGGTCCGTAGATAACAAGAACATCTGCAGCTTAGTTATTGAAAATGGCCTACTACATAAAAACTTATTGCCAAGTGCAAGGAACACAATAAAAATGTGCAAAGCCATCATACAAGTTCTTATCACCAAGCAAAACAGATATTGGGAGGTAGTGTGAAGAAAGTAGTAGTAAAACTACAAGGATGCTTACATACCTGAAAGTAATCTTGAAATATAGTCATCGCCAGCAACTGAATGACCACCAATGTTCAAAGCTTGATCTAAGTTCCTATAGGGTGTGATTTTCTTCTGAAAATTAAGTGCGTCTTGATTAGGTTCTAACAACCCAACTATGGTCTCATCAGTTCTGTCTTCATTGTGATGCATTTCTGCTGTGAGATCCTCATTCTTGATTGTTATTGAATCCTTTGCTATAGATTGTCTTAAATCCTCCCTCACATCCTAACATAGCTAAATATAATTAGCTTGAAGTTTAATGGAGGAAAACAAAGGTGAGGTTGAAGTTCTTACATTGAGGAAGTTAATTACTCGCTCCATCACAGACACTGGAACACATTCAAAGTCAGAGGAGACCTAACAAAACATCTTCTATTCAGTTAAAAGAATCAAATATTCAATTGTCATACAGAAACCATAATCCTCCTAGAATTTGTCTTGAAAGCGAACATATTGTTTTCATGCAACAAGAATCAATGATCCTAAACTTGTATAGAAGAGAAAGGGAATATCATGAACCTCAGGGCGAGAACTAAATATCCCTGAAGGAGTGTTGGAAGTATCAGGATTGAAAACATCAAGGAAGCGTTCAACTGAAGCTCTAAGCCTGTAATCAGAAGCACAATTAATTTATAATTAACACTTGCACTATCTTTGCAAAAATTTGGAATTTGGTGAAACAGATGGAGCATGCGGCATGTAAGTTGAGATTATTGGTCATTAAGAAACAAGACAATCATATTGGATTTTTTTTCTGTGTAATTCTATATAGTACGTCAATAGAGTATGTCAACAGGACGATACTAAGCACAAACACAGAAATAAAAAAAACATGTGGATGTACCTGACGCAGTCAGCGTTTTCTGCTAGATATCTTTTTAAATCTTGAAAGCATCTCCTCTCAAAGATTGGGTTTTCTGAACTTTCCAGTTGCAAAATAGGCCACATCTTTGATAGGACACAGTGGACAAGTAGCTGCAATACAAAATGGAGTTTCAAGTTACTAGAAGTCTAGAAGAATCTAAAGCTCCATAAGAATACGGCACAACAAAATTTTGTTAATTACATAGTTTTACCTGAGTAAAAGCACGTAAACTGTGGTGATGGGATGTTAAAAATGGCATTATTGGAGGAAGAAGCTGGTTCAGATGATTTATCTGGGCAGACAACTCCCGTGAATGGAGGATCAAGTTTGCTGCTATAAATACGTAGGAAGATAGTGCCTGCAGAGACAAGACAGATAAATAAACAAATCAAAGTGGAGAGATATTGGGCTAAAAATGTTCACCTGTTGTCGCATTTCATTGTCATGAAAAATTGGAATAAGCTCTTCTTCGGCCTGCAAATGACATTTCATCATAAACATCAGCAGTTAGCGGCAAAAAGATTCTACTGGCATAAAAGAGTTTATCAGTTACAAAAGTATACAAGCATGTCATGGAGTTTCTCACCAATGTTGGAAATTTTAAATAAATAAGTATAGCAAATGTCTCCAAGTACTGCCGGACAGCAGGTAAATTATTTCTCTGCAGAAAGAGATGCTATTAGAACTTGCACAGATGCAAAGCAATAAATAACAGTAGTGCATGGAAATAAATTGATGTGAAATTGCTTCAGACCCACAAATTATGTAAACAAGTAGGGAGTGGTCAATTCAACATGTTTCAAGAAACCCACATAAGATGAGTTTCCACAGATACAACAGATTAAAATACAAAATCAAAATGATTAAGAACATTCTTACGTAAAGACAGATGTGAATACTAGATGTCACTTCTTTAACAATATCATCCTCTACATAGTGTGAAAGAACACATATCATCTGCCAAATACGAACTTTTCGCCGATGTACCTGATAAAAATGAGACATTAAGAAATGTAGTACAAAACACAAAGTTCCGAAGAATAACAAAACGCAATTGTGATAGGAAAGACTTACGCTGCTATGTTTTTTGTATAGTTCTCTTGAAATATCCTTGTCATTCACCTTTCAAGAAAAGAGTAAATACAAAGTATCAGAATATCAGAACAGCATTAGTTTAGGCAGGGTTTTGAGAATAGAAATTATAGGTATTATTTGCAGCATCAGGTTGGTAGAATCTGTTGTGTTTTAGAAAGAGTCTAAACGGACTCATGGCAGATCCAAAGATCAAAATTCTTCAAATATTCATTATGCACTTCTGTCATTGCCATAAAATGGAACACAGCAGCCAGAGCATATCAACAGGCAACATCCCCAATAGAGCATACCCTTTTCCTGAGGAAAAAACCTTTACCGCTGAATCAAGAAGTTTCAGTAGAAATAGTTTGCCAGATCGAAGGGCTTCTTCAGTTTCTAATGTGCCCTTTTCTTTGATTTGTTTCCATAGATGATGAAAGAGGACAGCAACTGAAACACGAGCATATAGTTCTGTATTAATGAACACCTGCAACAACATTGCAATGCTGTTCATCATTGATGGATCAAGGAAACACCCAATTGGCATTATCATTAATGCTGTAAAAATTAATAAACAACAAAAATTGATGCACACATTGTCTCCTGTTCTATTACAAAGTAGTGCCTATAATTAGGATAGGAGCCATAGATGTGATAGGATGCTCAATTTTACCAACAAAACTAAAGTGACAATATATGTAGTTGTACCTCTCATGGTGGTTGTAAATAAACTTACCTCTGTGAATTCACGATCTGGGCTTTGCGCTAACATGGAAACTTCAAGCCTTGCTTCATGATTTTCAGATAGTTCAGCTTCAAAATCTTCGTCAAATGCCACTATTCAATAAATGTGAAATAGGGGTTGAAAAGAAGATTATATTTGAGAACATACTGCTAGGATTTCTTAAAACAACATCGATGAAACTAAACACAGAACGAATCACTAGGAAAGATGCTGAAAAATGCCTGATCCATATAATGATAATTGCTTCAGCTCCTCCATATAAAAGCTCAGAGTTTTTGGGTACATCAACCACACACCACTCAAATGCAGAGCTGCTAGACGAATGGTTCGAGGACTTCTCGAGCCTTCGCTAAGAAGATTCTCAATAAACTGAAAACAGATAGGAGTCATGTGTCATCATTTCTTACAGCATACAAACTTAAGTGCTCAAGAAAAATGTTTGTTTTTTTTTAATGAAATACATAAATATGCTATGCCAAATAGTCACATGAAAAAAAAGGAGAATTTTTGTCTTATCCAGATACTCGATATTTTTACACAAGCTGTCCAAAGATGTAGGATGTGAAATTGAGGTCACCAAATAATGTTCATATTTCAGAACTTCAGATGAATGACCTCTGTTTCTGTCATTGTCATTCAGCAATTAGAAGGTGAACATGTTTTCACTACTTGTAGTCATTTGTATAATATTGCAAGAATCATATGAAAAGAACACTTATCAGCAGATAACAAGTGTACTTGAAGTGCATAACGCAGACTGCATATATCCAAGGACAGTATTACTTTTGATGAACAGGACAATGGATGAGCATACATCAGCAGCAGCAGCAACTAGGCATTGTATTTGGATAAATTTGTTTCTATCGGTGCTAATTAGACAACAAGAATATTGTGTAACATCAAAACAGTTAGAAACAAATAAAGGTGTGAGAACTGACCCATTTCAAAGGACCTGGCCCCTTTTCATTCTCCTGGTGCATTTCCAAATTAGGAAAGATTGCTGGGTGCAATATAGCGGACAACAGTGCAGCAATTGGTGCAACTCTGCGTTTATTGCAACTAAGGTGCAACACCCAGGAAGACTTTACAAATTGCATCATCATCTGTGGAAGATATAGATGAAACAAGAATGCCCAATGATACTAGTTACAATCAAAGACCTTGTTGAAATGCATGATTTCCATAAGAAAACACACTGTGAGTATGTTGACCGTTTCTTTTTTCTTTTAACTTTGGTACTTTGGTCTCTTATACATATATATTTGGAAGAAGGATTCCATCAATAGCAAACATGTTTGGCCAATATCAACACATATCAAAAGTTCCCTGGGAATTTTGACACTTTTCTCCCTTCTTTTTTGCCTACCCTTCCTCTTCCTGTTACAATTAAGACCGGAAATGGAGGTCACTTGTGGTCACTGACCTGTTGGAAGTTGATGCTTAAGCGCCTCCAGCCTCATGAATGGTGGTGATAGATGGGGCTTGGGTGCCGGTGCCTCCTGTCTCATGAATGAAGACATGCATGGAGGCATGGAGTGACTAATGGCCAAACAAGGGCATGGCAGGGGGCATGGCAGGTTTTCCATCGTTGTCTTGGTCAACCACCATTTCACCTCTAACATTCAATACCCATCAGAACAGCAGATTACTACTTGCGATTGGACTTAAATCAGCAATATTGGGACAGGCTACTATAATCGAAGGGATGTGTTTATTTGGGAAGGTGATGGTTCACCTGTCTGAGGAAGAAGGAAGGTCAGGGTCAGCAAGGATTTGAGCAAGTCGCAGTCTTGCAGGTCAGCCACCTTGCTGCCTTACAGCAGGGGAAAGAACGAAGGCAAAGGTGGAATTTAGAAAAAAGGAATTTGGAGGAGTTCCTTTTATTGGGTAAAACAAACTTGTGGTACAAATGAAAATATCTGCCAATCTTGTGGCATTAATTGGTACTGAAGAAAATTGTGATATTTATTGTTAAAACTCTTGTGCTATGAATAGGCTAAACATCCATTCCCAACATCCACATCCAAGGAGAGCTAATTATTCCATCCCAGCGGAATTCCCACGTTACAAAACAGGGCCTAAATAGATTGTTAAAATTTACAGAGAAAAAAAAGACATGTACGTAAATTCAGGCAGAGACCACTAAGCAAGAAATTACAGACTCAAAGCAAATATAACCATTGGTTTTAGCAGCCACATTTGGTGGTTAAATAGTTAAAGTAGCACATAAATTGCAGAAAGGGGCCTTGTGTAGTACCTCATAACTGATGCCCAAAGAGGATAAATTTCTGGTTCTCATGATAAATTCTAAAAGCCCCAAAACAGATCTCACACATCTAAGGATGGCCAAGACAGAATTTTCACCAGCATTTTCAAGACTGCGAAGATTTTAAAGAAAAACCGATATAAGAATCTAAAGTTTCTAATGTATTTAACAATGAAGTAAAACCACCAAATATAAAACAAAAGAAAATAACCATGTGCAAACATAACCATAACTTACATTAGAAAAGGCCAACCGGAATGTATTCTGACAGCTATACTCACCTTTCAACAATATCAACAAAAATAGATCGGAGGGTTGATTCTGAAAATAAAGGATACGGCATCTTCAACTGAGATTCATTCTCGCCACAGCAGCAAGAAAATGACAGCAGTGCATCTAGACAAAGCCACTAAATCAAAACCAGTAATTAGGATCTATCCCTATAATTACCTTGTTTATGAATATAAAAATGAGCGATGTGCACTACAAAAAAAAAAGACAACGTTCTCACCTTCCAACACATTAAAACAGCCCGTCTGCTTCGCTTCAGAACTCCATTCACAAGAAGATTGTTGATGTTATCAAGAAAACTGACGACCAGAAAATCCAGCGAAAATTTGTTGCTTTGATTTATTTCTTTTGTTTCTACAAGATCTAGAAACTGAGAAGTGCAAGCAGTAGATAGAGTGGGTAGTACATAGGATAGAACTTCATAAGATGCCAAATGAAGTTCACACCCAACCTTACCCAGGGAAAAACAGTTAAAATGATTCCAACAAATTCTACATGAAGAAGCTGCAAGGTACTGGAGGTCAAATATTCAACAGTATTAAATGAGAGACTAACCTCTGTGGCATAACTATGATGTTGTATAACGTTCCAACAGAACTCCCAGAGGAATGTCAATGTTGAATAAAGAGAAAAATTAGAAAGGTAATGGTTGCACCATGTGACAATAGAGCTAATGGTTCTCATGGACCAAATCTGTAAATATTGCAATTAGAAGTTATCAGCCATACAATTAAATGGTGAGAGACTCGAAAGCAAAGGTAAAGGTCCCTATTAGAAGAGATCCTCAGGCAGTATAAACAAAACTGAACAAACAGCAGATTAACTGTTATGTGGGGAATCCCCTTCGGGCGGCGCAAGCAGGAGACCGGCCGAACTCGGCCGGCACGCGAGATTAATTAGGACTCTAAAGTTTGATTAGGATAAGGTTTGTTAGATTAATTAGGGCTCTATGTCTTTGTAAGGCTATATAAAGCCGGTTAGTTCATGGTTAATGCAAGCAGAAAATTAGTTCAATCTACCTCTTCCAATCTACCTCTTCTATTTCTCTACTCTCCCCTACCCCGTAACATTAACAACCAGATGATACTGGAGAACCCAGCCTTCAACAGAAAAAATGCTTAATTTTCTCCACAATCAAGAGAAAAGGTAACTGTATAATCTTGCTCCCATTACATGATAAAACAGCTTTGACAAAAAATTCTGAATAGATTAAGAGTGCAAACCTCAGTTGCTACTACATTATATTCTAAAACATTACACATTGTTCAAACTGAAAGGACAGCATGTATTTTTGAAAAAAAAAATGGCTGTATGGCAGCCTGGTAGATTTGGAAACACAGGAAAAGTCAAATTTTGAATGGTATTATTGCCTCAAGCAGACAATTGGAAATCCTTTTTCAAGGAGAAACTAAGTCTTCTTTTAGCTAAACTTAGAGAAGTAGACTAACTTTTCGTTCAATTATAGCCACAAGCTCTATAACCCTGTGACACTTCCCATGTAAACCACTGTAAGTATTCCTTCTATATCAATAAAAAGTAACCCATCCTACTGGTTTTCAATCCCCTCCTCCCAAAAAAAAATAGAAAACCCCCAAAAACCAAAAAAGGAGAAACAATATATATATCTAGATGCTTGAAATTATGAGGAACCAACATACACCCTGCAACACCAATGAGGTCATAGAGGTAGCCAAACGACGCTGGCTCGGGCCTCCAAGCTTTCCCTTAACAGAAGATGGTAAATCCATGTCCTTAGAATTTCTTAACCAGAAAACTGAACAAGAAGTCTTGCTGAAGACCACCATATTTTCCTAGAGTAACATATAAGCAACATGATATTCAAAATGACATTCCAGAATAAATCAAGACAAGTTGAAGAAAAATATGATTACCAAAATGACAAGCAATAGCTTTGCAAGATTCTTGTTAAGAGCATGTTGCTCTGATCCATTTGAGCTATCTGAACCTTCTTTGGAGATGGTACTGTTTTGATGAGTAAGCCTTTTGTGTTTCACTTCAAGTTCCTCAATCAAACATAATACAATGATGAAAAATTTCACTTGTATGCATTCTCCAGTTGGATATTGTTCAGAAAGCTTGTTACCGTATTTCTCCAAAAACTATGAAAAATAAAAGATATGCATATATGTATCAATCAAAGTTGAAGATGTTAAGTGAAAATTCTGATATAGGTGAAATCATCGTATTGAAAAGACAAAGGCCAACGTTTAGATATCAAATAGAAATAAATTAGTGTCTCACTCTCAGCAATATCAAAAGAGCTCCTGTTTACTCAATAACAAAAGGCATGCTTTTTAGAAACTTAAAAGCAAGTGTGGGCAAAACAAACCACAAATATTTGCTTGAAGTGCTGCTCCTCTGAGGTTACAAGAAGAAGGGTCCTTGCCCACCTCCGTGCTTCAGCTTCCCACGCACCCACATCCTCATCATCAAACAAGTATAGTCCATCCACCTCGGTGTGCTTCACAAAGGTGGTAGGGAAATCAATGAGCTTCTCCAACAAAGTGTCCCCAGAAGAACATTCTTTGTTCTGAACAAACCATTTTTGAACTGTTGGTCTCAGTGCTCCTGCAAGGATATAAAACAGCAGTGAGAAGAGAAGATGGTTATAGGGGCAAAAAGTAGCTCATCATTCTCTTCTCCTAAAAACTGATAGTAGCAAAGTAGATATTGGTTGCAGACAATTCTCTCCACTTATCATGTATGTACTACAATCGAGTGTGTCTTAACTTATGTGTGTACATACCAGAATAATCAGTAAACTCTCGAGGTATTGTAGAAATGAAGTACAAAAGCTGACTAAGTGGGATTTCAGCTGCACTTATCAATGATGTTGCGGCCTTCATGACCTGTTCACAAACTGCTTTCGGCTTCGGGTTAAGAACTTGATTTGCATTACTTAACATTTGATCAGAGTTTCTTACTGGGGAAGAGATGCCCTACCTTTAAGACGATACTTTGGATTGAAGTGTTGTTTACTCTTCTCGCAAAGAATCAATAAGACATCTAATAAATCTGCAGTATTAACTGCTGTATGTGCATCTCCATTGCATTTTGCCATTTCTTGCCCAGCAGAAGCATATGGGGAATCAAGCGCATTTGACTGACATGCGCATGAAGCGATACAAAATGCAAGAGCCATTAATCCTGCTCGGCCAAATGAATCTTGCTTTGCAGAATAAGCCAAGCTCCAAACTAGATGTAAACGGTCACTGCAAAAAAAAAATTAGGCAACATATGAAAAAAAAAATAATAACAGCCAAGCACTAGTAGAGCTACTTGAACAAACTAAACTAATCCATCAGTGGCATGTTTGTGGCTAAACAACATAAAATTGTCCTATTTAAAAAGGTGGTGGGTACAGCTATGCAGCAGTATTTGCAGTTCCAGGCCTCCAGCATCTGCAGATAAGTTTATCTAGTTATAGTGCATATGATATATACTGCACTGTATACAAACTACATGCACAGTAATATTTCCTTTTAGAAAACAAATAAGTAACTAATTTGTTCAAATATCTTCTCATGAATATAAATATCCTTTATGTTATGTGCGGGGAAGAATATGAGAGGTGCGCGGGTTAGTTCGTGGTTGCGATGGGGAGGCTCTGATCATAATCGATTGGTGGACTTCGTTGATCATTTTGGTTCCTTGCGGGATTTGGAAGCTTCAAACAACTTTGTGTTCAATGGGGCCACTCCTAATGTTGTGGTAGTGTTGCAAGCTATCACAGGCAAGGATATTTTGGAGGTATTTTAGGGGCGAAGAGGAACAAATCATATATAATAGGAAGTAACAGGGAATGGCCCTGGACCTCATCCGCGTGGTGGAATCGTGATCGACACCGCGTCGACGAGGCAGGGACAGAGACGCAAAAAAGTAACTCAAATTTAATACCTACTTTGACCCAGGACACGGAGCTTCCTTATATAAATCAAGGACTCCCCATTCTGATCCCATCCTAACAAACTCTACCCTAACTGAGCAGAGCTACAAACTCTATCCTAACAGGCAAATGTACCGCGAGGGGTATCAGTTCCAGGGTACCGTTCCCGGACTAAGACTCTCAGATCATGATACAAGTGATCTCTAACGAGAGTAGTTTCTGGTGTCTTGCTGGGGCTAATGCGCTCCAGGAATTCCTTTGTAAGATGTTGATTCCGGACGCCTAGGTACCGCTGATTGAGCATCACCTGTGAGGAGCATTTTGGGTTGGTTGTGTGTGTTTTCCTGACCCCTTCTTTGTACATATACTTTCTCTCTTCCTAATGAGATGAAACGCAAGTCTCTTGAATTTTCGAGGAAAAATAATCGATTGGTTGGAAAAACCATTCACAAATTTCTTGCTTACATCCAAAAAAATCTGGCCATCGTTTATAGCAGGCACCCTTGTACAGATTGATAACAAATATCAAATGGATACCCTTATCCTCAAAGCTATCTCTAACTCAAGGCAGGGACACTATTAACCTGATCCCTACTCTTAGTCATCTAGGCTAACCTTGTTAGATGTATTTGTATAGTGTATATACCCACTAGTGTAGGGTGTTCTCTGCATATTCATACACATTGGATTATTGGCCCACAATACCACATCATGTTCTCCAACGAATCTAACCTGGCACAAACATCAGAAGATGGGTTGTTTGGATTAAGCTTTTGGGAGTATATCAATCTCAGGGCAAATTTGATGGTGGTGATAGTGCATGTACCCACATTTACATGTAGAGAAATTTGTTCTTCAGAATGTGTATAGTTTTTTTAATACTAGAAGTGTTTGGATTTTTATGAAGCATGTTGCATAATTCAATTTATACATGAGTTCTTGATATTGGTCAAGGAGGCACCGTTGGAGAAGAATAGACAGAACACAGGTTGGCATGCAATTTTTTATGTGTAGGAAGGAGCAAACAGGGCCTGGTGTATGTTAGTATATGGTACTTAGAGGATCATTAGGATAGTCTTGATTTGATTAAAGTCTTTCCTTACCTCTAGTACCTTGTATCTACCTATTGTACTACTATATGTACCGGCCCCTTGAGGCTCAATACAACAATCTCACATATAGCCGTTGGTCCTGCTTCTTCACCTTCTTCTACCATTATGCCTTGTCATCGGCGTCATCTTCTTCCTCAACTACACTTTGCTCTTCTCCGACAACAGCTATCGACGTCACCGTTCTAGCCATTGGTCCCGCTTCTTCACCTTCGTCTACCACTATGCCTTGTCATCAACGCCATCTTCTTCCTCAAATACACTTTGCTCTTCTCTGACAACAGCGGGTTTCATTGGCACTTCTTCCTCTACGTCGCCTTACGCACCTCGACCATCTTGGAGGCCTTCTCTATTGGTCCCCATGACAATGGCGCAATGTTTATGATGGTCTCCTCCCTCGCCTACATGATATTGGCAACATCGTTGCATGCGTTCGTCCCGAGTTGTTTCTGGGCCTGGCAAACCAGGCATCATGCCTTGTCTTTTACGCTCCAATTGCATCGGCTCTTTGCGTCATCTTCCTCAATGACTGCTTCGATTGCGTCACTATCATCGTCTCTAGCGCGTCCTCACGCCCCTTGGTTTGTGGCATTGTCCTGGACGCCTGTGACCACTGCATGGGCCTCTTACGCATCTTGCAGCTTGGCTTACTCATAATCGGCATCAACTTTGGCTACTCTAACGGCTACCTCGACCACAGATCCTCCACATCCTTCGCTTTGGCTACATTGACTACGGCACAAAGGGCTATCGTCATTATTGAGTCCTCTTATCGGTTTCTTTTCTAGTCTAAGTGTCTGCGTTGCTCACGATTGGACTGTGGAGGGATTTTAGAGTATATGGTAATTAGAGGATTGTTTGGATAGGATTGATTTGATTAGAGTCCTTCCTTATCGCTAATACCTTCCTTATATCTACCTCCTGTACTCCTCTATATATCGGCCCCTCAAGGCTCAATAAAACAATCTCACATACGCAGTACATCCCTCTCCCTCTACTCTCCAACAGTGTAGGCCCAAACATCACCACCATAGATTCAATTATTTGAAGTATGAAGATAACTAAAATCCTTTCGAAAATCCAAAGTAACAGAATTTACATGCTATGTTCTCTTTGAAGTGTAAAACAGAAGTAAAAGGCAGTAGTTGCCTAAAAATCAGTACCGTGTTGTCAATGTCTGCGCGTAAATACCAAAGAATCTCTCTGCACCTTTTATGGTTTTTGAATCATAAACACCCCTGACACCTAAAATAGTTAAATAGACAACTAAGAATGTAAAAGACAATAAACTGCTAAACAGTATGAAAAGAACTGGAAATAATAAATCAAATATGATATAAAAGAGAAGAGAACAGTGAAAACAAGAAGAAGAATCTCATGAGCTACAGTACTTGATAAGTAAGAGCAACTAAATTGTTTCAAACAAGGTAACAAACCAAGGGTAATCACCCTTTGTAGCATACTCACAATCAACTTCTGGTTTGGGCATAGAACCAGCATGAAAAATTGCGAAATAATTTGAGCAAATTGCACATTAGGCCACCTTTTATTAACCAAGTTTCACTTTGGATCACCGTTAAACATATCTTTTCACTTTGGACTTAGCAAATTTGTTATTGTTGCAGTTTGGACCACCCTAAGAAACTTTTCTAGCCATCTCTAACCTCCATTTTGGCAAATATATGGACTGTCCATAGATGGGAGTTTGTTGGCATACCAGAGTCGATGTGTTTGAGGTCATTGATGTATACTAAAAAAGTTGTTCGGGGTGGTCCAAACTGCAATAATAACAAATTTATATGGTACAAAGTGAAAAGATATATTTTAGAGTGGTCTAAAGTGAAACTTAGATAAGAAAATATGGCACAAAGTGCAATTTACTCTAATAATTTTGATGTTGCAATCACCATTTAGAATTTCAACTTCAAATTTAATGCTACAGAAGAAACAAAAGGAAAAATTAAATAGTGAAGCGCATGTCTTTCTAAGGACAAAACTTAGTATGAGGTAAGAATCACGGACAAAAATTTATATCAGCTATAGTCCCAAGCAAATTAGGGTAGCTAGAGATCAAACCCAAGTCAAAATGCACGAACCAAAAGGGAACAACTAATGTACTAACAAAGTAGGATAACACAACTTCAATGCATATGCATATGCACTAAGAATGGCTAACATCAACAAAAGGGTTGGGTCACAAGTAGTCTGCCATTTGAAACATTCAGATGTACATTTACAAAGAAATGGAAGCTGAGGTGACAGAGTGTTCCAGGAAAGTATTTTTCAGGTAGAAGAATATGATATTTCCCATAGCTATGGTGGTTCGATAATATTTCATAAAAATGAAATGGGTACAACCAGACGTGAAAAGAAAAGCGCATGTTTGGGAATAAAACAATAAGAACTTTGTATTACTCAAAGAACAAGTTGGTTGTATTGAATTTAGTGTAAATTGAGTATAACTGACCAAAATCCTTGTGATGGACTACATCGTTCAAACCACGTAATAATGGACCAAGCATAAAGCCATTGGGGACTATCTGAGGATGAACCAAGTAGTGTTCCCATGTAATATCCAAAAAGGAACACATTACCAGACAGCGCACTGCAAAAACCATTGATAACAGCAGATTGTAAGACAACATTCTAAGTGTTAAGCAAATGCATTCTGCATGTATCAATGAAGTACTGACCTTGAGGATTATCATGAGTAAACCCACGCTCCCAAAGAACTACCATCCATTGAAAAAATCCTTCGAAAGATTCCATCTGAGCATGGAAAACTCCATAGGACAAGTGATCTGAGTAATCACTCTGTTGTGTGGACTCAAACAGCAGCATTACCTGAGCATAATATTTAAATTTATCAGCCCATCGAATCAAAAGATGCATAGGGTTACTCTATTGCTGTGCTATGACTGCTGTTCCTGGTATTGTGTTGACACTTAGCTACACAGGTCTTCAAATTGTTGATTTCAGATAACTGCAGATGAGAGTATTTGTTGGGAGAGCACATAGGAAACAACTGACCTGGTGTGTCCAGGCCGCCTCAACTAAATGTGTCCCGTATTCCTGGAGCATCTCATAGAGCAACAGGAAAACTTTCCACCGATCTTGACCACTTGAGCAATTTTCAGCTGATTGGCTCATTTCTCCAATGCCAAGGGATTTGGCCTCTTTGTGAGCCCACCTTTCTCTTTTTGTCATTGCAGTATTTGAATTGGGTTGACTAGGCATAGTGGCTGACCTCCCCGTGCAGCATTGCTGACCACCATAATTCTCAGAGGAGGAAAAGATGTCTAGTGATATTCTCAAGATGTACAAAGCCTGCTTCCTCACTAAAGAATCCTTGTCAACCTGGTATGTAGAGGTTAAGCATGTCAGTACAATCAGCATGGGTATAAACAGCTAAAGACTAAGAAAAACAGATTCGGAGCAGAAACGCCCACCAGTCCCCTGCGAATTTCATCCCAAAATTCATTGACATTCCTAAGATCATAGAAGTTCTGGACCGCATCAGCTCCCAAAATAACATCTCGGAGTCCTCCCAATTTTAGTGTTGAGAAGTAGAGGGAGAGTATATTATACGCATCGAGCCGCTCAGCTGGCCCCAGCGCAAACAGAGAAAGGCACGAGGCCCATATAGACTCCAAGAAACTTGAGCTGCGAGACAAGTTGGACAAATTAAGGAGTAGCATGTACACATAGAGTAGACGAAGAAGGACGAAGACCGAAAAACCTTGAGAGCTTAAGCTGAGCTGCAGCAAACTCCACGGTGACACAGGAAACATCAGCGAGCGAAAGGAGCAGCGGCTGCAGGAGGACCCGGGTGGCACAGGTTCGACACTCTTGGCTGTGGTCAAACATCTTGAGCGCCAGCCAGGAGAGGTCCCAGGTCATGTTGTGCACCAGCGCATCGAGACGAGAGTCACTTCCCTCACCCCTCCTCCTCCTCTCCAATGCGTGTTGCAGCAACGATGCCAGGACTGCGGTGGCCTTGGAGATAGGTAGTATCCCTGTCTCTGGAGGCGGCGGGTTCTCCCCAGTGTGGTACACGATGGAGCGGTGGTCGGCGGACAAATCCATGGCGACAGCGGAGGATCGAATGCACAAGGGCAGGATGGTTGCTCCTAGAAGGTCCCAGGATTGATTGGTGGAGACGGCATCGCACATCAAGGCAATCGTCTGCTGGAGCTGGTTGCCCTGAGTTTGCCTAAGCAGCGGCAGGAATACCCTCCATAGCAGCGCCCGCAGAGGATCCTCCGTCCGGTCTGGATTTCATTAGTAGGAAGGAGCAACGAAGAAAGAGGAGGGAGCTGTGTCTTTGGGCTTCTTACCGAGCAGCGCGAGCAGGTGGCAAAGCGCGGCGGCGTGAGGGAGAGAAGCCGCGGCAGCATGGTCGGAGTGGAGGAGGGCGTGGAAGAGCTGGGAGGCCGAGGTCGAGGAGGACGACGCGAGAACGCAGTCGACGACGCCCGGTACGGCGTCAGTCGGGACAGCCTGTAAGCAGCTCTCAAGGGCGGCGAGCGCCATGGTTTCAGGCAGCTGCCGAGAGAAGAGGAGCGGATGGTGGGGTGGTGTGGTGGCGGCGCCGCGCCCGACGCCAAGGCAAAATGCGGACGACGACGACGACAGTATTAACATGGGCTTTTCTTTCCTACCATTCGGTCAGCCCATTTAGCTCAAATCATAACTAATCCGGACCCACGCCTAATCGCTGTCATTAGCGCTAATCACCATTAATTAATTTTTTATTTAATTACGAAATTATAAATAGATTCAGTTAAAAGTTTTAAAAAAACTACGATGAAAAACACACAATCATCTCCCTATTTAAAAATTTGAAATTTAAATTTTAGCTTATAAGTATAGCCATAAGCAAAAACACGAGGATAGCAGTGAGCCGAGCATCAACATAATAAATTGGATGGCTTAATGCGGGTGGCTGTTGGCAGCATTGGCCATTGAACACTAAGTTCAAGCCAATGGTTTTATTGAATTTTCTCTTAAAAGTATGCACGTTTAGGTAGGCAATTCACCCATGTGACCCTTAAAAGTTATAAATCGTGAGAACTGCACTATATGCAAAATGGTTCATCGATCGAGTGACCAAGCTTTGTACTAGTACGCATTGTTCACTCATCGCTTTCGATAATTCACCGCTTAAAGAATGTTCTTACTGTTAGTAGCATAATTTGGCTTTTGGTTAGGTAATTTTAGACAAGCCAGATTATGTAGAATAATTGGTGTAATTGTTTAGTAATTTGCTCAAGAAAATCAACTCAGTCTGTATACGCAGGAATTAGGCTCCATTTAGTTCTGAAAAATTTTCAACCAAAAACATCACATCAAATCTTTGGACACCTAAATAGAGTATTAAACATAGATAAACCGAAAAACTAATTCACAGTTATGTGAGAAATCGTGAGACGAATCTTTTGAGCCTAATTAGTACATGATTAGCCATAAGTGCTATAGTAATCTACCTGCGCTAATGACAGATTAATTAGGCTCAAAAGATTCATCTCGTAGTTTTCATACCAGCCGTGAAATTCGTTTTTTCATTCTTGTCCGAAAACCTCTTCTGACATCTGGTCAAACGTCTGATGTAACACGTAAAAATTTTTATTTCATCAACTAAATACCCCCTTAATGTATCAAGAAGAGGATGTGTGCACATTTTGGGTACGTGGAGACATTTGATGCATGCAAGTGTCTAGGAGCTATGGTTGTCAAAGTTGTCAGCTAGGAGTAGCAGTCGAGGTGAGTCAATGTTTTTATGCAAGAGCATGGCTGAGGCTAGGCACCTGGTTATGTTTGATGCTGTGCATGATGAAGTCTAGCCACATGGGATCCCATGTTTAGTTCTCAAAAAATTTTTCAAAAACATCACATCAAATCTTTAGACATCTAAATAGAGAGTATTAAATATAGATAAAATAACAAACTAATTACACATTTATGGAAAAAATCATGAGACATTTTTTGAGCCTAACTAGTCCATTGTGCTAATGACGGCTTAATTAGACTTAAAAGATTCGTCTTGCGGTTTCTAGACGAGCTATGAAATTAGTTTTTTTTCGCGTCCGAAAACCCCTTTCAACATCCGGTCAAATATCTAATGTGATCATTCTCCCAAAAACTTTTGTCATTTAAACGGGGCCTAAATCAATCAATACCGTGTTGAGTTAAATGACAGATATATTTTAGTATCAGTTTTGATTAGATAGAATCAATATACATAGAGCTTTCTATGTACGCAGTATAGCGTACCCTTTTATATTATGGGTTCTATATCCGTTGACCGCCGCCCGAACAAATTCCATTTAATCTACTATTTTTCTTCTACTGGTTTTACCGTGCTTTTGTTCTTCTTTTTTCTTTCTTTCTTTTTTTTTGCCAAATCCTAGTCAACCTAGGGTGCGGTTGATCTTTGCTAGGTTGCGCTGAAAATCAGTCGAGTTCTTCCATGAAAGTGAAGATCTTTGCTAGTTTGCTCCAAAACTTCGTCGCGCGGGAACCAATTTTAAGCGTCAACACTTAGGGCATGTTTAGCTCTCAATTTTTTTTTTCCTAAAAACATCACATCGAATCTTCGAACACCTAAATAGAGCATTAAATATAGATGAAAGAAAAAACTAATTACACAGTTACAGAAGAAATCATGAGACGAATTAAGCCTAATTAGTCCATAATTAGCCATAAGTGCTATAATAACCAACATGCATTAATGAAGGATTAATTAGGCTCAAAAGATTATCACGTAGTTTCTAGGTAAGCCATGAAATTCGTTTTTTTATTCGTGTCCGAAAACTCTTTCTGACATCCAGTCAAAACGTCTGATATGACGCCAAGAATTTTCATTTCCCTAAGGGTGCATTTAGAATCCAAAAATTTTTGGAACAAATATCACGTCGATCGTTTGACCAGATGTTGATAGGGGTTTTAGACACAAATGAAAAAACAAATTATAAATTCCGCCAAGAAACTACGAAACGAATCTTTTGAGTCTAATTAATCCATCATTAGCACATATCGGTTACTGTAGCACTTATGGCTAATTATGGCCTAATTAGGCTCAAAAGATTCGTCTCACAATTCTCATATAACTGTATAATTAGTTTTTTTATCTATGTTTAATGCTCTATTTATATGTTCGATGTGATGTTTTTGAAAAACTTTTTAGGAACTAAATATGGCATAACTAAACACCCCTTAATTGGTATACAACAACAATTACAAAACTACTCTAGAGCATAGTCGGACACTTGGCATCAAGAAACTCCTTGAGCATGCGTGCCCCTTTCTGACTACCCATCAACTCAGATAGCCGTTCTAGCGGTAGCAGGGCCATCTCTGCTAAGCTATTGCATTCCTCCATTATTGCTCTATAGTTTGAATCTGTCACACCAGGAAGCCTCCTTAAGAATTCAATCGCGGATGTATTGTAATTTTCAGCCCTGAAAAACATGTTTTATCGAGGTAGGCAGATAAAATTCATTATGCTTTCGCGTGCGTTATTCCGTTACCAAACCAAAGTGTTGGCTTACATAGAAAAACAGCTTACCTCACGTCATTCTCCACAACCCCGTCCTCAGAGGGCACACCAACTCTCATTGCCTTGCTCTCATCAGGTTCATCCTGATTTGTTTTGAGTGATAGGAATATATCTGCCGTGGCATGCAAGCTGCGAGACCAGACTATGCGAAGCCGAGGAAAATGCAGGACTAGTAATGAAAGCTTAGAGCTTATATTTCTCGGAGATACATCATCGCCAATCTCACTTGCAGACTGACAAAAAAAGCAGGACCAGTTAGCACCATCGGGTGCAATCACCAATGTGAGATAGCATGCTTATGGAAATGGATTAAAATTTGCTCAAGATCGAAAGACAACTTGAGATAGCTGTTTGTAGAGAACAAGAGATCACCCATCTTAAGAACGAACATCCTAACAAATAGCAGCATGAATAAGAAATGGTAGAGTTAGGGGAGGGGTACCTGAAAGGAAAAGCTCTTGTCTTGTGAGAACTCTATCAGAAGCACCGGGATCTTGTAATACCGAACCATAGTTTCAATCTGATTGTACAGACGACCAGAAGCAAAGCTTTGGAACAAGTCCGCAATACTTTTTCGTTCAACACAGATCAAAGGAGAAAGAACATAGTCACCGACTTCCAAGGTAACAGGTATTATTCGAATCCCTTTCTGGTGCAATACATTAGGAAGACTGCTCATGAATTCTCTCATGTCCACAATAACCTAGAAGGATGCAATAACAAACATTTCAGGAATTCAGCTAGTATAAGCAAATAATATTGTTACTTAATGAAAATAATGGTCGGAAGCATCACCTGCATCTCCTTCTCTGGTGGCTTTCTACCACCAGCCTTTCTTGTTATTGAATTTTGAGATAAAAGAGCTTCTGGTTCATTTGCAAGAGTTGGTCCAATGCAACGGCCATTCTGAAAAGAAGACAGATGTGCTTTCATGTATCAGGGAAAGAAGACAGATGTGCACAGCAGCACTTTTGCCCACATAAGGTTGACTGACAGCTAAAGTAAGTACAATATGAGGTTAAAGCGCAACAATGATTAAATCAAGCATAGAATGTCTGCATTTGTATAGTAAACATTTCATGATGATCAAGCTGAATTTAATCCTTGATTTAATGAATTTTAGCAGAGAGGTACACCACCTGATCAACAGGTATCATCATCAGCGACTTCTGTCTGATCAAAGACTCGAATGCTTCATTTTCCCGGCGAATGCTGGACTCAAATTTTTGTACCTCAGCAGAATCTTCATAAAAAAGAAAGTATACTTTCAACTTCATCGATGGATTTTCTGCCTTGTATACTTCAATTTCTCTAACAAATGTTATATCTGGATGATAAACAATAATTACAGAAGGTTTCCATACATCAAGTACATGGTGATCACTGTCTAGGGCATAAAATTGCACATGAGGTAGCGGTTTGGCATCCACAAAGTCTCCAAAAGCAGACATACAGTTAACAGCTTTGTCAACAGCTGGAGCTGATGCAGAATCATCTTCTGCAGACAACTTACAGGCATCAATCTCATGTTCATCTGTTTTTACTGATTGACCTTCAACTTCCAAATTAGTATGTTCCGTAGTATTTCTGTTTCTCAAGTTATTGGCTTCTCTCTTTGCCATGGTTTTCTTAAATTTACCTTTTCCTTTTACCAATCCTCTCTTCCTACAGTTGACATTTGAATCATCATCACGATTTGCTTCCTTGGTTACAGTGCTTATTTCAGAGGCAGCCGCAAGTAAGGCATTAGTCTCAAGCTTGCTAATGCTAACAGGACCTGCACTCTCACCAGACCTCATAGGAACTTCCCCATCCAGAACCCCAAACCCTTTTGGTTGCTGAGATGTCTTCTTGTTCTTTCTATGTAATCCATGAAGTTCAGCTTTGCCAAGCAAGTATTTCTCCCACTCGACCCGCATGACCTTGTAGAAACAAAGCATATAAAGGATTCATATGATTTAGCTTTAAATATACCAAAGAAAAACTTGCATTTAAGATGTTGATTGATGGTAGGTTGCTAGCTACATTAGACTTCAACTGTTACCTGATGCAAGCCTTTTGACATACATTCTTGCAGCTGCAAGCATGACCGCTCATCTTTGCATGCTATCAAAACTATGCCACTCTCATTAAGTCTGTCTTCATGAACAGGTGTTACATTGTCACCATCTCCCTTTGCCTGTTCTTCTGCTATCTCCTGTAACAGTTCCTGCAAAGACATAGATAGTAAAACAGTTACAGATTATTCGCAATTTATGGACAAGCAGAAAATTTTGTTGATTATAACCTACCTTTAATATTTGATAGCTACAGAGGAAGTTGCTAAAAGAACAGAAAAGGCTGAGTTGAATAGATTCTCAATATCTTATTTACATGCAGAACAAGAAATAGCTGGGCACAAAAGCAAATATCTGTTACAAGTGCCAAGTTTAGCAAAAGTGCAATGGCCCTCGTCAACTAGATTAAAAAGAAAATTTCCCGTTATATACAATGCACATATTCAACTCTGGGTGCTGCCTAAAAGAACACCAAGTAATAGAAAAAAGGTCACTCACCCGTAAAACCTTCCATTTAGGCGATTCTTCTAAAATCTCCTCCACTACAACGCCTGTCTCCGCATGAACCTTCTGAGCATTGTCCTTGTTATCATTGGAATCCTCGTTTTCTAAAGGAAATGAATGAGAAATTTAACTATTTACAACTCAATAGATGTGGCTTTAACAATTTACCACTCTACAGATGTCAATTAATTAATTTCCACCCAATAGACACCCTGCTCCTGGCTAGGAGAGGCTGAGGCTGGGTGTCTTTGAACTAGTGGAGAAAAACAATCGCCTCAGCTCTGCAATTTTCTGGGATGATTATGCAATTCAGTGGTAATGCAGATGATCATGCAAAATGAAAAACAATGGTACTGCTAGCCCCAGGATGATGCTGAGACAAAAAAAAATAAAAAAAGTTGTTTCTTTCATTTTGTGCAAATTTAATCCAAAAAAGAGAGAATGGAGATAGCTCCAGGATCCACCTTGCAGAGGGCTCTCACACTAGTATGCCATTGCTTGACGACACTGGCGTGCCATGTTGTCTGTATTTGTTGCTTGGACAAGAGAAGTCAAGGCAGAAAGTGGGCCTCCTGCCACCCAATCAGCTCTGGTTAAGCTGATTTGACCAGATCAAATCTGCTTATAGAAGGGGTAAAAGAAGATAGGTGGCCACTGCATATTGTTTTGGGGAATTGGAAAGAAAATGGCTAGCAAGGTGTTTTATTACGATTGTGTCTATGGAGTGGCGAATTAATTAATTAAGTCACTTGTATGGAGCGGTAAATAGTTGTTTTTTTTTAACGAAATTAAGAGTCCTGTATCTAAATTCTTTAAGAAAAGCATCAGGTACGATTGAAAGGGAATGGCCAATAGTCGCTACCAGTTTCTTTTCCTTTCCTGCTACTACTGTGTGCCACCTTCCTCTTCTTTGTTGGTGTGCCCTTGCTGTCTGCAGCAACCTTTGTACCGTCTGCTCTCACAACCTGGTAGACACGCCTTTTTGAAAGGTCAAATATCTTGTGGCTTGAATCAGCAAAGATCCAAACAGATCGGACGCCTTCAGATACTCTGAGTGTGTCTAGGTACTTCAAGTATGTCACGGCGTCATACCTTGAGGAGGATTCATTTATTATTTGAATTGAATAATTTGAGCGTAGTGTAACAATGGAGCACATGTGGTTAAGGTATGGGCTTGATGGAGTGGATTACCTGAGAAGATAATCAAGCAACTTGCGTAGCGTCCTGAGGTCGGCGACGAGCTGCTTGGTCTTCTTGCCAAGCGTGTGCCAGATGGGGTCGAGCTGCCTCCTGACGATCTCATCAAAGGACTTGAAGAGGCCCTTGTCGACGGTGAGGTCCTCGACATCGACCTTGTTAGTCCGTCTCAGCTCCTTGAGGCAGGCGTCCATGGCATCGAGGATGGCTGCCTGGATGCCCCTCATGGGCTGGGTCATGGGGACGCGTACGTCGACGACCTCGGGTGGGGCGCGCTCGAGGTCTGCTGCAGCAAGAACGTGGAAGCGGGGCCAGAGGTGGAGGCGTCGGATGTAGAGGCTCTTCATAGTGCGCTCCGCCTTGGCGAAGCCGGAGACCATGGCGTGGGGGCGATCGGAGAAGGCGTAGACAGGGAGAAGGTGGTGCTGGCGGAGGAGGCGAGCCACGAAGGCGTCGGAGGAGGTGTCGGAGGAGCGGTGGGCGGAGAGAAGGAGAAGGGCGTGGACATGGGAGGGGAGAAGGCGGTGGGTGAGGAGGTCGGCGACAAGGGCGCGGGGGGAGAGGAAGAGCGCAGCGCGGGAGGCGTAGAGGGCGACGCGGTGGTGGGCGGGGAGGTCGGGGGCCACGTCGTGGAGCTGAAGGAGAGGCTGGGAGTTGGGTTGGAGGAGGCGGCGGCGGATTTGGTCCTTGAGAGGGTCGGGAGCGGAGAGGATCAGGAAGCAGCCGCCGGGGGATTGGTGGTAGAGCTGGAGGAGGAGAGCGGAGGCGAGGGAGGCGAGCGGGAGGCCGGATGAGAGGACCACCAGGCCGCCGTTGGGGTCCTCCAGGAGGTCTGCCACCACCTGCTCCTCGAACGGGAGCATCGCGGCCGCGGCGGCGTCCTTTCCTTCTCCTCGGAAGAATGGGAGAGAGACGGGGGAGACGACGAGGAGAGTAGAACGCGCTGCGCTACCGACCGACTGCAGTGGGCTCGTGGGCCTCCTCCACAGCCGGCCCATTACTACCAAAGTTTGCATATAGGCCACTCATATTTGACACAAGGCTCCGAAAATATTTCAACTGAACAAACATCATTGTCATCTCATCACCGATCAGACCACATAAAGATGAACAGGTAAACAGTCGAATATTCATGGTAGCTTCTGTTTCTCTTTCTTTCTTTCTTTACACAATTATCCTCTTTTCTTTCTTTAGAGTAATAAAAATATGCCAGGGGCTATAACATGCCTGATTCTAGTGGTTCCTCTTTCTTTTTATGTCCTTTATAAGAAACGAAGAAAGAAAGAAATCGACAATGATCACAATAACCTACTGACTGAAAGTGAGTGAGTAATACCTAAGGAGCACCACTGCTGGTGCTTCTCTTCACCTTGAAATATACAGGGTCTCGCAGTACCTTCACGGTTACATTGCTCCACACCTCTGTACTGGTTGGCATCAGTGCCATTTCCTCAGCGATCCCCATGTCCTCAGGCATAACAGACCCAAATACAGTGTACGCCTCTTTCCACTCCCCATGGTTTGCTAAGCTGACCAAGAACTCCGGCCCTGATCCAACCCATGCAATCGATCCTCTTCTCAATGCTGGGCAGGCTTCTTTCCCTCTCTCCTTAAAGGGTAAACCATCGACTTCCAGTGTCCCTTGAAGTAAGGCATACGGTGGACCATAAGCAACCTGGTCAAACAAAAACAAGGGCCATTGGGGTATTATTGTTGCCACCTGGAAGGCCAGACCCAAACGTGACATTGGACGACCCCCCACCCCCAAAGAAAAATCACGCAAGATACCTCAAGAGCTCATAGAAGACATACATTGTTTATGTGCTCGCCTTTCGTGTCCCACAAGTTCCCACGGCCTTCAGCTCGATAAAATCTGCATCCAGCACAGTTGCGCAAGCCCAGAACCTCAATGAAGTAATCCACAGAATGGGGTGCACAGCCAGGCAGCAGCTAGATGCAGGGAAAGTATATTAGAGAAACGGAAGACATTGTGAAAAGTCACAAACACGGTATATTTGGTATTTTCACTCAGCTCAACTGGACTGTCCAGAAGACAGAATTAGCACTATCCCACACAAAATGTCGAGAAATTACCATCCAAATAACAGCAGCATAGTCACTAATGATAGATATTCACTTGCAACTTAGTAGTCTTCAACAAATGCATGTATGGTTTTACCCTAAACACATTTTAAATCCATAATCTTGTCAATTTGGCATACCGGCCACCAGAAATGGATCTCCATACACTCAGACAATTCATGTAGCAAATGTAACCCTAGTGCCATTATCTGTTAGTGCCGATTCTCAACAAGCATATACTGTGTTCTCTTTTGTCAAAGTAAAACAGATTAGAACAAACAGAGTATTCTATAAAATCTCTGATGGGCAGAGCAGAAGCAACACAATTACTCCACATATCTTTGGTGGCTTGAACGTGTGCTTAATGGATTACACAAAAAGGTGTCAGAAACATCCATTGCATCTTTCAGATTCATGGGAAGAAAAGTAATTGACACATCACTCTGCCAGCTTCCCTATCTCTACCTATGTTTAATGTTCTTTTTGACAAAACATATCTACTTTGTGCCCATTCTATCAAATAATTGACAAAGGGGTTTTAGAGCTGCCCAAAGACAAATGTGCAATACTGAAAATGAGGAAAAATATGCAAAAAAAAAATGTTGAGAGAAAAATTTTCTTAGATCAGTACATCTAATATTCTTGATTTGTTCACTCAAACACTAATAAAGAAGATTCAAAATATCAAAATATTATTGCCCTGTTGTAGAGGCAAAGAGCACTTACTTGAATACGAATGGTCCCAAGGTTTGTTTCCAGCCCCACAATGCCCTACATTAAATTATAAATGTATGAATTAATCATGGTGTTCATACCAGCTATCGCAGTAAGATGACATGATTGAACTGGCAGATTTTCTGAACAAAAGGAATATAAGGGAACAAACGTCCCAACTTGTAAGCAATGTGATATTCTCTAGTTGCAGGCGCAAAGCTAATTACCAAAAGAATTGAATTTGATGGGAGATGAGCAAGCATCCGAACCAACCAGACGAAACCACATAGCGTATATGCGTAACACTAACCTCTCCTTTTCCGAAGACTAGACCCGAAGTCCACATGACATCATCTCCCTTTGCAATAACAGAGGGAGCCATGGCATCTTTTTGTTTCTTCAGCCAGCACTGCAATCAATGCAAGCAAGAAGAGAAGTCGAAGGAGCATTATACTAGATGGAAATGATGAAGTCGGATGAATGCGATTTTAGCGGGGGCCGGGAACGGACCTCCCCAAACCTGTGGCCGCATCTGGTCTCGTCCCCGCAGAAGACCCAGGAATTGCAACGGCAGTCCCCGTGGGTGCACATGGCCTTGCAGGATGCGCAGCAAGCAGCGGCGGAGGGCAGGCGGTGGTCGGAGCCCCAGTTGACCGCCGGGCCCCATAGCTCGAGTCCCTGGAGGCCCCTGCAGCAGCCGTCCTCCGTCGGCGCTATGGAAGATGACACCCTTGAAGAAGCGGAGGGGAAGGACAAGTAGGCGAGGGCGAGTAAGGAGGGAGCGGCGACGAGGATCGCAAGGATGAGGCGGCCGCCGCGTGCACTGTCGGATGGGCGACGGGGAAAGGGGAGGGCGGAAGGAGGCATTGCCGTTGCCGAGATCTCTCGTCGTGTGTCGTGGCCGTCAACGCTGGACTGCCCACCCTTCTGTTTGTGGAATGTGAACAGAAAAATATGGTACTATATATAGAAAAAAAAAAGAAAAACTGAAGTACAAGGCAGAGTATATATTTGGAGCGTAACAATAAAAGTATGACCGTGTATTATTTTTATTTCCTCGGTTTCTTATCTACAATTTTTGAACTGCCAGAAGCTGTGTATTTTTTTAAAAAAAAAGCTTATCATTTCATCATATTTTTAATTTTATAATAATCAATTTATCATTTATAGATCACACCCGTGTTCGTGACAAAATAGACAAAACAATCTCTAATATAAATGATAAGTGGTTTATCATTATTTCCTTAAACTATGTATTTATGAAAATATTTTAAATTTATAAGTTTTTTGTGAATGCAATATTCACATTTATATGCTGCCTTTTCCATCTAGTATTAAATTATTTAAAATCTCGAGGTTTAGTTATATGTATTCTATAACATCATCTTTAACACATAGGTGGTTGATTATATCAGAGCAGGTACAGTAGCAGGGTATAAGCCAGCTATAAGCATATTTTAAAGAGATAAGAGGGGAGAAAGAAGTGAGGTGGGCTACTAATTTGTAGCCAGCTGCACGCAAGCTACAAGACAGAGTATGTCTATGACATGTGAAACCATGTATTGATGTTTTGTATGTAGCTATTGTATGAATTGACTATTAGATTGACTATAGATGAATTGGAGCTAGTAGTTGGCTATACTATTGAACTTGCTCTTAGAGTATATGGTAGTTAGAGTCATATTAGGATAGGATTGATTTGTATGGTCTCATTTCATATCTGTAATCATTCTTTTATCTTCTTCACCTGTACTCCTATATATACCGCCCCCGAGGCTCAATACAATGGATATCAACGTCGTTGTCTAGGCCGTTGGTCCCGCTAATTCGCCTTCTTCTTCGTCCAACATGTTTCATTGCCAACGTCATCGTATTTCCTCGATTACACTTTGCTCTTCTTCGGAAACTACGTGTTGCTCCGACAACTCTCCCTCTACGTCGCGACTGTCCCGATGGGCTTGTCCCGATGGGCTTCTCCACTAGTCTCCTTCGACATTGGCGTATTTTTCATGGTGGTCCCTTGCCTTGCTCACGCGGTATTGGCAACACCCTTGCGCACGTTCTTCTCGAGTTGTCCCTAGGTCTGGCAAACCCGACGTGATGTCTTGTCCTTCACGGTTCGATTACATCGGCTCTTCGGTGTCATCTTTCTCAACGACCGCCGTGATTGTGTCACCGTCATCGTATTCAGTGCATCCTCGCGCACCTTGGTCTAGCGTCCGCGACCACTCTACGGCGTCCCATGCACACCCTGCGGCTCGGCTACCTCAACATCAGCTTCCCGACTTCGGGTACATCGACCACGGCTACTCTACACATGACTTCATCAACCATAGCTCTCTCGCACCCATCACTTTGGCTGCGTCGACAACGACACAAAGGGCTATCATCCGCATTGAGCACTCTTACCAGCTTCTTCTCAGTCCAAGTGTTCGCGCTACTGTCACGCCCAGAAATTCCTCACACGAATTTCTGAACTTAATTGTGTATTAAAATCCCTGTCCAGGACCAGCCAGGGTACACAAAAATACAATGTTGATTACATAACCATTGTTCTTAGAAACAACAGAAAATAACACTTATTATAATGGAGATGCAACGGAAAGAAAGGTAGACTAGCTCCAGCGGGTACGGCTCCAGTCCACAGGCAAAGCTTCGACGACAGACCAGCTCACTCCTGAGAGTCACCTCCGTCGGACTCAACTTCTAGCTCTGGAGGGGAAAATTGAGCAAGGCTGAGTACAAACCACCGTACTCAACAAGTAGCACGGAAAATAGGGTAATAAATGACGCATAGGGATCACCAAGGACAGGCTTAGGGCTAGTTGCAATAAAGCAGCAGTTAAACAAATAACAGAAATTAAAATGAATAAAGGTAATTGAATAAATTAAAGGATAAGTAAATAATAATTGTAAAATACCACAATACTGTCCAACGTTACACCACGTTGCGACAGGCCCAACCCCTACTCAACGTTACACCACGTTGCAGTAGTCCCGAGTGAAAACCAGTTTACTCAAGTTATTAAAGGTTCACTAATCACAGTGAAGTTGGGATTTCGCCCGTAACCGTGGGCACGGCTATTCGAATAGGTTATACTCTGATCAGAGGTGTACTACTGTACCCACAAGACACGACTCCACTACACTTGAACGTGCGCCGACATACCACCATGGTATACCGGAAAGGAGACCGTGGTAAGACCCGTCACATAACCCTTCCTATTTAATCGCACCGCACTTCAAGTTTCACTCCCTTCTTTACACCAAGTCGGGCAGTCCCCTCTTGTGCCTTGATAGATCCGGAAGCAGGAGAGGCTTTCGTTACACCACGATCGCCCGTCCATACTCCATCACGTCTACCCTTGTCTTGGTACGTCAAATAGTTCGAAGTCATGCTTCAAATCCCACCTTACCCATTCGGCATGTGGTTAGCACTTAATTACTTCCAGGGTTTCCCGTGAACCGGTCCTTAATTGCCATGGGTGCGACTCATAAAACCATGCACCCACAGCCCACCATTATCAATGTTTTAGTTGACATTAACCCGAACCGGGTAATGAATCATTATTACAGCTATTCAGAACTAAGCATGATTAAATGTGATCCCATGAGCTACTTGTTCTAAGCACGGCTAAGCATTAACCTAGGCCTAACTCTAATCAAGTTACCCTTGGTCTAGCATGAATAAAGTTGGATAATCAATGGCATAATAATAAGGATTACCCGAGAAAATAAATACAGTAAATACCTTAATTAAAACAATGCATATTTGAATAAATAAAGCGGGGAATTTTCAATAATAGGTTCAATATGATCAAAGATGAGTGTCACTTGCCTTGCTCTGGCCCCTGGGGAACTTCGGCAACGATCTCGAAGTAAACCGGCTCTTCGGCGGGGTCCGAATCTAAGCGACAAAGCACAAAAAATAAATAAAACAGGCACAAACTCTACTGAAACAATAAAAGAAAGTATTTTTAATGGATTCTTGACAATTTTATGAATTTAATGAAATTTGAATGGGCCTAAACGGAGACTAGATGAATTACTTATGAATTTTATAAGTTTTCTGGGTTTTTAACTAAACAGGGAAAGTCCTAAATCAATTATTGCGCAATTAATGGGGCTGCTGATGTCAGCGGAGGAGAGAGGGGCTGACAGCTGACAGGTGGGGTCCACCTGTCGGTGGGAGAGGAGGAGAAAGGGCTGACAGCTGGGCCCGGGAGGAGAGAGGGAGGAGAGAGGGAGGGGCGGTCGGTTGACGAGTGGGGCCCGCTCGTCAGCAGCCTAGCACAGAGGAGCGGGGAGGGAGTTCGGACGGGAGAGAGAGAGGGGCGGCAGCGCTCGGGCGCGACGGATGGCGACCGGCGGAGGACGGTGTCCAGCGACGAGCGGCGCAAACCGGTGGGCGGCGGTGAACGGCGACAACCCGACAGGTGGCGACGCGGGGGTCGGCGGCGACGCTAGGAGCGCGACGTCGAAGAGGGAGGAAAGCAGCGGCTCAGGGAGGACGACGTCGACGGCGCGACAGGAGGGCGGCGGCGCTCCGGCGACGACGGGTTTGCGTCGGTGACAACGAGGCAGGGGCGACGGTGAGCGGAGGGGTGGCGGCGACGGCGTCCCCGGCGACGGCTTGCGGAGAGAAAAAAGAGGGAGAGGGAGTAGGGGAGAGCTCACCGGCGGCGACGGAAGCCGGCGGATGGTCGGCGAGGTCGAGACGACGGTGGCGACGCGGTTACGCAGCGACGTCTGACGGCCGACGGCGAGATTGGCGGCGGACGGCGGCGCGGCGGCGGCGGGAGCTTCGGGCGGAGAGGGAAAAGTGGGCGACGGTGCGGCGGCGGTGGGGATTTATAGCGCGGGGAGGCCGGCTAGGGCGAGGCGGCAGGTGGAGACCGAGTCGGGCGCGGCGAGAACTCAACGGCGACGGTTGCGGCACGGCGGCGGTGGTGTCCGGTTCGGACCCGGCGGGGAGTCGGCACGGACTTGCGTGGTGCGAGCGCGAGCGCGTGTGGCTGGGCCGAGTGTGGGGAAGGCTGGGCCGAGCGCGGCCCGGGGGAGGAGAGGGAGGCGCGCAGGAGAGGGGAGGAGGAAGCGGGCCAGGCGGCGGGAAGAGGCCGGCTCGGTTGGGCCGGCCTGGAGGGGGAGATGGGCCGGCTCGACTGGGCCGGCCCGGGGAGGAAGAGGGAAAAAAGAAAAAGGAAAAAGAAAAGGAATGTGAGGCAAATTGAACTTCGGCCCAATTTGGGAAGGAAGGAAAAAAAGAAAGAAAAAATGAGGAAAAAAGAAAAGCCCCACTTTTGCCAAGTTTTAAATTAATTTATTTGGCTAAATTTTATACTTCTTCAATTTGAGTTTAAATCCAGTTAGTCGATTTGCGAACCTCGATTTTATTAGATTAAGTTCTTTTAGAGGGATTTTTCCTGAGTTAATTAAGCCAATTATTATTTACGAATTTCTTTTATGGATTTAGGCTTAGGATAAAACTCCGGGCGTGACAGCTACTCACGTTTGTACTGCGGGGGATATTAGAGTATATGGTAGATAGAGTCATATTAGGATATGATTAATTTGTACGGACTCCTTTCATATCTATAATCATTCCTTATCTCCTTCACTTGTACTCCTGTATATACTGCCCCTAGACTCAATACAATATTCGCAGTTTACTATCCAACAGATTAGATGGGTGTTCATGGTATTTAAGAAGAATTCACCATAGATCTTATTAGGGTGATTATTTGGCTTTTCGTAATATATGTATAAGCGAAAAATAATTTATAAATAAATATTTTATATATGTACTCTTAATGATCTAAAACCCAATTCTAGAAAAATAAACTATGGTAGAAGATCTCAAAGCCAACTATAAATTTAAGATTAAAAATTAAAATTTAGCTTATGAGCATAAGTAGAAATGAAAAGGATGGGTGGCCAACAGAATTTCCAATGTGAAGGAACGTGTGTACCATTGGGTACATGAACCCTGATATCGTATTGACCACATTACAAATTAAACAAATTTTGAAAAAAAACTTTTAATGAATTCTATGTTTTTCGTGGTACTGTGCTTACCACCGACCGGGGTGTGAGAGCAGGTATAATAGCAAGCTATAAGCCAGCTGTAAACATATTTTAAAGAGATAAGAAAAGAGATAGAATGGTAGTGAGCTACTAATTTATAGCTAGCTGCAGCACGAGCTGCAAGACACGGTGTGTGTATAATTAATATTTTATAGGTAACTATTGTATGAATTGATTATTAGATTGGCTATAGATGAATTGAAATCAGTAGTTGGCTATACTATTGAACTTGCTCCAGTAACCCTGATATCATGACTGCACGCAAAATAAGTAAGGGTGGCAGAAAAAACAAAATCGAACCGAACCAATCGAACTAATAAATTTTAGTTATTAAACAAATTTAAATTTTGGAGAATTGAAAGGAGAAGAGTGCGTGGCCGGTTCATGCAAAGGACAAAATGGAGGAAGGGGCTAGAAGCTGAGAAGGAAGGGACTAGAAGGAAGGAAGGGGGCTGTGGGCCCATGTGGCGATGACGATAAAGGGTTGATGGGTAGGGGACTAGGGGCTCATGAGTGTTGTGTCTCCCTACCACTCGTTCGTGCGTAATCCAATGGCGCTAACCAACCACGGCCTTGCGCCGGCAGCCTGCTTCGGACGGCTGCCACTAACGCCGCCGCCGCATCAGCTCGGCGTGGGCGTGGGGGCCTGGCGGAGGCAGCAGCGCTCGCAGAAAAGCTTGGTGGTGGCCATGGCCGACCTGCTAGGCGACTTTGGCGCGCGCGACCCCTTCCCAGAGGAGATCGAGAGCAAGTTCGGGGAGAAGGTGCTGGGCAACGTCGATACCCTCCACCAAATCCTCATCCCCACCCTCTCCGTCCTCTCGCTCGCTCGCCTCCCCCTCGACCCCAGCCCCGCCCCTGTCGATGCCGCCGATGCCCGCCGCCTCCTCCACAAGGTGGTCGGCTGGCGCCTCCTCGACGACGCCGACCAGGGCATGCGCCTGGAGTGCATCTGGAAGGTCAGGGACGAAGCCTGCGGCCACGAGCTCGTCGCCAGGATCAACGCCGCGGTTGACGGCGCCCCGGCCACTGTGCTCTTCGAGGCCCCCAACCAGGTCAGGGTGGAGCTGCAGACGCCCTCCGCCGCCGGCCTCACCGTCAACGACTTCATCGTCGCGGCTCGCATAGACCAGGTCAAGACGCTCGATCTTATCCCCAAGAAGAGAGTCTGGGCCTGAATGATTTTGGCCTCCCGTCTCGTCTCGTCTCGTCGCTTCACTTTCACTTCACTTGTAATTTACTCCAGTAATCCAGTCCACTCCCAAACAAGGATGCATACTCTACTAGTACTAGTTTTGGTTTGCAATTGAAATATTTTCTTTCAATGCATTCGAAATTGGGAATTGACTCTGTGCAGAAGAAGACCAAGAGAGGCTCCATTCTGTCCATTTATTCCATTGCCCCTGTATATCTCCCGTAGATGGATTTTCATTCATCAGTTGAACACCCACTTTTTTCTTAGGTTAAACACCCACTCTTTTCTTAGAGAACGTATAAAGATAATTATTAAATATGATGGCGTTGAGGAAATATAGGTGAGTAATACGAAAATTTATTGTTTGGCTTGACTACTTAGTTGACTTTTAATGTTTACCGTCTAAAATTTTGTTGCGGCAAACGTACACGGGGCCCAAGATTAGAGAATAATAAAAATATATTTTAACGCGATTTCTTTACATATGTCTTATAAAATAGCACGTTTCTTATAAGAAAATATTCTTGTTGCTAATATAAATCACAGATGTAAATAGAAAAGGAGTTGGCACTATGCTTGACCTTTCAACACTCGTATATTTCAACATAATACTTTCACCATTGTTCCAAGTATAAACGTTTTTTAGATTTTCATTCCTCGGTTAGACATCTAATTTTTTCTTACATGTCACTTAAATACTACCTCTGATATATAACACCTCTGATTTATCATATTATTATGATGGATTAGGGTTAGAAAAAATTACCATGGTATTTCTTAATAAAAGAGATACTCCCCCCGTTTCACGATATAAATCTTTCTAGCATTGCCTAGATTTATATGTATGCTAATGAATCTAGACACATATATAAATTATATATATTTATTCATAAATGAATTTAGACAAGGCTAGAAAGACTTACATAAATGAATTTAGACAAGTCTAGAAAGACTTACATATGAAACGGGGTAGTAGGCAATATCATAAAACAAAACAAAAATATTTATTTGACATAATGTTTAATACTTATAAATGTTTAATTTTGGGTCATAAAAAACAAACATGCAAGTTGACATGACGTTGAATGGAGTGATATTTCACTTTACAAACATACATGTAATTTAATTTAAATTATAGACATTATAACAAGTAAGTTACTAAAACTATGCACATTCATAATTATATGCATTATTTTTATTATAACATGTAAAAGTTAAATTTAAACTTATATTTATGTCTTTTTATATATTTTTTTAAAAATATTTTAATAAATATTTAGATGTCAAGCAAAAAATGAATAGATGTACACCAACTATAAAAGTACTTTCCTTATATATCTATCTTAATTTACATTTCCTTGACGAGTTTGGTGATCGCTGTGGTTATGATGGCGAGCTGGACGTGAGCTGAGCCAACGGTTGCTGCAGCGGGACGCCGGCCTTGGCGAAGGCGACGTTGCATTGCTGCGCGAGCGACAGGGCCTCCGCGAGCTTCGCCTCGCCAGCGGCATAGGCGCGATTGTTGATCTCGTCGTGCGCGCCGGCGAAGGCGAATCCGACGCCGCGGTACAGCTTAGCGCACTCGGCCATCGCCTGTTTGATGGCGGCCGGGCTGGGCTCGGCGTCTAGGGCCTTGATGTCATCAGCGGCGAACAGGTGTTCAGGTTTAGGAAGAGTAGTTAGCACAGAAGGGCTAGCTAGTGTTCTTTCTTTTGAGTAGGCGTGATTACGTTTATATGTATGCATGGCCTAATACAGTAGGTTTCGAAAGAAATGGTGGCGAAGGCCTTCAATCATCCTCGCTTGCTGCTGTTGCTGTTTGTTTGTGTTTGTGTTTTGTTTTGTTTTAAACAAGAGATGGGTGGACATCCATCGATCTATTGACGCGAGGGGATTCTACGCTCTAAAAGCTAGCCCATGAGGTGAGGGAGCTCTTTTCTTTTTTAAGTTAGTGTCATTCCCCCTAATTTTTCAATGTGGAACTATTCCCAACAATCTCCCCCGTCACAATATTGGTGTTCCTTAGCCCTGACTGGCTCGACACACGAGCACATACATGTCTCACAACTGCGGTCCACTGACCGGCCCAACACATAGGCACATACGGGCCTCACACCCGTGGTCCACTGGGCTTCAGGCTTACACCACCCGAGTGTGCACGACACTAGAGAGATTGTGGGCCCGGCTCTGATACCACTTGTTGGCCCAAAATCGGGAGACGCTGGCCCAACCGGGAGGAAGTCTTTCTACACCCCAAAAGCTAGCACATGAGATGAGGGACCCCTCCCCTTTTTAAGTTGGTGACACTCCCCCTAATTTTCCAATGTGAGACTATTCCCAACAGCGCCACTGGTTAGGCCAGTCTCAATGCATAGTTTCATGCAATAGTTATCAAGGCTGTAAACTAAGTAATCGAGTCAGATGAATTTTATGAGGATGAAACTTCTCTCTCATCACATTAAACTCCCTTATTTAATGACCATGCCAAGCTAACAATTTTAATGATTTGACACTCTAGTTAATGTGCACGACACCTTCATGAAACATGCATTGAGACTGGCCTTAGCAACCGGAGCATGCCTGTCACGCCTAGAAATTTCTCACACGAATTTCTGAACTTAATTGTGTATTAAAATCTCTGTCCAGGACCAGCCAGGGTACACAAAAATACAATGTTGATTACATAACCATCGTTCTTAGAAACAACTAAAAATAACACTTATTCTAACGAAAATGCAGGGGAAAGAAAGGTAGACTAGCTCCAGCGGGTACGGCTTCAGTCCACAAGCAAAGCTTCGACGGCAGACCAGCTCACTCCTGAGAGTCACCTCCATCGGACTCAACTTCTAACTCTGGAGGGGAAAATTGAGCAAGGCTGAGTACAAACCACATACTTAACAAGTAGCATGGAAAATGGGGTAATAAATGACGCATAGGGATCATCAAGGACAGGCTTAGGGTTAGTTGCAATCAAGCAGTAGTTAAACAAATAACAGAGATTAAAATGAATAAATGTAATTGAATAAATTAAAGGATAAGTAATAATAATTGTAAAATACCACAACACTGTCCAACGTTACACCACGTTGCGGCAGGCCCAACCCCTACTCAACGTTACACCACGTTACAGTAGTCCCGAGTGAAAACCAGTTTACTCAAGTTATTAAAGGTTCACTAATCACAGTGAAGCTGGGATTTCGCCCGTAACCGTGGGAACGGCTATTCGAATAGGTTATACTCTGATCAGAGGTGTACTACTGTACCCACAAGACATGACTCCATTACACTTGAACGTGCGCCGACATACCACCATGGTATGCCGGAAAGGAGACCGTGATAGGACCCGTCACATAACCCTCCCTATTTAATCGCACCGCACTTCAGGTTTCACTCCCTCCTTTATACCAAGTCGGGCAGTCCCCTCTTGTGCCTTGGTAGATCCGGAAGCAGGAGAGACTTTCGTTACACCACGATCGCCCGTCCATACTCCATCACGCCTACCCTTGCCTTGGTACGTCAAATAGTTCGAAGCCATGCTTTAAATCCCACCTTACCCATTTCGGCATGTGGTTAGCACTTAATTACTTCCAGGGTTTCCCGTGAACCGGTCCTTAATTGCCATGGGTGCGACTCTCAAAACCATGTACCCACAGCCCACCATTATCAATATTTTAGTTGCCATCAACCCGAACCGGGTGATGAATCATTATTACAGCTATTCTGAGCTAATCATGATTATTAAATGATCCCATGAGCTACTTGATCTAAGCACGGCTAAGCATTAACCTAGGCCTAACTCTAGTCAAGTTACCCCTGGTCTAGTATGAATAAAGCTGGATAATGAACGGCATAATAATAAACCGGCTCTTCGGTGGGGTCCGAATCTAAGCGACAAAGCATAAAAATAAATAAAACAGACACAAACTCTACTGAAACAGTAAAAGAAAGTATTTTTAATGGATTCTTGACAATTTTATGAATTTAATGAAATTTGAATGGACCTAAACGGAGACTAGATGAATTACTTATGAATTTTAGAAGTTTTCTGGGTTTTTTTAACTAAACAGAAAAGTCCTAAATCAATTATTGCGCAATTAAATGGGACGCTGACGTTAGCGAGGAGAGAGGGAGGCGCTGACGGCTGACACGTGGGGTCCACCTGTCAGTGAGGGGGAGAGGGGAGGAGAGGCTGACGGGTGGGACCTGCCGAGAGGAGAGAGGAGAGGTGGTCGGCGGCTGACCCGTGGGCCTGCGGAGAGAGAGAGGGTGAGGCCGACGGGTGGGGCCCGTCGGTCAGAGAGGGAGAGCAGGGGAGCGGAGAGGGGAGATGCTCGGCCAGCGGCGACGGCGGCGACGCACGGCGCGATGGCGACGGCGCGGCAACACGGCGACGGCGCACAGCGCATGACGACCGGCGAGCGACGACTGACGACGATGGCGACGGCCGGCGCAAGGCGATGGGCGGCGACGCATGGTGCCGAGGTCGACGGCGACAGCGCGCGGGAGGGAGAGACGACGGCGGGCGCCGGCAGCGGCGGCTTGGCGACCGCGTGGCGAGGACGACGCCGGGCGGAGATGCGGCGGCAAGCGCCGGTAGCTTACGGCACCCAACGACGGCGCGCGTGCGAGGAGACCCGGCGGCGACGGAAAAAGAGAGGGAGAGAGGAGGGGAGGGCTCACCGGCGGCGACGGAAGGCGGCAGCAAGTCGGCGAGGACTCGGGACAGGTGATGACGGCCGGTGGCGCGGTCGATCGGCGGTGGCGGCGGAGATTGCTCGGTGGCGGTGAGGAGGTCGGACGCGGTGGCGGAGGGGAGGAAGAGGCGCGAGGGCGTTCCGGTGCCTATCGGCGGCGACGGAAGCCGACGGAAGGTCGGCGAGGTTGAGGCGGCGGTGGCGACACGAAGAGGCGGCGACGTCTGGCGAACGGCGGCGAGATCGTACGGTGGCGGCGAGCTACGGAGCGCGGCGGTGGTTCGGTCAAGCGGAGGAAAGGTGGCGGCGGCGCGTGGACGAGGGGGCTTTATAGGGGAGGGTAGCGCGGTTAGGGCAGCGAGGTAGTTGGAGACCGAGTCGGCGATGAGGCGGACTCGGCGGCGGCGGTTGTAGTGGCCGTTGCGGCGACGCGGCGAGGGCGGGGCGGAGGCGGAGATGGACTCGGCCGGCGCCCGGACCGGTCGCTGCAGGCGGGCCCCGCCTGGGAAGGAGGAGAGGTCAAAGAAAAAGAGAGAGGAGGAAAATTGGACTTCGGCCCAATTTGGGAAGGAAGGGAAAAAGAAAGAAAAAGGAGGGGAAAAAAGAAAGCCCTACTTTTGCCGAATTTTAGATTAATTTGTTTGGCAAAATTTTATACTCTGTAATTTAAGTTTAAATCCTGTTAATCGATTTGGAACCACGATTTAATTAAATTAATTTTCTTTAGAGGGATTTTTCCTGAGTTAATTAGGCCAATTATTATTTACGAATATCCTTTACGAATTTAGGCTTGTGATAAAACTCCGGGTGTGATAATGCCCCCACATACGGTCGCTAATTTTAGACCCTAGCTAGTTTTCGTTTTCGGCAAGTTGAGTAGCATTCTTTTTTTTTGAGATGGGTATTTTTACCCGACTTTGCAGCCATTTTTATTTTGGAAATTTAGCCTCTTAAATACCTAATCCGAAATTCATCCTCTTATAGAGATTTAAACTCAGGACCTTGAGTGCTGTTCAGTGCAGTGCAACAAGTAGGCTACTCAGATGAGTAATACTCCTGCAATCCTACCCCCCGATCTGCGTTCGAACCGTCCCATCGTTGCGCGTCGTACGCGCGCATGCCCTGCTCGCCGCGCACTTTACCGTCTACGCTGCCTGTGTGGCGCCACGCTGCAGCCCCCTCGCGCTTTGCTTTCGCGAGCGCACCACGTCGTCGCTCTACGTCGCCAAGCGTCGCCATTGCCCATCCGTTGCCTGTGCCGCCTCACGACAAGCATCGGTGCTCCTCGTGCCTACCGTGTGTGTCGCTATCACTGGGTGGCTGGCCTCAGCCGCGCGCCATGTCCGTGCAGGTACACCCACGCGTGTCTCCGCCTATAAAAGAAGAACCTAAACCCTCCCTTCCTTTCGCTACCCCACCGCCACCGCCATCCTCCCTCCCTCCTCATTTCCTGTCACCACACCACGTCCTTTGTTGCAGCAGACGAGCCCTTCTCCCTCCCTCTCTCCTCCCCTCCGTCGGCCGGAGGTCGCCGGTGTCCTCCGCCGCCCTTCCCTGCACACCGCCGTTGCGCCCTCGCCCAGCCCGGGCACACGCTGTATCCCTGCCCTGCTCGGCCATAGGCAGGAGGAATAAGGAGAAAATGATAGGAGATCGACCGACCCCACTTATCAATCACGGTTAGATGTGAATAAGAATTTTGATAAAATAATTAATTAATAACAGTATGGTTTCATAATTATTAGAATTAATTCAAATTTGAATCTTAAAATAAGCATAACTTATTCATTTTAAATCTGATTCGAGTAAAAACTGAACCTAAATTTTATCTAAATTCATAACGTTGTGACGATATTAAATTCATTACTTAATAAATATGATAGTATTTATGAAGTAATTAATACCCGATGGTTAAGCAGTAGTAAACCTAAAAACTTACTAATAAATAAAATTGGTGTTATACATTAAACTAGGTATGGGAATAATTATCTCAACATGTATTCTAAAATGTAAATCCATTTTTATTAGTTTTTGAACCAATGTTCTATAAAATCAAGATTCTCCCAATGGTATATAATTTATAATTTGATCATATTTGATTTATACATTAAATACTTGGTTATCTTCATTTATGATTAATAGATCTTTAATTACTCGTGGCAAAACTCCGGGAGTTAAAATATAGTGGTACCAAGCGAATGAATCGTACCCTTAAAACACATCAATCTTTATTAAAATTAATTAATAACGGTTTTAGTTATGAATTTATGTTTACAATCACCAGTAATTAAACTGGTCCATTTGTAATTACACGCGGCAACGTCCCGCGTTTTTCTAGATTGGACCTATTACTCTCATCTGAGAATGGTGGTGTAGCGTTTTCAAGGTGATAAAATAGTAATTTTCTCGTCATAGAGGCCCAGGGAGGTGACGGACTGGAGCGAAAGAAGCGCCGAATGGGCCTTTTCTTCGAAGCCCAGCAGAATCTCCTTCCAGAGCCGTCGATGCACGCACTGCAGCCTGCTGGTGGAGACGGCGGCGGCGAACTGGCGGAGCCATGCCGTCGCGCTCGGCGGAGCGGCCGCGCAGGCGTAGGTCCGAGTCCAGGTGGTCTCTCGCTGAGCCCCCTCCCGGCCTCTTCCCCGATAGGGACGACCTCCTCCGCCTGCTCGCCGTCCTCTCCATCGCCGCCGCAGCCGCCGCTGCCTGCAGCCTTCTCAGCCGCCGCCCCAAACCTTTCTGCGACAGCAACGGAGACTTCCACTCCAGTGCCGCCTATCCAGTTTATATCCACACCCATGGTGATTGATTCTGGTTCCAGCTTCTAAGCTTCTTTCTGTGTATTAACACTAGTTCTCCACACTGCGCCGCAGATTCATGCCAACCATGCCCTCAACATGGACGATGCGTAGACGGCAACCTGGAGTGCGTCCAGGGATTCAAGAAATACGGCAGGATGTGCGTAGAGGATGGATTGGTCACCCGAACGGCCAAAAAGATTGTATTGCCCCTTCCCTTTCTTCTACACTACTGGATTTTTTCCCCTCTTTTTGTTACAAACCTTCTTTTTACTGCTGATCCACATATCTATAGTCGGAGTTGCTAGAGCGGAGGATCTGCGATCAACATGCCCGTGCTTTATGTGGCCAACCTGCCAAAATCTTGGTATGTTTTAGTGCCCCTCATGTTCTTTACGACTGTGTTCCCCATGGTCCTCATCTACATCTGTTGGCTCGCTTGCAGTTCAAAGAGCTTGATATCTCAAACGTGGCTGATGAGCTGTTATCCAAGGATTTTGTTGGCCTGAGTCAGGATGGAGTTAAGCTTGCGAAAATTAGAGTGCTAGAGAATGCAGAGATCTTCCTTGAGAAAACAATGAGCAACAACGGGTATGCCTCGTCACTACTTCTCCCCCTCTAAAATCTCTAATATATGAATGATACCTTGACATATGTGGTATTTCCCCCTTTTTATTTAGAGTTGAAGGGTTTAAATGTACAGAGCTGGTTGCAGAGCTTTATAGGCCCATGACTTGTCAACTTCGGCAATGGATCTATAGAAATATGATGTTTGTGATAGCCTTTGGTTTCCTGGTATGTCCATAGCATTACTAGTTTAGTCATGCAGTTTGTTTAGAGGCAGCTCAATTGATTATAGAACCCAAGTTTTCAGCGCTGCTCTGGATTGTTTGGAGTATTTACAGGAGCCAAGCATTGGCAATGAGAGCCGAACAGATATATGGGCAGGTATGACCCCCCCCCCCTCCATTCTTTGCAGAGGGTTATTTGCTGCTAATTGGCATAAAATGAAAAAAATCTTATGAACCGTTAATAATTACATTATGCTGTGCAACTTATCACATGGTTACTTCACTGCACTGATATGGGAAAAATGAGTTCTTTCATGACATATAGCAAAATGTTGTTCATGTTGTAAGCAATAGATGTTATTTCTGTTTGTTGCCAAGAGTTACTGCAGAACCAGCATTCACTTGTCTGGCACAGTTCACTAAGATTTCCACAGTTCCACCTTCTCTTTCACCTCTTCCAATCATGTGGGAGGCAGTGGCAGTGGGGAAAGGTGGACACTTTTATGTTTCCAAAAAATGTTAGTACATTATGAGTTTGCTTATGCTTATAAACCAAATTTGAAATTTCAACCACAAATCTAGAGTTGATTTTTTGGTTTTTTTTCACCATAGTTTATTTTTCAGCCTTTGATTTTAGATCGCCAAGAACATGTATATAAAAATTTTATTTATAAATTATTTTTCATTTGCAAATATTTCATTTAGCTTTCTACATGAAAAAACCAAACGATGAGGGTGGTGGTGGCAGTAGGGAAAGCTGGAAAATTTTATGTGCAAAAAAATGTTAGTAAATTATCTGTTGCTGAATTTAATTTTTTTCCATAATTTCTTTGGAACTTCTTGTACTTATTCTTCGTTGTCATCCAATAGGTGTGTGAAATCCTTGAAGATAATGCCACAAATGCCAAGATTGGCAACTCTGATTATGAGCCTTGGGTGGTCACGTCTTGGCTGCGAGATCATCTGCTAGTTCCACAAGAGAGAAGGAATGCTTTCCTATGGAAGAAGGTAATTACTTTGCAATATTATTTCATTGAATTACATAGATTTTGACTTTTTTTTTGAGGCAAACATAGATTTTGACTCGTATTGGTCAGCATGACCTGAATTCATCTGCTTAAAGGAAAGCTGCATGGATGTGATATATTTTTTTTGTAAGTTTTACATATTATTATTAGATGGAGGATGCCATATTTTGAGCATAAGCAATAAGCTAAACATATAGAATACAATATTTAGAAGAATTGTTTGGAATAGGTGGAATAACAAAATCCAATAGCAATTAATTTCTTTGCATAATTGATTAGGTTACCACTTACTACCTCCGTTTCACAATTCAAGACTTTGTAGCATTTGCCGGATTTATGGATGTTAATAAATATAGACATGTATACAAATAATATATATTGATCTATAGATAAATCTAGACATAGTCAAAACATCTTACAATATGAAACATGGGGAGTAGTATTTAAAAAGAAAGCTTGTACAACTTACATTTTGTTTTTTTGAGTAAACTGCAGTTGCAACCCTTAAATTTGCGAAATGCATATTTACACCCATAAACTTGCAAAATATCTCATCCTAGTCCACGATCTGAGGTGGCAATGCAACATAGACGCAGATGTGGCATGCGATGGCGATACTGACAAGTGGAACCCACCCAATTCATTCAATTTCTTTCCATTTGCCCCTTCCCTTTTTCTTTTTCCTCCCCCACTCTCTCCTCCCTTTACTGGATGGCAGTTCCGGTGGTGGTGGCAACAGCTTGAGCTCTAGTGGCGAGGAGGACGATCTCACTGGCATATTGAGGTAGAGGGTGTTCGTGTGGGCGAGGGTGGGGGGAGAAGGGTGTGTAGGAGGGAGCTTGTCATCGGTGAGAAGGCAAGATGACCTCATCATTGCCTAGATTCGGATGCCCGAATCCACCGCGTGGCACTGCCGGATGCCGTCCTCATTCGCCGATGCACCCGATGTCATCCTCGTCTACTGTTGACCCTGATTCGGTTTTCGTCTGGCCATGGTGGAGGGCACATGCCAGACTTGCTCAAGCCACTCGTTGCCACCGCTGATCCGCCGTCGTTGACCTTGCCATCGGGGAGAGCGCTTTGATAAGTAGGTCGACAAAGTATTTAAATAAGACATCCACTGGTAAGGACAAACGAAAGGAGTGTGAAGTTGAGGCAAAAGCTCTTTATCTCAGCTTGAGAATGCTACTCTATTCCTGGAATTATGAGGGGGAAGAGAGGAAAAATGACAAGGGGGCCAATGGTGGGTGACGGCGAGGACAGGAGCACCGACGGGAGTGCAGGGGGGAAGGGGCATTGGTGTCTGGTGGCAGCAGGGAGGAGAGCAGCGGTGGGAGGTAGGTGTTGTCGTGGCTTCTGTTGGAACCACCGCTGCTGCCAGAATGCTACTGATCTGTCGAAGCTTCTGCCGGCGGTTGGGAAAGGAATAGTGGTTGAGGGAGGCATTGGCACCTTGCTGCCGGAGCTGCTACCAGGAGAAGAGAGGGGAATCAAAGGATAAAGGAGAAATAAAAACAAATATAAAGAAATGAGCAGGCCTCACTTGTGAGCATCCTTGTGGTGCACAACGTCAACTTTCTTGCCACGTCAACATCTGTTTTGCATTGCCACATTGGATTGTGGACTAGGGTGGGATATTTAGCAAGTTTATAGGTGTAAATGTGCATTTTGGAAGTTTATGGACCTAATTGTGACCACCTGACAAGTTTAAGGGCCACTACTGCAGTTTACTCTTTTTTTTTTCAGCAAGTTAAACTTCAAATTATTTTAGTCCTCCTTCCTTTGATTGTTCGCATGGTATGTTGTTCTTTCATCGCTGTTAACTATAATTTGTTCTGCACACTTTACTTCCCTGTGTCTGCCAGCATTTTGGGAGTTGGCTCACGTAGCTCCTCTGTGCAGCTAGAGCAGATAACTGACATGAGTCTCATCTTTTCGCTTATGCTTATGCTTATAAGCCAAAATTTAAATTTTAAAGTTTAAATTTGGAGTTTATTTTGAGGGTTTTTTAATCTTAGTTTATGTCTCGGCCTTTGCTTTTTAGATTGCTAAGAACACGTGTATAAAGTTTTATCCATAAATTATTTTTTAATCGTCAATAAGCTGTTTCGCTTATTCTTCCTATAAGCCAAAAGATGACCGGCTCTAACTTATGTAAACTTGTCTACAAAAAGGAAGAAAAGATCGGATTGTTCTATGGCACTAGGACTATCGTGGCAAAAAGGATAAATACACTGGCCCTAACTTATTGTCAAGTGCGTTGTCCTAGGATCAATATATATAGAAATGCCCTAATGCATATTTAAGTATGGGGTAAAAGACCAAAATATGCCTTGCCAATAGGGGAGTAGTATTGGTGGGTGGGTCGGTAAGGGATAATGATGGGACAAAATTTCTCGATTTGCGAATCGGTGATAGGTGTGAATGTATAAGTTGATTTATTTTGAGATGGATAGAATAATTTATAGAGCTCTGTCTCTGTTGTTGAAAAAATTTCATTACACTCCATTTTTGGTGAACTAAATTTTCTCTTCTCTGTTGTATTGCGGCATAGGTGGAAGAACTGATAGTGGAAGATTCTCGCATAGATCAATACCCGAAAGTGATTAAGGGAGAGTCGAAAGTTGTTTATGAGTGGCAAGGTACATACATTGATCCTGCTATTCCAATAGTACGGCGGAGTACAGACTACAGACATTAGCTAGCTATTCGGTGGATAAGAAGTAATGGCACGAGTGTCTTTTTTTTGCAGCCAGCGGCTCTCTCCGTGGAAAGAGCAAGAGGATGCAATTTGTAGCAGAAGGCAAGTCAAGAGCCGGGGTGCAGCTGGCGGAGCCGTAAAACTTGCTGAAGAACTGGGTCTGGGTGCAGGCTAGTAGTTAGTTTGAGTTCGGGCTTGAATCGAATATTTGAGTTAACAACACTAGTAGCTTAGCTTGTTTGTTGTGCTGTGGTTTTTCTTCTCCTCTGATTTATATACTCACATGATCGCAGTGTAATTAATTAATTGATCGTACTGTGTAGTAGATGTGTAGACTAATAATACACATATAGATATGCATGCAATCTGAATCTTACTGGAAGATGCTGCTGACTGAGCAGTCGTCGTGAACGCGCCAGATGGTCTCGCCGAGGAGATTGGCGACAGAGAGGACCGTGAGCTGGGGGAAGCTCCGGTGGTGCATCACGGGGACGGTGTTGGTGACGATCACCTCCTGGAAGAGACCGCTGGACAGCCTCTCGACCGCCGGCGGGCTGAGGACAGCGTGGGTGCTGCAGGCATAGACGGCTCTGGCGCCCTCCCTGTGCAGCAGCTCGGCGCCCTGGGACACAGTCCCCGCCGTGTCGATCATGTCGTCCACCATCACGGCCACCTTCCCCCTCACGTCGCCGATGAGGTGCACCACCTCCGATTGGTTGTGGCCCTGGCGCCGCTTGTCGACAATGGCGAGCGGCGCGTCCGAGAGCTTCTTGGCGAAGGCGCGCGCACGGGCGACTCCGCCGACGTCCGGGGACACGACCACCACCTCGTCGGGGCAGATGGTCTTGCTGGCCAAGTAGTCGAGGATGACGGGCTGGCCGTACACATGGTCGACGGGGATGTCGAAGTAGCCAATGGACTGGCCGGAGTGGAGGTCGCAGGCGAGCACGCGGTGGGCGCCGGCCTCCGTGATGAGGTTGGCGACGAGCTTGGCGGCGATGGACTCGCGGCCGCCGCGCATCTTGCGGTCGGCGCGGGCGTAGCCGAAGTAGGGGACGACGGCGGTGATGGTCTTGGCGGAGGCGCGGCGGCAGGCGTCGATCATGATGAGGAGCTCCATGAGGTTCTCGTTGGCCGGCGGGCAGGTGGGCTGAACCAGGAACACGTCGCAGCCGCGCACGCTCTCCTGCAGCTGCACGTACAGCTCCCCGTCAGCGAACCGCTTGATCTTCACCCTTCCCAGCTCCATGCCCAGGTAGCACGCCACCTCCTGCGCCAGCGTTGGGTTCGCCGTGCCGGAGAAGATGCGCAGCCGCCCGCTCGAGCTCGGCGGCGGGGGCAGTCCCAGGGCCGCCGCCGCCGGGATCACGTCCGAGTACTGGCTGCCGTAGGCGCCGGCCCCAGCCCCGCGGGGAAGAACACAACACTGCAATAATCCCCCTTTTAGCCTGCTAATGCTAGTGCTAGTACTGGCATGTCCATGGCCGGGAAGCGAGCACGAGGAGGACGGCGGCGATATCCTGACGAAGCAGGCCATGGTCAACCAGCTTCGCCGTATCCACTCCACTCAACAAGCATCATCGTTTCGTTTGGGTGGGATAAGCCTACTAGTAGTCAGCCGCAGATCGAGCTGTGCTGTTGCGATGCTCCAGGCCGGCCCACCCAGGCGATCCTTAGCTCTCGGCCCACCCCATTCCTCCCCCACATTAGCTTCCTTCTTGTTTCATTTCTAAGTTCTAAACCCTTAAACATCTCTAATGATGTGTTTGGTTCGGAGATTACGTGGGATAACTTGATTTCATCTTAGGTTTATAGGATGGATTGATTTTATTTTTCTGTTTGATTGTTGGTATGGTTGGACCATGTTTTTTATTTGGTTGATGGGATGATAAGAGATGGATGTGGAATGACCAGATATGAGTACCTTTCACAATGAGTTAGTGAAGTTACCTCCCATCTTTCAAATACAATATATGAGATAGGTTGCGTTCGCCGCCAAGCTTCGTTAACTTATCCACTCTCGTTTTCCGCGCACACTTCCCGAACTGCTAAACGGTATATTTTTTACAAAAAAAATTTTATAGGAAAGTTGTTTTAAAAAAATCATATTAATCTATTTTATATTTTTTAATAATTAATAATTAATTAATCATGTACTAATCTATTACTACGATTTCCATGCCAGGGATAAGTTAACTTATCCTCACCATGCTGAACACGGTCACAGTAGAATTAATATTTGAATAACCTAACATATTTTTGTGTTTGTTTATACAAGTTATATTTAAAATCAATTTATATGAATATAGACATTTTACTGCTATTTAAAATCAATTTAATAATACAATGTACTGCTATAACATGCATGTATGCCATTAGAGCAGAGAGAACGTGGAGAGAGTTGACAGCATGTGCACATGCTAGGATGCGTGGCAGCAGCATGCGGATTAATGCTTGCATTTTGCAGTGCAACAGTTGCATATGGACCAGGAAGTTGTGAAGGGGTCGATCGATCATCGATCGGGCGTCCGCTCTTTGCTGTTTCATGGGACATTGGGTCTTTTTTTCGCTGCTACGACCAAAGCAAAAAAAAAAATTAAGGTATGATATCGTACTTTAATATATTAATTCTTATTAGTCAAAAGTTCATGTATAAAATCTTTGGGTATTTCATAAACAAAGCTAAATGATATATTTACAAACAAAAATAATTTGTGAGTAATATATATATATATATATAGAGTCTTGCTACGGTGAGTTGCAACTCACGGTTAGTTTCGTGAGTCGGGGTCTAAAAACATATCAAATTATTTCTAAATTTCGATTTATATGACTCACTAGATTATTTGTATCATCTCGTAGCACGCAAATTTTTTTTATTTTTGAAATTTTTAAGTATTTTTTTAAGATTTTTAAAAGTGACTGTACTTTATTAATAAAATAATCAATGTGTTATGTATCACTTTTAAAAATCTCAAAAAAATACTTAAAAATCTTCAAAAATGAATTTTTTTGCGTGCTATAAGATTTGGATACAAAGAATCTAGTGAGCCATATAATTTGAAATTTAGAAATGATTTGATATGTTTTTGGACCCCGACTCACGGAGCAGCCCGTGAGTTGTAACTCACTGTAGCTAGAATATATATATATAGCGATCTAAAAGTCAAATCTAAAAGATAACCTTTAGTGAAAAGATCTCGAATCAACTCTAAATTTAAGATTAAAAATTCAAATTTTTACTTATAAGCGAAAGGAGGGGGTGTTAAGATCTAAAATTACAATGCGGACGCATGGATCGCTGGATCCCTTTGTCCTTTTGACAGGCACGTATATGTATATCAGTATATGGAATATGGCGATGGAATGAATTACACAGGAAGCAAAGAATAAGGTAGCACTCGACGTATCTATTCCGTGCTCCGCGCACGAAACAGCTGTATGAACCAGTATCTTATAAAAAAGAGCAAAGAAAAGCACGCGCGGTGGCCGAATACGGAAGAAAGGAATTACTCTTTACTCCAATATTGGAGAAGGGTCAGGAGGCTGCTGTACGCGTCTGAAGCCGTGGTTCTCTGATTAAGCAGCATATATATTATCCTGAATCATACATATGAATGCATGCTCTAATAGCTCAACGTACTTAGCAATGCCGTTCATCTTCCTCATACACATGCATATTAATTATTAGACTGGGCATGTCCATTATTTTGATATATCATTGGATCGATTCGACCGAATACAGCTAGCTCGCTCGCGCGATGGCCCTCAGCTATGTTGGTGTGGCGGCCATCAACCTGGTGGCTGCGCTGTTCTCCATCCCGGTGATCGCGGCTGGTAGCTGGCTGTCCTCACAAGTAGACAGCGCGTGCGTCCAGATCCTCCAGTGGCCACTGATTGGCCTCGGCGTCGCCGTCCTCGCCGTTGGTCTCGCTGGATTCGTCGCCGCCTTCTGGCGACTGCCCTGGCTACTCCTTGCCTACTTCGTCGGCATGCTCCTCCTCATGGTGGCGCTCGCCGGCCTTGCTGTCTTCGTCTTCGTCGTCACCGCCAGCGCGTCGGGTCACCCCGTGCCTAGCCGGGCCTTCCTCGAGTACGACCTGGACGATTTTTCCGGCTGGCTGCGTGGCCGCGTCGATGATCCAGGCAGATGGGAGCAGATCAAGACGTGTCTGGCCGCCACGCCCGTCTGCACGGCCGTCAACCAGACCTACGCCACGGCGCAGGAATTGTTCTCCGCCTCGTGGCTCACCCCATTGCAGTCAGGGTGCTGCAAGCCGCCCACCCGGTGTGGCTACACCTTCGTCACTCCGATGTTCTGGATTAGCCCCATCAGCCCCACTGCCGACCCCGATTGCACCGCTTGGAGCAACGACCAGTCCCAGCTCTGCTACTCCTGCGCCTCCTGCAAGGCTGGTCTTCTCCAGAACCTTCGTAGGGAGTGGCGCCGAGCGGATCTCATCCTCGTCGTCGCCACCGTCGCGCTCCTCGCCGTCTACGCATTGGGGTGCTATGCCTTCCGCACCGCCAAGACCGACGAGCTCTTCCGTCGCTACAGGCAGGGCTATACGTAGCAATCATCCTCCCCTAATAATATACATGTATACACTTTAATTTCCAACCATCCAGATAAATATTCACATGTTCATCATTTTTAGTTGAATTTTACATATATTTTCGTTATTAAGTCTTTTTATTCTTTCAACTTATGTAATGACATTTTAAACACTGAGACTATGTTACTTTTTTATGCAATAGGGTAGAAAGACTCTTACCTTGTAACCGTATAAGTAAATAGTGGGCCAAGTCTTACATTTGCAAATGCAAAAGAAAAGTAGTAAAAGAGGAAGAGGCAGAGGAAGAGGCCGAAATAGAGGCAGAGAAACCGGTAAACGCGTTTGCAATTGAACAGTCCAATGCTTGATAATCTTGGGCTTATCAGGTTTGAGACTAAATCCCCAGAGCGATAGGCATTCCTTTATACACTGACCGTGGCATTGTCCAGTGATTGTTCGAAAATCCGTTTGTTGAGTGACTTCCAGAGGCAGTGGGTTGAGGCAGCAAAACAAACTAGCCATTCTATAGGGAACGGAACATTTAGAACCATCCTCGTCCTCCTAGCACAAGAATTTCCGGCAGGAAAACGGGTAACGAGCCCATTAGCATCTCTGTTGAGGCTAAGTCTGTTAGTGGACTGTGATCCAATTCAAATCCACTCCAATCCTTTTTTTTTTGCTAATTAGCCTACCAAACCAACCCGCATCAATTATTCTTCATTAGAATCCAATCCAAACCAATCCAACTTTAATTTTAGCCCAACCCCACCAACCCATTTGGTTAAAATGGATTCAATCCACAAATGAAAAAAAATTGCACCATTTGATATGTATAAACTCGGATATAAAATTTTAAAACTCGCGTTCACACTATAAAAGTTTATCAAATTTGACTGAAATTTAGTAGGATGATCTGTTATGTATAAAAGTAACTTTGTGCAAATTTTGGTCGATTTCTATATATGGGCCCACGTATGTCTATTATCTTATCTATTAGCTATCCAATTAAAAGATCCATTTACCCTCCATGGGTTAAATACATTTAGAACCTAAAATCACCTAACCAAATCCAGTCCATACTAATCCATTTGTCTCTATAACCCAATCCAATCTAGACCATTTGAAGTTACAATCCATTTGCACCCAACTAAACACAATCCAAATTAAAACCAACCCATTTAACCCATTTCCATCCAACCCATTAGCAGGCCCAGTTGAGGCAATCTTTCAAAGCTAGCCACATAAAAATCTTATAGGAGCTTTGGGACAACTTTGAGATAGCCTGGAAGCCGACATCTTTTTGCTTATTCTTATAAGCAAAAAATTAAAATTTTAACCTTAAATGAGTTGATTTAAATGTTTTTTCATCATATTTTATTTTTTAGCGCATGTATATAAAAGTTTTATTTATAAATTAATGTCCATTTGAAAATATGCTGTTTCATTTTTTATTCAAAACACGATAAGATATACATTGCCAGTCTCCATTTGTATATACCAGTAATTGAGTAATCTATAGGCCTCAGCTATAGTGATCCTGGATGATTCTGCGAGCATTATTCTTGCGTCCGACACATTTGGTAGAGTTCTGTATGTGGAATGTGTGTGTCAATAATACCTGAAGCTCAATAATACCTGAAGCTCTTGTTGTGCTTACCGGGAGAGGAGTACGTGGTTGAAGGTTCAATTGCTAGCCGTTTTCTTGGAACTGTGATGATACTTTGCAATCTGGGTTGACAGTGAGCGACGCGAGCATAGGCAAAGTATGCTTATGTTTGCGTTTACAAGTCAAATTTAAATTTTAAAACTTAAATATAGAGTTAATTTTGGATCTTTTCATCTTTGTTTACTTTTTAGCTTTTACTTTTAGATAGCCAATGTATATCTAAAGTTAATTTAAAAACTTTACACATAATTTTAAATATAAATTAAAAATGACAATTAATAGGCTAAGCCAAGCGATAACATTTATATTTATATGGATGATACTGAATTTTAATATATATATACGGCTAATATACATCAATCAATAGATTAATCAAGGTATAGCTTACATAATCTTTGAATACAAAACGAAGGGAGTTGGACACACATATAAATTAATTAATCCAAATGCATCCAAATATAAATTTCGAAGCACCAACATCACACAGACTTCAAATTGCGCATAACGCATACAATTACGTATATCTATACATGTTTTGTATTAGAGTTAGGTTAATGAAACACTAATTTCTCATACTAGCAATATACACGTGCTAACGCTACGACCTAATTTTATAATGTAAATATGATATTATAAATTCTTTTTAATGCAAACGTATATAAACCAAACATTCGAATTTGTTTGTCTATTAAGCATTTGTTAATTTGATTATTTAAACAAACTATGATAAAATAGCAGCCAGTTAACGACAAGTGCATATATCTTTTCATGATTTAGCACACATATATGCACACATGATAACTACTCCAATCAGGCTTAGTATGTTTTTTTATATAAAATTGGTGAAGAAAATAAATAGACTATTGTAGACAAAGTGTGTTGATGCTACAGACGACATCATTGTGCTTCTAGCTATAGAAGTGGTGTCGCACAAGCGCCTGGTGAAGTGCGCTGGTACCGCAAATGGTATCAATGTTTGTTAGCTACGGAAGTGTTGTTGTGCTAGCCTGTTGCTAACATCTGTAATGTGCCCGTGCTATTGTTTTATTAATAAATTAATAAATTTTACTTAGTCAAATTAATCTACTCGGAACCTGTGCAACTGAGCTTTAATTCAGTTCAAGTCATATATCAAGTATATTTAAGACATTGCAGTACTATTGTATTGTCAAAAAAATATTGATCACAACACCACCAATAATTATATCTAATCACTTAATTACATATATGAGAACAATATATGCAGACATAAAAAAGAATGATATAAAGTTATTCCATTGCATAGTATATATTAAAGGAGAAGTGCAATAATACCACTGCATCCATTATAAAACAGAGATAAATCAAACAGTGATGAAAATTCATCAAAAATGGCAAGAACAGCTCATGGAACAGTCCAAGTATACCTATGAAAAATATGGTAGTTGATGTCAACTTTGCTGCGAAACGAAGCCTGCCAGGATCTAGCAGCACAGGCTCGTCAAGTGCACCTGATGCCCCTGCAACTAAATAAGAGAATGAAAACAACAGCTAGTTGAGAATATTTTGTAGATTCTTGCATTGAATCAAGCAACGATGGAACAAAAGTAAGATAACACGTAGATTGAATGCCTAATCAAAACTTATCCATTGAAGTGACTTCAACTTTCGCAAGATATTGCTATCCTTTTCTAAGATAAAGTATAACCCAATCACTGCATAACAGATGCACAAAGCCCATATAAGGTTTTCCTTGGTGCATGTATACTCATACAGTGACTATTTGCTTGATCACAATGATAAGAACCACAAATCTATTATTCTGGTTAGAATTGTTTTCATGAATCTAAAAGAAAACTAACCTCTCCTTTGCAAAGCTCTCCATAATTATAGGGAGATTCAAGGCATTGCACAGTTCAACTGACACATCCAAATCACTTGATTTTGCGTAAAGCTGTGACACAAAGGATCCAAAAGGTTTAGCCAAGGCACCTGCAAAGGAAAATTAAGAGACTCAGAAGGCTTGAACAATAAAGAAACTATACTTCTATTTTATGTAGAAGTTTCCTAGTTATGAATCACTGCCCATAATATCTAGTTATGAATCACTGTCCATAATATCTAACTTCTCTAACAGCTCCCTATATGCATTGAGCAAGTTACTATTCATTGTATGGCAAGATAATTGTCTTAAAAAAACCTCTAGTAAAAACATTGTGACGTTTGGGCAGCTCCATTTGAGCAACACAAACTATTACACAATTGTCATTTTGTCAGGCATGATGAAACAAACCATTGACTACTGACAGGTCACCAGTTGCCTGCTAGCAAACTCATGTGCCTGCCATAGAGTTGCCACTGCTTTGCAACAATCGCGGCATGAAGACCATATCTAACATCGATCATAAACACATTATTTTTAAGTACTATGGATTTTATAATTGTGTCACTCATTGTAATTTCAAACAACTATTGCCGAGAAAAATGCAATGACTTCTGAACTGAAAGTTCTTTATGAATATAAAAGGAAATATGATAGGCACGCATGCACCTATAATCCTTAATGCAAAATGCAACAGGCATAGAGACACACATCCTGAAGGTTCTGTATGAATATAACAGACTGTTGGAGACCAACATGTCTTGCTTCCTGTAAGATTGGGGTGTTTTCTTGCATCCTGTATGAATATAACAGACATGGTTTCTCTAATAGCTAAATGGAACAGAAAACCCAAATTATTCAGAAACTGTAGCTCTTAAAGTGCACATAATTATATAATGCACTAAAAGCACAACATCGCCTCAAATATGAGCCCTAACTGTATAATTGAGCAACACAAATCAACATTGAAAAGATGAACAGTACCAAATTGTTGAGACAAATTGTTCTTTAGCCAAAATTAAAAAATGATCAGGAAAAGAGAGTCAAGAGTTAAATCTTTGTTGCATTTGCCTCACCTACTGACAACAACCAAAGGAGCACCCTCTCCTTCATCATCACCTGCAGACCACTATGCTTCATCAATCAGGATATCAATGCCATCCATCACCTAGCCTCACATACATGCATAATTTCTCAGTCAATCTTATCCGCACAACTCTACATAGACTGGGAAATTATGCATGACTAATCTTATAAAAAAATACACGTTAGATTGACAGGGGAACGCAACATCTAACCATGCTTCACTAACTGACAGTACTTCAAAGTGCTGAGAAGAAAAAAACCGAAAAATTTACTATCGGTCATTTTTAAGAAATATTTGGATCACTGTATCGAGGAAATTATGGTTTGGATCACTGCTCAAAGGACTAACCCCAGACCACACACCCTAAACCCTAAACCCTAAACCCTAACACTAAACCCTAAACCCTAAACCCATATCACCGAAAGTAGCCCCCGGCGTTAGGTGGGGCCCTCGATTAAGCGCTGCTAAACACCTTAGTCTTCTGAAATGGGCCCGTACAATTGCCATGAGCTGCTTGTGTCATATGGTTTGACATGGCCCATGGGCATCGCTGGATAGCGATGTTGATGTTGCTCAATTGTGGGCCGTTTGAGCTTCCATAAATTAATTGCAACGGTTTCCCCAATCCTATCGTGCGAAAAAGCCGCGCAGGAATCTAGGGGTCGCCACCGCCCATGCATCCACTCGCACACGTCCGTCGCCTCTCGATCTCTCCGCATATTATGGCGTGTGGGAACTGAGGAGCCGCAACCGTTCGTCTGCCTGCCTGCATGCACCCGTTATTCGGTACTGCACGTCCGCTTGCACACGCCTACCACTCTGCGCCACATCTTTTGCGTGAACCGAGGAGGCGCGGACGTGACCGTAGGTGCATGCGGGAGCCGAGAGGGCGCATTGCGTGCGGAGTGGGAGAATTTCCCCGCCCCGCGCGTGGCACGTGGCCTTTGTGGGGGTGAGGAATTCCAAAAGATGCCCCGGATAGTGGGAGCGCATCTCGGGGATGTGGAAGATGAACGGGCACAGTAGAGCAACCGACGAGTATAAGAGGGGGACTTTGGCAGTCTCGGCCTCCCTTTCTCGCCACTCGCTGCACTCGTTTTCCCAACTTCCCTCATCTCCGTTGCTCTTCGCCACTTCTCTCGGTTGCTTTCATGACGCGCGACAACACTCTGCTCCCAGGCTACGTGCTCCCGCCATTGAGAGTCACGTCCTAGGCGCAGACTGGCCCCCCTGAGAAGTTCATGCCGGCGGTGCCTGGGCAGGTAGTCGTCTGGCCTGGCGAGGCCCGCCTGGCAGCATCATTCCTGGAGAAGGCCATCTTTATGGTCCCGTTCGCCTTGGTGTGTCTCGTTCCGCCCTTCTCATCCTTCTATGATGTGTTGGAGTTTTACCAGATACAAATGGCCAAACTCCATTCTTTTTCTTTCCATCTTCACGTATTTGTGCAAGATGTTTGTGGGTATGATGCCCTCACTTCCCCTTTTTCCGGCACTTCTTCATGCTTTGCCGGATGAAGGCCCCGTCGGCAGTCGGGGGCTACGCTTTTCAACCTCGTGACAAGCAGGTGGATGACTTCATCCTCCTGTCCATGCAGAAGAAATGGGATGACTGGAAGACTGACTAGTTCTACACCAGGCACCCTAATCATCCTCGTCTGCAGCTTCCCATAGGACCGCCGGTGTCCAATGAACACAGGCTCGTCGCTGACCCTCGGCTCGGAGTTCGACACTGCCCTTAGCCGCATCGCTGGTCTTCGAGCCAATGGGCTTAACAGCCACATGGTTTTCAGAGACTTCCTGCGCCGTCGCATCGTAGCACTTTAGGCGAGACCCCGTCCGGTGTACCTCTATACGGGGGTGAATGACGATATGCGTACGCACGGGGCCGCTGGCGACTAGGACCCGGAATCTTATGCCATGGTGATTCACTTGGTGCTGAGCATCAACGATGTTTCCCTGACCCTAGTGCCTATGGGTGTCCTGCCATTGTGCAGCGACCTAGGTAGAGATGTCCTTGCCGTGATGTGGTCCGTGGCGTCCGATGCTAGCGGGGCCAGGGTCTCTGTCGACGGGAGCAGGCCTGGCGCCGGCGGGGCCAGCACATCTGTTGGTGGGAGCGGGTCTGGTGTACCGCTTCGAGGCAGGGGGCTCCCGGGGCAGGGTCATCGTCTGAACAGAAGGGGAAGAGGAAGTGGAGCTCTAGTGATGTGGACTAGGTGCTATACAACTTTTTTTTTCATGTGTTTATATATTTTTATGAATTTATTAATTATCCATAGGTTATAAAATGGTTAGATGGTATGGTGTGTCTTTTGGGGAAAGAGATGTAATTTACACTTTTGATGAATCATCCAAATGCTAAAAACAATTAAGATGATGTGAAGAGATACAATTTACACTCTTGATGTATCTTCCTAAGGCTGAAAATAATTGAGATGATGTGGCTTAATTTACACCCTTGATGTATCATCATAAGGCTAAAAACAATTAAGGTGATGTGACTTCTTGCGAGAAGAGAGAATGACATTAACTTTATAGAAGTATAGATGACACTTTCTAATATTTGATGATGTATTTCTATTTTTTCCATCTATCAGATACATGAAATGTTAAAACTACCCTTGGTCTATTCATAATCTACACTAGGCCGATAGAGACTTTACTTTAAGGATC